>NC_063278.1:7513958-8128072 GCF_910591885.1 Bombus terrestris
CCTTATTTGTTGGTCACCTGTAAGTACTTTTATTTTGTTATTCGTTTATAATCCTTTAATTTTTATGTGCAGCAAATGTATGAAATTCTAACGCATCGGTCGATATGTTTTTTCACGGCGACTATTATTTATTCGTAATGGTAACGTCGCTCGACCGAGCAAATTAAACGTAAGCTAAACGTTGACCTCCGTAATGTACATTTTTACGTACACAACCTATATTTCGCATGCAACCAATATCGCTGTAATTTATTCGGTGCTTATTCGGCCGATTGTGTATATTACATTATTTCAATAAACATACATTTTTTTTTATCAAATGTCGAGGGCTCTCTTTCATGAACGATTCGTATAAATTTTGAATGGTAGCGCATTCCTGAATTAACAAAATATACCAACCGCAAAGTAATATTTAAACAAACGTTAACTAAACAATATTTGTAATTGTTTCTTTAACATTGACACATGTGTGTAAGTTCGTTAACAGAAATGATTTTTGTTAACGAAATATGTAGTCAATGTTAATTTTATACATATTTTGAATATTTTATTTATATATTGTTATTACAATAAAAAATACATTATTTTCGTGAAAATTGTACCAGATACCAAAAACATACTTTAAGTTTTCATTGTTTAGAGGTAAAATAAGATATTCTATATAAATATCAATAAATAGCCCTTTATGAGATTAATGTGGCAACAATATTAACATTTAGCATTTATAAAAATTAATTAATTATTTGTTAAATGTACTGCATCTTGTATAGTCCAATTCCAATATGTTTCTTATAAAAAGAATGTAAAAAGTATAGGATTATATTTATTATGTATATTGATGACAAGTTCCACTAAAGAAAGGAAAAGATTTTATTTAATTTTGTTCAAATCATTGTTTTTCATTACATAATTTTATCAGTTAGATCAATTATTTTCTGCAATTTACATAATCTTTATAAAAATATTACTTTACTTTGATATCTATACATTGACATATATGCAGAATAGTATATGTATTATATAATTATCTTAATATTTATATTCATAGAACTTGTTATCTAATACAATATGCCTTTACCATAGAGAAAATTATATTAGAAGTTACTTAGGAGAAAAGAGACTATTGTATACACTTATTTATTTTAGAATGGAAGGAGTTTTTTCATTAGAAATCAGGCACAATTTGCCAGAGAATTATTGCCACATTATTACAAACACAATAACATGGCCAGTTTTATCAGGCAGTTGAATATGTGTAAGTAATAACATATAGAACTATAACACTTAAATATATATGTAGATATAATCATATTTAATGTGTATACAGATGGTTTTCACAAGAAAGTTTCTGTAGAATTTGGTGGTTTAAAATGTGATAAGGATGAAATGGAATTCGCACATCAATTCTTCTGTAAAGGTCATCCATATCTTGTAGAACATATTAAAAGAAAAGTATGTGCTTTCATATTTTATATGAACTTTCCATAAATTGTACTTGTATACTTGTACAAGCATTCGGTGATAATTTTCTAGATTGCCTCTAATAAAGGGCAAGATCCAGCACTTACTCCTATTAAACCAGAACTAATGAACAAAATGCTTACTGAAGTAAGAAGTATGAGAGGTCGTCAAGAACATTTAGATTCAAGACTTGGAGCCATGAAAAGAGAAAATGAAGCACTGTGGCGAGAACTAGCAATGCTTAGACAGAAGCACCTTAAACAACAGCAAATTGTTAATAAACTTATACACTTTTTAGTTACATTGGTACAGCCTTCCAGAAGTGGTGGTCTCTCCGTTAAAAGAAGATACCCACTAATGATCGATGATTCTAACCGTCAACATAACAAACAGACGAAATTATCAAAAGTAACTCTATAGAATTCATAGAACTTTTGTAGTTTATTTCTTTAATATAATATATATATTTATTTTCAGTCACAAACATCACCGGCGGGTCCTGTAATTCACGAACTCGATTCATCAGAACCAGATCTAGATTCGGAATATATTGTTGCAGAGTATGTGACTTATTATATCATAAATGTATTTCTTTTTTATTATGTGAAATAATCGTTGTCCGTTTCATTTAGAATGTTGGAAGGACATCCGAACCCAGCTATTGAAAGTCCTGAGCATAATAACTCTTCAATAATGGAAGACAATAATATGGAAACAATTCATTTAGTTGATGATTCTGTTCACTTACCAGATGATATACAACTTGTTAATTCTCAAGAAACTGAAATAAAGAAAAAACGTGGATGTAAGGGTAAAAAGAAGTAAGTTAAATAAAATTTTTACTATAGTATTCTAATTATAGATTTGATCACCAATATAAATGACGTGTACACAATCTTTCACATCATGTACAATCTTTCAATTTTGGAATTATAAGATGGAGTTTTGCATAATAAACACAAAGGAATGTTAATGTTTGTAACTCTTTGAAAAAATATTTTTATATTTTCATTTTGCTCGTTCTTTTACTGAGATTAGGAAAGTGATAAAAAAAAGTAAATTATAAGATACTCCTTTACAACACACATTCCAATTATTTCCCATGCATGGAATGTATGAAATGATTAACTTAATGAAATTAAAATTTATACTCTACTTCAATGAAACACACAGGGGCATAAATTTTGATCTTTTAAATCATATCATACTATAGTAGCTTTATTCATTTTATATTTTGCACTAAAATTAAATTGCACGTGATATATCGCTACCTGATTATGCCTACTCAGGACACAATCAACGAAGTTTATGTGTAAACGACATTTTTGTCATACTTAATAAGATAATTCATTTTCAATTATTATTCATATCATTGCAATTTAAATATTGCCAGGAGGAAAAACAAGGTGCCGGTCAAAATTTTGATCCCATCGACGGAGGATGGAGAGGAACCAAGGTTAACACTTTTCTCTTGTCGTCATTTGGTGCTGGTGTTTGTACTTCTAGAACTTATTTTTGTATAATATCGCAATTTTGCTTAGTTTCATTTTTCTGCATGAACGTTCAGCAAAATTGCGATTCTTCTTTGAAAGCATTCCTCATTTGAACAGTTGATTTTAAGATGATCTCTTAGTCTGCAAGTCTTTCAACTATCAGTAGTTGCTTTTTTTTCTAAATTTTACATTAATTGTAATTTCAACGCATTAAAGCATTCAAAGAAAGTTAAAGTCTCAAAAATATTGTTTCAGTAGTTAGTTACTTTTATGGGAGAAGTCTTGTTAATCCTTGGTTGAATTGCTTCTATTTAATTTCATTGTTTATTATACAATTCTTCATTAGCCACTTCATTTCATATTAATATCATTATTTATTTATCTACATTTTAGTTATGCCTCTGAGTACAATTGTTGATATATTAATTCTCATTATAGTTTATTTGATAATAAATCTTGGTCTATGTTGTGGTATTAAATATGTCATGAAGTTCCTCTATTTTTGTCATCAATTTAGATAGTGTGTGTGTGCATGAAAGATTACTTCTTATTAATATTACTTAATATAAAAATTTATTCCATGCATGAATATGTTCCTTTAAAATTTATTTATATACGTAATTATTTATTTATACTTCTATTATGTATAATAAATACAATTCTATATGATATTCAAATCATAAAATTTTTCAATATAATAAGCATTTATATATAGAAAGAATCAAGCTGAATTGACCATTAAATATTTACCTTTAAATAATAAAAATAGTTTATATACACAGTGAAATATAGAAGAATGAGTGTGTCTGTAGTATTTTTCCAAGTTTGTTATACCATAAAAGTTAAGTAATATTCGCTTTTCTTAAAAGATGATAATTGCTCTTTAACTTTCTTGTTCATATATATTTCACATATATGCACTATAATACTGTAATACTATGTTTTCCTCTTCATTATGTAGTTTTCTTTTATAAAAATCTATATTACTATGTACTACAACCTGACTAATTCATTGTATATTTAGAAGCATGTTCTTATATAATGCTTTAAATTCATCTGTGTATGCTCTTGCAATACTTCCATCAATCCGAATTGTAGTCAAGAATGTGTTTAAAAGCAGATTATGGCACAGCAACGATTTTAAAAACTCAAGAAAACGAAGATTGGCAACTGCTTTTCTCACTTTTTTAGGGAAGAAACACATTTGCTTGAAATACCAATAGACGATGCGCCAGTGATCGCTTTACTGAAAGATAAACCAGCCTCAAAGGCAGTACCTTTGTCAACTATGCGTAGTCCGAAGCTCGCAGCAATGGCAGCTAATATGAACAAAGTCACTAATGTAAATTGTGAGCTCAATTTGGTAACTTCAACAGATATGGAGGAAGATGTTCAAGAGAATAATCCAACCCTGGTAAAACTCGAAGATATTTTAATAGCACCAGAAATCATCAACGAGGATGTTAAAGGCACCGAGAATGTCGAGTTTAGTGAAAACAATAACAATTCTGAAACCAATGCCACTTTCCATCAACTTAACAAAGTAGATAATAACGCTGAACAGAATAACAAAAAGAATTCTTATACAAATGGTGCTGTGAAATGTTCGAAGCAGGACAAAGACAACTGCAATGGAGCAGGGACAAGCAATTCAAAAGATTTGTCATTGAGTTGCATCATTCCTTCGGGCATGTCTGATGCTGCTTACAGGTTAGGATCAATGTAAGTTCAACACAGACCATAAGTAAGAAATGCTAAATGCAGCACTTCCCACTTACCTATAGTGGAAATTTTTAGTCAGAAGACAGAGGTGGGAGACAACCAATTTATTTCTATTTATATTACAATTTGGAAGTTTTGGAGTAATAACACTTCACTAATAATAATGTGTAATTTTTTACTAAACTTCTAAATGGCTGCTTTTGATCTAGAGATTTCACATTCCATAGAACCTGAAGAATGAAGGACTCCTTGGAATAATTTTTTAAATATTTTCCAAATTATTAAAAATTTTCTTTGTTATTAATTCTAGTCAGAAGTATTCAGCTCTTGATTTTAATATAGAATTTTATTTTAAATAAAAGAAATTTTATCAATATGAATTTAGGTGTAAAACAAAATTTCCATTGATTGAATCTATACTCGTATAATTTATTTTGTTCAAAATAATTTTCCTTTTTACTCAGTAAAGTTGTAAAATAAATTTTTAAAATGTGCTACATAAGAAACTATACTTACCTCATATATATTTATAATATATATTTATAATCATATATATTTGGTAATTGTGGTGTTGCGATTATTAGATATCTCTGCTTAAGTAGTTTATCATGTAATTTAATTGTTGTTCTATTAGTGCTGCATTTCATTCCCTGGTTTTCAAAGGTCAATTTAGTTTGAATATATCTTGATATAGAATAATACATCGTCCCAAACTTCTATGCAAAATATTTTAAAGACCATGCACTACAACATTATCAATGTTTTACAGAATACTAAAACACTAACCAATTTCTGTTTTTGTGAATTTCTTAATTACTTGATTGCACAAGCAATAATTCTAAAACAATGACTATTTTATTTGGAATAATTATTATTCTATTCTATTGCTGCATTCATAATATAAAGAAATGAAACAAAAATTTGGCTAAACAAAGAAAACAAATATTGATTTGCTTGTGAAGTCATTGAAACAAATAGAAAGATTGTACGTTTCAGGATGAATATTGAAAGGATTTACAACGTTTTCCTTTTTGATCCATCAAATGTGGCTAAGTTTGTGTGGATAAGTTTCGGTACTTTTATACATTTTCATCTACTTTGAATAATTCTCTATAGGGAGGAAATGGATAATCATCTCGAAACAATGCAAACAGAATTGGACAATCTCCGCGATATTCTACGATGCGAGGGTTATAGTATCGATGCAAATACGCTTCTTGGTGTAAGTATTCAAATAATATCTGAAAAGTTTATCCTTTATTAATTAATGTACATTTGCAGTTGTTTGGAGCAGATGATCCAATGTCATTTGGTATGCCAGTTAATCCAGAATTGAACCCACAATCTGAGAAAGAAGAGGAAAATCATGCTAATGGTAAAATTTCCAATTGCACAGTTACTAATATATAATTTGGATGTTGTTGAACACATAACTAAACTAACTTGTACCTTTTAATTTGCTGACAGTTGCAGAAAATAATAATGGAACTGGTGGTGGTGAACTTATGGCATATAATCCTGCTCAAAACTTCTTAGATTTCGACGATGACATTTTCTTGGAGGCCACATCTCCTCCAACTAGCACAGCAGGTGGTGATACAGCTATAATCAATCTTTATAGCTCGGATTCTCTTGATTTGGAGGATAGCAAATTTTCATTTCTGAATTCCTTAACAAATGATGTGAACACTTCATCATAAAGTTCCAATCCTATGGTAAGTTCCATAATTTCTTATTACATTTAATAAGCGATCATTTCATTCAAAGAAAAAAAAAGAAACATTTTTATTGCTGTGTAACAGAAAATAATTGTTCATAAATTAACAATACACGGAATTTTGTTGTATATTGAATCTAAATTATATTAAAAGAAAAAATTTATGTATATATGTTTATCGAGTAGTTGGTCACTAAACGCATCTTCGTTGAAACAAATTGCGAATTTCCCCGTCGAGATTGTCCTTCTCCGAGGTTCAACCTCTTTTTCAAAAAGAAATTGTCTTAGGATAGATTTTTTTGCAGGTTCAGATCTGTTGCGTCCAATGCTTTGGTTTCAGTATGTTTTATTCTCGATGGATCATCACGAGCATGCTCTCTCTCTCTCTCTCTCTCTCTCTCTCTCTCTCTCTCTCTGTCGCTCTCGGTGTATTTTGATGACCAAATAAGCAACGAGCTTGTAATGTACTGACGATAGTACCTGAGGAAAATGTGGTCAATCAAATGATCCCATCGGTTTATGGAGGACAATAAATAAGTGAAAATAGCAGGAGCGCATAAAATCCTTTGGATTTGCTGCTATATATGCATACAAAGCAATTATAAGATTTGATTGTTTCATTAAATTTTTTTATGAGTTAACGTTAATGTTGTGCCGTACTTTATTTATAGTATATATTATTACAATATAAAACAAAAATCAAACAAGGAAATTGTTTATTTGACGATATATTTCATATCTGTATAAATACTTTTCCTTTTTTTCATGTATATAATTCGATCAAAAATAATTTGTTTATTTTAAAGACACGGAAGCACGTTATAGTGACTAACGTTTCTTATCGATCGTACAATGCAAACTTGAAGTTCCTGCATATCTTATATTAAAAAATTATCGTAATAGTATATATTTATTGCGTAATCTTTTTTAAACAATTCGAACAGAAATTGCAGAAATGCAATAAGACAAACAAATGTTGTTAAATGCATTACTTAAGTTTTTGTGTACTTTTGTCATCTGTAATTTCTAATGATCATATTATTTATGAGGATCTGAATTGTCTTGCTTGAATTCCATCCACGTAAATAATAAAAGAAAAAAATATATACGAAATTCATATTTTTTGTACTAAATTCTTCGTAAAAAGAAGAATAATCGTATATAATACACATTGAATCTAAAAAATAATTATATTGAAATGTTCAATGTTCTTGTAGATCAAGATGTACTGTACAGAAAGAAAAAGAAAACGCTAGAAGCGAAAGAATTTTATATTTTTATAATACAAAGAATCTGTGCGTTTAACGTTTTTTTGAAGATGATAATTAGTATTTATTTATAAACGTCGACTCATTGTACACAAAACAATTCTTTTTTCTAAGTTTGTGTAAATATACACTTAGATTCTGACAACCTTGTAACTCATAAAATAACTTATAAAAGAATTCGTTACGTAAAAGTACAAACATTTTATTGTTACAATATTCTATAGAAAAAACTAATAAAGAATATGTTACAAATAGATATTTAAAATGAAATGGTCAACAAATGTGTACTTACTATAATATACAATACAGTATAGCACACTCTATTTTCTATATTAGAAAATATATACTTGAAGCAATTTGTTTTTTGTACAGACTCATAAATATTGAATATGATTATAATACATTTCTTTGTTTTAACAAATACATGGATGAAATTGATTATAATTGACTTGTTTATACAAATATATAAAACAAATACTTCTAAAATAAATATGCGAATCTCTTTTAATTCATTTTTGCATCTCTATTAACCTGAATTCTATAGTGATTGTATATATGATGATAAATATAAGTTTCTTACTTCCTAACCATCTGTTTGATCTACAAGTTATTATTAAAAAATTACTACTGGTTGTCAAAAAGTACGAATATATTATTATATATATTTTTTTTGGAAGAAGAATAAAATATTTATATTAAATCCGTCATAGAAACTACATGAATATTTTAGTTTAGTATTCAGTAAATTTGGTGAAAAATGTTGTTTGTCTCCAAAATGAAAACATGTATTAATTATATACAATTCGTTTTGTTTTTTTTTTTTTTATACTAACAAAATTAGTTCCATGTGTTTGCAGCTAATTATTCTACAGCAATCGGACGTTATTTTATTTATTTAGCTTAATAAAAAAAAAAAATATTCTTTATCAGGCTAAAATTAACTGAAAGCAAAGTACAAATTAGCTATACCTCTTAAAAAACGAATAAGAATAATCTATGGATGGATCATTGATATTTCAGTTACACTTAAATAAAGGTATTGCCTGATATTGTTCAATTCATCAATATTTCAATAACTTATTTTTATATATACATAAAGAAATTGTGTATTAGCAATATTTAATTTTGAGACTTGTGTCCTTCCAAGCATGCTGAAGAATATTTTTAAATAAAAAAATGAAAACAAATTCAGATATGAAAACAAAACTGAAGAACATTTAACCATAATGTGCGAATTAAGACTGCTACTAGCATCTATAGACTTCCGTTTTCCTTATTCACAAATATATATAATTGTTTTTTTATTTTAGCTTTGGAAGAAAGACTGCTGGATTTTTAATCGCCTTATTGGTAATGTCTTCGTTTTTTAATTAATGAATATGATGCTACGGTAAACCCTGTAACAAGTTTAGTATGAAGGGGATGATGTAAAGAATTGAAGAGCTAGACACAGTGGTTCATGCTTAAAATTCCTTGAAGAAGAAAATAAACAAGATAAAGAACCAACCGATATAAATCTAGAAATCGAAAGAAACAATTTATCTTCGTGTTGATGAAGATAGATACTAAACAAATAAAAACGTTTTCTACGAACTATTATTGAAAGAATATATAACGTTAAAAAAACAAAAATAAATATACACGTATCGTGTATGTATCGACAAAGGGCTGTAATTTCCAGTTTCACTGACTTGTACATAATTATGCAGGATTCTGCATTGATAAAAAATATAGGATGTTTTCTAAAAATGTCCATTACCTGAAGAGTAACAATTTTTTTACATGTGTATGTAATGCACAGTATTAGATTATAAATGAATTAATTCTATGTTGAGCGGCATATATGCTAAAAGGTGCACAGATGTATGTATATACAAATCTATACATATATATATGCAAAAAGTGAGCATGTTAAAGGTATAAAATTTGTTTAATAATGTCAGTCTATTTTTTCGTAAATGTCCTTTTATTGTGGTATAAGACTTGAACAAACCTAAAATGTTGAAACAAAGTTTAAGCAAAGTTAAAGGTGATAGTACAACCTAAGATTTCAGTGTCTAGTTCCACTATCACTCCCTTTGTCGTGTAAAAGATTTTTCTTTACTTTTAATCAACACTTTTTCATATATTTAATCTTCTAGATTTCCTTTTTTCAATCCTGCCTTTTATTTTTCTAATTTTTGTTTTGAGTGTGTTAAAGGCTATGTGAAAGTAATACCATTGATAAGAATATCTAATTAATTTTGTAAATGAATTTGATCATAGAGGGTGAATAAGTAAGTAGGGTGTTAAGTAATTATTTAGAATATTTATGGAATCAAGATACTTAACTAAATAATTAATCCATATTTTTGTTCTATAAATCAAAAACATTTTTTTTATTTTCATTCTGAAATAAAAATTATGTTCATTCACACGTACAATTACTTGTGTGCAGTAGATAGTTCAAACCAATATATGTCTTTCACCAAACACTGAAATCTTAATGTTGAATTTTTACAAAATAGATTGAGTTTGTGTATATCAGAAAATAATATAAACAGAATAGTACACTGTAATCTTTGTTAGATTAACATGTTATTTTAATTTAGTAATAAGTAGATTTTTTTATATTCATTTGTGAAGAAAAACACCATATATTACAAATTCATAAAAAACTTAGCATATGTTATATAATTCCATATACAGTGAAGTGTCAACAATACATTTATGTAGTTTACTTTTCTTTACATATTATATTTCAACACACTTCATAATTTCTTAGATTTAACTCATTTAAATTACTTATCTATGTGTTAACATTACTGTTATTATGTAATTATTGTCTGTCTGTTAATTAACTTACAATGCAATATGTGAATAATTTAAAAAACCTTTTTGTTCAAAATATTTATTAAAGAAAATTGTTATTGATCTTCTATGGGCTAACTTTCAATTTTTTTTTCTATTAATCTAATAGAAAGTCATTAGTTTCAAACGATTAAATCAAATTATATCAATTTGTTTTATAATTTGATTATTAAGTGTATGTCCACTTTAAAGAATATTTATACCAAACGATTATTCACTTACTCATGGAAGATCGAACTACAAGAGTGTAACAAAATCAAAATAATGTATCCTGTACAAAAGTATAGTTTGTATTACACTACTTGTAGATATCTAATTTTGTGATACATTAAAATTTTGTACAAAAAGGTAGGGTTGATTAAAAACGGGTGACGATTCCTCCTTTCCCGGTCATAAATTGCATCTTTTGCTATTAATTATAAAAATACCAGTTACAATAGAATTAAAGGATAAATTAAAATGTACATAAACGTCTGGAGGAAATCATTGAGAAACAAACTTGCAATTTTTATTTACCGACATCTATCTTCTAAATTCAATATCTATACTCTTATTTTTACTATATCACAAAAGGAAATTGACTTTATTCTGCTGTCTATAACTAACGTTATCACATGATAAATATATATATTTAAAAAAGCAGCAATCTATTAAAAAGATTATAATATCTTTGAAAACCACAATTTTAATCGAAATTACTTTATTCGACACAGACAAACTTTTAACTACCATTAAAAATAATGTTAAATTTGTTTGTTTCTAAATAAAATTTAGATCATTGTTTACATAATCTTATTATATATCCTAACTCGAACGATCTATCCTTATATAAATATCATACATGAATTGTGTACAATAGTGTATCATTCAAAAAACTTTGAAAAAATTTTATACTATTTAAAAGTACTCGAAAATCTCCGGTGCGTTAACGAAATACATACTGCAATATGTTCAAATAATAATATGCTGAACAATTTGCTGGAAGGAGTAACTTGAATAATACTATTTTTTATATAACGATAATGATATAAGCTAGACTATAAGTTTTTGAGAAGCAAATCTTACATTATGTACGAAGAAACCAATTGTATTTATATTTTATAGATTTTTTTAATGTTATTAATTAATTTTCACAAGAATATTTGAATTTAAATTTCAGTATAGAAATTATTAACATTGTTTTTGTACTATACGTATGAAGTTATTTTATGTACAAAGATTTGTTTAAAAATACTTTCACTATTTCAATTGCAACTATTATCTACTTATTAGTTATTGTCAAAAAAAAGAATCTTTATTAATTTTCTCGATCTAATATATAAAAATCCCTAAATTTTTAAGTTATTTTAATTTCGGATAGCTGAGCTATGAATATCGGAAAAAGTGATGAATCCTTAAAACGCTTATAAAATGTTATACACAATTATTATTTTTATCATTTCTGTAATACTTACTGTAATACCAATTAAATTGTGTCATAAAGCAGAATAAAATTCGTTATAAAATCGTAAATTAACCTGTGATACTTTAAATAATAACATCATTTATTTAAGAATTAATGAAAAATTATGTTCTTTAAATTATATTTTAGCCGATTTATTTCATTTAATTAAAATCGCGTTATAACTCAATATTTCATAAATATGCATATTTGCTTAAATTAGATTTTATATTAAATGATGAATATGCCAAATATATTCAAATTATTCGATTTTGAAGACTGTATATGTTCAATCACGCGCGGAGAGACGCGATCGCGAGTATGCGCATCAACGAGAGTCTTAAATTCCCGTTACGATTGTTCAATCGACGCCGCGAAATGATCGATCCCCTATTTCGATTATGATAATAGAGGTGATTAATTGAGAGGTACACAGATTTGACCAAGTACAGTGTTTAGTTTATTACAACTTATATACAAGATAACTGAGTTCCGAGCGATTGATTACCGTAAAAAGTCGAACAGAGTATGTAACGTAAAAGGGCAGATTTTTTTTTTATTTATTTATTAGAATATTTACAATCAATTCTCGTTGAGAATTTTCAGTAACTTCATTTGGCGTGATACAATGACATGGCTTATAATAGTTTTATATTGTTGGTTCTAGTAGAATCTAAGAATTTAATCTAAAGGGTATTTTCTTTTTAGTTTGCGGATCTGGTCTGTCGTGTCTAGTAGTTGGGTGACTAATGGGTTGTGGTGGTTATTGACTCTTGCGTTATATCTGCTTCTGGACTTGTGTATTTCATCTTTGACTGTAGGTATCTTGAGGTCTCGGTGGATTGTTTCGTTGGTAACATACCAGGGTGCATTTATTAGGGATCTTAGCGTTTTCGATTGGAAGCGTTGGAGTATTTCAATTTTGGAATTACTTGCTGTTCCCCATAGTTGGATTTCGCAGGTCCAGACAGGTTTTATTACGGCCTTATAGAGCGTAATTTTGTTCTGCGTGCTTAGGTTGGAGCGACGGCCAATGAGCCAATAAAATTTTTTGAGTTTGTCCCTGAGTTGTTTAGATTTGTCTACGATATGTTGTTTCCATGTTAATCTCCTGTCCAGAGTCATGTCCAGGTATCTAACTGTGTCCTTGTTAGGAACTGTTATATTGTTAATGGAGACCTGTGGGCAGGTTTGTTTTCACAGCGTGAAAGTTACATGTGTGGATTTTTTTTCATTAATTTTGAAGCCCCATTTATGGAACCACTTTTCCATTGAGTCGAGAGAGTGGATGAGGCTATTATCGGGTTGGCGTGGGACGCTAATAGCGCTGTGTCGTCAGCAAATGTTGCTATAGTTATTTCTGTTGATATTGGTAAATCGGCAGTGTAGATGGAGAACAACAGGGGTCCGAGGACACTACCTTGGGGTATGCCCGTTTCTATTGGGAATGTTGTGGTAATGGCGTCTAAATATTTAATCATGAATTGTCTTTTGGTTAGGTAGGACTTTAGGATGGAGTAGTAAGTGCGTGGTAGGATTTTTTTAAGTTTGTAAAGAAGCCCTTCATGCCATACTTTATCGAATGCCTGTTGAATATCAAGGAATATCGCTGAGCAATATTTTTTCTTTTCGAGGGTTTGGCTAATATTGTGTGTTATTCGGTGAATTTGCTCTATTGTGGAATGCTGCTTCCGAAAACCGAATTGATGATCTGGCAGTGTTTTCAGATCCTCTAGGAGTGGAAGGAGTCGATTCGTTAGCAACTTTTCGAATAGTTTTGACAAAGTGGGTAGAAGACCAATTGGGCGATAGGAGCTAGTTTCAAGTATTGGTTTTCTGGGTTTTGGGATGAGCGTAATCAGTAACGTTTTCCAGGTTTTGGGATAGTATTCAAGGCGAAGAATTGCGTTGAAGATTGAAGAA
This sequence comes from Bombus terrestris, assembly GCF_910591885.1. Classification (NCBI taxonomy): domain Eukaryota; kingdom Metazoa; phylum Arthropoda; class Insecta; order Hymenoptera; family Apidae; genus Bombus; species Bombus terrestris. The sequence goes on from NC_063278.1 coordinate 7,527,834, forward strand.
ATGAGTGCAATCCCTTTTACGGGTAGTTCCTTAATTGCTTTATTACTTATTTGATCATGTCCTCATTTGATCATGGATTAATTCAGTAACCTCTAGAGAAGTGAAAGGTTTAATGGGGAGAGACATTTGGGAGGGAGAATGCAGGTATTCTGTTATTTCCGGAGCGGTATTGGAGGAATGAGGTTTAAAAACGTTGGATAGGTAGTTAGCGAACAGGTTGGCTTTTTCTATAGGGCTTCGTGCCCATCCGCCTTGCGGACAGCGAATTGGAGGGATTATTTGCGGGGGACAAATTGCCGAGATACTTTTGGAAACAATCATTTTTGTATTTTTTAATGATTTTGGTTAACTTCTTGATTGCGTTGTTTAGTTTGCGTTTGTCGTCCGGTGTTCTATGGGGTTTCCATACTCTTCTTAGTCTTCGTTTTTATGTGATTTTGTTTAATATGTAATAGGGATATTCGTGTTTGCTGATAGATGTCTTAGTAGGTTTGAGGAGCGGATAGCGTTTATTATGCTCGTGTTTAAGTATTCTGTGGCTATTTCGATATCTTCCTTTATTTTTAGTGAAATTGAGGCAGAGAGCAGAGGTTGAGTGATTAAAGACTTCTCTAAAGAGCTGTCAGTTGGTGAGTTGGTTGTGAATAAGGTCATTAGGTGTGTTCTCGATTATTGCTGAACTGACTGTTGCTATTACGGGGGAATGGTCGGAAGAGAGTTCAACCGAGGAGTTGATTTGGACATATCTAGGCGAGATATTTTTGGTTACGAAGAAGTCGAGTAAATCGGGGATTTTGTTAGTGTCAGTGGGCCAGTATGTGGGTTCATATGTGGTGAGGTAGTTGAGATTGTTGGTGGTTATGCTTTTCAAAAGGTTTTTGCCTCTTGCTGAGACAAGTCTGTTGCCCCATTGGGTATATTTGGCGTTATAGTCTCCTCCAGCTATGAATCTATTGCCTAGGGCGTCAAGGAAGCTGTCGAAGTTCTTTTTAGCAATCGAGTGTCTGGGAGGACAGTATACTACTGAAGTGGTGATTGTACCATGGCAGTCTTCTATTGCTACGCTTGTGGCTTGAAAGTTGTCTTTCTGGAATGATGGAAGCTCGTAATGCTTAATGCTGGATTTGGTGATGATTCCGGTGCCGCCGTGTGCCTTTCCACTGGGATGTTGGGTATGGTAGAAGTTGTAGCCGTGTATTTTGAGGTAGTTTTTGTCGGTGAAGTGGGTTTCAGATATGAGCATTACGTCGATTTGCTGTTGTTTTAAGAAGAGTTCTAGTTCAAATTACAATTACAAAATGGTAATATTTAATTTTCTCCTGAAGCAACACCTGCATGCTCATGGCAATCGACATATAACTGTGCCATGCTTTCAAGACCTGCCATTGACATCCCCCGGCAATACAGTGTATCTACGTAATGTAGACTTTTGCAATACAATTTAAAAGAGTCGAGAGTGTGATCCGTGAGTTGAAAACATCCCTATAAAAGAAAGGCACTAGTGTAAGATTTAAAAATAGAGAAGTTAATTTTTAATTATAAAAATACCTGTATGATAGGTCGTTTTAATCTGTGCAATCTCTGTGCAACATATGATATACCAATATCTGATATATTGTAACAGCGGTTTAGATTTAAGTATTCAATTGCCGGATTATTTTTTGATAAATAATCCAATCTAATGTCTGTAATCTGTAACAAAAGGTATGATTTATTATAAATATAAATATTTTTAATATACTATTTGATTGATTTACACCCACTTGTTCACATTGGCATAAATATAAGATCTTTAATTCTGGAAAAGCGAATGCGTGTTTTAAACATCAGTAATTCTGCAGCCAGAAAGAGTTTTTGAAGGCATTTAAGCCTGATCATAGAGTATCCGGAAAATGAATTTAGAGGTTTAGATACGTTTTCGCAAAACTTCATAATTTCTCGTTTTCGATCTGCATCGCGTACTATCTCTTCTTCGGCCTTTGACCGTAAACTGATTCTTAATCTGGATTCTGTAAATTCTGGATTATTTGCAACTTATATTTTTTCGACATAGTTGTGGTTACCAGTGCCCATACCCGTTAAGCCAGCATCACTGACCCTAATGCAATGGCTTATATGCAATGTTTGCAAATGTACAAGCTCCTTGAATATCATCTGTAAAAGATAACCTTACTTTTATATGAATGAGCATCATCGCTGGTACAAAAATTTATGATTTACAGAGACTCTTATGTTTTAGTAATTCCTGAAAGTTCAGGAAAATAATCAGCATAAAATCTATCAGAGATTATTATTTGTCTTTTTCTTATGAATAATACTCTTTTCATAAATCTCTTATGGTATTAAATTACAATGAATTGATCTATACATACCTGTATTGATTTATCGGTAACGCCACTAAAACAATAGCTAAGTTCAAGTTGCCTTAAATTAGGAAAAAATTTGGATATGCATTCAACTGATTCTTCATGAATACGCAGTGCATTTGCTGATAGTATTCGCATATTCTCTTTTCTCATCCTTTCTTCTGTTCTTCTCTGAACACAATTCTTTTCTGGAGGAGCAAAATTGATATTTCCATCAATATTTTGATCCATATTACCGTCATCTATTATATTACAACTAGAACAAAGTCCACGAGTAATAGAATCATTAAGTTGTATGTCTTCTGCGATATTGAGTTCTTTTAAATGTTGTAATAACTGAATATATACTTTATACCAATATCGATTACTTTACTGCATTGTATTATTCTAAGTGTTTCTAACTTCGTCAAATTTTTGCAAATACAGAGTAAACTGTCATCTGTGATATGCGCGTTAAAGCTAATATCAAGGACTTTTAAACAAGTCTGATGCTGTGTCATTCCTTTAATGCTTTCATTAGATAACTGGTCACATCCTTGTAATATTAGAGACTCTAATCTCAGATTTTGTAGACCTGTTAATATAGTTAAAGCAGATGGATTAATTGAAGTGTAGCTAAAATCCAAATGCTTCAGTTTATAAGCTTGTTGTCCAAAATAGTTTAATGCATTTATAAAAGTCAATGTTGATCTTGAAGCATATGGTAAGGTGTTAAAATCATGATAAAATTTTCTATACAGTCCATAATGAAAGGTCATCTGACAGCCCATAAGGCTTAAAGATTCTAAATTTGGACAAATGGCAACTAATCTATTAAAAAGTGCATCATTTAAGAAATAGTTATATTCAAGGTTAAGTTCATAGACATTTTTCAATGTTTCTGAGAGTTCCTTTATGTCATTCTTATCTTCTAAAAGTCTATCAGACATTAGAGAGTCTCCGCAACCATTCATACGCAATATTCTCAAAGACTTGCAGCATTTCAAAATTTCTACCAATGTTTTATCACTTAGATCACAGTACGACTGAAAATTAAAATATGGTATTAGGAAAATATATTTTCATTCCACGAATGTAATACTTAATAATAAGTTAAAATAATTTTACCAGTACTAGACTTTTCATATGAGGTCCATATTGATCTCAAATTAGCATATTCCTCTTTAATTCTACTTCTCTAAAAACAAAGTTGCAAAATGATCTCATAGAATGCTGTAAAAGCTCTGTCATTTTACTTAAATCATATGTACGTGGTCATCAAGTACCAATTCTACTTCATCTAAAAACTTCATAGCATAAGATGCTTCATACCATGTTCGATTAACTAATCCTGCTGCCAACCTATCAGATGCATGATAATATGTGTATAATCATCTCAGATTAAAATGAATCTACTCAATAAATTTAATTAGATCAAACAAAAAATATGAAGTTAAAAAAATAAAAGATGTCTTATCATATTATATGTTTATTATCTCTTAATTGAAGTATAACAAATATAGAAAGCAAGTATACAAATATAAAAGTATTTAAATAAAGTGAATCTTTTATATAAACTATTAGTAAAATTTTTCGAAAATAAACGTTTTTATTTAGGTTATCATAAATCTTTTATTTTCTACAAACAGTCACTATGTAAAGAGGAAAAAGTGAATGACGTAACGTTTAAACGAAAAATAACAGATTCGAATGCAGAAGATAATAAGAAACTTACATCTATAGGCAATTGAAAATTATCCGTTTCTGACATGACATTCTCATATGATTTTTGCTGTCAGACATTATCGCCATAACAAAAACTGTTAATAAGATAACGTGTCGAAGTATCTCGTTTCAATGAATGCTATACCTATCCGGAAATCTGGATTTTAACACTTAGCCAACCGAGCGCACCACGTTTCCACCGCGCTCGGACAAGCCAACCTATACGCTGTCCATCGCGCATTTTTTCAAGTATCGAAGATTAATATTCACTACTTAAAAACAAAGAAGTCTAAAAATTATTTAAGTGGCTCATTATATTTTGCGGTAATAATTTTATTTAACGATTTCACATATTGTTTATACAAAACATCAAATTAAAAGTATATATTAAAAGTATAAAAAAATATAGATAAAATTAAAAACATTAAAGATGACTATAGATAAATAACAGGACTTGAGCGTGAAATTAAAAATTCATAATGCATTTTACTATTTTTTTACAATGTGGTATCATTCGATTACAACTTTATTTAGTCATAACTGATAGTGTAACTTTTTAATTAATTTTAACACCACTAAATTGGTGGATTTTATTATATACTATACTTTATAAAAGCAGAAAAAATGGCGCAATTAATTGGGAACAATTCCAGGTAAACAATAACTAATAATAAAAACAACAAAAAAGAAAACGCGTTACTAAAATCAAAAAGGGAGAACGCAGCGATATTCTTCACAGAGAGGAGATCATCCCGTTCGGTTGGCTAAGTGTTAATTTGCCGTTTTATGTTAAATATATCGTATAACAATCAAATCATTTCTCAAGTGTGTCACAGCTGTTTCGACGATAGTCACGTGCTTTTCTAAAATCACGCAATAGATATAAGAGTCCTAATTTGTCATATAATACATAATACTTATTATAAAACCGACTAGACACTCTTCATCCTTAATTTTGCTTTGATAGCATTGTTATACAATTTTGCGTTCAGTCAATCGAATCTAGATATTATACAAGTAAACTACATTTTTCTATCTATATATTCATTCTGATATTTCTGTAATATAATATTTAATAAAGATAGCGTATTTTTAGATTAAAATATTCACCAATTTCTTTTGATCAATAAGAAGTTTGTAGTTGCGTAACGTATGTAGAAATCATTTCGTTTCACCGTCGACGAGATATCTACTGATCTGTCAAAACAACACATCAGCTGAATGGATTTAATGGCATATGTGCCCCACTTTGCGGAAGCGCCGAGTGTGGAGGTAAATTGATCTCTTTAGTAGTCCTTGAGTAACATAATTCAATCACTAATATGACTCTACAAACACGACGCTTTAAATCTATCATTCACTAATATAATACACAACCATCTAATTTTGACATTAAATAGCGTGCTCCGGTTATTCAACATATCTGCGAGCAACCGGAAGAAGAAGATGAAATAAAGAATATTATAAAAGGAAACCGGATTTGGAATAAATTGAATCGTTGGTTTTTAAAACTACGTATTTTATCTAGGAGACATCCCTTGACTCGTTGGTGCCTTAAAAGTACAACCGCAGTGAATTATGAGATTTCAAGACATCTGAAATCACATCGTTACATGATACATCCTTTTAGTTTATTCAGGTTGTCTTTAAATTCTTTTCTTTTGATAGTTTATATGTACATATTAATGATCCTAATCTTCATAGGATTGTTTGGGAATCGTTAATGATTGTATTTACATTTGTGGCTCTTTTGGTTACTCCAGTGTCCATCACGTTTTTCTTTGACAGACATACTAACTGGCACGTGATTAACGACACGATGAATATAGTGTTTCTCTGCGATATTGTAATGTGGTTCTTTACTGGATACTATGATTATCGAACGAAAGTCACTGTCCTTGACCCTGTGATAGTAGCGCGGTATTTTCATTTCTAGATGATATTCTAATCGAACGATGCTATACATTACCACTAATCAATTTTTTTTATCAATAATCTCAATATATGTTTTTATATAGGAAATACTTGCAGAGCTATTTCTTCATAGACATGTTGACCGTGTTACCTATAGGATTCATTGATTATATTATACCTAACTCGATGTGGTATTGTACTACATTAAACATGATGAAGATATTGAGAGTCCGCAATATCATCGTTTATTTTAGTAGAGTTCGCGATGTTAGTACATAGTTCGCATTGAAGATCGTGACGAATGAATAGCTGATTAGAATGATTTCGTAATTTCAGGTGTACAGAATAAGTTTTCAATTGCATAAAATTCTAGAGTCGTGCACGGTCGTGATAATATGCATTCATTGGGCTGCTTGTCTACAATATTATGTCCCCATATCTGTAGATACATTGGGCACTTTAAGCAATAAGTTAGTATTTACAATTCAATAAATTTGTTTTTTATCAATTCTGAGTTTATATTCAGCTCTTGGATCAAGTCATCACATTTTGTAATTAAAAAAACGAAAATACAAAAATACCTCGTGTGCCTGCATCGTTCGATTGTCGCTTGTGCTCGCTCTGCTCACTATTTGGATATGAAAACGCAAGAAGATATTATACTAAACTTGATCCTAACGATCATCGGATTCCTTGGTAACGTATTTTTATTAAGTAAGTATCTCCTATACCAGGTGTTATCTTTAGATTTACAAATAGTAACTGTATTTCTTGTAGCGCAATTCTCTCAACTAATGACAACATTCAATATAACTATCAAACGTCACCTGAAAATAATACAGCAGTTACAGGAGTACATGCGATACAAGGAGCTTCCACATGCCCTACAACGTCGGCTATTAACTTTCTACCATTACCGCAACAGAAAGAGCTTCGAAAGGAATAAGAAAATAATAAATGAAGTTTCGCCATATTTACGAGAGGTTTATCCATCCTAACAATACTTCGATAAAATTATTTAGAATCAATAATTCTTCTTAATATTCTATATATATAGAAAAGAGAATATATACATATAATCAGATACTTTAATAATAAAAATTTACTCTCCAGGAACTCATACTGCATAATTATTTGAGACTGATTAATAGCGTAGAATTATTCAAGCATCTACCGGAAACTGTAATCGTACAGTTAACGAGTTCATTACACTCCGAGATTTATATGACTGGCGATGAAATCGTCAAAGCTGGTACTCGTGGTGAAGCCTTGTATTTCATTTCATCCGGTACCGTAGCGGTTTACACTGTCGTGGGAAAAGAAGTAACATTAACATTATCGTAGTTCTTTATCGACTATTACTTATCTTTTTCTCATACTTTTTGTTTGTTGTGCGAAACATAAAGGTTTGTCACTTGGAAGACGGAAGTTATTTCGGAGAGATCGCTCTGGTGATGGACACCGAGCATAGAATAGCAACCATAGTTGCGGTGGAAACTTGTGAAATCTTTGTGTTATATCGCCACGACTTTCAAAGATTCATATCACCGTATCCTGATCTCTTGAACCGACTGCAAAATGTTGCTCTTGAACACTTAAACAAAAGCCTTCTTTTGGACTCCACGCAGGATTTAGGAATTTCCACCACGCCGCAATATATTAATATAAGTAGTATAAAAAGCAGAAGAATATAGTTATAAATATAAATAAAAGTTAGATATCCATCCTATGATTCAAATATTAAAATCCACATTGATATGTTTAAATTTTACTTTCAATTTTCATTTTAATTTATTACATATGTTTTTAAATACTTCACGTAACATAAAGATTCACATCTTTTTTAACAGAATAAAATAGAAAATTCGTCATAATTCACTTTATACAAATTAACAACGATAAATTTTTCGTCTGTACGGATTCCTATACGACTGTTGATAAACTGACATGAGTCTCCAATGTTCTGGAAAATCAGCGTCTCTACATCCATTAACAACACTAAATGGAGGAGCTAAAGTATCGATGCAAGAAGACTTTTTAGCAAAAGGCGTTTTTACTTTCGATACCGCTGTCTTGCCTCCGCATTTTTGTTGATTGTTTTCAGCCTTTTCTATACCCAATGCCAATCCGACGGCTGATTTAATCAATCTAGGATCTTCACGTGTATTTCTAGTCTGGTCTTTGCAGGCAACGCACTTCCTTAAATATCCTGCTGTTGGTCGTTCATCAACTTGAACCTGCTTTGAAATTTTTATTCCATTCAAGCCATTACAAAGACTATCACTGCAGCATTTCACACTTTTATAATCCCCTTTTTTATTTCCGTTTTTATCTCCCTCTAATTTACAATGATATCGACAGCAAGTACAACCTTTCCCGTTTCTCGAAATTCTAGAATGAGCGGTGGGTCTAGAAGTATGTTGGACAAGAGAAAATATAGCTGGCGCGAGTCCACCTTCTGAGCCATCGATATGAGTAGATCTAGGTGGTTCATAAACTGGATTTATTGGAGTTTCCCAACAAATAGCTAGATCCATCTTCGTTTTGGGCTCCTTGCAGCCTAAAACTGGCCCATAATGCTTAGTCAAACTCATGAAACGATCTTCAATTTCATGCTTACAACATTCACAGCATTTCTTCGGCGAGATTCCATCACAACATTCTTCTGATTTTACATCTTTGAAAACGGAATCGTTGACTTTATCAGGAAGGGGTTGATGTTCCAAATTCTCTGCATGAAGCTTCTTCGCTATAGCAAATTGATCGTGACAGGCTAATCGGTTCTCTGGCAGTGGTTCCGGAAGATCTTCCTTAACGCATCTTTTTCTGGAAGCGTTTGGCACATTCCTGTTCAATGAAGATATTCTTAAATTTCCCGAAACGTATCGTGGCTGGCAACATGCGTGGGACTCGTTTTCCCAACTGATTAATTTTCCCGAACAGTGAGCGCAACACTTCTGAGTCTTCATATTTATCGGTCTTCATTTCCTCGTTCTTTTCGGATAAATCAATCCATAAAAGATATACAAATGGAACGTAATTGTTTAGACTGAAGATAAGTCCTACTTGAAAAATATAAATAAAATGCTTCTTGAATTTTTTGTTAGATCTTGAAAGTCTGATTTGCAAAGTGTATGTCTACCAGTTCCCGTGTCCAGCTTGAACCAATGACTGTAGGAATGCTACTTCCTACCTGAGAGTTAGCGACGATGGTTGTTTGCTTGACAACGTGATAGCTCGATAATCACGATGCTCTACATATGTATTTATACGAAGCTAATCTTAGATCCGAATAATTTTAGAATTTATAGAATATCTCGAGAATGAATCTTTGAATCGGAGACTGGTTTAAGGATAATTAAGAAATTATTCAATTATATTATCTAATTACGATTTCTAGACATGAAACTATTTAAGTATTTTAAGCTCAGGATGTTTTAATAATTGTCTATGTCGATTCTCGGAAAGACGACGATCGTATAGATAGATTATTTTACATAAAATAAAACGTCTGAGTCGCCTGTATGTTAGATGGATTCACGCGACCAGAAAAGTTCCTCAAATCGTCCGCAATTCCTCGTATCGTTGCATAATGTAGATGCGTACGTGTCTCTTAACAAATTCGTTGTGATTCGGGTCGGGAATCACCAGTTATGCCGGGGAAATACGGTGAATCTGTTTTATATCGTTCATTACCCGGGATTACTGATTTGGAACTTTACCGTTCATTTCCGCGTACATCAAATATAATTTTTTCGACGAAATCAGTGAACATGAAAATATAATTTGAAAACTTGTTCTCATACGTATTTTTAAGATAGGATCCACGTACATTACTAACTTGAAATAATAAAGTTTGTATTATTGTTAGGATATTGTTAGAATTTTGTTTACATTTTACATTCTCGTGTTTCTCTGACTTCGCAGACAAAATTTACATATTATTTATAGCCGCACATCGATGATCTCGTAAGATCCCATTGGAGCAATGCCATTCCCCTTCTACTGCAGAAGTCTTGACATAAAGCGTCAGAACGCGTCAGAACGCGTCTTTAAATGTGGCTAGAAAAGCACGTGGTAGTTGCAGTTTACATGTAAACTTTAAACCACTTCTTTTTACTCGTCTATATACTTAAATTGTTTAAAAAGGAAATTTAATATAGTCAAACAAATAACTACATGTGACATATTGTAGAAGCATATTGAAACTTAGTTATTTTCAATAAAAATAGAAGTGATCATTGATTTTATTCTACTTTCAACTTACTTCTAAGAATTGTTTAAAGACTCTACATAGCACAGCAAAGTGAATCGATCCAGCGTAAAGAAACAGTACAACTAAATGATTGGTATCAGTAAAGAGTGGCCTTGAAACACAAATGGTAAATCCAAGGGAAATACGATGTATGACATCACAACAACGGACATGAATCAGCTTGTTCCCATCTAGTGAATGAACAGAAGCATTGTATTAAAACATTTCAGTCAAGTTTAAAAGTGTTGCCAGTCGAAACCTTTGTGACACTTGAGAACTTATTATTTAAACGAAAGAAACGCAACACGAGATACAAGGAACGTACATCGTAGTGATATTCAAGAGAGATAAATAATATAAGCCACAGACTCTTATGCTTGCAATTCTAATTAGTGTCTGATCTATTTTTTCCTGCTACATTTTAAAAGAAAAAAGCATTATCGTGAAACGAGGAAACCAAAAGGAAGAAGGTGCTTTTAGAATTTCCATGAGACTTGTTGGAGGTGATTATCTCTTCTGGTTGTTATTTGAAGAACGTTGAAGATATATTGACAGTGGCTGAACGAACGTATTATTTTCTGCAAGTTAAATATGGCTGAACCAAGAGATAAAAGTGATGAAATGATTATTTATATGGATAAGCTTGGCGATAAAGAACGATTGACAGAACCATTGACTTATAAATCTTTAACACCGAAGACTATATCGCGTTCCGGTTCCATGCTCGAGACAGATAATACAAACAATCCACGACCGACGTCCGGCCCAGAAATCGATGACCTAGAACCGGCAGGAAGTTTTCCGACAGAATTTGATCCTCGGATAGGAATTGATGATGGTCTCCTGCCAAATCAACCAGGGGTACCAGAAATCCCAAGAACTCCATTTTTACCATCGCCATCTATACCGCCTATTCAGCCGATACCTGACGTGAATATCTATCAGCACAAGAAAACGCTCGCACAAGGAATGATGGATCTGGCTCTTTTGTCTGCTAATGCAAATCAGTTGCGTTATGTTTTACAAACTGACGGGGGGCATCCGTATTATTATCCATCATTGGTGTTAATAGGCAGCAGCTTAATATTACAAATTGCAGTGGGAATAGGATTAATTTGGAATAGTAGATACGACGTTAATGATAATGCTCAAATGTGTAAGGCCAACCGGGCTAATAATTGGACAGTGATCGGTATATTTCTAGTAACAATTTTTAATGTCTTCATTTCGTCATTCGGCGTTGTTGATCAAGTATCAGTAATGCCTATAGCATCTAGAATTGATAGTGAAAGTGAAAATTAATTACGCATAACTGCGCGTATCATTATACGAAATTTATACCATAAATTTAAGATATTCAAATGATAAAAAGGTATTGATTTTTATTTTACTATAAAAATGAGACTTCAACACAATGGGGGATTGACTGTAATATTTCTTTTAGTTTCTCAGAAAGTTCCTCTTTCCTTTTGTCTAAATCTTCTGTTTTTTTGGTCAGGTCACCAGAAATTTTTACTAGCCACCTTTCTATTTCTGTGTTATTACCTTGGACCCTTAATAAACGCGAAATGCATTTGGGTTCATAGTCTTGAGAATTAATAGTTTCTTCTTTAGATGATAAAGCTTCAAGCTTTTCTTCAGTCACAGAACATAACAAAGAAATAAACTTTGAAACTTCATTCCAATCTATACCTGCAAAGCTGGTGTTCAGTGATTTATTATGTTCTTGAACTACTGTTACCTGTAATTTTTATTACTGGTAATTGTTGTATTCTATTTTATAAGATAAAACGTGTGAATATAATATCAAATTTCTTCTATTTACCATCCATTCAAAAAATATATGTTTCTTTTTAGACCACTTCATATGTATATCTAATAAACTAGCAATAGTTGATAATTCTTTTATATATTTTTTGTCTTCATTGGAAAGTGCATTTTTATTGGTAGCTGAGATACGTTTTACCAATGCTGTCTCTGATACACTTAGATGTGGAAGACCACAAACTTCAACACTCGCAGTATGAATTTTGCTTATTAACTTAGCCTTCTCAGAAATCAGTTCAGATATCTCTTTTATATTATAATTTACTTTACCATTTAAGTACAATATATTATTTATCTGTGCACTGAATGTCTCTGGTATATTATACTGTATTTCCTTCTTCTAAAGGATAATTAAGTTATTAATATACCTTTTACTTGATATTTTCATTTATTCATATTCAATTAATTACCTGTATGCTATTCAACCGTGAACATTCTCTTCCTAGCACACTATTAGACAGATTTATGTGAGTGATAACACTTAGAATATCTTGTGTTCCAAGAAGCCATGCAAATGCTAATAATAATGGTCTGTTATTTTTACTACTCTCGCTTAAAGCATAAAACTCTATTGCAGGGTATCGTAAATATGCAAAACACAATTTGGTAGCCCATATTGTATCTAAAAGAAAGATTATTCTTGTAAATACTAGCACCAATTAAAAGGTTCTGAAAGAAAGAACTAACAAAATTTACCATATTTTTGAAAATCAATTTTGATTTGTTTTTCTTTTACAGCATAATAGCTTAAGACATTCAGTGCTGTCCAAAACGTTCTAGTCTAATACAGAAAAGATTATATATTAGAAATCCTTATTTCATGGATGTTAAAACGTGTAGCGTTATACATAGAAAGGTTATGTGATATTGTGTATAATACTCACGACATTTTCTGCCGTGCTATTAAATTTTGCCAGCCTAAAATATTCAGGTTTCATCACGATGTTGATTGAGAAATTTAAATGCTGACATAATAGAGACAAAACACTCTTTATATCAGACATTATTGTAATTTAAATTGAGCTAATATTTCACGTGTACAGACCTGATTTCACGCGCGTTTTTTATACTGTCAAACCGTTCCAAAAACCGTTTTATCTATTCAAATAAATCCAGTTTCAATGAAAACTAATTCTCTTTGTTACATAGAATTCTAATATATCATAAAATTTCACTGTTATTTAAACGTTTCAGTGAAATTTCATGTTTTACATTTATAATTCTCGAAATATACGGTATTCGAATTACAAAACGGATCGGCTGGTTTTGGACCTTTAAGAAAAAAAAGTAAACGGTTTCTCAGGTATCGATGGACAGCAGACACTTTTGATCCTTAGCGATAAATATAAGTACCTTCCGATTTAAATTTGGACGATAATAAATATAAATAGGTAAGCTCAGGTTAGAATACGGTATTTCATTTTACACTGACAGTTACTATTTGTTTCGGTTTATTTACATACACGTAATTATTTTTCTCTCGAAGTTTCTTATTCTTTATTTATTTCTAAACCATTTATCCTAATTTATATTTATTCTGATTAATTCTTCAAGTACTATCAAAACTTGCATGTATACAGCAAAATCTCAGTAGTATTGTTTATTAACTATAGATATTTTATTTTAATGGAAAGTAAAAAGAGAAAATCAATATTAACATTCAAACAAAGATATTAATTTAGCGCACAATAAGAATGAAAGCATAGAATATGAAAGAAATGAAATATAAAGAAAAATATATATGAAGAATATTATGCACAAATAAGATTATAGGTGAAGAAAATTATTTATAACCAAAATTAAATGTTATACAGACAATATCAATGCAAACAGTACAATGAATTGTTACACATTCATGTATAAAATAAATTAACTACTGTCTGCTTATGACGAAACGCATTGTATATCTGATGTTATTGTTATACAAATATCTATTATACATCGCAGATGTCTCTTGCCCCATTACCTGGGGTACTAATTGTAAGAAACTACAATTACAAGCCATTGCCGTGACCGTGACTAAAACTCTACCTGGTACGCAAGGAACAGGTCAATTGTGTACGATCAGTCGAACGTATAAGATCGCCGAGTAATCAGCCGAAGTTTCAGTCTTGTTGTCGAAGTCGCCGTAGACGCGTGTGATCTTTGCCCTACGAACAGTTAGCGAACAAAATCAATAAACAAATATAATATTTCTAAATATTTTCCGAATAAAACAGTGCGAATTTTGTGACTTATTAAATATTAAAAATATCAGAAAGATGACCTCGAAAATCTTCATATTCAGTGAATTTTGTTTTTTAATAACGCTACAGGTAAGAAATCAATTTTTTTTAGATAAATGTATAATGTGATAGAAATTTGGATATAGTTTTGAATAATTCATACTATCTAAATATTAAGACCAAAATTATTATTCATATTTAGTTGCCTCGAACTACTTGTTGAAATTATAACTGATTTCATTTTGTAAACGATGAACGTTCAGTTTTAATTTTCCTTTCGTTGTTAATAGGATTAAATTATGCTGCAAATAATAATCCAACCGCAATATCTAAAAGAAAAAAGTTAGTCAGAAAAAAGTTACTGTGAATGTGTAAATCAAAATGTAATCATCTCGTGTAGAATTATTCTTTTTCTGAATGTTAAATTTATTGTAAAACAACATTTGAAATTAGCATTTACTATATTTACGTAATTCGCGGTTTGTTGTCATGTAACAGAATCTTAGTAGTCAGGATAAACTTCGATGAAGTCAAATTATATCAGTCTTCTGTTACTTCTGAGCTGATGAACCGTGATAAAAGAGTATCTTTCTAAGAAATATATCTCTCTATTTTTATTTAATATTTAGTATATCTATTTATAAATTAACAGTTAGCTATAGAGAATGAAATTAGAGAAAAAGATGTAAAGACATTAATTTTAATTTTTATATATTTGTCATAAATATTTAATATCTTTTTAATTCCTTACCATTCAACGCTTACTTTTTCAATATAATAAATTATCATATTTCCTGGTGTCTGTTTAAAAATAATCCACGCCGAATAAACTGGTGAATACCGGTATGAAATCAAATATTAATTTGGCAAAATAAATTTTTAATATCGCCGCTGTATTTTTTTTAATTTTTCGAGGTTTCGTTATTATTGAAAGTTCAAGTTCATCAAAACTATCAATCCTGTTATTGCTCATTCATTTATGAAACTACATCTTTCATCTTTTTTTTCATTTCTTTAGATGTTGTCATTTTATTGATGTAATTTGCATCCGGTCTGTGAAAGTCTTTACATAAATTCTGTACATATTGAGAAATATATAGTCGAAGCATTATTGATTACGACTCATTTATTTTATCTTGAAGTGTCTTATTTAATAAGGAAAGAACAAAAAGATACAAAAGCTAAGATAAAAAACAGAGAGATAGAGTAATCTACAAGGAAAAGATTTTCTTATTCCTGGAATTCGTTAATCAAACATAATTGTAAATAAAAGTTTATATGGTTAAAGTTGATAAAAATAATAATATAATAAGTAATACTATTTTAAGAAATAATGGAATTTTTAAGAGCATAACATTTTCCCCGATAAGACATTTATCACGATGCGTCTATAATTTCGATTAATTTTACTGAAACACGCAACACTTATATTATTTTTAGAAGATGATTGTTGAACTTAAATATCTTTTTACATTTATTGTTACTTTTTACAGATACCACAAAATATTTTCGTGCAATCAAGAGACATTCATCACAGTACTATTAAATTGACAAATGAACACAAAGGTATGATTGTAAACCATAATTGGCGACAATTTTAAAATAATAACTTTTGAGAAAGATGTTGAAAAGCATGTATATACTCAAAGCATAAAGTAGTCATCCAGTAGTCAATCATATTATTATAATTGAAGAAATTAATGTTTAATCTTTAGTAAATTATATGTTTTATATTTTATTAAATCATTCATAACGCGGCATGCTATTAGATGACATGATTGTATTTCCTGGAGAAAAGAGAAGACACGTCCCCCCCGCTTGCAAAGGATCCAGCTATTGTGAGAACGTAGACTCTTATCCCGAAGATATAATAAACAGGGAGCTTCGAATAAACGAAAGCATTAAATATCTTTCTAGTGTAGATGGAGTAAGTACAATGCAATATTTTTCAATACTCAAAAACCTTTTAAACAATTTTTGAACTGTTGTAACAAATTTTGTATGATTAGGTTGATATAGGACAGAGGCTCATGCCAAACGATGAACTATCCCTTTGCGTAGCTGATGTAAGTACTTATGTATAGACAATAAAAAAATATGTCACCTTTTTTTGTTATAAAAATGAATATAATACAATTGAATATAAAAATGGTAAACTTTTCATTTCTAATATTTCTAATTTCATTACTATTCAAGGAGCAAGTTATATATCCTCAATCAGCGGAGAACAAAGACAATGAATGGAAATTCATCGCGAATCAAAAAAATTTCAAACAGGGCATACGGATTGAAAAGTGTAGGTAAGTATACTGTAAAATATCACAATAGAATTATTTTCTACAATTTTCTAAAAGATATACAAATGTTATATTTTACAAGAAAATAGTATAAATATTTTTGTATGGTTTACAGAACGGAGGGCGCCAGCTGTAGTGTGATAAGTGGATTTGCTGCAGGTTACGAAACAAGTTGCAAGCAAAAATTCATTTTTAGAGAATTGGTATCAATATCGGAAAACGGTAGTGTTGGTAAAGATTTTTTCCGATTCCCAGCGAGTTGTTGCTGTTTTGCAACACTCACTGGAAATGTACTTACAAGAATGGGTATAGGGCAGCAAAGTCAAATTAAATCTACTACAGCACCTATTAAAAATAGATGAATAAACTGAAAAATATTTTACTATAGTTTTAACATAATATGCATAGGTATATAAATACATATACATATATATGTATATGTATATATATGTGTGAATATGTAAAGAAAATATAAAATAACTCATGTAAGATAATTTTATCAGTTTATTGTTAATTGTTAGATTTAAACTTATAAGAAATTAAAATACTCGTAGGCATTTTTCCGATTATCCATATTTTATGGATATTTGAAAACTAATTTAAAAGAACAGCGTATTGATATATGTACATATCTAAACATTTAAAGTACAATTTATCTAAACGTGTTCATACTTCCTTTCTTATAATTATATATTTTTTACAATTGCAAAAAGTTTTATAATAGGAATGAAACGACTTTATATCATGTGATACTATTTGATATGTTAGTGACATTGATGTGATTCTTAGTTTAAGAGTATTGTTTCTTATGTACTCATTCATCAGTTATATCTTACATAAAATAAACATTATAATGTTTATATTTGTTATGAAAAATATGTAATATAAAGAAAATGAAACAATATACTCCACAAAAACATATGGAAAATATATGTATATTTACATCCAAAGGATCCACTTTGTTCTAATTTGTCAATACGCGAGTTTATTCTTACACATTAAATACAGTACTTACAATTTCATTCTATTCATTATTTTTTCGCAAAATTTTCTACAAGTGATCCAATGTTTATACATTATTAATTAAACATTCTTTTTATCTAAATTTCGAAGACATAAATAATTCGTAATGCACAAAGGATAAAGAGATGTATTCAAGAAATTACATATACGTTTAAATTAAGAATATTTTTCTGAGTTATCCAGCAAATTTATAGATCTACATTGGTCATTGGGAGAATTTCTTTAAAACCCCCTGTTTCCTTTTCTTTCACATTGGTCCATGGTTATATTCTCGAGAGATCACAATTTATAATTTTAAAATATAACAAACAATGATTAGCATAATTCATGAGGTTTAATAGAATGGTTATAGACTAGGCAAATACATATAAATCATTTTCTCAATTTTTGTCACATCTACGTTCCGAAAATTACCTAATATAGGTTTATACACCCTATTCAAGGATGAATACAGAAGTAGGAAAAATGGGCCGTGCTTTGTGAACATGAACGTTCACCATATATACGCTAAAAATATCTATCGATTAGTCAGCACAGGTGAGCTATGCAGAATACATTCTTTTCTTTTTACAAAAACACTACCTAGTAACACGAAGTACTTACATTCGCACTTGCAATTATAAGAACAGTATCTAATACTTATTAATGAGAAATCTACCACTATAAAAGTTCTTCTCATATCCAAAAAACAAGTAAATATGATTAACATGTAATATAACAGTTATTATGTTATTACATTACCATTTACATTAACAAACATCGATTTTCTTTTAATGGAAGTATAATTGTAAGTAAAAAATGCACCTGGAAGAAGTTGTGTACAATATGGCAGTTTCTGTTTCTATTAGGTATCCAGTCTTTACTATGTATAAAATTGGAGATTCAAATAGTATGAAAGTCAAATACTTATTTACAATTAAAATGTTAATTTCAATTGCGAAATTATTTCTGCATGAATGAGAGTAACTTTTAGTGTAATATACTTAAGATACATCAAAAAATAAAAATGATTTATGACATTGTGTGTTTACAAAGCTTTTGTTTGTGTTAATCTTAAACATATTCAAAGTATTTTCTTTGAGCATATTCTGAAAATACAATGTAAGGGCATGTATGTCCACCCTCATACAAAGATCACAAATGTTAAAAATTAGTCATTGTTTTAGTCATGTCACAAGATTATTTGCAGAACAATCTGAAACTGCTTTATAATTGTTTTCAACATGCCTGAAATGAAAATAATTGATATTTTGTTAAAAACTTATACTTTCTTATAGTATTTTAATGCATATTCCTGATGTACCTTGACACTGTATGCATTGTCATAGCCTCCTTTCATTTGCATTTGTGCCTGAATATTTGACAATTGTGCATTGCTCATATCGAGATCTCCACTACTAATATGTCCAGTATGCCTAAAGTTTGTAGGTACTCCTATCATGCTACGATCTATCCTTAACCTTTGATGTGACCTCTGTCTTCCATTCCGTGTCCTTGGTCCTTGTTGCATCAAACAACAGGTAAAGCACTGTACCCAAAGTTCTCCACTGCCAGCCATTATTTGCTTCAATTACGTGCTTTGAAATCTAAGACATATTTTGAAAAATACAAATAAATATGTGTATTATAAATATATATGTGTATACATATAAAAATATACATTATGAATATGTAGTTAGCATATAAAAATTTTCTTATTGCATATATACAAACAATTATATATATATATATATATATATATATATATATTTGAATAAGTCTGGAAACAAATAATTAATATTAAAATTATAAATTAAAATTTAGATCAAATAATTATCAAACAACACAATGTAAAATTTAATTTCTGCTTTTTCTAAAAATGGTTATTATTTGAAACAATTTTTATGAATCAAATAGATAAATTGTCTTTATCGTTACGTGAATGAGTCAGACAAAAACGAAAGAGTATAGATTAATCAAAAGTTCGTGCACTTACAAAGTCCTCAAGTAATCGTACTGTCGTTCGGTCTAACCTTCGTGATGGCTCGAAACTTAAAGGCAGAGAGAAGCAAAACAAACATTCCCTTTTGATCGATGAGTTTACATGTGTCTGCAAAGGACATTGAGGCTATTTGTACATTTATACGACATAAACATAAACTAAGACCTATGGAACGATGTTAAGGATTTGCGTGAGGAATAAACAGTTGACTCCCTGGGAGAACAAAGAGTAACGAATAAGACGTACCGGTTTGTAAGATGTAGACTTTCGTATTAATTTCCACAAGGCACGTAGATCTGCGTCCTTCTTTCCACTTCTAATCAATTCGTAGAACTATCCTAAGAGGATTGTTTTTCACTACATGTTTTATTAACATATTTCAAAGAGGACCTAACAGCAATTACTTTATCGGTCTTTTTTCTGAAATAATTCAAATGATGTTCAAAACAATTTCGGGTTGGTAAAATATAAAATATGAATGTCAATGTGATCAACGGTGGTATAGTGAACTATACTATACCACAGAGGAAATAAGAATGGTTACGCTTATGATTTTGGTTGTTCTCGGACTAGTGCTGCACCATACGGCCAAGTGTTGAGTTCAATTAAAGTTAGCACGCACAAGAACCTATATAATTAGGGATCTACCCTGTTTGGTTGCAATTTAGCATATATAAGAACCTATATATTTAAGTTTAAAGTTAGGGATCTGCCTTGTTTGGTTACACACTAGCATAGATAAGAACTTATTGAGTTCCACGCTACAAGAACTTATTTAATTGTACAGTTCTACAGAAAAGTTCATATCTACTTTTCTATCCGAGATAGACAAGTATGAAAATAACAAAATGATTATTACTCATAGTAATATTATATATATAAATACTTTACATAACAAATAGCCTAAAAATACCAAACTTTAATATTGCATAATTTTTTAACCAGTACAATGGATTCCTGAACTTCAAATCCTAATTCGAAGACTAAATAATTATATGAAGAAAGAAGGGTGTACTTTTAACCCTTACTTTATATGTATCATCGTTCAAAGTAAACAATTAATTTCTCTTTCTTAGGAAACTTAGAATTAGTTTCATTATTGCGCGATTTTGTCATTCTCGTACTTGTCTATCTCGGGTAGAAAAATTGATATGAACTTTTCCGTAGAACCGTACAATTAAATAGGCTCTTGTAGCGTGGTACTCAATGGGTTCTTGTCTATGCTAATGTGCAACAAGTTAGAACAAATCCCTAACTTTATAGGTACTTGTGCATGGTAACTTTAGTTGAATTCAGCACGTCGCCGCATGGTGCAGCACTAGTTCGGGGACACCAGCTCCATAAGCGTGAGCACTCTCAATTTCTCTCTGATATGGCGTCACATTAGCGAGGTGCTGCCATCTGTTGGATTCCGACTAAAATCAAGAAGAAGTAATAGGAATATAGAACGTACAAGTAGGTATCAGCACTGAAGAGCGCGACAAGGGATTGTGCTAGGACAGACATATTTTTGCGTCTGATCTATGCGCTTTTCGCATCGTATAATAAAGCTTGAATACTAAAATACTTTCGCATATAGTTTTGAAAAAGAATTTTCGCTTAAATGATTAATTATTAATTGTTATTGTACGACGTTTCATTATTGCATAGTACCGATGCCATAAACTTTTACATAATTTACATTATACCTAATTAATTTATAAACTTTCTTGCATGGAATATAAGGTACATGGAATCTAAGGAAATTTCTATAATTACATAGAATATTAATTAACTTTCGGAAAGTTTAACATTAATAAAAATATCATTAATATTAATAAAAACTTGTAGATATATATCGCACTCGCTGCTCGACATTTTATGCAATAATTTCTAATAAATAATTAGTTAAACAAAAATTCTTCTTCAATAGAGAATATGCGAGAATCGTCGAGGATCTAATCTTTGTTATAAGATTCCAAAAGTGTACGAATTTCTCCCAGAGAAAAAGTAAATAATTAATGTTGCATTGATTAGACGGAGAAATATGTCTATCCTTCTCGCCCTCAAGTATTGCCTTCCTTGTCGCACTTTCAGCAACCTCCTTGCGCATTCTACGTTCCTATTACAATTTTTTAATTTCAATCAAAGTTCAACAAATGGCAGCAGTCATTCTTAGCTACATAAAAGGACGGCGCAATTGCGCGAAAAAGATAGATAGATAGATAGATATCTCGCGTTTTAAATCAGGGGATATTAATTAATTGCATACATCCCTATACTCTTGGAATTGTTTTACAAAGATCAGAGATTCAGGACAACTTGCAGGCAAAATTTCGGTTCATTCTTATTACGAAAGAGTTAATTGGAACGATAACTCCGGACATTATCTATTCTTGTAAGATCTTTCGTTCATATTCAACGTCAATACTCGGGATCCCCAACTCAAATAGAGAAGAATTTATATTATTAATTCGATTTATAATAACTTGTCGGAAGATACACAGAGATATTTAAAGATTTTCCGAAGATTTAAAGAGTATCTTGAAGATTGTCTCTTTAATTCTGTTTATAACCTAACTTTTACTATCCTTCGTAATGTCTTATAACAATGTATACATTTTCTGAACTTAATCTCACATATATGCCATCGTTTGGAAATAATTTATCAAAATACGTTTCACGGGAATCTATTTCTCTCTTCCTAATACACGTAAGGCGATACGAAGCGTTACAGCTTCTAGTTACAACTTGTCTATCATTAGGTAGTCGACGCAGAAATACGAGATATTTAATACGAGAGATGCGATGATAAAGAAAGTACACGAACAATACAGATTCTCTTAGGTATTTTACTTTATTCTCAATTATCCTTGTTTTATATATAACTAGGTACATGGACGTAAATCACAGCACAACTCAATGTTGTATAAATACTTATTTATGCATTCATGGAGTAGTTATATCTATATATAATATTATAATTACGCGACACGAAGCAATCAAAGTTCTAACGAAACATGACGTGAAATTATCCGAAAATGAAACTCAGAGAATCGAAAATTTCGTGTTATCGATTTAAAACGGCGATAGCTTATATCCTATACAATTATAGTATACAGCATCGTAATTAGCATTATTTAATTAATAACGACAATTCGTGATGAAAGGAACGCTTTCGTAAGTCGTAGATGTGATCAATAGAGTGTTTGTTCGTTAATTTTCATCTTACAAAGAAGAGAAAAGGAGAAAGTCGTCGAGGATGTGCGCGAGTATTCCGATGACGAAGTCAGTAACAATTTTCGGTGTACAATAACCTCGCATTTAAACGACGAGTACTATCTTGAAGATCAAGGAGAAGTACAGTTCTATGCTTTTTCATTCGTTCGATCGTTTTTATCTATTTTATTCCGTGTGTTCGATCGATCGTTATTTGCTATTAGACTGTGGATTTTTATGCAAATTTATATCCTTACGAATATAATAATACAAAAAGAAAAATGCCTGGAACTTAGTTAGGAAGTTGTTTCGTCTACCAAATATCATAGAGACTATTATAATGTGGATATTTCACATATTTTCGTAAATTATTTGTATTCAACGCATCTTTTTACTTTCAAACTTCTCGTAAACGCATGAAGATCCGCAGTCCGTTTATCACTGATTAAGGAGTTAGGCGTTTCCTTTGTAAGCTCCGGAGAAGCGGCGCAGCAAGAACGTTCACAAAATAACCATATACGCGTACATTTATGTATACCGTATCTTTTATATATGTACAAAAACTTGTATACGAAATCTTTTTTAAAGATCATAAAAAATATGTCAGAAGGAACAGCGTTTTCTTTTTGTTTTACGACGACAAGAAATTCGTTTTTGGGAAGCGATATTAGAATCACAATTATCACGTATCCGTTTGGTGCACTTCTCGATAATATTGAATTACATTGAATCAATATACAAGATGTACTCATAATGTTTTACAGTGAAACACCCTGTACATTGTCTGCTGATTATCTTCCAATCTCGAATCGCAATTTACAAAAAGTCGTTAAATTACCGCTTGTGAGTAGTAGCAACAATGATTTGAGAACATTGGCACTAGATAATTTTGCTAAAATATACTTATAAAAAGGAGAATAGCATTTAAATGAAATGTAGAGAAAAGTAAATCATGAATTTTTTCAATTCCTGTGCTCGGGAAGAAGTGCTCTGATATCGTGTTTAATCACGTATATGATAAACTATTTAATTTGCTAGCGGCCTAATAACTATCAGTATACTTTTAAACGCGCTTTCTCTACAGTTTGCCACTGGCTAGTGGTAGTCGTTGAGATACATGGAGAAGTGTACAGTAAACATCTACATATATTACGCGCACTATCGTGTAACGAATACAGAACATGAAAATATACAGTGGCTCATGAAAGTATCTGTACACTTATAGAAATCTTATTTGTTAGACGAAAGATTTTGAAATGTCATTAAAAATGTAATGAGACATGGCCATCATGATTGCATTAGTAAAGCTTGAAAAAGATCTGAATATGTTGATAAGAATTACAAGATATTCGGTGAAAGTGTAGATCATCTTTCAGAGATCACAGAAATATTTGATTTAACGAAATTAATACATCTCGATAGTCAATGAAACTATCCTTAACGTTTATTACATGTTCAACATGACTACTCACGCCATATATTAATTTTTCATTAAACGCATATATATCTGAGATAAGTATCTTCTACATACATTTTCAGATTAGTTTCAAGTTCGACCATTATAATAACAGACAGCCCTCTCTTTTCACATTATTAATGACTTTTAATACGCATAAAGTTTTCTATGGTAAATGTTCAAGTAGATTCGTGAGCCATTGTAGTCACATTCCTAGCGCAGAATTTTGAAACGCATGATTTTCGATTATTTAAAATCTGTCATTCATTCATGACAAGAAATATTTTTGTCGCAAATACTGTTACATAAAGAAGTGAAAAATATTTAATAACGCATACGATGATTTTGAATGCAAGATACTAATACAGTTGTCATTGAATATACTAATGAGTTATTTTGAGCGGACGGATAAGGGATTTTTTTTTTGTAGGAAAGCGAGGGAAAGTTTCTTAGAGTGTTTTTAGAAATAGTAATCTATGTTAATCCTACGTGAGATACTTTCGTGGACAATATTTTAAAGCGTAACAGTAGTAGTAATAGATTTAATCATACAATCTGTTTAGCTTAATATAAGACATGTTGATGATGTGTTTGTACCGGTGCACAAAGATCCTCAACTTTTGATTGTGTTATCACTACTTTAGTAGGAATGAAAGGTTTAGTGGAGTAAGTATTGAATGTTAAAATCTTATCATGAATGGCGACGAAGCAAGTTTGTTGGATACGCAATCTTACAAGCAATGCGCAGATTGAAATATTTTTCGATAAAAGTCTTTGCGTAAGAGTGAGGTTTTCGCAAAATTTTCAATAAAACGGTAGTTAATATACACGATAACGTTAAACTAAAAACCATATAAAATAGAACAATTAAAATTGATCAGTTCTATGAATAGTATATTATCGAATAAGTACATTGCTTCTTTTTCGTAGCAATGAATGAGAAAAGTCACGAAGTTTAAAACAAAGTCTAAGTACGCTGTACCACGTCCAGTACAATACAATTTCACGCCTTGATCAAGTTAAAAAAAGAAAAGAAATATATATTTATATTAATAACACTGTAAATATATATTATTATCGTCTTGTAGAAAAAATAACGCCACGCGACGATGAAAAGTCAATTTCTAAATTAAATATTTGAGCTTTGATCGTCGGGTTTCCTTAAAGTATACTTGTGCGAATAATTGTATAAGTGAATTATAACTAATATCAACTTATCACAAAGGTAACAGTACGATATATAAATATATATATACAGGATAATTTGTTAAAAATAGGACGTTCAAAATACATTTATCGTTAAATTATCGTCCCAATGTACATCCAAAAATGAATTTGAAATTAAAAATTCAACATTAAATTACATTTAAATTAAACATTTACCACGAAGTTTTATACAGCTGAGCAAAGAACATGAAACAAATCTTTCCACAGCAGTCATCTTAGTCTCAAATATTTTTAATTGAGTGTTCATTCTGGCGAGGTATTCTAGGTATCAACATTGCACAAAGGAATCTAATTTCGATAATATCTCTTTTTAGCTTTTTAAACCCACCCATTCTCTTTCAATATGTTTTGTTAGTCAATGATAATCATATGTAGAAAAACTGTGTGATATATACATTTCGTTTTTCGACGTCTTCCAAATGCACATCGTTGATTGAGCATCAGTCAAATATACCACATACATACTCGTTGATTAGGAGCATTGTCGTACGTCTTGGAAGACTCCGTCAAGGATTCGGACGTCTGCAGACTTTTTCACCGAACAAGAAACGTAATTGTTTCCTTTCTCGTTACGTTTACTTGCTTTTCTTACGTTACAAGTGTCATTCGATAATCGCCCTGAGTGCAAGTTTTATTTTTCTAAAGAGAGAGATTTTACAGCTTCCTGAGTCAATAATTCCTCGTTTTTTTGTCCGTCCAAGGAATCGCTTTCTTTGACGTGTCTTTTTGTGGAAAGATTCCCCTCTTGGGAAAACTTCTTTCCGGACTAGGACTAGGACTAGGACTAGGTGAGGAACTCGGTGATCTTGAACTGCTTGAGCTTGATCTGTTCCTCTTCTGTTGCTCGATACGGTTCTTGTGCTCGTACAAAGGTCCACGAATGATCTTCAGGATGGTTTCCAACTCGTAGGCTCGGTCCTTTAGGGTGTTGTATTGATTCAGATCGAAGCCAAGCTTCTTCGCTTTTTTGTGAAGAGTGATGAGCTGTCGCCTGTTCATCACGTCTGGCAGCATGTATTCCTGTCAATAGCAAGGAACATAAACTACATAATTTAAAGTTTAACTCTCAGATAATATCGTTGCATTATAGGTAACTTTTATAATTGTAATGAATATGACTTAATAATTTATGTTAAATTATTGGAATATAGAGCACCTAATTTTATTTTGCATTCTCCGTGATAGAGATATTGGTAATAAAATTAAATTAAATTAAAAATTCCAGGGATCAAGTATGATTTGTCACATTAAATCATTATAATCTTCGACGGCCTAGTGTAAAATACCAAATAAAGTAAAATCTATTCGAGTTTTGCGATAGCTATTTTAATACTTATGGTCGGTAGTGTGCACTAAGCCATAAATTATTTTTACGCTTTCTTTAAGTTTTTACTGCAATCAAGGTGCTGTAATCAAACATCTCTTTCATCCCTGTCAGGTAATAAGTTTATTTAATCAGTCGTTGATTTAACAAGATTAATGAGAACTGGCAAATTGAATAGCTACTAGTAACCTGTCTCGTTAAGACGAAGTAGATGAACAAGGCCATCGTGGTGCCGTAGTTAACGAAATATGTAACCGGTTCCATGATGTCCCAGGAGTATTCCCACCAAGTTAGCCTGGCTAGGCCGCTGAACTGAATCGACATTAGGACGAGACATACCCAGACGAATATGTTCGCCCTTTTGGCCGCGGTGTTATCTAATTCCTGCAGCTTCTGCAATAAATAAAAAATTACGTATGGTTTTTATTATATATAAATCGATATGAATATTGTCCTTCGAGACTTGCATTTAGAATGCTAATAGCTGTAACTGTAACTGCTGCGGATTTCCGCTGTGATAAAGAATCTGAATCTAAAGTTTTAATAAAATTAGTGGCATAAGGAAGCGAGACCAGGACTGGAAACCGCTATTCTCTTATCAATCAACTCTATTTTCTGAAGTATTTTCTTAAACATTTCTTCATATTGCGATAGAAGAGAAACTATCTTAATCTTCAAATAGTATAAAACATCGATGTTTCAAAAATCGAACAAGTTTCGATTGAGTCGTGTTTTCCTATTGTTACAAGATTACTTAAATTTAGAAGAACACGCGAAACAATTATTGTTAACGTATTTAATATTTCGTATTAATTTCATGACGTGCAAGCCTTCGTAAGTATTAAAATCAGTTTCGAAGAAAAAAGTCGAAGCGAGAGCAAAAATGGAACATAAAAATTTGAGGATCGCGGCAAGATTCGACCAATAAATTACACACTTTTGTTTTCCAGAATACCAGCTAGCTTATCTGAGCTACGATCAAGCATAAATATCCGCGTAAGAACTTTATCTATGATGTTAAATCATCAGATTAATTATCTGGTACTTCTCCACTTCCAGATTTAACATTGCTGTGATGCGAATAACGAATTACTGATTTCTATCTGCGTTTTCATCCATTATTCGTTTCATCTATTATTCGGAAGGGTAGATATATATTATACGAAATATATATTATACATATACATTATACATCGGAGCAGAAGCTTACTCTGCAGACAAAAAGAAATGAAAAAAAGGAGAATGAAAATTATTCGTTTACGAGGAAATTGTGCTTGTAAATCAGTGAAGTAAAGGCACGTGAATCTTTTACTAGTTACTTAAAAAGTAAGAAACACAGGAAGCTTTCAATATTTCAACATATCTTGAAAAATGAAAAAAGGTCAGATAGGAAGTTTTAACTAAGGAAGGAAGTATTTCAAACAAGGTTTTAAATAAAAAAAAAACGCATTGTTCACTTTCGTCTAATTTTTCTTTGTAAAATAATCGCCTTTACAATTTAACCATCTGAATTAATTCTACACTTAATTCTACTTAATTTTCTCGGCAGCAAAGTCTGAAAAAAATGTTGTTCTACATTCTGCAGCTGTACCATTTTGTATTCTACTCTTGTCTGGTATCATTTTTGTTTAAATTAATATACCGCTTCAAACTCAACTTTTCTATAAATGAGGTCCAAAATTAAAAAATTTCATTCATTTTTTCACGTAAAACAGTCACCTACCTTCTTTCTGAAATATTCTGTACAATTAAACGAGCCTTAGAACGATCTAGCGGCGGATTATGAGAACGTTGATGTAATTTTCGTAGTATGCAGCCGGAGAACAACAACCCTGGCAAGAAAACAAAGGAAGAGGGAAAGAAAAAATCGAGATATAATTACGCCATCGTGCAAGTGCATACACGAAGATAATTAAAACCGAAACTCGCGGAGGATGAATTAATTTATCACGGCAAGAAGAAAACGAACAATGAAAGAAGACGCGTTTAGTCGAATAATTTTGCACGCGTGCCGCGTTTTGAAACGTGTTGGTACGCTAATAAAGCCTTCCAAGTTCCTTAAACTTCCGTTTAATTTAGATAACATCGTTCCCTGCGCCGTTTCTAGAGACACAGGTTCATTGTCGCGTTGAACTGCGATCGATTAATACGATTTGCTGTTCACGATGAACAGATTTAATCAGCAGGGGCATACATATGTCATTACAAGTTTGCTTTCGAGTAGTAAAATGTCTGTTTATTCGTGTTAAATATTTGACTATGTAAAAAGTATTAAAATCACACAGTTATTCTATGTTAATTATATGCAGTTTAACGTCTAAATCCTAACTTTTTCCGATCAAAGTCTGTAATATTCCGTGGCCAAGTATTTGCCACATCTCGTTCAGACGAAGAAAGTCCATTTAGATAAAATTTATGGGCTTCTTCATAGAAGTGAAAGTATATTGATTAACAGGATATTCAATATCAAAAAATATTACGACCACAAAAAACGCAGGAAAAATAAGTAAAAGCTTGTAAAAATATTTTATTTTGGATTTTATAATGTGCAGCGAGTACTGCAGTGTAATAGGAAATAAAATAATAACGACTCTAAATTTTTGTATCAATATATACTCTCTCTTACAAATTAATGACTTACCAATCTTGAATAGAATAATTATAGATACGCATTTTAGGAAAGATTTTAGCGAAGATTATGATAGGATTTGAAGAAAAACGTTATGAATTCAATATAATTAGCGAGAGTTATTATATTAGCAAGATTCATCTCACAGTTATAAAGCGAATTTTTCTGGCTGGATTATCGTTCACGGTAACTTATTATCGGTAATTACTAACAAGTGTCAAATTCTGGGTGGTTTGCCAACAACGAAGTTTGGAATTGAGGACTCAAAGTTGAGCGACATTTTCATTTCAAGAACAACTTACTTGTTCGAGAGGTTCCAATTCCAATCTGACGGCTTCCAATTCTTCCAACACATGCTTCTCCATGGTAGCATAGTGTTCTCGGACGTGAAACGACTCGTACAGCTGACCGATTAACGTTCGGACGTCCGATAACTTCTCTATATTCTCCTGGATAACATTCGAATACGTTCAATTAATTTTTATATGCATTTTTTCATTTCGTGTTTGATCTAACAAATTAACGATATCAATACGGATTATCTGTAGTTCAGAATGAACAAAGGGCTAGAAGAAATAGTTCTAAGTTCTAAATTTGAAAAATGAAAAATTATACGATAACTATGTCTCGAATTACCGAGTAGAACTTTTACATTTTTCTCAGCTTTTTAGCTCACGAATTTTTAAATTTTTTAAAGAATCCTAAATCGTTTAACAACATCGAGTTTTAAAGACAGATTTACCATGGTGTGCTTGTGATGCAACGGCGGTTGTACCAAGTACTCCATGTCGTTTATTATCAGTCGAAAGTCGTTCTCCATTAACGTCTCGATCGTATTGTTGGAGCCTATCCTGACGCCGTCTGGGAACATCGTAAAGAATTTTTCCGTAGCGTAAAGGTTCGTGGTCTTGCATCTTTAAGAAATTCTTCAAGGACTTACCGATGGTCGTCACGATTGCACGATCGATACCACGATCTTCCTTCTTTAGCATGTGGATAAAGTTTCCTACCGTGTGAGTGATTGGTTTTAGGGTGAACACACATTGTTCCTTCCTCGATGGTAGTGGGACCGTGATTTTCGGCAAACCTCGATAGTATGTTATGATCACGCCTGCAACTAAAACAATTTCAATTTTTGTTACTTTGAGTGCACGCGATTTCCATGAATTTACCGTCGAAAAGATCTGACATCTTTCGAGAGAATGGAATTTTCAAATTCACTGAGAGATGACGAGAGATTATAGAAAAGAAATAAGTATACTTATAGTATAAAATAATAGCATAGATAATTTGTTAGAGATTCTTCATTTTTTACTAAATAAGAAGAATTTCGTTTAACGATAAGAAAGAATTTTAAAAAATATTAGAAACACGATAATTTTTTTAATGAATATCATTCTTTTACTATTTGAGCCGTATTCGATATTTTATTCCCACTGATTGACATTTGATAAGTTACATTCGGAAACTGTTCATAATTTAACGCAATTTTTATAACCAAACAACCCATCTATTCATATTAAATTAAATTGAACTATAACACAACATAGTATATTTTCTACGTTAACAATTGAATTAATATAGAGATATACTACTATACATAAGCAAAATTACAGAGTGATATCTAAAGCGTGGCTCGTATAAGAAAGAATTGACAATATTGTAACAGTAGGTCAGTAAGTACATATGCACATTCTTTCATATAAATTCACAATTCGACTAATAAAGATAATATTACATTATGCATTCTCAACTTGTGCAAATTATATTTTATAAATTTTCAAAGCTTCGCAGATACAATCTAAAAGTCGAATCACAAATTTTTCTCCATGTCGTAAATTTTCCTGTCGAACTACTTCTCGTTATCGAAACTACCAAGTCAGAGAGGAAGAGAGGGAGAGAGAGGGAGAGAGAGAGAGAGAGAAAGAGAGAGACTAATTGAATGCAGTTTCTCTTTTTTAACACCGTCTACCAAGCGTTTCTTACAGCATTCTAGCTCCAAGTGTAAACTCCTTTCTTTCGAGAAGAAGACGAATCTAGGAGAGCCGCGATTGAAATGGGATTTAACTCCGTGAGCTTTTTGTATCGTGTACGTCAGTTGAAACAGCAATTGTCGCGACAGAAATAACTATTCTCTAGAGCTTCCTCGACTTTCTTTTCGCGTAGCTTCTTCGTATTCTTGTACTGTCAGTCTTACCTCGTAAAATATTAATGACGATAGAATCGTTTGCTTTATGTCTCTTCGCGCAATGGGTCGAGAAAATTGGAGCAGAAACTTCGAATTTTAAGGATATGATAGATATTCGGTGAGAGTATCAATTTTTCTTGTCTCGCAGCTACAAATTTCGAGAATAAAATTGTTATCGATGAGAAATATCGCAATATGGTTGTCTTTTCGATAATATATTATTCGGATAAAATCGAGTCATTTCTCTTCATAATATAACTGATGGTTCAATATTGAAGATGAATAGCATTCTGTATGTATGTCTCGATTAATAGAAACATAAATAAACAGGCATTTGGACAAACAAACTATCTATATTTTATCGTAGCGATAAAATTAATCATTCTAAGTATGTTTTTATCAGAAAATTTATCGAATAAATCAAATCGGCCCTAGTAATTTTTAATTTATTAAACAGGGAAAACGAGTTGACTCGTCTCATTCAGATCTGTAACTTGTGTTAGACATAATAATCTTATTATTTGAATTTCTCGTGCTTTAGCGTATCGATATGAAAATTAACTCTATAATGTTTATATTAAGTATAAAATCACCATCGACATAGCTGAAATTGATCTCTCTTCATTAACTTTGACTTTCAAGAGTATAGATACGTTTGATCAATGAATGACCCAGTTTAAAGATTAAATAAGACTTGAAAAAGAATAGAGGGAGAAAAAGAAAATAAAAAAAGGCAGATTATAATAAGGGAAGATTAAATAGAAAACTGAAAGGAACCCTAACTATACACGCTTAAAGCAAAGGAAGTCCTATTTCAACCTAATTAAGCCGAATACGACACTTCTACAAGTAACAGAAGCACCTGCTAGCCAAGTGTAAATTGTTTGCCTTTCAACCAGACCAAGGGATTTGCCTTAATACTGAATTTTCTGTGTTAATAGATTCCATTCAAGCTGTGTATTCTCAGCTGTGTAATCCCGTTTAACATCGTCGTTATCTCGGTGATATTTTTCATAGGAGAAAGAAAAGGATCGTTCAGCGTACGAAACTCGCTGTTTCCGTGAATTCATTCGCGTGATGGTCGTATGATCGAGAGCTGGATCGCGTTAACCTGGTTAGCAACCGTTGATATGAGGAAAGGTATTAGAGTGTGGAGATCGGAATGGGACGACGAGTACGTGGATCTTTCTGTTGTAAGCAGAACGGAACCGAGCGCCGCGATCCGGCTATGCGATCTTTGAAAAATGCATCCACGAAGCTGGAACACTTCGGCTCGACGGCTGGCAGTAAGAGAACTTGTTATTGGTCGAGAGTACGCCTGTGGATGTCGAAAAATGTAGGATTTTATTCTTATTGGTATGTAATTCCAAATTCAGGGAACGATACCTATTCTCAAACTTATTTGAGTTATTACACTAAAATTATCGTTCGAAGTTCGATCCTTATGAAATTTGATGTAATTAAATTTTATACCATTTTTCGTGACAGTCGTAACTGGATTTAGAAGAACATTATGAGACGAGAAATTTGATTTTTACTAATAGGTGATGTTCAGGTGATGTTGAACAGCAATGTTCGTGATTGGCAAATTTTATCGAATTGTTTTGCTATGTGGAAAGCTGGGAAGGAATGCCCGGGCTTGTGTAAACGGTAGCTTTTGAAAAGCGTATGATAGCATGAAACGAACGCCGGAAGGAATTATGCTCGTTGGAATCGAGCAACAACCGGTTTCTCTGTTGATGCTTGTGTAATAACGAGGCTCGCTCGATTTTAACAAATTAAATTTTTCTGAATTATTTTATCGACGCGTTAAATCATTCCTTGAAAAGTAGTTGGCAAATGGTTGTACTTATAAAATCAATATAAATGTATAAACCAATACAATATTTTCATTACTTTCTGTGCAATACTGACTAATCTTTTATCTCTTTCAACTTGTCTGCATTCTTTTATGAGATTGTTCACAGGCGAAGAGATTTACAGTTCTTTGACAGTTCTTCTCCTGGGTTTTTATCCAGAATTTATTAACCCTTTCTTCATTACGTATCCGAGTCTCCCTATCATCGATTGATTCCTTCTTCAGATACTCTGTTCTGCTTTTCTCTCTTAGTTCTCCGTATTTTCCGTCGTGTTTTCCTCCTACCATTGTCATATTGTCACTCTTACTGCTTTGTCCTGTCAAACAGTATTAGGACTACTGTTATATTATCCTGAGCTCCATTAGGTTTATGCTCCTCTCCTCATAGTATCGTTTTCTCTCTTCTTCCCATTTCGAGTCTATCTTTTTCCAGTACTCAAACATTAGTTTCTATAAACTACTGTTTATATATCTTGTCCTCGATTTTTCTTCATACTTTACTGCTCTGCTGCCCGCTTCTATTCTTAATTCGTCCACTTTTGTTTCTTCCATTGCTATATACGAGGGTGTACTAAAATCTTATTGTTAGAACCTACTTTATGTATCTTGTTCGTAATTTGTCCTACTTTTCTTAGTCTCTTTATCCCCATATCTCCGCTGTGTATGGCATGATACCTTTTATCAAACTACCAAAAATTATTGATCTCCTTTCCAGGTTATATTTGAACCTTCTCTCATCCATTTCCTACGTTTACTTTATGGCTATTATGACCTTTCTCACCCAAACGCTTCTCCGATCCTCTGTCGTTTCTGAAGAGTGTATCCTAAATACTTCATCGTTTATTTCTTCTACCATTTCATCGTTCCATTTCCATGGTCTTCCTTTTTTTTGGTTTTTCCTTTTCTTGGATATTTAATATCTTCAACTCCTCCGCATTTTATATTAATTCTTTTGCTTCTAGGTAACTCTTTATTTCCCTTATTATATTATAACTCCTGCGCATTCTTTATCGACAGTACTGTGTCGTCTGCGTACGCCAGCGACCATATCTTTCTTTCCCTATTACTACTCCTTTTCATTTACATCACACTGTGAGAGTACGGCCCTAAAAGAGGCGCAGTTCAATCTTCTATTCATTTGAATCACATCTATTGAATCACTTCCAAAGTTACACGCAGAATTCCAGAACTCTGTAAAAATATACTATACATTAATAATTATGACATATTAATTGTAAATATTCAGTACTAGTATTTCATTCTGAATGTAATACTCGTTTTTAATATACGTACTTGTACGAGAATCACAGAACACGAAACCCGAGTAGTGTATCAATTTCCGGTTCCGAGAGGGAAACTATGTAATTCTTCCGCGACTACGATTCGATAACATCATTAAAAAGTGTTCGATCGGAAGAAAAGGAAGCAGTTCGAGTAAAATTCGGTATGTTCGTGATTAATTCTTCTTGATGATGAGCAAAGGCGCAATGTCCGACAATTAGTCCGCCCCCACGAGAGTGGCCAACTCTAGCTTCTTCGACGATTCGTAGCTCATCGCTGGAAGTGGCAAAGATGCTACCACCACCTTTTTGTGTCGTCCTCCCTTCTTCCTGACTCTATGAAAAGTTTGTGGTCGCGAAGTTTCCCGTGCTGACCAGTCTATCTCTGGATTCTGTTCAACTAATAAGTGAATCGTGCGCGCAGATATTATCCTACGTGCTTCCTTGGTGCGCAGAAAAAAAGAAAAAAAAAAAAAAAGGAAAAAGGGAAGAAAAGAAAACAGAGAGGGTTTGTTCGTTTTCTTTGTCGCGTGCTTTTCATTGTGCTTCAGTGAACGTCTTCGCGTGGCGTGGCCTCTTCAAGGATGCACGGCGATTGATCGTCGGGGATTTTCCCAAGGGTAGGCGAATAATGTATTATCCTGGTGTAGGCACTTCGATGTTTGTGCGACAAGTGCATGGCAAATTTGGTTTTTGGTTAAATCCCTCTGGATTTCCTCGTACTCTTGCCGAAGTGAGATTTATGATAAGCCAGTGTGTGTGGCGTTCCAAAACGTGCATTTTCTAGTGGAATATTATTCTGCCTCGGTTGTGCTTTTATGTCGGTTGATTTGCCGATGTTTTAGGTGAAATTTATACGTAGAACGATCGTGTTGAATGCGTAATGTTATTCAAAAACTAATCGATCAATTCAAAAACGTAATATTAATGTCCAAATCTAATGACTAAATCCATCAATTAATATACTGCTTTCAATGAATCCTTATACGAATTACGAATTTCCGGATAAATGCTTCTGCTGTTAAACTATCATTTATCATACATCTAAATTTTAGAATTTAAAAAAAAAAAAGAATGTACATGCTGGACTATCTGGGTGGAATTCAAAGTCCTTGAAAATAGTGCCGTTTTACGAAATGTTTTAATGTGTAATTTACCCTATTAAATATATTAACTATACCCACCCAGTATAAACTATATTAACTTTAGAATTTTATTCGGGGGTCAAAACTGAAAGTCTGACCCTTTCTAGACAAAATTAACGTAGGAACAATTCTCGGTTCTACCGATCATATTGCAAGTCCGATATTTTATACATGATTGATCAATTTCACTAGCGAGAAAGCGTAATCCCTTAAACGCCATCTGTACGCAGACACAGTTACTAGTTATTATAGAGGTAACCATTCTATATATTACGCATGTCAAGCATAACTGTAACCAAGAAGCCCATTTATTATTTGTAACATTTTTTTAATGACAAGAAATATTTTTAATTTTCTTTGCATCCGCCTCGCTTACAGTGAATTTCTTTTTTTCATTCGCAAAGAAACACGGCACGCATGATATACCCTTCGCATAATAGCGTTTTACCGGAAGAAAATTCCTCATGTAAATTAATCGCGAAATACAGGAATTAAAAAGAAAGAAACTAAGAATAGTAAAACGCATAATAAGTAGGAAAACATGAAACGCGGTCTTGTTATCAGAGTTGTAAATAAAATTCGTATAATTTTAGATCGAGGCGTGAAAATGAATTGAACAGCCGCGATATTTCGCTTGTTATTCATTTATGCAGAGAACTTATAATTAGTGTGTTTCACGCTCTAAGTGGACGTTATTTTAAAACTTATTGCGAATAATTGATCGATCAACAACGATCTATTATTATGTCTATATTATACGAACGTATTTTATATGGATGTAGTTTATTACGTTGATACGTATAACGATATTGGCGTGGAAATGATGATTCGTTAATGATGAATTTATCACAGGCCTCGTCGTTCAAGGGTCGACCATGGGTGGAGTGCAAAGCGGAACCCATACCCTTGGAGAGGCATTATGGGTACAGGAGAGGCAACGTCAAAAATGCCATCGGTAAGTGATTTGTCTTCACAAGAAAATTTTCCAGAAAGCCATACAGTAGAAACTCAACATTAAATAACGGTGGAAATGCCTCATTAAAATATTTAGAAAATATATAGCGTAGAAAAGGCGCCAATAATTCATAATTCATTTAACTAAGACGATCATTTGCTAAAGTGAGCGAAGCTATTTAAATCTTCCTTCTTAATTAAATAACATGTAGCAAGACGACAATAAGGGGATGACAAGGAGAAAAGAGAAAAGATACGATAAAGAAAGAGGGAGGGAAATTAAGTACAATGGAAATTAGCTTCGCTCTAAGTTAATTGCTTTATACGGTATTAGAGGGGCAACTACGCTGGCCCAGATTTTTAATGAACTCGAAAAATCGCCTGGAACTTCTCTACGGTGCATAAATATCAGAGCAGAAACTATACAGTATATAGTGATGGCTGACGATGATATTAATCTATTCCCTGGTTATCTTTCATTATTCCTCGGGATCGTTGTATCGTTCGTTGCTTAAGCACGAGGAATGCCACAACGAATTATACGGAGGTATACGCCGCAGTTTCCGAGTTGGAACCCTTTTAGGAAACTCTTCGCTGACGAGAAAAACCGTACACCGCTTTAGTTTGAAACCGTTCGAATGAGATACTATCTTATGATTAGTGGACGATTAATTGTTAATTAGTGGAATTTCGACACGGTCAGACTGCGCTTATTAGCGCGGTCGTGGTCTAATTACGACATTCTCTTTGAGACCTTGCGCGCGTTCGCGTCTCGGTTTTTGAACGTTCCCGCTTTCATCGTGTTTTACTCTCATAAATATTAGGATATATTAGGACCCTCTTGCACAACAACTTATCGACCAATAACATCGATCGATTGAAACGAAACAAATCGTAGATTATAAACTTCTTCGTTACAAGTTTTTATTTAGGTTAAAAAGGATAACCGGATGGCTTATAATTTGCAAAATTTACTTGTAAAATTTCATTTTTTATATTACTTATTATTAGGAAACTTGTTACTGTTATGTAAGAGAATTTGTTAACACTAATAACTTGTAGCTCGTAAAATTTCATTAATAATATTAATTAAATCGTGCAAGAGTACATATTTAGTAAATAAAGTAAAATTTGTTAAAACTATGCCTGTTTCGAGATATGAAAAAAGATCTCTTGTTTCAGGAAAAGTTTCAACAAAGGATCATTCGGTACGACGATCTGAGTTCATGTATAACCTTTTCTTTGATAACATGGTGTACAAAATAGAAAATACAGAATGTAATTTTCGGGAGAGAAAAGATTGGATTCTTTAGAAAGTAACGTGGTAGAATTTCATAATGATCGATACTTTATTTGATTACTTCTATGCAACTATTTTCCAGAGCATGCGCATTCACTACGAAATTGCGCGTTATTACCGCGCTCGTCGCCGCGCGAAATTTGAAAATCGTCCAGAGAGAGAAGTTTTAGTAGAAAAGATGATATAATTTCACATATAAAGTTTCATTATCTTCTCATTTGCAGTTATCACAATTTTAATTTCGTATATTTAACAATTTCCTTTTTGTTCCATCCACACCTACATTATCCGAATTAGTTGGCACTAATGAAACGTAGATTATCTTGCTTGAAAATTTACAGTGTAGGAAATGAATTTTGCCGTGATTAGTCGAGATTAAATGATTCTTAAATTCATTATTATTTATAAACTAGTTCATACGATTCTCGAGAAATTATATCTTCATTTTATGTTAAGTATACGTGACTAACGAAATTTGCATGGAAATTTTCAATATTGTTCGTTTGAGTGGATTTATCTTATTTAATAAATTGCACGCTTGTCATAGTTCCGCTAATTAAGCGCTTCTAGAAACTCGAGAAATTCTATCTTCTTGTTCGCGATTCCACTAACGAGTTTGCCAACTGTTTACTGGAATTTCGCCTTTATTTCCAATTTAGTATTGTACGTTTCATTGAATTAAGGTCTTATGTAAATAGGAAATGCAGTAAATTCGTCAATATATACGTATAATCGATTCAAGACGAATCTGCGTTGGAGAGCAGCTATTTTGTAGAAATTTCGAACCATGGCATTGATTAATAAAGCCGGGTGTAATGAAAAGCAAATCGTCGTTCCGGACAGTAGTTTCCAGTATAATTACTACAGGTACTTCCTTCGGTTTCATATACACATTTTGTATCAGGAAAACATTTTCAACAGGCAGACGAAAGCGCTCTCGTTAAAGCAATTGAAAACGAGTAACATCGAAACGCTCTTTCTGAGCAATGAGAAATCATATTAATCAACTTTTTTTGAACCCTATAACGAAAGCAAAGTTAATTCATCGTTCAGAAATATTTCTGATTTTATAAAAGGTAATTGGTTCAGTTACATCTGGTACGAGTGAAATAAATTACCTTATTCCTCATTATATCGTCAGGAGGAGAAGTAAAAATGAGAAAAATATTCAACAAATTCAAGGAGTTCCTTCTTATAATTATATAACAAATAATGGAAAATGATTAAAATATTACATCTTAAATATTATACACTTAATTGTTTAAACTTTTCTAACATAAACATAGATGCTTGTTAAGCTCATCATATACGTAAAACAACTGTAATCTACGTTAATTTCAGAATCATCGAAGTTTTCTTTCTCTCATTAAAAAAAAGAAATTCTAGTATAAATAATCTTCAGGAAATAATCTATAATTTGCTATAATTTTGAAGTTAGACGTAGAAAAACGCTTGTCTTCTATTGAAAGCAAAAAGCTCGCCAATAATTAGTATCGCATTAGCGATAAAATTTTCCAGCGAAACAAATAATCTTTGCACTCAATGTGACGCAATTAATCTTTCAATCGTTAATACCTATCACATTCTCTTATAAATTCAATTATCATCTGCCTGAAACAATCTGCAAACACAAAGAGGTCTTGAATCACGTTTCACGCGATATAGGTATGCATGTCGATTTTTTCCATTTTCCGCCCTCGACTATCGCGAAACGATAACGACAGAAAAATCGGGAATCGAGCGAAATTCAACAAACGCGCGTCGAATGGTTAATTAGCCTGGTCGGTGCGCGACGCGATGGTCGATGCAATCGAAAGAGCGATCGACAGAATGAGGGAAGAGAGGCCGGCACAGCGGAACATACCGGACATCCGCTTTGACGCGCGTCTCTGTCCGTTTCACCTGATGTGCACGCACTTGCGTGCAGGACAAAGGGCCTGCGACAGGCGTACGTCGAAATTCGCTCGGGTACCTCGCCTGGAAACATTCATTTATGTTCTGAAAACGCGATCGAAACCGACGCTGAACGACGTTGTTCCGTGGACGTGAACGATGCCGGTGCACCATGTTCGCGGTGAAGATCGTTTACTGTCAGGTGACGATGGAATTCGTGGAGAACGCTGGAAACGCCAGGTACTATTTATATTTGAGTAATTTAGTGAAAAAAATGGAGTGAGTGTTCTTTGTTTTCAACAAATACCGTACTTTTGTAGGGGACTTTGTTAAAATCTCTCAAGAAGGTATAGCAATGTGTTCGAACGTGTGAAATGTTTGAAATGTGAGATTTCCTATCAAGGTTCAGCTTTATTCACAAGCTTAGTTACCATTCTACGGATTAGAGATTTTATCGCATGTATCGTCTCTCTAAGCCATTTACACGTTTGATTCCTTTTACGAAGGTTAATTCTGTCGTTTGAGAAGATGAAGATTTACGCTTGTGTTTTCCTATTATTAGAAATTGGAACGTAGAATGTTAGTTCGAACAATCTCATTTGTATGTATCAAAGGATAACTTTCATAGTAATTTTATTCTTGTTAATTTGCATTAGATATGACGATTGCGTAGTTGAAGGTAACGGTTGACGTTAGTATGTAATTGATAAATCGTATTTCTTTGTGTGATTATAAGAAGAAAACTTACATCCATGCGACATTTAATTTTCGTGCGTCATACGTTTGAAATGTAATAAAGATTGTAACAGCGAACGTTCTTCTGCTAGAATAATCAACTTTTATGCCAGATTTATCGTGAACGTAGACGTATGAACGTCTTCTACAAAATGAATTCATTTTCCCTTGATCCTTTACGTGTATTGGGTTACAAAATAATTTTTTAATCTAATTACTTCAAAATATCTAATTATATCGTAGATAGACAGCGATATTACTAATTTTGTTTCTGTTGGCGATGTGTATGGGAGTTGGAAGATAGTTTTGTTAGAAATCGCGTTAACGAGCGTGAATCGTGAAAACGATTAGTTGGAAGTAAGATCGTGGTATGTCGATCGAGAGATATCATCAGGTGAAAATGGGAAATGTATGTGAGTTTAGGGAAAAACATTGACGGAAGCAAGGATTTTTATATTGGTGGAACAATTATTTCCAGCAGGGAAGAAAACACATTTTTCTAACCGAAAGATGAAACTCAATTTGATTATATATTTCACTAGATATTTTGAGAAGTTTCTTTCGTTTGATAGGCAACAGTCCCCATTATATTACTATTTTAATGGTGCGACATTATTATTCATAAAGAGAACAGAATTTATTTTACAATCGAATGCTTTTGCAATTAGAAACTCTATTACAAACGACTTTGCAAATTACAATCATTAAGTTTAAATTTTCCATAGATTTTTCCTAATCTATATTTACTCTTGTAGATTTTCTCCGTTTAAACATTTCGTCGAGGTAGAGAGAACAAAGAAAATTTTTCTCCGATAAAAAATTCCGTGATATCCAATGAAAAGCAACGTGAAAGTATACCACCGTTTTAACCAAAAGCTTGGCTTCTCTTCGAACCGTCATCGGCTCGTATGAAATTCTTTTGTGAGAACAGGAACATGGCCCTCATTGTGCAACATCCGCTGCCGCTGTCGCTATGGTGGCTCTGCTTCCTGACCTTTCCGAAGTTAGGAGGAATCACGCGACGACGAGCAACTAATGCTACTTTCCATTTTATTTAACAAAAACTGCGACACTCTCCACTTGATATCTCTTTACGTACAATGACATTACTTCTTTTCTATATTTGTATTTGCAAAGATCACGATCTTAGATACGATTCACCATTACGTGCTATAAGCGACTCGCCATAATGATTAATCCTTTAAAAATCAATGAATATATGTAGAATTCACATATAAAGTATACAAAATTATCTCTTCATGTGTCTTCCAAAAGAATAAAATTTAATTGGGATAAAACATCGAATATTGTTAGGTTGCAAAGAGTTAAGAATATTAAAAATTTGTCTAGCAAGGAACTCTTCTTTTCATTTAATGTACTTGGTTAATATATAGTTTCCTTGCTTATTGAAAAATCAGTACGAATTTTCTGGACAACCTGTTAGTCACGAAACCCTAAGATTTTATCTAAAATCGATCTCGTGACAGTCGATAGACTTCGACGTCCATCAAATTGATTTACGATCAATTTGTGGTCAACCTCGTTGAAGATTTCCTCTTACATAATAATAGAATCGTTACACGCACGTATGTATTCTTCTTTTTTGTTCTCTTTTTTTTTAAGTTTAGCGAGCACGAAAAGTTACGTAAAGGAGGCAGCGAGCCTCGAAGCGTGGAAATATTAAAATTGATGTCCACATTAGGTAAGAGCAGTTCCTCCATCGGATACGATCCCTTGATTGCGTCGAACAGGCTATTCTCGTTCCTTTCCACGCATTGTAGTTTTACGCGTCTTTTCTCCCCTAACTTTTACCCCTTCACCATCGTTAAAGCTCGATATGCATACGCAGTAGAAGAAACAGTTTTATCGTTCCCCTTTCACGTGACTGCTCAGATGAACCGGTGCTTTAACCGTGTCTGCTCGTTCTCCAATATATTTGCATAATCTCCTATCTTGCTTGCACCGCTATTTCTCAATGTACGTAAGACGCAAGATTTAACTGCTACGGAAAATCTCTAAAAAGAGAGAATCTGCAGAAGATCTGTAGAGAATTTCTAATGGATAATTTTTAATTTGACTTTAATGGTGCAAGATACAAACAGCTTCATTAGTAGGAGATTATATTGAAAGAGAAAAAGAGAATTGTATAGAAAAATTAGAATATAGGTAGAGAGTGTTTCAAATGGACAGGATGTTACAATTGGATGTTATGAAAATATTATTCTGTATACAAATATGACTCGGAAACTAAGAATAAAGTTTCTCCGTTCCAGAGATCGTCTCTTGTTTTCGAGAAACTGCTGTTTGAAAATTTTAATATAGGAAAGATGTTAAAAGGAATAACGTATGATAACACAGTAGGATAACAAGGAGTTCGATTCCTTGGTCGAAATAAAGATAACAAAATTACATGTATGTAGCATAAATAATTTTACGTAACCGAGCGTGACATACCAGAATCACGGAAAGTTCGTGTCTCGCGATAAACGATCGCAGCCTCGAGGAAATTTTCCAGATCGCGGTTCTCGAACCGCAGCCTCCATTTGGGTCTCTTCCGGTGCTCGATCCTTCTATCGAAAGTGACTGTAAAGATTGGTTCCGACACGTCAACGACCCTGGTTCGAATTACAGGTACTGCTCGAGTTACTTATCACTTTCACGAATTTAATTTCTCTCGTTTTCCATGGTAATGAAGTTTAAATTATCGATTATTTATACAACATGGGAAAAATCGCCTCGACTAGAGAGTTTTATGTCGTTCTGTCAAAACATAGCTTATTTCTCAATTTATAGAAAGCAAAAATTGATCACAATGGTTTTATAAATTGGTCAAGTGAAAACATTATCGGAATTATTAATTTATATTGAGCAATTTTTATTTTCGTGATAATTTGGGAAATATTTGTCATGAGATATCGAGCGTGTCAGTATTTAATTTTTCATCGAAGTTTCATAAATTCACAACGATGAACTTCTGAGAATTTCAATGATTCTTTGTAAAATATATAGATGAAAGCTCGTTCTTCTCCTTGCAATATATAATTCTCTTCTTTTTTTTATTTACTTGGTACAATTTTTGGTTTCATATTTTAGTAGCTTTGGTATTAAATAGCAAATAATAAATATGATCCGTAATATCAGATTTTTTCTATTTTTGACATTTCTATAGAATTCATTGTAGACAAAGTATTCAGTATGCGAGTTATGATTTAACAATGTGAATCATTCCACCTCGATTCCAGGTGATTCAAGCGTTTCCTGGCGAACAAATTGAGGGAGTTGCTACTCTGGTTCACACGGGATTGCGCTATTGTTTCGTACGGGGACGAAATGGTATCCTTGGTAACTACGTGATTCATCGTGAAGGGTGGAAAAGAGGGGATGAAATTAAATAGCAATTTTTTTACTTGTTTCTCCAGTCGAGGATCAGCCACGAATCACGAACAACGTCGAGTATTTTCCCTGGAAATATTTTTCAGAATTTTTTCATACATCCTTCAATAAGGTATCTTTTTGTAAATATTTTTCTTTCTTCAATCTTTAAATTTTCATAGTATAGTACGTTTTTTCACCGGAGCGACAGAAATTACTGTCCTCGTATTTCCTCGAATTTCTTCTCCATAGTATATTTACCATCGATCATCGTTTTTTCGATCAGGAAGCACACGAAAACGCAGGTAACGCATTAAGTCGTCAGAGAAAGCGTGCA
Organism: Bombus terrestris; assembly: GCF_910591885.1. Classification (NCBI taxonomy): domain Eukaryota; kingdom Metazoa; phylum Arthropoda; class Insecta; order Hymenoptera; family Apidae; genus Bombus; species Bombus terrestris. The sequence goes on from NC_063278.1 coordinate 7,572,322, forward strand.
GCACACACATCGTTTAACGTGGTGGATGAATGCTGCGTCGTTAAGGTGCATGTGTAGTGCTTTTTGTCATGAACATTGGTACATGTTCATCCTTTTATCAGGAACGTTTCTCTAAACAGACCGCAATTTCACGTTCGTTAATCCCGCTTTTCAAAATGTGTTTCGCCGTAATGGAGATTCTCTCGTATTTTCCTTCCATTCGCTTAAAACAAGAGAACTTCAAGTACGATGATTGGCATAGATGTAACATTCCTTGTGAGAAATTTATCGTGTTCTTATCCTACTGTTCCTTTCACGAAAAAATGAAACAGAACAGTGGAATTCGTCTTTAAATTGTTCACGTTTGATGTTGTACAAGTATTCGATGCGAAATTTTGCGTATCTACTCCCTTATAGTATCTATGATAAATGAAAAAAGGTTCATATTGTAACAAACGATAAATTAGTTTTAAACTGTAGGGAATTGTATCTTCTTTACAAACATGCCAAAAAAAGGTTTATTTCTATTGCCAATAATAATTGATAAAAAATTCTCTTCAGCTTATAGAAATCTTGTTGATTACATTTTGAAAAGGTTAACTAAGCTCACGTTAATAAAAGATATAGCTTATAGCTGATATAAAAGAAAGGAAATAGACACCGTTAGACAGATAAAAATAGACCGATAAAATATTCAATGGAAATCTATAAGAATCGGATGATCATTAATGTTCGCGTTTACTTTTCCGCTGGTAGTTCGCGTAATAGCATAAAAATGTTCAGGAGGAAAAACGAGCGACACGTGAAACGCGAGCTAAGAGGAAAGGGGTAAAATAAAAGCTGGTCGATCGTTAGGAAAGTATCGTGTCGTGCATATCCAGGTGACTCGGGTGTAAGTGGTACCTAGGCCAAGCGCCATGGTCACTTTCTTCGTGGTCTCACGTGACATTGCGTTCACAACTCGTTGAACACGAAACGAAAAACGAGATTCCTCGTGGAATGTGTTCTTCGCCATCAAACGTACAAAGAACTTCGTTTCAGTCTTGTTAGATCTCTCTACGATTTATTTAAAAATCGAATAAAAAATTTCATTAAAAATTTGTGAAAATGTTCGTTCAAACATATAACTCCTTATAAAATTAGTAAATAAATCTCTTATAATCGTAAATATTCCAAAAGGACTTTTGAATACGATATTGATTATCAATATTTGATGGTTTTGCAGCAAATCGTAATTATTTAATATTATCGCTACAATGACGAATAAATAAAATTTTGGGTCGTGGTCTATATATTTCGTGGAAAATTTATTCACGAAATTTGTTTAAAAATCATTGTTGTCTATTAGGACTACAGCTATATTATTAAAATTTATTTTATGAGAATGGTGCGAATATCTTTTCAAATAACAAGAGTGATAATAATTCTTATGACCGCGTAAAAAATTATTAGTCTTACAGGAAGATAAATATTGATTTTCGCCAAAATTTTATAGAAATATGATGCAATATACGTACAGTTGTACCGCGCCTGTTTATGAATTTATGGCACGTGTAAATATGCAAAAATGAACAAAAGGACGCGTAAAAATGCAAGAACATAAAAAAAATTAAAATACATATGCAAATAATAATTATTTTTATTCAAATTCCTTTATCACTTTTGCACTATTCGTGCAAAAACACGAATTTGCACAAATACATACTTCAAGAAGTATTTATCTGCACTTAATTTTCATATCTTCGAGAAGACATTAAAGTTTTCATTAAAGTTTCTCGATAATTAATTACTCGTGGTCTACTCTACTGGCAATTAACACTATCGAGAGTAATTACGCTATTCAGCTATCCTTCCTCGAAATAGCTCGTTCGAGGGTTATACACTATCGATTTCATCGACCAACGACTAATTTATCTTCTTTTTTTCCCTGAAACTGAAGAAACGGATAAAGCCGCATGAATATTTAAAACGCTCTGCTAACGTGTCTTTTCGACGCGTTGCAAACCTTTTCTACACCGACATTACAATACAAGACAGGTTCAATTGAAATATTGAAACCGGACGGCTGACGTCTGAGACAGACGTTGGACACTGTGTCACGGTCGAATAATCCCGATAAAACAGTCGTTGGATTTTTAATTCGTCTCAGGCGGGCTCGTGGAAAAATTAACTCCTGCACTTGCCGGATATAAAGCGGGTTAGATCTGTTCGGTGTCATTTTACCTTGACACGGTGACATTTCCTTAAATCTTCCGGGGATTACACGGAAAACGAAAAAGAGATCCAAATGTTGTTCTATGGGAATACCGTGCATCGTGAGATTTTATAACGATGAAACTATGCGTTCTTTATGTTCCATTTTCGTGAGTTACCGGAACTTTGTCCACCGGCACGATATTTCTGAGGACGTAGTGAAGCAAACGCTTGTAATTTAGTTGGCGAGAGAGAAATGATAACTAATTGTTATGCTATAGTTTAGAAAGTATCTTTGGTTCTTTGTCATTTGAGGATTAAGGTATTTTCTTATGCTGAATTCGAATAAGTAATGAATTTGTTTCTATCTTGTAAGATTTCGTATTTGAAAAGTAACGCAAGTCGAATGAAAGTGAAAGTGAAAAACTATTTGGAATTTTACAAGAAAATTATTTGTATTAGACGTACAATGTTGGTAAACAGAATAGATTGTAGGAAATAATGACCGAATATCTTTTTTGTAATTCTTTACATTCGTAGTCCTTGAAATCATCATATTGGTAGCTTCGACATTCCTCTATCAGGGGACTGAATTATTTTGAGTTGAGGCACTCTGATTACGGATTAAAATTCAGCATGGAACAATGCACAAGGACCAGTACAGTGTGACAGGCAAGGATATATACATAATTAGAAAATATTTACATATTTATGAGAAAAAGTGGAAAGATACGGTACACATACGAGATTACATCTGTTTGTTTTTTGTCTGTTTTAATGGAAACTGCGGATTCATGTGATGTTCATGTAAATAGAATTTAGCTCAAAGCGCGTCTATTTGTGTAATGTGATGCGTTCTGAAGAGAATATAGCTACACGTGTCACGTGCATGATTTACTTACGTCTGCTTGTAATTGACACTGCAATTTAACGTTATTAGCATACATCACGTTCAGAAAATATTCTGCAGCTTCTAATTTTTCTCCTCAACGAGAATATTATTCGTCGATGTTTTATCCGAGTTGAACTTTACCAGTTCCGGGAATTCTACATTATGCTCTTTGTCGTCCTCTTTTTTCATTGATTGCACACCTTTTTGCTGTTTTTAATGATTCTCGCGTTAACGATAAAGTCACGTGGTGGGATAAAGTGCGATTTAAAAATCGCTCGAGAAGTCAGGTAATCGTTAGAGACCAGACTTATATTCGCAATACGCTTCTATCTGTGAGATTTTATAGATCTTGCAGTATCATCGAACTAAGACGCACGTGGCATAATGATCTAACTATTTCATGTTCGATATTTATAATCTTCGATTTCCGTTGTAATAGTCGTTCAAATATTACGTACAATAATATTGCATCGCAATTTGAAGACTTTTCTCAAAATTCATTGAAAGATGAAGGCGATCCGTTCGTGTTACGAAATTTTACTTATTGTGGAATTTAAATGATAAACGATACATACTTTTGGTATGATTACGTGTTTCACAGAACCTTATGAATTGAAAAAAACCTACCATAGATTTTAAATTTATTGTAATAAAAAAAAATATTATCGATGGTTGCAGAATTAATTTCAAAGTTAATAACACATCATAAGCGAAATTAACAAAATGACTTAAAATTATTAGTAGTGTATATTCTCTGCTTATATAATTCGAAAATCTTCATCAATGTCAGTTATATCATTTACAATTCCACCTAAGCAATTCACCTTTCGGTTTCATTTGTTTGAACGTGTTAGGTTGGGCCTTGCCAAATTCTGGTAAAATATGGTACAGGGTCATTGCCACTTGACCCTCGGATTTTACGACTACGATCGTATCTAGCAGGAAACCTTCGAGTCTTATTGCGGTCTTTGACATTGGGCATTGTTGTAGGCGCCCCTGACACGTCATCCTCGATGCTCGGAATAATAACGTTCATCCATTGTCCTGCGGGGGCGTTTGTTTTCTTTTTCGATAATTACGGAAGGGTCTATTATATGTTAAACGCTCTGACACGAAATAAAAGTCACTTAACAAGAGAGAAAGAGTAATTCTTAGAAATAGTGGAGCTATTTACATCAGCAATTAGATACGTTGATAGCATAATGCTGCAATTTTCCAGATTTCTAGCTTAAAATTTTAGGATATTCGAAGAATTCGAAGGATGTCATCATCATCATATGTTTGTATATATATATGTATATATTTACGTAATCTTTCTTTTATTTTATGGCATCGCTTGTTAGTAGAATTGCTAGTATATCTTTTTTAATGGTTTTGTACTATTCGTTGTAGGTAAACAGCTTACTTTTTGGCACCATGATGTTTTTATATCATCAAATTATTTTTATCACCTTTACACTGTTTTCTTTATTGCTACAATTTAACTTTTACATCTTTCATACAGTTTTTACTTGTTATTATTAATCTTGATATTTTTGCGTTATTTTTTTTAAACTCTTTTTCTACGAGAAATACTTAAACGATTCCTTATCATTGCAATTTTCGTTATGCTCTTCTATAATCTTTTCCCTGCCACAGCTCCTCCGTCTTAACACCCTTAATTTGAAATTTTTCCAATGTTCTCCCATTCTTCTTTATTCTTAAAGAATTATTCAGTTCCGGAAACACTCAGTTCAATCTTCTCACTGTTAGAAATTCTTCTCGTAGAAGAAGTGCTTCCTTCAATACGGAGAAATTTTCCACATCACAACATTCAAAGGGAGATACTCGTTCAATGATAGATTATTTGCCACCATTGATCCAAGAGAGACCCTGCCTATAGAAATAGTAATTGAAAGCAGGAAGCAACCCTTAGAAACGTTCCTAATAGTCAGCCAGCCATTAGGGATTATTTTGGAGGAAGTGAGTAGTATTGAATGGCCATTGGGTAGTCTGCACTTTGGCTCAGATCTTCCATCAAGGAGTAGTTTGATACGATAAATCAACTTTCAACAAACTGGTGTTGATAAATGTCGAGGATGTAGGCACAAATGACCTGCAATTGGATATCAGATGGGCTCGAAATACGTTTGTTGGAGAGTTGTCGAGGATCGTTCATCTCTTTGTAATCCCCAGAGAGTGGAAACCTCGAAGAGCACTACTTGTCTTCCACCCAATGCCTCGCGATTTACCTTCACATTTGACTAATCTCCACAGTTATTATTATTTGAAGTTAATTATTCTTTGAAGTTAGTCAAGAATCATCCACAGTTTTTTATCTTTCCACAAAGTATTTTTTCGCAAAGTGCATGAAAATTCAAACAGAGCGACAAGAAATAATAGCACGTAAAAGAAGGTTACTAACAATGCTTTTCCTCTCAATGTTTTCACCTGATGTTATCAACTTCTGCTCTGATCTCGTTACTTTAATTTCAAACATCCCTTAAACTACGGGGACAATTTCTTCTCTTAAAAAAATGTATCTTTCAGTAAATTTCCCACAAAATCTTATTATCCTGTTATCCAGGAGAAATTACAATCTGTCAACTTACCGAACAAATAGGAAGAGACCAACGGTGTGAGTAAATCAACTCGCAGTTTCCAGATGAAACTCATTACAGACTTTTACCCCGAGGTAAATTACATCTCAGAATAGGTAAAAACTACGTTTCACAATTTTCTCCTCTTCGTGTTCGATAGTCGATTAATTCTCCAGAATTTATCGAAATTTTCCATGTTATTGTAAAAGCTCGAAGGTCGTCGCGAAAAGTCGATCGTAAGAGCTACGTTACATAATTTCCTCCTTCCTATGCACGTTCATTCATACAACGATTTTTCATGGAAACCCTATTTTCGTCGCACAAGGATGAAGATTACCGATCGGCGCGAAAAATCGATAGCGATTCCATGGTTAGGTTTCGTAACTTGTCTCGCTTCCGAGTCAACGGATCAATGACGTCATACTTTAAGGCTAAGGTGTACGGTGTACACTCTACTCCCACTACGAGTAGACAATTCGAACGGAGACACGTTGTCCTGTCGAGGGAACAGGTGCACAGTGGCGATCGGTCGGCCAGGTACGACAACGATATCCGCCAGTCGATCCGCGAACGAGAAAGTGAGAAGCCGGTACGTTTGTACGTAGATCGCTCAAAGATCGATCTTAGATCGTGGAGAGTAGGAACGTCCGATAATTTACTCTGGGACTCGATTTACCTCGAGTGTTTTGCTATTTGAGAGTTGTCGCGAGTGTCTCTTCCTCGGTTCATAGATTAGGATCGTTGTTGTTCTGGGGAATCGAAGAATCTGATGTCGCGAAGAGAATTTGTCAAGTAGAAGAGTAAACGGGTAAGAGAATGAGATATTTCTGTGTCTAAAAGAATAGATGGTATTTTTGAGATATAATCGAGATATTTTGTTAAGTGATATAAGTGAAAGAGGTTTGCCGAGGAAAAACCAAGGATTTGTAATAAAAGAGCTGTCTTTGTGAATCTTTGTTCTGACTGTTAGAACGTTTATCCAAAAGGTTGACAAATTTGACAAGAGTGTTTTTGTTAGGAGTTTCTCAATTTATTGAAAATCTGCACTTGATTAATCTTGGTGGAAGCTATCACAATTTTTTTAAGAATAAATTTGAAAAGTGAATGGCAGAAGTTGTTACATTGTAAGGTAGTTGAAAATGTAACTGATATTCAAGAGCTCCAATTACTGTGACATTTCTTTAGTGAGCGAAAGTAGTCTATCAAAGTAACTAGGTCTCTTGAAAATCAGTCAAACCCATTTCAATTACCCTACTATACTAATTCTCTCCCCCATTCGCTTTTTTTTGCGTCTGTTTAAATTTAAATCCTTGAAATTGATATCCTAAAATATTAGTCTCCAAAAAAGTATCATCCCCTTCGGTATTGCTATTCGCGCTTCTTCCAATTTGTATAGCTTCCCTCTACGTCCTTTACATCTATTCATTTTCGATTATTACATTTACATCCATTTAAATTGGCACCTTGGAAACTAACATTTCAGCGAGTAAAAATAATTTATTCAATCTCTTCAAAACACTACTTTTAAAGAAAAAGTTAGTCCACCCAATATAATTATTCCTACTTCTTCTTTCGCTTCCAATTTTTACAACTTCCTTCTACTCGTTCCGTCAAGTATACTCCCAGTCACTCGATATCTTATTGAACGAGGAAGAAGAAAGTTTTATCCTGAGGTTTTGTAACACGTTTGGTCAATAGCCTGCAATACTGCGTTCGTGGTAATTAGCCTGAATTTTGAGTAGCTTATTGTGGATCCATAGAAATGGAAAGGAACGAGGTACTCACACGCACTCGCGATATTTTCGACAAACCAGTTTTCTATTACGTAAGACGCGTCTAGGTTATCCGGAATACGTACGTAAATATCGTGGCCATTAATCGTGTTCGAAGCTGTTAATCCTACAAGAATATTAGTCATGGTCTTTCGTTCTGTGTATATTTTTTCAACTCGACAATTATATAATTCGCGCATTCGATATTCTGTCCATTGAAAGATTTTCGCTGAATCAAGGTCATTCGGCCAGAAGGAGAATTGACGTCAGAAATGGCTTTACCAGCAACATTTTTATCTCTGTCGAAACTTCAACGCCGCTAATCGATTATCGTTGTTTCATACTTCTTCGTTAACTAGCGCCAATTCGCGGTCATTAAGGCGCTTATTGCAGACGTGAGATGAGAAATTGTGGCACGATGGAGTACGACGCTAATTTGATGACACGATGATGTCGATTTCCTAACTTTGCGCTTAATGTAGATCAATGGTTCTTGTAATTTTGTCTTCATGACTCGTCTTATTCGGATTTATATTCTTATGAAAGCAACTAGAGAGATGGAATCTACGTAGAGAACTGTTTCATTCTCTAACATTTTTCTTTCTTTTTCACCTTTTTTCTTCTTACATTTTTCAAAATATATCGAAATATTCGAAGCTCTTCGTGCTCTTTACTTTTTAAGTAAAGTTATATTATTCCAATCGTCACGAAATCACAACCAAATATTGCTAATTGAACGAAGCAGATGAAACACGGGGCAAAGAAGCTGGTAAAAATCCGATCTTTTCGTCTTCGAAATGACAAGTAAGAAATTTTAACTAATGTGTGTTATGTTATTTATGCTTCTGTTATTTTACATATATTTGCATATTAAATGTATTACGTGCACTTTAACATCTACAAACTTCCCGCGAATGCAGAAAACTTTGCGATCCACTATTGATGCAACGCACTCGAGTGATCTCTAATGATCTGCTAAATTACGCCGATTTTCCAATACCGATGCCTGCTTCAAGGTTGAATGAGCCTTTCCATCTTCCGGAATCGATTGTTGTCACATTTCCGTACTTTGTGCTCAACGAAACGACGCGTGAAAAACGAACTATTATTGCACAACCCTCGTTTCGCAGTTAATCGAACAGTTTCGAGTACCGTTGCAGCTCGATTGTTTTCGTGCAAACGACCAGTTCTCGAACTACGGTGTTGGAAGTAATTAGAGGTTCCTGTGTATAGGGAATGGTTTAAGTAATAGCTGTGGAAAAAAGGTATTTCGACGTTTAACAGGTTTCCCTGGTCTGTTATATTAGTTAGGTTTTGCCATATAGTTTGTGTGGCAAGTTTGTATGCACGTGGAATGGCGTGACATTAAGCAGCTGGGAATTTTAAATTGGAAATATCGAGAATGATATTTTTTAGCAGCGAAATATTGCTTATTCAATTGAATGGTAATTTACTGGATAACAGAAATGCTAATCGCTAGGAAGGATATTACAACTGTCAAGTCATTATGAGTTTGTACTTTTTGAAATACTTCTCTGGCGTTTTTGCGAGGGACTTTTTCTTTCAAACGAATCTGATAGTATAATATTACCGACTATAGTATATTTAAATCTGAAAAAAGATAAGTTAAATATAAGTTGTAAAATGAGATATATCCCAGAGAGGAACATTATAATAACCTAGCAGTCTTCCTAAACGTCGTTTCAAATTATAACGTGCTGTCATACTCTGTAAGAGAAGATTCTTAAGAAAAGAGATAAAAAATGATAGAAGAATCTACCAGAAATTGACTTCAACATCATGCGATATATCAGAATTAATTCTGACAAGCCACTCTTTGAAAAAAAAACAGCCCGTGTTATTTTCTAAATGTAAAAGGAATAAAAGTCTCCGAGATCCAGTATAGCTATCGATCAAAACTTAGTTCTTATTTAAAGAGCTAGAACATCGAAACTTCCTACACGATGTATTCGATCCATCATCTTATTTTACGAATCCCTTTTCCACGAGAATCTCCTCAATTCATTTGCAAATTTAATAAAATCTTTCAAAATACCAACTAAATCTACGAACACGTCTGCAACGATGCATACAAAATTAGTCGATCGTTAAGATACGACTATGATTACAAGATCTTCACGACACTCTACAGCATGAACAAACTTCTTTGACCCATGAACAAGCGAACAACACGAGTTGTTTCCAGACGTGAACTATCGACTGTTCAGACCGCGGAACTTCTTCCGGTTTGTGTCATAAGATATTCCCGCTGCGTTTCTCTCGGCATACAGATTCAGGCCCTCCCTTTGTGGCCACATGCGAGTGCAATGATCGACGCCCGATCAACCGGAAGCCTGTATCGATTCCAATACGTTCATAGATACAGCATGAGGGGGCAAGAGGCAGTGTCAACGCGTTAGATGAATGTATAGAACGTTATTGAAGAATTCTTCATCCGGCTTAAATCGTGATCAATGGCTATGTATTTGATGATCATTGAACGAGATTGAGTTATCAATTCGCTTTGATTAAATTGATTGGAAGCTTTAAGATAGGAAAATGGGGTTGAAAGAATGTCAATAGGTAGAGATGTTTTTCCGACATCGCGATAGCTGTTAACCCAGTTATGTCTATTATCTTTTCAACGGGATGATTGAACTGTGATTTTTGTTCCTATTTTGACATTCTCAACAGCGTGTATTTAACATCGTCGTTCTACTTGGTCAGTTAGAGTGATAAATTAATGGAACTATGAATAGCAAAGAATAACACTAAATAGACATTTGATTAACGCAATGTTTATATTATCAAGTGGATGTCAATGTTTAGATATGAAATAAAGGACGACATCATTATTCGTAATTGATAAACGTAAGGCGATAATTGATCTTCGTTAGATGAACAAAAATATTATTTGCTATATTTGCCCAGTAGAAGGTGAAGGAGATTAAACCGCGTCAAAAATTGAACACGAATAAGTTGCTAAAAACTGCTGAACTGATATTCTGTAATTATATATCGTAACAGAGTATTAAAATTAAGTATCTTAATGGATACACTAAAATATTCGAAAGGTTTACACTTTCCGTAGTTAAAAGCGTGTTGAAAGGTATTTCAAGTTGCACCTACAATTAAAAAGTTTCTAACTCCGATTCCTCGTGTTAATCAACAGGGGAGACATGTTGCGCTCGGTGAGAAAGCAGGCGAGAAAGTGTAATCGAATTAGCCGATGTTCTAAGGCGCAACGTTCATTTCCATTTGCTCAGTTAACAGTTCATAAATCCTGAACCACTCTGGTATTTGATGCTTCGTCACGGAAGATCCTATCGTAAACTCGTTCAAACGTGCAAGCGTCCCTTCAACTAGCCTCGAAAAGTTTGCTCTCACGCAAACCCATCAATGCGAATCAAACTTTGAGTTCTTCGCGGATTAGCGAACCGAAACTTACGAATGAAGTTCGTTATGCTTCATCCACGCAGGCATTAAAATCTTCTGAATAATTTAATCGGTTATTTAATTGTTTATTTATTGGAGAATACAGACGGATGATAAATTAGGATGGCGATATTAAAATTCTTGCTGTCATTTTGCTATGCTTGTAACAGATATCCATTCTGGAGTATAGTAGATATATTATATTACATCTATTCACGTTTCTCTTATCGAGTATGATCTCGTTTCCCTAAATTATAGTGTTTTCCGTACTTTTCCCTGAAAGTTTCCTTCGTCTGACATTGCAAGTACCGATACTACTTATCAACTGATTATTCTATTTTTATAATAATTCATATGCAATTTGTTCTTTCCATATGAAGATTCCGAAAAAAATGAGATAAATTTGTTATGTTACTTTTGCGACATATAAACGGAAAATTTTGGAGCGTTTTATCGTACTTAGGAAAATAATGCAATTAAAAGTTAGCGTCCGTGGATGTGGTTTCATTCCTGATAAAAACTTTACTAAGGGATAAAAACAAAGGGATCCGAAAAGCAATCGCGAAAGGGTTATCGCGTTTCGTTTTCTTCTGCTGTTCGCATGCGACGATTTTTAGTTAACATCGTAAAAATTGTGCTAAAACGTGTCGTAAAAGCATCGATAAGCCCGTTAAAGCTATAAGTTCGAGCTGAGTTTGCACGCGATCGATTTTCTGATATGCGTTGCTTGAGTAAAGGGCACAGACGAAGCGTAATCGGGATTGAATTGAACCAGCGATCGAAAATCACTGAATAATTCTCGATTGCGTGGGCTTTTACTATTGCAAGGAAAATAAAAAGAATAGCACAAAAGGCATTTTCTCTTGTTACACAGCGTTATTTGTCTGGCTATTGTTCGATAGAAAATCAAGAAAAAAGATTCTTTCTGCAAACATATTTATCTTTATGTCCTTTATGACGTTTCCCATTGCAATTCAATAAAATAAAGATAAAAGTAACGCAATTTAATTATTTAAGTAATTTATAATTAAACGCTGTCTTGTTCTCTTTGAGAGCACTTCAAGTTTTAATAAAAATTTCTGTACTCGTTATAACCACGATAAACAGTTCAAAAGATCGCTATCTAATTGCCAACATACTGCATGTAATTTTACAAATAGTCGCAAAGAACACGCAACCTTTGATGAAGCAAACTATTCAAAGCAAGATGTGAAATTTCTGAAAGGCCTTCGTTAAAAGTTCTCCGTTTAAAATTTCCTGATATTTTTCGGAGAAAAAGATGGAAAAGAAAAGTACCTAAAGATAAAGAGCCCCGAGTCAGTTCACGTAGCTCGAAAAATGGCTCGTAAAAGTGGCCGAGATAACTCGGCAAAAATCTTACGTAACGATTCGCTGTGCTCAGTCGAACACAATGAGATGACGATACGCCATTTGCATCCTGGCTTCAAGGATTCGTGTTCGCAAAGGCGGTCGAAAGGACGCGTTTACTTGCAGTTTCTGGCTGTTCGAGCGGAAAAACCAACGATCTTGAGCCGGCTATTAGCTACGCTAAAAAAAAGCCTGCGATTCTTTTACTGCATCGAGATCGTGCCTTGATATTCATTTTTGAAAGTATTCAAGAGTTATTTGCGAATAAAAGATCTTAATAACGAGTTGAACGACCGAAACAAATTTTCAAGTAAAAAACATCGGTAATAAATTAAACTGCAACCTCCTTCAAGCATATTACACGGTATTGTCGATGCTTTTTTGTCGATAAGCAGGTGATTTTCGGTCGTAAATTTCGCTGAATTTTCCAGCTCGTTGAATTTATCTGTCTGTTAATGACATGAACGATGCGACAAGAAAAGTTACGTTCTGCGATTAAGTAATATCTGATTTTCTGAAGATGCATTAAAGTCAAATCAATAGAAAGAGAAAGTTTGCGATATCGAGTTTGCGGGCAATTCGACGGGAAAAGAGGTAAATTACTTTTCAATGGGCGCCATATTCAAAGTTGAATTTTATTAGGCAATGAAAACGATTTAATATGACGGGGCTACGTGTTGTCGTCTTGGGACTCGAACTTGAGGAGCAACTAGAAGATAAATTTGTTTTTAAGAAATTGAAAGAAGAAGAAATCGAAAGAAGCCTCATTGGATCGTAATATATTCGGATTCGTATGTTCGCATTTTAACAAAATTTCGATTACCATATTATATCGTTTAAATGACACGCTTTATTTGTACAAGTGTCACGATGCACTCACGAGATGGTCATATGTGACTTTGTATTGTCGTTAGTATACGGATCACGAATGCTGAGTTTGTGCATTTCATCATGGAGTAATCATGACACGAATTTCGCGATGACCTTTCCACCGTCACGCGGTTGATTGCTCTAATTATTCTGGGACGCTGTTAGGGATCTGTTTTCTCAAGGATGGTTATACAAATCGAATAATCGAGACTTTGTCGTGTTTTCAGCTACTCAAAGGTCGTCTGACGAGTTTGCTTCTTACAAATACTTCGATTTCGTGGACAGTCCGTACGATTGACACTGTTGTGCTAAAAGTCATTATCGTGGTGTTAACCTTTTAAACATAAAACGTTTTATTTCAGTAAAGTTGATAATTTTAATTTTTCTGCGCCTTTTTGTTCAATTAAATTATTAGTATTAGTAAATCTGAAAAGCTGAATTTTATTTTTTATAGAAGCTCTGGATTTTTTATTTTTCAAGTTGCTGAAAGCATACGGTTGTTTTTGCGAAAATTAGTATTTGCCTTTGTCGAGGTGGAAATATGAAAACATAATAAATATATGCATGAAATGTTATGCGTTCAAATAAAACTAATCGCAGGGGTCTTTTTTTGTTTTTACTACATTTAATTCATACGTCATATACTTAATTAAAATAATTTCCATACGACTCAATATACTTTAACATTAACAATTAATTTTGATCAACTTCGACTTTAATTTGTTTCATTATTCCACATTTAAAAGAATTACCTGTTCTATAATTAAAAAATTTCAGAAACGGAGTTGTTACAGTTCCACGTTTCGCTTGAAATAGTTTATACATTAACAAATTTTTCAGCAGGATGCTTTTAACTTTTTCCAAATACTAAATTTCTGTTTTATACAACTCTCATGGTACTTTTTCTAAATTTACTCTCATATAAAGAGAAAAGTCATACGAATATTCTGACTATTCGTGATGGCCAATTTTATAGTTTTCATATCCTTGTTATAAACATAGTACGTCAAATTTGACGTTTCCAATGCACCGTTTCGATTCTATTCATTCGTGCATAACATTTTTCCAAGATATTAAAGTTCGTTGAGTTTCTTGTTAAGTTCCAAGTTTTTAAACTGTTTCATCGATAATATGGAAGCGCAATTTCTTAAATCTCTCGAAATAGAACAAATTGCCTTCTAGTTTCTATCAACGCTGGTCGAACAAGTAGACCCCTAAAGGCGTGGTTTCCTTCAGTTTTCAAATAAGCGAACGTTGCGTGACTACTTTGTTGATTATGGCCTCTGTTCATACGAATACGCCGATGCTTCGCTGCATCGTTATTCAGTAAAAGTATAGTAATGGATCAATTACTGATGGTTGAAAGGAATCGTTAGAATACTGTCGCCATGATCTTGGGGACTCGTGTAACTAGTTTTTTAGATGTACCGATAATCAAGCTTGAATACAGGATACGTTAAACAAGGATGAGCATAGCGAAATTTAATTAACGCGTATCACATACAGCGTTTATAACCACTCATTGATTCACATAGGGAATCTTCTATTTTTACAATTAATATTAATACTATGTTTAAAATTAATATCGACGTTCTCGTATACGCATATTAGTGTCGCAAATTTTATTCGAAATTATTATTCGTCAATGTTATTCATGTCATGTTATTCAATTAAATATATTCGCAATCTTCGTAAAAAATTATGCCATACTTTTACCGATTAAATAATCTCATAAACTTCGAAGAAAATAATTTAAATTTATCATAAAAAGCGACGCGTAAGCTATTTGAAATTATTTATCCGTATACATGGATTTTGATGTTCAGAAGGATTACTGCTACGGAACTTCTAACTTTGTTTTCTCTAATGACAAACGCAAAATTTGCGTTTCTCTTGAAAAAACGTAATGTCGTATAATTTACCGCGCGTTAACAAAAAGTTTATCCAGAAGGCGACACTTCTTGGAAAACACAGTGTTTTGCGAGAGTTCGCCAAAGGATTACGTAAACATATGAAATAGTATGTATCGGTGTATTGGGCGAATTTTTTATGCGGATCATGCTCGATCTATGATTCGTGCACGGAATAAGCGCATGAAAAGAACAGGTGATCTCGCACGGACATAAAAGGGTTCCGTTTTTATGCCAACACGATGCTTCTTCTTAGTATTATTGATCAAACATATGCAAGGCCTTTTATTCATTTTAAATATGCTTTCATCATACTTGAAATAACAACTCTTATAATAGGAGACAACTTTCACGAATATGTTATGTATGTTATCCAAACATCACGAAATTTCGTCATTGTCACTGTTATGAAACTCGACTATCACGATCGTATTGATAAAGTTTCAAACAAACTTGAAAATATACGTAGAAATTACGAGTACTAAAAATTGTCGTGACAAGCGCAAGAAAATTATTATTGGACATTCAATAAAATCTTGGAAAGAAATGAAGCGGATAATCTCAAGTTTGAAACTACTTTAAAAATGCAATATAGAAATTACAAGTACGACAAATTTTCGTAACACGTATAGGAAAATTATCACTGAATTTTCAATGAAATTTTCCAAACAATCAGAGTACATAATTTCCATTAGCGCGTGGTGGCCAAAATTCGAACAAAGCTTCCCACGAAAGTTTCGTAACAAATGAAAGTTTCAAAGTGCTAGTTAATTATCCCTGAAAATCAATTATTGATGTACTATACTTCAAAAGTCTCTTAAGGTATTATCGAAGAGGTATTATCGTCAACGATAAGCAAACAGGATTAATATGTTTAATATTTAATTTGATCGATTACAGAGAAGGGGGACGACACGAGGCCAATTCAGCGCAGTCCACGCAGGACCGCAGGAAGCTCTTGAAACGAACAAGGAGCCTTGCGGTGATATCCGAGGACGAATCTCGACACGATCGAGAGGCGCATCACTTCAGGCTCGGGCAATCGACCTTCGATTTGCCTAGGAGGCATCAATTGATTCCACGAGCCAAGCTGATAGATCGCAATTCTTTGAAGGATAGGTATGTTAGAACGAACGTTGTCTCAGAGACGGCGATGACATCATTCAGGAACATCCGTTAGTTATCGAATAAAGATGCTTGTAATTACGATCTCTGTATCCTTGTGATCTTATCGTAAAAAAGTCTTACGTCACTTACGTTATTGGATTAATTATAGTAACTAAATATAGTTTGGAAAGTCTCGTTTATTTAAAAATCATTGTAGATGGCTAAATCAGTGAATCATCGCGAATAAATTTTCATTCTTGTGAAATTCGAGCGATTAAGAAGGATAATCTGCTTCTGTCCTTTTCTACGAAAGAAATAACAATACGATCAAGCATAAAGAAGAGCAACGTTGTATTTGAATCGCGTGACTCGCGTATTACAAGACAAGAAAATATCTTTCATTATGAAACGCTAATTACCATAGAACGGGTTAAGCATAAGGAGCTTGTTCGAGCTTTTTAACTGCACGTAACAACTCTGTTCGTAGGACGCGATACTCTGTTTCGTCCAATCGTCGGATTTTTTTACACGTTCTTCTAGAGAATAATATCTGTTCGAAAATTACCACCCCAATCAGTTACAAGCTTCGTAGCCAGTTTAATCGAAACCGTGCAAATAGCAAAGTAATATCTGTAATGTAATTAAGAGAATCGTTTTACCGTACGAACAGAAAATTTAATTTCTACTGTTTAACGAATTCGTTGATGCTAAAATATCAATATCCATAATTTTCTCCTCCATAATATCCTCCATTTTATATAATATCTTGTATAAAATTTCGAACAAGTACTATCTTCGTATACGTAACTTTACAAATTGTTAATCGTTAATCGTTAATTTTAATCATTAATCAAAGAATCAAGGCTTTTTCACGACAAACATTTAACTAATACATCGTAGGTAAAATTTGTATTTCTCTTACGAAGGTACTGAATTTAAAATACACACAATATGTGCAATAACAATCAACGCGATATGTGCGCGAATAACAGCGAATGTATTCACTTTGCGTTGGATAATATCGAATAGTGTTCGTTAAATTGGTCAATTCGAAGGGAAAGCTATGGCAGGTCGAATAAATTAACCAACCTGCAATTTGTCTGCTATGCCAAACATTTTCGAAATTCATGGACCAGCCAGAAACTCGTTTGTACACAGCATACAAGATTTTCTATATGAAACCAAGTCGTACGTCACTCAAGAAACTTTCTTGTTTCTATCGGCCTTCCACGGTTCGCTGCAAAAGGTCTGCTAAGTTAAAGCCGCATTAATAATGCAATGACCTGAAACAGGCGTACCGAATCCTTTAATTCTTGTCGTTTTAGTAAATGGAAACTCCAACTACTTGTATGTACTCCTCAAATACAAGTCGAACAACAAGAACATCCGAGACGGTTCATAGGGAATAAATTTATCTCTGTAAACTAAAAACTTATTCGGACGATGCAACTGTTGCTTTTCTCTCCGAATTGCATTCTACACTTTTGCACATATTGATCGATGTATTTCTTTATTCGCTATTGGTTTAAATCATTTTTATAGCGTAAAATACGTTATGTGAAGGAGAAAGAATTATTATAGTTGGAGACGTAAGTTATTTAATTTTATCTGATAACATTTATTTTCTATCTACTATAACCAGCATGAAAATACCTTTGGTTTCAATTACGTGGTATATTATACCGAATAGCGAATGCTATCCCGAGATCTGATAGCTCCGATAAGAAACAGAAATAAATCCTACGAATCTTCAAGTTCCAGTTTATTTCAAGAACAATATCTTACACTGTTACCATAATATTTCTACGTCTCGATTCAATGGTTTTCCAATGCGTTTGTACTTTATATTTCAGACTCTGCAAGAGTCAACAGCATCTTTCGGATTCGTACGAACGATTCAACGAGGCGAAATCGTATCACTCGAGATCTGCTTGCGGCCTTCACTCGATTCCTTCGGGACTCCCCTCGTTTCCGGATCCTCTGCACTACACTCGAGGCAATCGGACCGATCCTGATCGATTGAACATCCTCGACTGGCCCGAATCACCGAGACGTTACCGCAGTGTGCAGTCGTTGGACACCGTTAGCGATTTAGTGGACATTGTCGAAGACGGCTGGCCAATCGAAGGAAATCGCAGTATCGATTGCATCTACACTCAGGTAAATCTTGCGTTTCTACTGTTCAAGCGACTCATATGAAACGGAGATATTTGATGATCATCAGGAAACGAGATTCCTATGTTACTTGTCACATAGGGTTAATTGATTGATTGTGGAATGGAAATTAATATTCTTATAAAGCTAATTAAATGAACGGAATCCGAGTAGAAAATGTCACGCACTGAATATCATATGTACTAAATTCTAGTGTTAATTCTAAATTAATGTTGACTTTAATATTGGTATCATTTGGCCTGTGTTTGCTAATCATTTGAATACTAACCGATACTACACGTATAAATTTCTCGTCGAGAGCATTTGATGCTTCTTACAGGATACATAGAGCGCGTCCTTATATCTCACTATATACCATACCCCATAAATTCACTCTTATCTCGAATAGCGTTTGAGAACGAGGATAGTTGCGTTTATCTCGAAGTTACGATGGAATATCGATACTTCCGCGACTGGTCCAAGATCTTCCTTCTTACAATTAGATTCTGATAAACATGCAGTTGTACTATATGTTTATTGGTAGTAATTTACAAAGCACAATGTGAAAAGGTGTACAATAATTTTAAAAGGAATAGAAAACATATTCATTCCATAGAATTCTGACAAAAATGGAGTTCTACTATACTATTATTGCTCGGTTGTTTGATAATTTATAAAATACGATGTGAATGTGTATAAAACAATTTTGAAAGGAACAGAGAACATTCCATTCTCAGGTGAAACGTAAACGGAAGGAGCACAGGAGCCTGGACAGCATTCTGTTCGAAGACGATGGCGAGCTAGAGTACTTCGACGTTCTGAACCTCTTACCTTTATCGAACGTACGTTTGGAATTCGACGAGGAGGACGCGCGTAACAATAACCTCCGTCAAAGGAACGACCCAAACCTAAAACCACTGGAATATCTCGAGTCTCGCGTCGTGGAGGAGAGATCATCCACGAGGAGCAACGCTACAGACGAGGAAAAATGTAAAGAAAGCAGCACCAAGGAAGGGAACAGCCCGCAAGACATCGAAGAATTCGATTGTCAAAAAGAAGAAACCGGTTCTTTGCGTCTATTCAGAGATAATTTATCACTGCAGAACACAAAGGAGGAGCTACGTCACGAAGTTCGAGAGGATTTCGAGGACGACAGGGACTCGATAACTTACCTTCGAAACGAATTCGTAGATCAAAGATCCACGTGTTCGAATATCAAAGAGAGTAGATACAGGCTCGATGACGAGCTGGTGCTGGTAGGAGAGAAACAGATCGATCGGAAGGTCGAGGAGGCGGAAGACTATAAATCGATTTGGATCTCGGACACGGAGGAGCAGGAGGACATGTCGCGTAGGCCACAGGTGCTCAAGGTCATCGATAGCGACGTGACCAAGAGGCGACATCGAAGTCTTACCATCGAAGTTGGTTCCTTTAAGAAGGACGAGCAAAAGAACGAGAAGTCTCAGAGTAATGGACAAGAGTCAGGCAATTGTATCGACCTGGTGCAATCGAATGGGAAGATCGACGAGGTTGATGGGGCTCTGAAGAACGTAGAGGTAAGTGATAAAGAATAGTTCCTCCATCTCTCGATTCATTTTATCCATTTTAATTTTAGAAATCGTAGAAGTTTTAAATGGAACAATTTATCACTTTTCATAAATTCATAGATTTATAAAATGTGTAAATTTTGGAAGATTCTTCGGCAAAGATTAGCACCTAATTTAAATATTAATGGCAGATTTAAAATATCATGAAGCGTCTTTATACAATTAGAAAATATTCTTAGCGACCAAGTATCTTTATATAGTTGCAAAATATTTTCGACCATCAAGCGCTTTGTACGTGTACAAAATATTTTCGTTCGATACGTAGCTTAATGATATATACAGATAAAAGCTTTCTCTTCCTCGTACACATCTTTCACGTCAATTTCTTTAATAGAATCTCCAACCTCGTTCCTCCGCATTTGCAATATTGAAAACGTAATCACACATAAGACCATTCAATCATGAAACATCCCAAAGAACTTGTATTCCTTACAAAATGCAATTTCTGTCGTTTTAGAGCGTAAACCAGGAAGAACGTGAGGCGAACACGAGCGTGGTGAACGCGAGGAACACTTCCGAGCAGAAAAACTCACAGAAAGATGGTATTAAGGGAAAACAGACGGAAGGTAGATTCGAGAGGATCGTCAAAGAGACATCGAATATTATCGGGAAGGCTTGTAGCGTAGTGAAAGGAAGCTTAGGTTTCGAGGCACGATCAGAGAGCTCTGATCTGGGTTTAGGATCAGAATCCGGAAGCGACACCAGACGAAGATCCGTCGACGATGGCATCGATGAGGATCACGTGTCTAACTGCACAGACAAGGGATTATCGTCAAAGGAGAACGAGAGTCAAAAGATGCACGGTAATCTGACAAGATCGATCAGTTGCGTGGATTCGATCGAGTGTCAGCAGGATGACGATCAGGAGTTCGATCATGTTCGTTACAAGATCGTCAAGTCGAACATGTTCGGCAAGAACATGTACACTAATGCTCGTAATGACGTCACGTATGAGGGATTGATCCAATATCTGCGAGAATATTCCTTCCAGGAGCTTCTGTTGGATAATAACGTTGTGATTATAGAACCAGTACGCGCGGAAACCATAGAGCGCAAACCATCTAACGTTGGAAAGGTGAGATCAGAGCCAAGCTGTAAGATAGCAGGAGCTATACAGAAGAAAACGGACGCAGAGAATTGCCAGAGAAGTTGCGAGAGTTCAGATGTCAATGCTAAAAGCCCGAAACAGTCGTCTATCAGGAAGCATTTCTTTTATCATCCTATTAGAGTAAACCGTGAGCTTATCGATGAAGAACTACCTGATCCTGATACCGTGAAAAACGTGAGACTTATGTTTGAGAATACATTGAAGATGAAGAATCCGTCTAATTCGACGTTCTCGCGGGATTGTAAGAGCAGGAAGAGTGCTAGTATGAAGGATCTGAGTAGCATTGATGACAGCCATTTTGATGAAATGTCGGAGAAGGTGGATGAGGCTACCAGGTAGAATATGATTTTTTTTTCTGCGAAAAGTTTGCAAAAAGTTTTTGCAAAAGTTTAGTAAAATGCATATACTAGCGAAAGATGAACACTACTCGGTTTAATATACGTTGCTGGACGAATGTTTGGAATCACTTTTCAACTATTAATTTCATTACTATTATCTCGTAAGTAACGCAACAGATATCAACAGTAAAGTTCCTTCGCTTCAATAAATTATTCATGTAACAATTTTCGATGCTGCCAGAATTCCAAAATCACTTTTCCCTTTCTTAAACTTTGAACTCTATGAAAACATAGTAATTCCAAACTTTTGATCAGTAACGAACTACGCACCATCCTACTTACTCAACTTCATTTAGCGAAAATTACCATGCCATGTTCAGATGTTCCAGCAGGGCGAAGGATCTCACGAAACTATTCGAGAACATGGAGAAATCCACATCTTCGACCGCATCGGTGGTTGGATGCAAGGACGAATTAGACAGTCCCCGTTGCGAGTCGAAAACCAGGATTCTGGCACAAAGTTTCGAGGCCAGGAGCGGCCACACATCGCCGAGCGACTCGACTTCCTCCAAGAACAAGATGAACCGTTACCATCACCACCATCATCACCACAATAATTGGGATGCTGGTAGCGTAAGCTCTGGGGTGTCTAGCGATTATCCTGACACTGATCCTGGGAGCGGAGTGCAGTGTATTTCCTCGGAAGATGAGGAAGTCGACTGTCACGAGAACGATGTGACCGAGTCAGGTGGATCGAATCATTACGTATCTCCAGACGTTCTTAAAAAGATTCGCGAATATGGCACGTCAGTCACTTACTATGGCGGCAAAGTGGTAAACTCTAGCAATGGGCCACTAATATCACCAGTAGTAGAAAATAGATTCAAATGCGTCGATGGATCGAACGATTATGTAAAATTCAGGCTGATAAAGAGCAACTCCTGTGACAGCAGATTCGAACTAACTGGAAGACTCGTGGAGAATCATCTGAGGTATCGAAACAGGGACAGAGCTTCTGATTTGAGCCAGTATACGATAGCCGAGACACCTAGCATCGAGATCACCACGTTAGACAAGCAGGAAGACGAGGATGAAGATGGGAAGGTGAAATCGGAAGATGAGAATAATAGAATCAAAGAGGTCAAAAGAGAGCCTCCTGTGGTGATCGGTTTAGAGCCTAAGAAAGAGGAGAACAAGGAAGCGAAGGATATTAAGGTGGATTTTAAACTGGGTGATTTGGAGGATGCAAAGTCAGATTATGCTAGCAGATTCATCGGCAGTGCTTTAAATAGGTGGCAGGTCAATGAGAATAATTGGAGAACAGATGATTTTGGAAAAATGGAATTCGAAGAGTTCGAGGTACTCGAGGATAGTTTAAATGGAACTGAGAGCCAACGTTTGGAAACTTCTTGAAGGAATTGGGTTTTCTGTAATATATTTGGTCCATTTTGATAGAGCCAGAGGGAACGTTGCCAAAGTTGTGAGTCAATAGTTGCGGTAGTACGTCACGGTAGTGATACTTTGGTAAAAGTTTTTGCGTATTCTCGAACGATGTCGCTTTGTAAGAATTCGAACCGCGTTGTCTTTACCTTCGAAACGACTTCTCGATCCATCCGTTCGAGGATATCGCGAATATAGTTCAATTGTTCAGGAGCATTGTACAGTTGTTATTCGAGGTTTCTTAGCAACGAGCAACTTGGATGTTTGATTAAACACTACGAAATTTCATTATATTTCGTATAATACACATAATAATATATTCATGAAAGATTTCTACAAGTGTTCGAATACTTTCGTGAGCTACTGTATATTAAAGTCGATGGTTATAAAATTGTAACGATCTTAAAATATTATATTTGATTTTGATCGAAGGATTGAAGTAAGTGTACATAAGGAAGTGAAGAACGTTCTGAATCAGTTTATTTGTTAAATTGTTATTTACCTTGTTCTAGGCTAAATAAATATCCGGTTAAAAATATCTCCTAACACCTAATCCCTTTAATGTGTTCGTTTTTACTTCCACGAAGCTAAATATCGAACAAAGCGTGTTCTGTAAATTGGTTAAGTAACGAGTTGGTTTAACGTAGACCACGATTTAACAACATAAAGTGCTGTTATTTAATTTTCACGTGGAGAAAGAAACTGATCAGTAAATAAATATATGGTATTTATTATTAAATCTTTATGCAGAAAGTCTTATTTATATTGTCTAAAAATTCCATGAATTCTGATTATGATCTGGTATAAATTTAAATATAACAATTTATTTATACGAATGTGAAATATGCCGGAGAGTTTTGCAACAACCTCCGCTCGTATGTTTCTCAATAATATTTTAAATCCACAAAGTGTAAATTGTCACGAATGTATCTTAATTATGTAAAGGTACACAGAGATACGAGACACATAATTTAAGATAAGCTTGCAAATGGTTCTCTTTTATTAGCAACCCATGAATATTCTAGCTGTAAAAATATCTTCCTCTCAAATTCTTTACTTCTCTTCACGCAGAGTTAAGTTAAAGATCAAAGACTTTGGGTCTTAAAATAAGTTCGAAAAGTGAGTCGTAAGAAAAGCTTTTTTATGAAGCTTCATCGCGTTCGATCATTACTCACCAGCACTCTCCGTGTTCTCAGCGATCATCAAACTTTTTTCTACTTTGTCATTTTTTGTCGGTTTTGTTCGGTTCTGTTCTTTCGGCGTACTCGTATCTTCCATTCCTTTCGCTAGAATTGGACTTAACCTCGGAGAAAAATTACTCTTTGTCGAAGAGAGATTTCTCTGCGTGCTGTGCCACCATCTTTTGCACCATGTTTCCTGCAACACAGAAAATTACGGTTAGTGTAATGTAAATAGAACTGCAATACAGTGGCATTTTTATTTGTTTTAGTTTATCGGTGAAAACGAGTCTTGGTTTTATCCACGTGACGTTTTAACATTCAACGAAGCGCACCAAGGTTTCCGCCTTTCTTCTCTCAGATTTTCTCATATTCTTTCCTCTATTTTTACAATTTCTCGGGAAAAAGATGGTCTATTGCAAACACGACATATAAATACCAGAAACCAGTTCTCTCTTGTATTTCTTGTTTTGTGTTGGATTTCTTCCGTCAATTCGCATTCGATTAGCGCGCATTTGGGTCGGAACATCAAACACAATTGTTTCACGTAGCGCAGATAGATCAGGCAAATCGTGGCCCTGTGAATCGTTACCCGATCAGGCGTTGTGATCGGACATTGAACATCGTAATTACATCTTGTACTAATCGTGAAACACCAATTTCAGAGTTTCCCACTCGTTACGTGAGTTTGCTTGATAGCTATGCTCTTACCAATTTTGGTCTTCGATCACCTATGCGCAGAATGCTCCATAGGTATGCACTGTAGCTTAAAAGTATGCATTTGGACATTTGTGTGCAATAAACATCAATCCATGGAATGGATTTCTAAGAGAACAAACGTGGCTGTCGAACTTTTTTCTTAATTATCGTCCTGTATAGTTGATCTTTTCAGAGTCGGCTTTTTTAACTTGCGAGAAGGATTATTTTTTATCAAATGTTAATAATACAAATATATTTTTGTTATCGTTTTTGTTAACCATCTTTCCTAACTTACAACGTTGTATTTATGCAACAGCACGCGCTAAGAAGTCGAGGAGTTATGGAACGAGCAGATACATTTTTCGCGAGTAAATCACAGAAACAAACGTGTTCGGTATTTCGATAGAATTCACGTATTGTTACCATCAATCTCTCGGGTATCCGAACATGTAAATGCGATATTTTCATACGCGTGTTGATAAATTTATCGACAGAATATCATACAATTTATGCGAAATTTAAATTTTCCAGAGTATTGACCAAAGGGCAAACATGGAACAGAATTTATTCGGTTACGGAGGTAATTTTTATTTTGACACGCAATGACTCGACGTAAACGTTGTATTTGAACGCAGCAGAATTGGCAAATGCCCAAAATACTATGGGGTCAATGCGGGGTCATGCTGCAATTGGAGTTCGGCCAGGATCGGCTCACGACTGTACATTTGGCAGAAAGTGGTTTTCAAAGAACGAAGCGAATGTAACGATAAGTATTTGGTAGAGCGGCCTTTGTCATAAAGTCGAATGGCATGTACCCAGAGAAATAAGGGATTTCCAAGTGAAAAGCGGAAACTTTCTTCAGGAGAATTTACGTGCTTTCTCGCATTTGAATCGTCGTGTTGTCGCTTTGTTTCCTTAAACATGCATAATTTGCAAAATACTCGACACTTCGAGCGATGTGGAAATTTGTGCGTCGTCTGGAAAACGACGCCGTTATTCCCGTCGACACGGTGTTCTAAAAACGATACCGCAATGCGTATCTGACGCTACCTATTTTAAGGTAATCGTAAAACCGACTTTAAAATGCTATGAAGATATACGTGCAGTTGGAGTTTATCGAGACTAGTATTATCAGAATCTTGAGATATTTGATTGTCACGGTGAAAGAGAAACGAGTTAACGTATTCGTCTCTAAATTAAATTGTGTACAGTATATTTTTGTTGATCTTTTAATTTTAGCCTTACTTTACGGTGTAAGAGGCTACTTTAATTCCTTAAGAAGTTAGTTGACAGGAAACAAATTCCGAACGAAGTATTGTATGATAACAATGATTGAAGTATAATGGATGAAACCGATGAATTCCTTGATTGTCGGTGATCGTTTAACAAAAAGAAAGATAAAGCGAACCAAAGGTAAAAAGGAAGATAAAGCGCACGAAAAGTTCAAAGTTCCCTTGCGTGAGGGACCATATATCAAGCTTCGTCTCTTTTTGTGACGATGAAATTCTTCCGCATAATAGCACCGATAAAGATCCAGCATTCAAAACGTCTCAGTGTCATTTAGAGTTTAGGCTGTCGATCAGTCTCCAACAAAGGAATTTCGGTATTTCGATATGCGATGATAAATGAAATGAAAAATGAAAGAAAGAAGTTGCGATAACCACGAGACTACGTAATTATAATCATTACTCGGATGATTAAGATTGTGAATTTTTATAAAAAGTAAATATTTTTGAATCATGGGTAATAAAATAATATCTAAAGGAAGGTTTATTTTAGCTACTATACAATTATATACTATATTATACAATTATATACTATTATTATATAATTATTATATAATTATATACTATTTATACTATACAATTATAATGAATACCGTTTTAGATATTTTACATATCTTTGCATACTATCTGCATTCTGTGCATTTTTGCGCTTTTGCATTTTAAATTCTTCGTGAATGGATAAACATTTACAGGTTGACGATTATACCGACGACGATACCATTCAATTACAGACAATGGCAGTAAACGCAAAAAGCGTGAAATGAGTTTCTTTCTGTATGTATTTTCAAGTAACTGTGAAACCTTTGTATCTTGACTTAATTCTCGCTTCCTACATTTTTGCTTATTCATATTTGTAACAGATGTAATCTCGTAATTTCTAACGTGATCCGTCATTTACGTTTTTAAAACCACATAACGAATGCAAGAATTTCCATCGCCATTTCTGTTGAAACACAAGAAAATGTCTAAAAATTGGGTCAGTACAAGAATTACTTGATAATGGTAGCGAGCGTTAATTGTATTTTACGTACATTTCCGTATATTTTCCAGGATCCATCTCGGTGAGGTTCTCTAGTTTCCTAAGTAAAATATCTCGATCTTCTCAGATTTTTCCGCGATATTAAAGTGACTGTGTTCCTTCGTTAACCTTTCTACCGCATTTCAGTTTCGTATCTTTAAACGTCTGGATTCTTGAATTTGAGACGCTTTAATCGAGATGATTTAATCCCGCGATTTTATCGTTTAAACTCTTCAACGATATATCTGGCGGTCCAAGAATATCCTTGCTTCTCCTTTTTCTCCTGACTTTTTCTCTCGAAGCGTGATATATTTCTTAACCCTTAGTCTTCTCGAATTCCTGCAACCGGATCTCTGTTATCTTTTCATAAAAGGATCGATGTACAGCATATTACGAAGAATCGATGGTATTTGAAAACTCGAAGAAAAAAGAGAAGAGAAACATCTATTCCATTAAAAAGACTTACAAATTTTTACTTTTATAAATCTATTTTATTTTTTTTATTATTAGTTGTGTAAAAGAAACTTGTAATTTGATATATTTAGTAAGAAAGAATTCCTTTACTAAACACTGATAATGTTCTTTTTTTTATTAAATTAATGTGCACGTCCTCGGCAGGATCTAAAAAGTTGCATATATATTTGTTCAGCACAGAAGCGTGTTCTTGTTCAAACAATCGGTAGCATCCAGTTCCCATTCGTCAATTGCCCCGCCTCGTTTTTCTTTCTCAATACCAAACCTCTGTTCGAACGTTTCACCCGTTACTCGTTTCGCTCGCTTAGTCGTCCTGACTAATCGATTTTGCTGTCGTGTTTTTCGAAGTTATTTTTGCATCGTGTTTTTCTACTCGTTCCACGATGGCCGGCATAAAATTTTTTACGATTCTACCGAGATATTTTTTCTCGAAAAGTTCGTCTTCAGCATCGTTTCGCGCTAATGGCATGCAACTTTCGCCAGAACTCTATTCAGTAATACGATTATTATCGCGGTCTGAAAGTTTCAGAGACACAAGTTAGCATTATTCAGACGGCCGCGCTACGCGAATCTTCTCGGCGGAAGTTCTCGTTTCCCCTCGAAATTGGATTCCATTGAACACGCCACGACCTTGCAAAATGTTGTCCACCCATGAGTTATTTCGTGACTATGGCGCGTCAGAAATTTCCTAGAAATTTCAGGCGGCTTATACGAATTCACCAGCGATATTCGCTTAGCGAAAATCAACGAAAACCTGTTGGAAACTTCTATCGTCAATATTTAAGTGTCATCGGACGCGTACGTTCGCACATTGTGCACAATTAGATACAAGACGTAGTTTCTAGCGTGAAACGCTATCATATAATATACCGGGTGTACTGTTCTAAATTGAACGTCTAAATTATGATTGCTGTTGCAGAAATAACTGAGAGATTTTTGTCATTTACTGGCTTAATTTAAATGAGTTACAGTATGCAGTACAGCGAGTGTATACATGTACATTGCACGTATTCATGGATTTATACGTGCAACGAACATACGGCAAATTGACTCAATTAATCAAAGAGTAAAAATATTATACTTCGCTGTTGAGTTGATCGTTAAAAATCGACTGGTGGATTGCCATGGATATAAAAACTCGGGAAACTGAATTTTCATCTTTACAGATTTTTATTGCAAATTTGCTTCGATCATTTAAAGCGTTGAATTTTGTTTATGAAAAATAATCCGAATAAAAGGTATTTACAGCTGACTCGGTCGAAAATTTATTGAAAATAATTCCGACACATCCACGCAATTTTCGTGTATCGTTCGAGATTAATTTTCTCGTCGACGTCAGGTCAATTTTGCCTCGTATTATAAATATTTAATAGCTGAATTCTGGAGCTTATCGTTTTTAACACTTTTACTATTTGTATTTCGTTATTTTATTATATTTTTAGACTTTTCATATTTTGCGTTAAAAGTTTCGTGATGTATTTATTCTTTTTATGAAATTACGGTATAGCCTTTAATATATTTAAACGAATGATTGAATGAATTTGAATAATTAAGCGAGATTTTATGGTTTCATTCGTCACCATTAATTAAGTTTTAATGAACGATTTGTCGACGATTTCGCTCGTGATTCTCAACGACCAAGCGTTTCAATTAGAACACATCATCGTCGATGATATTCCAGCAGTCAATCAACGTACTCGCGTATGCACATGCTCTGCTTGCTCAAATTTTGGTCGTCGGCCAAAGCAGCGAACGACCACCAAAAGGATTTCTCACGTGCGCAACTGTCGTGAAATAAATAATCTAAAGGCTAATGATCTCGCGAGTGTCACCGATCCCTTGTGTAGATTTCAGTTTACGTTTGTCGTGAAGTAAAGTACAATACCTGGAAAACACGCTAACTGTTTAGTTAATTAAAATGTTGGTCGCCTTTCAGGAAATAATGGGTCTCTGTTCGACAACATCCATTTTTGTTTTCTCGGCACGGAATCAACCGAAATAAGCCACTTAAACGTCGTTCAATTTGTTCAACACGAAGTTCTCGACAGTCTCCGGGTTCATCTTTCTACGATTGTTTCAGGCTTCGACTTCTGTTTTTAGAAATAACATCTCTGTTATAAGAGTGTTCGTGTCAATTCTCCAACAAATTGAGTTAACCGTTACGATTCGCGTTTATATAGCAACTATTATACAACTACTTGGTTGATACTGGTAAATGAAATTCTCTCTGCGGTGGAAATTCTTACAATGGTATCACATTTCAGAGCAAACGAGAGATCTAGATGCCGTTATTATCATTCGAACTCGTTATAGTTGCTGGAATCGATATAACTGGAGCATAGTTAGCTGAAGCACTAGCTTCTGGGTGGAGTCGAGGGTCGAAAGGTGAGACACAGAGCGATTCAGAAAATGATCCACTCTACTTTTTACTAGTTCCAGTACGCGTGCAAGTACACGATTAATATTTCATCCGCAAGAAATAAATGACCTTCTTGCATAAGTTCTCTCATGGCAAGAGGATGGCATAGATAATGGTAAACTTCAAGATAAATTTACAAAAACGGTGTATCATCAACGCTTTCCTGTACTTTCCGATTTATAGAGTTAATAAATACATCGATGTACACAGATATTTTTTTAAATAAATAGAACTCTAAAGAACAGGAGGAACTGATCTCCTTCTATCTTTAATAGCACGTTAAGATTGGTAATTTTCGGAAAGACAGAAAAATGCAGTTTCAACGATACCCCAGATCTTTATTTCCACAAGAAAGTTTCGAATTTGTCTCGGTGCTTAAAACGTTATCACGAAATCATTAAGTTTCTTACATCAATTCTATTATTCTCGATATTTATCTTTCATTTACAAGGTATTAGCATCTAGTTAGATGTATATATGTAACAAGATCTTAATACCTTTAGAGTCATGAATATTCATAGGCTACTCGTGACTTCGTATCTCATGTTTTATCAAGCGCTTCATGTATTCTCGGTCGGTTTCTCTAGTCATTTTCGCACGAGTATTTTTCCGGAGCTAAAGGTATTTACTTTGTTGCAAATAAAGAACGTTAAAGATCTTTCAGCGAATCGAACGGAAAACATTCGATAGCAAGATAAGATCTGCATACAAAAATTTTAGTTTCAACGAGGGGGAAAAGAAATTCCCTGAAGATAGGTGTTTTTCTTTCATTCTCCGCGACGAAGTGGCACGTGCGCGAGAAACTGCCGAGGAAAAATGGAATAAATCACATTTGCAAAGCGTGAAATCGCATGAATACGAAATGACATTTGTAGATATGATTCGCCGTGTGTCTACTCAATACCTTCGTCAAGAGACACGCACACCATTTTGGCGTTGACTAAATGGCGAGGGAAAATAAGATAGGCGTCATTTTGGAGTGCAGTAAAAGCTTTTACTAATTTAACGGAAAACAAAAGAGATTAATTGCTGTCCAGTTAATGGGTCGTTATTTGCCAACAATGTCCTCAATTCGTGAACGATGAACAGTCTATAGATTAACCCGTTTATATTGGTAAATCAGTATTGGTAAATTATGCAGTTCAGCGAGTTTTTTTTCAATTTTCATCATCAAATTGCAGTCTGTTTTGACGAAACAGTGAAAAAAGTTTGATTAAATTTTGGATCCTTTCAGGGTCAACAATTGATTTGAACGATAAAAGTACTCTCGTTTATTCAAACGCGTTTAAACAAATTTATTGAAATCTAATCGATAACTAACTCTATTATTGATATCTTGTAACTTTTGACTTGTAAACTTTCGCTAATAATATCTGAATATTCTATTATATAAAAGAGCTCTGTTCAATATAATTACTCTGCACGCTAGAAATAGTCAAAGTCTTGCACGAATCAATAAAGAAATTATTTTAAGCATCACTATTATTAATCCAAAATATTTTTCATCGATAAAGCATCACAAATTTAATATCTAATTTATAAGAATATACTCGCGAACGTTGAAGTATTCTGGTTCACCTGTTGATTTGTAATGATCAAGGTCTTACATCTGGTTAATTTTTCATGGGGTAAAAATTAACATATTCGACTTGTTACTTGTCTCCCTATATCCTGTAGCATATTTTACACCATAAACGAACATACTTTATCCTGTCATTTGAATTTTTCATCATACGCCCGCTACTTTAAAATTCCCCTACTAGCAAAATAGATGGGTCGGCCGTTCAAATCCCCTATGGGCTCGTGAAGTCATTACACTATGTTTCATGGCCAGCTAACTTCCGAGTGACGTTGCTGCCGTAAAGAATAATGCGACTGCTCTACATCGGGGTACATGTTAAAAATATATTACTTCATGAATTAATTTACAAGGGTTGAATATATTTCTGTTTTCAGACATTTGTGATCGAATGGATAAGTATAAAAACTGAGATAAATTTCTGTACAGAAAGAAAGTTAGATTTAATATTTTTGAAGCATATTCAACATTAAATGGAAATGTTGCAAAAATATTATCTATTATACAATGTTATAAAAACGTACTGAAAGTACTTCTACTTTTAAACATTTACAATTGGAAACTTTCGAATCAGAGTTTAAATAAATTTCTGTACAGTCGTTGTAACAGAAAATTTATTTTCCAAACTCATACAAACCTGTTCAAAATATTTGTCCATTTAGACACATTTAATTGTGTAACTTCGAACTACATTTCTCTACAATGATACATTTGAAAACTAACGGTATAGCTACCTACGAAACTGTAGCAAATGTAAATCGTAGCAAAATGTTTATTGTCCAAACTATTCGTGCTTTCAGATGCGTTTGATTGAGTAACTCCGAATAACATGTTAAACAAACTTCTTTACAATGACGCGTTTCAAAATGAACAGTTTTCAGGCTCATCCGGCATTAAATTGTTGTAAAAAGTTTGGTTCACAAAGCTACTGAAACGCGTTGGAATTTCCATGCAATTCATTTTCTGTGGTGTAAATAAAGTTTCGTGAAATGTCGAAATTTTCATGTCCAATATTTTCGAGGAAATTCTATCCTGGTTTAAATACAATTTTGTGAAATCAGATGTCACAGAATCGATGCTTAATTCGTAGGGTAAAGCGATTAATTTACAAATTTCGAACAATTGTCGCTTTTCCTCGCATCGCAGAGAAAATTCCGATGATCGTTTAAATTGAAACTCATCGGAATGCAGTGAGATTTTTATTCCCACCATTTATATTTGATATTTCAAAATGAAATGTAAATGGAGTTCTGATTTTCGTTCAGACGAGAGAACGTATCGACCTTTCACCTTTTACTAGTTGAAATTCTAGAATGAAACATACCAAGATTAACACTGAATTCAGAATGAAGAGATTAATTTAAAGATTTTTCATAGTTGTGGTCCCGAAATAGCGTTGGATAATCCCAATAATTCCTAGAATCACATACGGGAAGGCATTTAAATTTTCATTCTCACTGTTTATAATTGAATGGAATGAAATACGCCCAGATTAACGCTTAATTCGATATGCAAAGGCCAATTTAAAGATTTTCCACAGCCTCACAGGCTCTGTTTCAAATAGTAGTGGAATTCCCGATAGTTGATCGAGCCATAGACATCGATAATACCTACTGGAAAGGGTAGAAAATTGGATCAGCTGAGTAGGTTGTGTACGAGGATTTTCCCATTAAATGCTAATCGGCTAACTTGCTGTACCTGTGCTTTGCGGTTTCTACCGGGAACACACCAATTCCAGATAATCAAGTGCACAGCACTCGAAATCAGACGAATAGAAATAGAAGTTGCTCAAATTGGGGCATAGAGAACGTCTCATACGATGCAAGATAGGATTATTTGAGTGAGTAGGTCATTTAGAACGAACTAAGGAATTCGCAGTTTTAATTTGTCAAATTTGGCTATAGTTTGGCTATATGTAGTAATTTAATGGGTCTTAGAGTAAGAACAAGTAATGATGTTTTAGTTTAACAAGCAATACTCAATACAACGTACTGATTACAATATCGTCGTACGTCTTATTATCATACTCGGCTCTCAACTTCCCGATTCATACTCTCCGGCTCCTCCACTCACCCTCTCTGACTTTTCAACTGACACTGTGACTTCTAACTGACACTCTGTTTCTAGCATCCGTGGCCAGGGTCACATAGGCCTCTTCTACGAAATTATTCATTTGAAAGGACCGACGACACATTGATGGACCCTCGACGACGCCTCGGCTCTTGCGACATTGTTTATGGTTCGACCGATATCTTAAGCCTTTTTGTCCACGATACTACATATATGTATGTATATTGGAACAATTTTTGAGCAATTTATGTTTGAAAATAGACCATTTGACTCGTTAATTTATTAACTGTTAACGTTGCATCAACACGATATTTTATTGACTTTTTTCCAACCAACTTGATATTTTATAATATATGACAAGTTTAGGACTGAATATTAGAATGTTAAAATTTGTAGCCGAGTAAGTAACCATATACAGAATCGGTGATTGTTTCTATCGTTAAAATTTAATCAGAGGACTGAAATCGTAAGAGCCTGTCTTTGAAAAGCAGCTTCCCCACGAACAAACGAGAGCAGGCGGAACTTAGAAAACTTTTAAGGGGTTTAAATTATCGTCGAGTATCGTGTATTCACAAAAACTTTCTCTCCAGAGAGGTCATAAAATATTAAACTTCAAAGTTTTCCGCGTTTAATATTTCCATAGATATACCCTTTGAAAAGCTATATATTCTGCAAGTTTCCTAATCCCTTTGTACCACTAGGTTTTTAATCGAAATTTCAAATCCATCGAGAAAAAGAAAAAAATAAGAGTCTTGCAGAAACCACGCCTGGTTAAATGGATTTTCCGAATATCGAGGTCAATCGATATGATGCGAGTGGAAACCAGAAGCTTTTCATTTCTTTGACCAGCTATTAACAGTTGTATGTATATACACTGGTTCGAGAAAGTATTTGAACGCTTATTAAACCGGAGTTTTGTTTCTCCATATTTCTATGTGTTTTATAAAACATTCTCAAGTTCCATTAGTTGTTATCGTAATTTATTCGTCGTATATTTAGCGTAATTTTATCGTAAGTTTCTGCGATTTTTATCCAGGCAATTTAAGAAGTTTCGTTTAGCTCATTGTCTTTGAGATTTCTAAATGGAACAAATCAGAAATTATATCTTTAACTTGTAACAATGTGGTTCTTATCGTGTTTTCTGTTGTCATTATTCGGCCCTTTTATTGCTTTTAAAACTCGTTTTCCATGTAGGCACGTGCACTGCTTTCATTGAATCCTTCCTTTGATGTTTTCACGTCTTTCTTTTATCGCCACAGTATTTCTTTCTTAGCGTCCGTTTATTTCTTTTACTGCTTCTACGATTCTGCCTAATGAATGCCTTTGTATTTCCTTCTTTAATTCTGTAACTTTTTTAATACATTTTTGGACTGCTTTTTACATTCTTTTTGCTTTCTTTTTTGGTATTAAAGGCTACATATTTTTACCTTGCGAAGATTAGTTATAAAGATTACAAGCTCTATTCAGTGTTCTCGCAGTACTTCTCATTTCTGCTATTTTTGCTTTTTTATACCTTTTGATTAATTTCTTTTATTTCTTCATATGTTTGGGTAGTTTTTTCGTTTACCTCTTGTCCACGTTTTCTCTGCTTGTTTAATTTACTAGGTCTTTCCTTTTTAATATAGTCGTATCACCTTTTTTACGCATTTAACAAACTCTTTTTTCCGCGTACTTATGCCATTGTGTTTTTATTACCCGAATTCTTTCCCCTTGTTGGAATTCAACCCAGAATTCTCCTCTCAGCCGGATTGCTTCCTCGAACGTGGAAATTTTTCTAAGTCTCAATTTCATCCTATTGGAATTTATCTGAGAATGGTCGAAGGATAGCAGGGGTCCTTAGGGTGATAACATTATTTGCACTCATTGATTAAAGACGGATAATGCCCACGTGGGTAATAGAAATCGAAAGGAAAGAACTTTAGCAACGTCTTTGGTATCCGGACAATAGCTGCCAGGAATTATTTCAGAGAAAATGCTCATTGACCACCAATAATGACCATGGGTTGACCACAGAGTAAACGTGCTGTCCACGTCACGTACTGGGACAAGGGGTAGTTTCAGTGGTTTACGGATATCTTAGGATATTTTGATACTCGTAAAAATCGAAAATATAGGAATGAGTCTGAAAGCTTTGGGTTAGTTATCCTCCTTTCATAACGAATGATGTTTAACATGGAAAAGCACTCTGCGATATATCTTCGTGTTTGAGTATACAATGTTCTATTAACATTATATATTTATTATAATTTATTTAGTGATTTCATATTTCCTAATCTAAACCTTTTAGATTATTTTGTTAGGGCCCGGTGTGTCGCTCGCACCGGTTCCCGGGCCTCTCTCTATCGCAGCCAAGACGGTCAGCGTGGAGATTTTAGTCGGTTGGAGTCCGGCACTACCACGCCGCTTCCCCCCAGAAGCGGCCTGATGTCCGTTCGGATTTCCTCCACGTTAAAAAAGAAAAAAAGATTATTTTGTTAATACTAACTCCACGTACAAGTAATATAATTTAAGAGATTACAGAGAAATGTTTATCCTTTTTTCGTAAAATAACTTAGTTACCGTGGATTATTCTAAGATAAAAGAAGCAATAACGAGAAATAAATAATAATCTTTTATGGTAATAATCTTTAAAAAAAAAGAATGAAAAAAGCCAGATTCGAAAATAATATTTCTGAAAAATTCATAATACGCCTTAAACCAAGAAATATGTAACCCGATGTCATAACTCCTCTCTTCCATTCCTTTCGCCATTTCCATCGCTTTTGGAACGTAGACGTGATCTGCTCCGCTCGCATCACCGCGTGACAACTCTGAACTGGTCACGTAGGGGATCAGAAATTACGTAAAGTATAGTTTAAACTTGATTCAGTTGCTGTCGAAGAAGATAAAATGCTACGTATTGAATCACATTGTAAAATCAATATATCGATGTCGTTATTTGATGCTTCAATTTAGAATCTCGCTATATCGTGGACCATATCATATAAATTTTGACCACGGGTCAAACATGACAATTTAAAATTCAGTTTAATATTTCAAGGTATAATTTCTTTCATTTCTCTAACGTGACGCTTTTTCGTTAACTTATCCTCCGCTGGAATGCTTTTTAGCAGCGAGTCACGGCTGCGAAGTGGCTTGATTAAATGCACTCTGTAATCTGCCAGCGGGATCTCGGATTTAAACGAGGAACGTAATGTAATACGAAACGTTGGGCCAGCCGAGACCAACGCTTTTTAATGGAAGGTGGAAATTTCTGATGGCATCGCTTTTCCATCACTTCCTGTGGATCATCTAATTTCTGGTGCGTTTATTTAATTCCTGACGTTGATCGATCTTCCTAGTTTCCACAAAAACCACGTTTTTAAAAATGTTATTTTCAAGCTTTAAGAGGAATTCAAATAACTTAATTTCAAGTGCACCTTTTTGTCCCTTCGCTTGAGTGTTCGGGTTAGCGATTTAAATTCAAGTGTTCAACATTTTTATCCAATTAGTCAAATGATCTAACTCCAACTCGTTTGCGTTCTTGTTAGGATATTTTTTGTACAATCGCTTTACTAACGTGTTGCCTTGGTTAATGAAAAATACCCTTTCAAGCTACAAACGAACTTGGAATTTTTCCAACAATTCCTTCACTCAGAAGGAACTTACTACATTTTCATCAAGTTTAATTTAGATTAATCTCAGTTTAATTCAACCTTGTATTCGTATAAGTTAGCGTATACTTGAGAGTTAGGTAAGATTGATTAGCCTGAGTGTTTCACGGTTTAGATTTAACGAAACAAATTTTTCAGACAAACAGAACAAATTTTATTCTAGCAATAATTTTTCTTATTACTCTACGTGTGCGTATTTTCCATAGCAGCAGAGTAGTCAGAATTTCGCTCCTATTTTCGGGGTCGTATCGATCCTATCCACCAATAACTGCTTTTATTAAATTGCAGTCTGCTTAAGTAACTGTGAACAGGGTAGTGTAGGTAATTCAATTTACGCGAGACGACGGGCTATAATTTTGTTTTATTTCGGGTTCCATCATTTCCTACACGCTGCGTGGATATTGGAAAGAGATGTAAATTAGAAATGTGAACGTGAAGCAAAACGTCCTTGCCTCGGAAGAATATTCGACGATTTAATTGAAATAATCTATGATGCGGGAATGCACAGTATCTTCCACTTCCATGGAAAAATGAATAATTCATCGCGTGACATTCTATGAGAATCGATATTCGTGCTTATTATTGTGTAATGACTAACATTTAACAAAATTGATATTCTCGGGCTGCGGGCTTTTGTTTATTTATGGGAAATTTGAAGATGTATATTAAAGTACATAGGATGCGCTATATAAAAATTTATGAAATATCCAAAATAGCACCATTTATAACAGTATAAAGTGTTTTCAACCTAAGTCCCATTTTCTAAATTACATTCGTAAAAATATACATAAGTATCTGTGATATAGTAAATTTTAGTTAATATAAAATTTATTGAATCGAATAAAATGTACTTACTCTTGTAAAATATAAAGCTTTCAGCTACTTCAATAAACGCTTTATTCCTAGTGGGCGTTACTATGAAAGCGGGTTTCAAAGATATTTTAGCCAGAGATGGGAGAGAGAGAGAAAGAGAGAGAGGAGATTTTAATTTGCATTTGCGATGCAGCCTTCAAAGTTGCATTATTAGAACCGCCCTTGTTTGCGGGTTATTTTTCCTTGTCTCCGTCCTTGTCTTATCCATTTTGCCCTTGTTCTCTGTCTGAGATACCACATTATTTCCAAATATGGTTACTTGAATTTTTCAACCTACATTTTAGACCAAGTATCTTTTATTCGTAATTTATTATTATTTAGGTCTATCATTTCCACGAAATTAGTAAAAAATCATCGATATCGTAAGAAATTAGATTTTGAAAAAGTGAAACAAATAGCATAGAGGCAGAAATATGGACTCATATCTTGCTGCAATAGAACCAGGCGACACACCACAGATTCTAAGAACAATTAGTAGATACTGTATGCAAGAACTCTTATTGGTACTGTGTATTGAAACAATATCGCGTTCAATTCATTCTACGTACATAAATTCTATCATTCTATAAAATTGGTACGAATTATTAACAAAATTACATCTTGGAAAATTGCAACATAGAAGTAGAATAGATACATGACTTTTACGTATTATTTCACTGTTTGTCATTGCTCATAATATAATAATTTCTGATAATAATTTCTAATTGCTCATAATTTCGTTTCTCATAATGGATTACAGTCTTAATTAATAACTACGTTATATCGATTGTACATACAAATTCTATCGAGTACATGATAGTTTCCGGATGAAAGATCCATAATGGAAATTGTTTGCAATTGAATACATACAGCGTTATACATATATGTGTTCGAAAGTCATAAAATAATTTTTCAAAGTTTCGCACATCGTACGGATCATTGGCCGGGGAGATACAGACAAGTGAAGAAGCCCTCGAGGTTTTTACCAATTCCCTTTCCTTGTGGAATACGCTGCTCATGCCAGGATCGTGTCACGATTAAATTGAATTTCACACCAGAAGCTGCTCCTGCGGGGATTCCAATTTACACAGAGTTGACAGCGTTCAAGGAAACCTGCTATTTTGTCAACGATACTCCGTTTGAAGTTCAATCGTTCCAAAACGTCTTGATTTTTGTCACGTAAACCCTCTAACTTCAAATATTACGACTTTTAACACATTAAACACCAACATTGCGTCAACGAAATAACGTCTCATTCGCAATCACGTAACAAAATCTGTCAAAATATTTTTTAATTTTCTTACGAACTTCGTTTCGCTGCTTGATCCCTAATGGGTTAAATATTTACAATTTAATATTTTCTAAACATTTTAGCATTTTTTTATTTCACGTTCCTGCTCTTCTTCGTTAATGAAGTTATCTATTTTATAGTAAACCAAGTCTCGGCGGTGACGTATAGTTTAATATTTTAATCATAGTTTCATTACTTTTAATATCCACTTAACCACAAAACGGAATATATTCGTAAGCATATAATTACTCGCAGGAAGCTCGTACAAAATATTTTGCGAGGTGCATAAAATGAGAAGCAGAAGGGAGGTCGAGACGAATAAACCTATTTACAAGTTAACTCGTACACAGTATACGGCATATTCTACGATATACTACGACATACCAAGAGTAGCTGGAAGTGCCGCTGAAAACCATGTTATTGAACCATGTTGTTGAAACAATCCCGTAAAGGTAATTTACGCAACAATGATTCATTTCTGTGATGCGATTATGAAATTCTCTCGTTCCCTCTCAATTTTTGTTTTATTTCATTTTCGTATGCGCGGCCGCACACAACTGAATTATATTCGATCTAAGTAAATCGAAACGATCACACGTCTTTTCCAGTTGATTCCTTTCGATGCGATATTTATTTTACATCTGAATTTTGTTTTTCATTCTATTTCAACACAACCCACTAACTGAATCTACAAAAATTGGTCGTGTCGTAAATTTTAAAGATATATTAAAATATTCGCAATTTCTAAAATTCACGGACAAAATTTTACTTCAATATCCACGAAGATAATTAATATCTTTGCAAACTTATTTCTAAACAATCCACCGATGCGATTTACTGATAGCGATCATATATTTCATAAAATTATTTCACAAATTTTAAAGATACGTATATAAAGATAATCACTATTTCAGAAACATCTTTACAACAAATTCCTACTTTCAGTGTTAAGCAAACATCATTACATCATCCTGACTGCAAGAGGCGTCCGTGATATATTGATCCGCTCTTACGTCTTCAATCAATGACATTCTTCGAAAGAACGCGTATACTCATTAAAGAAGATCTCGAACGCTTCCTTTCTCGCCAAGGAAATCGTTTATCCGCCTTGGATCGTCGAGGCGGATTTTTCAGGCACTTTGACATCGTTCGTCTCGTATAGTGGTAGTGGAAAATCACAGATATACACTCTATACACATGAGATCATCAAGCAGTCTATTACCTATGGTACGGACTTCGAGAAGTGCTTTGTCACGATAAAAATCGTTGATCGTATCGAGATGCACGGGAGGTTGTTTATAAAACTCGAGTTGGAACAGACGAGATGAAGGTGAAAAGAGAAATACGCTGCATATCTCGCGATCAAATTTTAAAGAAATCGTTACTCGTTCTCTGTCGGATGACTATTGGCACGATCGATAGAGGAACAATTGTCAAAGGTACGGTTTGCCGATGATAAATTCCGATGTACAGGCGAATAATATGATTTAGGTTATACGGAGTTCTATTCGGTTGGAATGTCTCGAATAGGATATTTATCTCACTTGTATGGTATCGAGATGTTCTGGTGGACGAGTATAAAGGCCACGTAGTAAGAGATAAATGTTTGTTTGGAAGTTGGATCCTGATCATTGAGATCAATGGACGTTGATCAACCGCGATATAAAAAAAAATGCGATACGTGATTGTACTGTACGAACTAATCTTTTCTTTTTTTCGTTTTTGTAAAATGTACGTGGAACTTGTTCCACAGCGCGGAAAATCTAGTTTACTTTTTACAGTGGACCATTTAATTCTAGTCCATACTGTGAGCCAGATACAAGAGTAAACTATCGACTTCAAATCTGTTTTTAAAGATAACGTGGTAAATCACGAAATATATGATGTATTGAAATTTGTCAATAGATCAGAGATATTTAATGAAATAATACACCGTGACATCTGTTTATTGTTAATAACCATGTACTTAGTTGATAGGACAGTAATCTTTAAATAAGTGAACAAATATATCATTTTCATTGATATATTGGTAAAAATTTCTCCTTTACAAAAAGTGGAGAGAAAAGAAAATAAAGTTTTCTATTAATATGTAGAAATTATGATCGTTGAAAGATATGTAGGACTTTCTCGTACGGACTTTCGTTTAATTAAATCAATTAGTTCTGCGAAAGTGACTTTACGACATGTACTATTCCTTCAATTTTCCTTTCTCGATAAAATTTCAGACGAGGCAACCTTTTTAATAATGAATTTATTATGACCAGAAAGGATTATTTTTTGTTATGCTGAAAAATAAATTCTATTCTTAATACGAAGAATAAATAATAATAATATATACAAGTTATATAAATAATGGCTATTAAACCTTCTACTATTCGCGAAAGAGTTTTATTACTGAAGTACTCATTCTGTTTTCTAAAATCATATGTGAATCAAAGATAAATTAAATGAACGTTTATTTGAAACCGTGTTTAAAGTATCTGAAGTGAAAGACAGTTGGAGCCGCTAAAAGCTATATCTTACGACAATTTATCTAATTATGTTTTTATAACGATATTAAGACAATTTAAATTGTAAACAAAGTCAGCAGTTTGAACAAACGTTGGGGATCTTCCCAAACATTTTAAAAAGCAAGACCCCAACGTCTTTTCATCTCCGATAGATATAAATAAATATAGCGACTCAGAGAAGTCAATAACAATAATTACCGTTCGTCTGTCGAATAATAATATTATCGTTTGTCTATCGAGTAATAATAATATTACCGTTCGTCAACCGAATAATTACCATTCGAAGAGTTAGTTATCATTTTGTCAACCGAAAAGTTGGTTATCATTTTGTCAACCGAAAAATTTTATATCCGTCAGTCTGTCAGTCAATTGTCAATAATCGTAAAATCGAGTAAGATTTGAATAAATCATTACATATTGTTAATTTACTTTCGGACAATTTTAATCCTCTCTCGTGTCAGTATTCCCGCACATAGCAGGTTAGTCGAAAGTGGAACTTATTGCCAGTTGCACTAAACGTCAGTTAACGCTTCCTTCACGTCGGCAAATAAATAGAACGTAACAATAATAATATAAATAATATAAAAATAATTAAATGTCGCCAATGAAATGAATTTCGTACAGTTTTTCAAATGAAGGCAAAATAATTTCAATACTGACATTTGCGATGAATATACCTCCACGGATATTGTAAAAAAAGAATTACCTATAGCATTTCTACTCCCAAATTCGGTTTACTACCCTTTGAGTTAATAATGTTTCAAGAGGAAGCAGTTAATTCATAAAACAGAATTTAATGAACTGGATGATCAACACGTGTTCTAATGGACGGCTTTTACTGATACGATTCAATTACGCCTAAATTACTGTTATAAATATTATGTCACGTTACTCTGTACATTGTTATATTTCCTTTTATCATACACTATCGCTTTACTTGACTTTCCAAT
Source organism: Bombus terrestris (assembly GCF_910591885.1). Taxonomy (NCBI): domain Eukaryota; kingdom Metazoa; phylum Arthropoda; class Insecta; order Hymenoptera; family Apidae; genus Bombus; species Bombus terrestris. The sequence goes on from NC_063278.1 coordinate 7,615,054, forward strand.
ATTTAATATATTGTACGAAATGTCATAAAAGTTTATAGCTACTATTCCCAGTTACGTGAAATGTTTATGTCAACAAGTTTTCGCGTGATAAGCAATTTATAAATTATGTTTATGGAGAAAGTAAGTTAGGTTTGTTGAAGAAAATAAAAATTATAGAAAGTTGAAATATATTTTTCTCAATTACTCGACAAATTCATTTTGTGAAAAAAATTTTAGCAAACAAATGGAACGAATCGTGTACTTTTGATAAAATTTCTCATAAAAATTGACATTTTGTCGTAAAGAATGTAGTTTAGTGGATAAAACTAGAAATTTCTAACAAAATAATTTTTAGATTTGTGAGTTTAATAAATCTTCATGCATTCTGTCCTCTTCTGTATTATTACGTTGCCAGTTTCAATTTCGCGGGGAGCACGAGGCAGGTACGGGTTCTCAGGGCGTAGGACCACGCCATGGGAAACCCCGATGAATCTAATGTTCTCCTATAGCCGGGTGGTGGCTGGTCGGCGCCTTGAGCACCCGCCAATGGCCGATCCGGTGCGGAGAACTTTGGAGAAGTTGGTGGGCCCGTATCTGCCAAGACCACTTACCTCACCTTCTTGTGAGGCTCCCCGTCACCCTGCACCAGTCTTGACCGGGGTAGGGTGCGAAAGAGTGAGTGGCACCAGGATGGAAACCCTTGTTGACGACCTCGGCGACATTCCTAATGATTATCATGGAAAACAAAACGAAACAGAAAATCGCGGGGTGAAATGGTGAAACGGGATGAAATGCCGTTGTGTTCTCCCTCTCCGGCCGTTGAGGCACGGGACGCAGCACGCGGCGGGGGGACACGTCCGCGGGGGATTCTGACTCCGTGCTGCTGACAGCTTCCGCTGTCCCGACGAGGACTACATGGCGGCCGCCGCTATAGCCGTCACCTGATCGGAAGAATCCCCGTTTGACGAGGACGCGGAGGCGGAACGACCCGGGTGAGGCACGACTTGCACGAGATCTGCGATTCGTGTATGTCGCGGTCCGGAGGCCCACGCTGTGCTGGCGCGGTGTACTGGTAGTTTGAGGGGATCGCTCGTTTCCGCGAGGCGTGCATCGGTGCTCGGCGCCGATACACCAGATTCCGCCGTAGGCGGCGGGAGGACGAAACCACGGTGGCTCGTCTGTATGAGGCCTACCGCGAAGTGCGGAGGCCCCTGCAACAAGCCATGAAGGAGGCGAAGAGACGGGCTTGGGGCGAGCTTCTGGCCAGCCTCGACTCCGATCCCTGGGGGCGCCCTTACAAGATGGTATTGAACAAACTTCGTCCATTGGCGCCTCCCGCAACGGAGAGAATGGATCCTCGGTTCCTGGAGGAGGTTGTCGGCACCTTGTTCCCGGGAGCGACGAGCGAGGAGGATGGCAGGTTCACCGATGAAGAGGAGCAGGAGCCCCAACCGCCGGAAGAAGAGCCACCTGACACCGCGGGAAGTTTGAGACCGGAATCGAGGGTCACCGAGGAAGATTTAGTCGAGGCTGTCAGGAGGATCGGAGTGCGGGAAGCTCCGGGTCCCGACGGAGTTCCGGCCCGCCTGTGGAAGGACGTCGCCGGGGTCTTGGCCTCGAGATTAATGCTTGCTGCCGAAGCCGGGATGCTCTCCGGACTGGCCTTCCACCTACCGGCCGATGTACCATTGGACGAGGCTGGCAAGCTACTGGAGAGAGTGGTGGCGGTCCGCCTCGAGTCGCATTTGTCCCGGAGTGTTCCCGGACTACACGATAGCCAGTTTGGCTTCCGGAGGGGACGGTCTACGGCCGACGCTGTAGCCCGTGTTCGCTCCCTGGCCGAGGGGGCCGAGCGACATGGTTACGTGGCGTTGGCTGTGTCGCTGGACGTGGTCAACGCATTCAACAGCATCCCCTGGGACAGGATATGTCGGGCCCTCGAGTTTCATCGGGTACCCGCGTACCTGCGGGGTGTGGTCCGGTCATTTCTCTGGAACCGAAGCATCGCCTACACCGTCCGTGGCGGGGGGATGACTGAGAGGGCGGTGTAACGCGGGGTCCCGCAGGTTTCTGTGCCGGGTCCGCTGCTGTGGAACACCGCGTTCAACGCGGTGCTTCGGGCGCCGATGTCTCCGGACTCGGCGCTGGTGTGCTACGCCGATGACACGTTGGTGCTGATCTGGGGTGCGGCGTGGGGCGGAGCCGTTCGTTTGGCGGAGCTGGCGGTGGCCTGCATGGTCGCCGCGATCAAGGGATTCGGGCTGAGGGTGTCCTCTGAGAAGTCCGAGGCAATGTGATTCTGCCGCAGGGCCGATCACGGGACGCCTCCAGCGGGGTATCGCCTGAGGTTGGAGAGGGCTGAGATCGGGGTTGGAACCAGCATGAAATATCTGGGCCTGACCCTCGACAGTCACTGGACCTTCGGTGCTCACTTCCCTGGCACCGTCTATTGAGGCGACGGCGAACGCATTAGAAACGTTTGCTACCTCGGCTGGGCGGGCCTGGCGTCGGAGTACGTCGGCGTGGTGCGATCGAGCTCCGATCTGGGCGGAGGACCTGATGGCCAGCCGCCACAGTCTCCTGAAGGTCAGGAGGCTGCACAGAACGGTGGCCATCAGGGTAGTGCGTGGTGTTTCCGCACCATTTCGGCGGCAGCAGCGGCGGTACTCGCCGGGTTTCCCCCGTTCGAATTATGGCTCTGAGGTGTCACGAGATTTATCTCCACACTCGGGATCTGTTGGACGGGGTTGGCCCGGTGGGCACCGATGTTAAGGGTCGGGCTCGATGGGCCCTGCTCGACAGATTGTGCGCCAGCCTCGACATGAGAGCGGGCGCGCAGGGGCTAAGAGTCCTCGAGGCTCTTCTTCCAAACTGAGACGTTTGGTTGGACGGGGCCGGCCCCCCCGCCTGACTTACAGGGTGACGCAGGTGCTCACCGGGCACGGGTGCTTTGGTGAATACCTGCACCGAATATCTGCACGTTGGAGTACTATCCGGCGTGGGCGCGACCGCGCCGCGACCTCATCGTGTAAATCGGATGGGACCTCTCGCCGCCGACGATCCTCAAGGCACTGTTGGTGAGCAAGAGAGGGAGGAGGGCCGTGACCTCCTTCTGTGAGCAGGTTATGTTTCGGAAAGAGACAGCGGAGAGGGTGAGGGTGCGGAACTCCCACTCCGAGAGGATCGGCCGCGGACGCGCTTCGACGAGGCGCGCTAGGGCCGCCGTGCTCCCCGGTGATCAAACTTAGGCGCTGATAGATCAGCGCCTCGGGACCGCCAAGCAGTCCGGTAGGGAAACCAGATTGCCTTGCACGGCGGCTTCGACGACGAGACGCGGTGTGACGTGACCGCATACCATTCCATTAGGGGTTGCATTTTGTGTGCGGGGGGGGGGGCGGCGTGTCGCTCGCACCGGTTCCCGGGCCTCTCTCGATTGCAGCCGGGACGAATATAAATACAGCATTAACGTGAAAATAAAATACAATAAATTATTAAATCTAAAACTAAATATAGAATAAAGCTATAAATATCAGTAAATTACAACGCATTATCACAGAAAAATCATTTGTTGTAGCAACCTATCGCTCAACTTCCTGGAATGTAGCGGTTGTTGTCCGTATAAGATTCGCAGTATCGTAGCACAAGTTCATTTCCCGCTTTGACTTCCTATCATACTGATCGAGAAATTAATCAGAGTAGTTGTGACAAGTGAATAGGGTGAATAGCAGATATCAGATAGAACCCTTCGCTGATCGATAGCCTTTGTCCAACCTATTCGCACTCCACAATATCCTACAACTCGGAATAAAATATAATGCGATCGAATGGAACCTTTAACGATTTACATGCGATTGTATGATTTATTATTAACGAATGTAGAATATTTTATTTTATTTTTAAATTAGTATAGAGTCGCGACAATACTTCCAGATGTGAAGGAAGCAAAGATTTATTTAATACTAAAATATCTAATATTGGATATTCTGATAGCGATGACATTTTATCTAATATGGAAATAAAATTGGAATGCTTATCTTCTACTATAATCTATTGAAAATGAAAAGCAATGACGGTAGAAGTTTAAATTTAATTTTACATTTGACTAAAATTGAGATCTTCCCCTTAAAGAATGAAATTTATTTTGCCGATGTAGTAGACGCTATCAATTTTCAAATGGTAATCTTTAACTGACAGTTGCGTGAAAGGTAAAATGGTTATTCAGGATGTTGTTTAGAGGAGTGTTCGTGATAACACATATCTAGTTATTCGGAGAGTTCTAAATTGCAGGGTTTAATATAATGTAACCAGAACACGAACTAAATTTCACAAATTTGTTATGCAAAAGTTACGGAATTAGAAATGGAAACAAAAATAAACTAAAGCGCAAACGAAGAAGATGAAATTCTCAAAACGTTATAAACAGAGGATTACGTAAGAAAATGCTTTTCCGAAGGTAAATTGATAAATTTGAAATTTATTCAGATCTGTGATAATTAAAAAATAATAATTATATTCTTCTTACGAATTTATGTTTATATGATAATTAACATTTTTTTTACAAATAAGTTTAATATATTCAAAAATATTCGCTATTTAAAAAAGATGTTTTGTATAAAACGTTTCAAAAATGTTTACAATTCTATGAATATAATGCTGCCTGTTTTCAACACGAAAATTTTACCTCTTGAATCATAAATTCGTCAGAGACATGACAAACGCATTCGAAACATATTGTACTCGTGCAATGTTCGTTTCACGAGCTTCACGGTTACATCATTTCTAGAATTCCATAAATTTCGCAATTTAACGAATGAAACAATACTAATCAATATTTGGTAAAGGGAACAATTAATATCGCAACATTGCTCCACGATTATTAATCGATAAAATATTGCACGCCATCCAGGCTCCACCCAGTTTGCATACTGTTTTATACGAAGCTGCAAAATCAGCGAAAGGATTTATGCAGGCTTCACCATCGTCTTATGTCATTACCATTAAGGCAAGACAAGCAGAGGATTCATGATCGTAATTCCATGAAATTTACGGGGTGCAGATAATGGAGTGGTCGCTTTTAATGGTCTATAATTCCTAACAAAATCGATGAGGCCAATACCTGTAGACGTTCTATCGTGTCAGAACATAACGTCGAAGAAGCGAGAGTCATAATACAATGCATAAAGTTAAGATCGAACAGTTGTTACAACCCTCTTAGAAGTGATCAACGAATGGTGGCTACACCCAACAGTAATCGATAAAAATGTTGAACTTCGAACTAAATCATAGTAGTAGCAACAAAGTATTTATCTCTGTAAAACTCTGATAAAGAAGTCATTTTCCCTTAATGCAACTATCACAGCCTAGTTTGAAAACTGCTGCCTCGTTTAATAACGTTGGGAACTTTGAGCAGGAACTGTTCCTCTAAACTTCTCTCTATCTAGGCTTCTGTTCCTCTCTCCAGAAACAAGTTTCATTTACGACAATATTCGGGTGCCTTACGTTCTACGTTTTTCGTCTATCTTTTAACTTGATTAAAAAGATTATTGTACACTATCTCGTTCTACGTTGCACCAAATTTCGCTGCTGCCAGGCCACACTCGTCATCTCTAAAATATGAAAAATTTTAATCAAACGCTACTTAACATTTTTTAACCGAACCGGTCTTTCCCAAACGATATAATACTCAACTTACAGTTTCAACTGATACTCTGATTCCAAGCAATTAATTAAAAAAAATATATATATAGATATTTACCATAGTATCTATTTTGTACCTAACTTTTAAGTTAGAACTTTGAGTTCTAGTTCCAGTAGGTTAGTAAGCTAGAATCTTTCTACAAAGAAGAACAAAGAAAAATAAGCAAATGTAATGGGTGTAAGCCATAAAAAAATTTGCCTATAGAAGCCTGTGTAGATGGAATCGAAAGAATAAAGCTCGTGTCAATATAGATAAGAGTCATTGAAGCAGCCACAGAGAGAGCGAGAAAGAAAGAGGGTGCCTTCCTCTGGGTCGAGAGAATGTGCAGTGGAACAGATCGATGTCCATGGCGCCTGCCGCAGACTCTGCAGTCTGTATTACTCTATCCTAGTGTATACAATTCCGTAACTGCTAGGTATAGCAATGTTCACCGTGGTGCGGATATACTAATGTCAGTGTCTAGATAGCTGTTTATATTATAGGGGTTATATGCTCGATAAGATAATCGATTCTTCCGAGTAATTAATCGTTACATCAACATGTTCCCTTAGTCGACATTTGTGGAATTAATATAGGTTTTACGAGACGAAGGAAAAACATTTTATTGGAAAATTGGACATTGCATTGACGAAGGAATGCTATTCGTATTTTATTTTTATTTTTATGCTTCGACAACGTAACAAATCTAGAGAATGGATCGATACATTCTCGTATGCGTTTTAAAAGAAATATTTTATACGATTGATAAAAAAAGTGGATATTGGATAGGTGGAAAAACGATAAGTCATATTTTCCTCTTATTTCTAAGTTTGAATAACGTGTCGGAAGCGAGGAAAATGAGGCAGCAGCAGATTCGTATTCGTTTTAAGGAAAGCTTGAAATACTTCATTCAATTGGTTTAAAATTTGATATTGGATCGACGATGGGATATTAAATTGTATTTTCTTTTTACCTTTGAGCTCCATTAACGTCAGGAATAGAGAGAAAGGATCAATACATTTGTAAGCATTCTAAAGACAATTACTATGTAGAGGTGACAGGGTTTGCCAGGGTGACTGTTCAATTATCCAATTCTCTTCGATTCTAACATATATGAAACATTCTGTATATTCTACTGTACCACTCAATTTAACAGATATATGTTGACGTACATATTGTACTGGTTCTAAAAATATAAAAATGCAGGTAAATCATAAGCAGCTCTTAAAACTAGGATTGATGGATATAAGTTAATCAATATATCTGAAGAAGGCAATTATGTTTCGAAAGTTTTAAAAACATAATTATTATTCATTTTTTATTTTGTTTGAGAATCATCGACGAGATTAATCAAAAATTAATCTTTCACTGTACAGCTTTTAATATGCACATAATAAATAATATCTTGAATAATATATTTGCAGGTAAATCCATTGTGGTTTATAATGATCATTCAAAAATGCATTTGTCCCGTGAATTAAACATGTTCTGGGAAATTATTCGCTATTTGGGTTGGTTAATCAATAACATAAACTCATTAATACTGATTTAAACACGTTTATACATATGATATAGCATCTGGTATTTCAAATTCATGAGATACAAACAATCACTGACTCATCATTATCTAATCTAATATTTGTTGACATGCGAAACTCTAATAAAAGATAAATGTTATCTAGTATTTTATCAAGCGATGATGTAAGAATCTGATGACGAGTTGGTCTCTTTCCCAAACGAAGAAAGGCTTGGCCATTTCCTAGTATTTGCTAAACTAAATTGGACTGAAAAGTTTGCACACTTTAAAAGACCAGTTCGAAGAGCTAATTTTGATGGAATAAAAAATTAACACTTCTTTCTCAATCAACTTCAAGATAATTTAGACTACTGGATTAGATTTAAATTAGGATAATTGATTTCGAAATATATCATTTGTATATAAGTTTAAAGTGAAGTATTCTAAATTTAAATGTCTTCGCTAAAATTATTATAGATTATCTGGAAGCAAATAATAATATACGTGTCAAGCTTTGATATTTTTTATTAGCATTGTATAATTATGCTCACACGATTATTCATTAATTGTGTTCTATGAGCGACAGTTTTATTTATCATATATTAATGATTTCATCTACAAGGTATTTTTATTCTTCCTAAAAGGATCTTGGGAATAATTCTTCAAAGTAACATAAATCAACAGCAGTCGTTGGCAACGTAGTTGGCAAACTTTTTCAATAAAACAGGTGCCAAGATGCGTGCTACATTTGCTGTTCTAACAAAATATTCTTAGTGTTATGGATATTGCTCAAAAATACCATAGTATTTCAACAGATTTAAGGTTTAAAATAAAGAAAAGCTATACGCTTCAGATTATTATGTAAAAGGTACTTAAATGCATGGGTTAAATACTGCAGATTAAAAATTATGAAACCGTAAACCAAACATTGCAAACTAAACATTTCGAAATTACGAACGAATTCACGAACTAAATGTCTAAACTATATGTTACGGAACTGTAAACATAAAATTTCATAATAATTCATGTAAAGTGCATATGTAAAGTTGTACGATATGAAGACGCGTATTAGAATGTTTTATTTCTTTGAATTTCCTCAACCCTCCAATAAAAAAAAGAGATAAAAAGATCCAGTAATGGAAACTGTCTACAACGAGGAATACTTTCTGCCGTTCACATCTCAACAGAATCACGATTACTCTAAAGTGAGTGATCTTAGGGCTTTGTTGTCGACTTAACCAACGCAAAGACTGCACGAGAGTTCTTTCCTTTTACGTGAATCGTTTCCTCGGTTACAAAACGGTCCACTCGACATCATTTCTCAATGCTGGAATCATGTCGTTCCGTCTAAAAGAGTTGTACTAACTAACTGGATTTTGAGGAATCGCTGAATCAAAGTCACTTTTCGTCGAGATACATCCTCGAATTTAATCGGTTCAAGAATTTCTTAGGCTTCGTCGTGGCAATTTACTGCGTTTTTGCGTTAATTAACATTGTGAAAGTTTTCCCGGTAATTGTTTACATAGAGGCATACGTCAATGATTTCGATGACCTCGAAGTATGTTGTCAACGTCGTCAATCTCAACAACTTTTTCCTATAAATGTCATCATCGCTCGGCTTTACTGTTCGAGATACATGTAAGAAATTTAAATTAAATTTACTTTCCATTACACCATATTCTGGGTTAGACGGACGTATCTTTATGTAACCCACTTTAAACCTAACTCATTGGTGTTAATCATGTGTCATATAAATAGAAAAGGATAAATCAATTATTATTATTGTTGGTTACAGGTAAGATTAGGGTTAAAATTAATATTAATATAATAAATATGTATATTTTAATAAATAGCTCATTCATATACTCTTTATTATTTTTTATCGATAGTGCATCGATAGTGATTGATTTTTCGTACAATTAATTTTCCTTAACTGCTAAAAATAGCATTTTAGAAAAATATACATTAAAGAAAAAAGTGTTAAAGCATTCAAATGCGACGAAGGTATTAGAAGTTATTGCGAAATTTTACTTCTATGAAATTGGTGTTGTTTACTTCCTAATGTGTTTTATTATAAATAAACATAATGCGCTGTTAACTTGCTAAATAATACCGTTCCGTGTCGCCCTATTTTATGGACTAACCGATAAGAGTCATTATTCTAATCTAAGCGTAGTGATTAGCTTATCACCAACACCCACGCGAATATCTAAAAAGGGATCTTTCACGAATATGTTCTATCCACTCTATTAAAATTGAATGGAGACTTAAGAGAATTTTTGTTCTTGAACGGTGAATTAAGAAACGAATTACACACTATACGACTTAATATATCTTGTAATGAAATGGTGCAGAGTTTGAGCTCGATTATTCAGCAACCCATTATCGTCAAAAGAAAAAAGAAATACGCAATAGAATTCTACAGTTTTGATAAGAAAAGATAATATTAAGATTCCAAATATAAAAATTCAATAAGATTATTAATTAATAAATTATTATGCAAGAGATCTTTTTATTCTAATTTCTTTCGTCTTTAATTTAAAAAAACGGTAATTAAATTCTTCAAAAAATTTCAATTTAGACCTAAACTTTTCAGAATTTTATCTTTGACTGTCTATCGAGCGAAATGCTGAAAATACAGAACAGGAGATTCTAGGTTTCAATAGTCGATCAACATTCGCGTTTCAGTGTCAGTAGCACTCGAGATATGGTCGTGGAATTCGTCACGTTCGCAAACGTTTACGCATTAACGTGAGTCAACAACTTTATGCAAATCTATGTCAGATTAACGACCTGACAATTCCGAGAATGCTTTTTACTTCACTATATCCGTTATATGCACATTTCTTCCGCGCTATGAAATAGCAGTTTGGACGACTCATCACACAGGAGAGTGATTTTCAATCCTTCGATACTACCAACGTTCCAGATAGTAGATGAACAAGCACTTACTGATGGTATTAGACCTTTCACATACTATATTTTAAAATAGGTATTGTTCCATAAATTCCTATTAATTTTATGATACATTTGCTGGAATCTGGAATTTTCCAGCCGAGGAAGTGTCATTTTCAGAAACATAGAGGGCTTATTCGAAAATATTTTACAACTAGATAGATTCTTTATACAAAAATTAATGAAAAATAAGTTAACTTTAAGAATTTGTTGCGTAGTACGTATCCACTTACAAGATCGAAATATTCCCCTTACGTCTTTTTCAATTCGATAAGTCATAAAAATTATGTAAACGATGTATTCGTGCAAAATATGCTATTATTATATTATCATTCAACGTATCTTAACTACGCCAAGATTTAAGTGCATGTGAATAATCGATTTTCTTAGTAAACAGCCCTTTTAATTTATTTTTGCATAAGAAATAATCTTCCATCTGCATGTACAATGTTTTCAATTCCACTCAACCTATCTAATCAAATCGAAATAATATTAATCGAAGTACAAGTACAATTTGTATCTTCGTTACTAAATTCGCTTTTAACCACGCAACGAAACGGTGAATGTAGAAAATAATTAAGGAATATGAAATGAAGGATTCGAGTGAATAATCGATGGAAACTTTCCTGCATTTTGCATGAATAACGGGGGAACAAGTTGAATCAATACAGACTTGAGAAACAAATTTGCAAACAAAGTTACAGTTAAGCAGAGAGAAGGGTCTATTATTCGAACCCTTGCTCCAATAAATGGAATCAGCTTTTTGGGTGACTGGTAGTATTTCACGATCGTATCGGTCCATTGATGGAAGCTTTCAGATAACTCAACGAAGCAGCAGGCAGACGGGGACGATGGAGAGTTCTCGTTTACGAGAGTTACTCTTGATTATATGAAATGAATCACACATCGTGTTGGATGCTGTGAATACATCAGTCTGCGTAATGCTCGTAGCTGTACGGATAAATTAGGGTATCGTGCCTTAGCGAATAAATTTTAATGGAAATGCGTCACTGCCACTTCTGTTGCGTCCCGCAAATCTGTGATAAGAATATCTTGTCCGATGACTCGATATAAATGTCAAAAATCATGTGAACGCGATGCACGGCATAAGGATAAGGAAATATCTATATCGTGATATCTAGAAATGCTCTAATTTTAAATAACTCAATTATCTTCTTCCCCTTCAAATTATTATAAAAAAAGCAAATAAACGTTTTTAATATAGTTGTGGCAGCATGAATGGAGTCTAAAGTTTATTTGTTTTTTTCAACGATAAAAAGATGGAAAAGAAAGGAAAATACTATGTAAATAAATTCATAGATACTTCTAACTGGTATTTTGGAGTATTTTTATGCAAATCCACATTTTTTCCTTTTTTCTTGGTAATATAATAAAATGAGAAAAGTAGAACCTCGGAAATGTGGAAGAAAATTGTTTTATGCACCAAGTATTATAGAAAGCACCATACTTTGCATATTTTTCCATACTATATGCATTCTGTACAACTGTGCACTTTTAAATTTCCTATAAATGCATAAAAATCCGCAGTCTTTCTCTTCCTCTTTTCAAAACGAAATTTTTGGTTTCAAACTCTATACGTGGTTTTACTGTAAAATGTGCCGAAGTTGCTGATCGATCACATCATAAAAATTGCTAGAATTCAAAGAATTAAAATACGTAAAGATTTGAATCATCATCTCTATTTATCAGAATTTTTAACTTCTTTACATATTACTCGCTCAATATTCAATAGCTGTGACAAGACAAAGAATATTTACATATTTGTAATCCACGATTCGCCATTAATAGTTCGTGTGGGTTTTCGTCGTGGGTCAAGATAAATATATTTCCGGAATTTAAGAGGATGTTGAAGATATTCTAAGCTGCGGCAGGCAGTTATAGTTAATCATTGTGACGAATTCATGGCGTCACAACGTACCCTAAGTATTATGTAACGGCGCCACGATGTGTATTATAGCGCTGCAACGATTCCTTTGATCACATTCAAGCTATGCACGACTTAATACGATCAAAAACCCGATGTAATTAATTTATTGATATATAAATGAAGTCTATGGAACTTACATTAGCTTAATACAGTGATAAAATGAAATTAGAAAATATTTAATCAACCGATTTGTAGTACCTACTATTATGTATTGCATAGTGCAGTAACATTACTATCTACTCTAGTATTATCGCATTATCTAATGGCACTATCAATAGTGAATCGTATTATATACTCTGATCGCTATTAAGCATCGATTATGTGACTAATGTATTCGATGTATACATATAGATACTATTCATGTAATGCCTGAATTTGCAATTAATTGACTCAACGATTGATTCTATGAATCAAAGTTGCAGATTAGAAAAATTCCAAATTTTTTCTCTTTTAATATCAATGTTTATTTAAGTATAAAAGTGGAAATCTGTCTGTCTGTCTGTCTCTCTCTTTTCCTCTAAGTTGACTTTTCATTGGAAGTTATTTAAATGATTGTTGCATTTATACTTTCCACTCTAGGATAGTCTCAGAGGAACATAGCAATTTCTTTTAAAAACGGTTATGCTCCCATAAAACAAATGGACTGCTACAGACTCATCAGAGATACTTTTATTAAAGCAAGAATCATATGCACATTAATGTTCCCATAACATTTCTTACTTTCTGCATGAGCTGTCGTTTATTATCTTAAGGAGAATAAACCCGTTCCATATCAGTTCGAACTCTAAGCCTCCTTAATGGTCCAATATCAAAATCCTCTGTCCTACCCTATATGTAATAATCATGCTGACATAAACCTTATTTTGATGTTCGACGAAGATGAATGTATAAAGAGGTGTCATACCTCAGGCCCTAAACTTTTGAGGTTCTCATCCTCGACATATACAAATCATGCCACTCTATTTCACTATAACTACAAAATTCTGAATTGTAAATGCTTTTATATAACATGAAATAATAAAAAATTTTGAAGATGAATTTATTTCACTTCATATTATAGAAAACCACAATATATAAAATTATGGATGTATATATAATATACATATAAAACTATTTATTTTTCCTAAATTTCTGAATTCCATGTAATACGTGCATGTGTGCCTATACATATCTTTAATTTTTTATTGTACAACTGTGTTACACAAGTTTTAAATATTTGCAACTTTTGTAATAAAAAATTTAGTCTTGTCTAGTCAATGTGTCCTAATTTAATACTATTCCACAACTGCCAAATTTCCAAATAAGATAAAATCGTCGGTTTTATCCGATTCGTAGAATAAAAGTCCGTAAGCGTTTCTGAATCATGTATTATACGAGACAACAAAGGTGTGGTTTTCCAATTCCTATATATATATAAAGAAACGAAATTCCAATTTATTTATTAAAAAATTCAAGATCACGGCGAGCTATATACAATATCAAATTACGGTGAAGCACAACTGAATTATTTGTTTCAACTATTACGTTGAAAATTTTCTTGTTTTTTGGACACAGCAAAAGTATAGTCCATCGCAACAGTGCATCGCATATCCGTACCTGTGTAAATTCCAGTATTTATCCGGGCAAATAACCCGCGAGCAACGTTCGAAGGAAGCTAATTTTCCGTTTCGACATTAATCGTCAACTGATAAGAAACTGAATTGCATCTCTAACTAATCTAATTAAATTTGTAATGGAATGATTGCACGACGAAATGCGATTACGAAAACATCCTTTTGACGTAACGAATGTGACGATAAGTCTAATAGCGGGATTCCACGAACGCAGCCGGTAACTAGCATTATTTATTATAATTAATATCGACGTATTGCAGACGCAGCCTGCGCAAGAATGTGGAGTATGGACCATATGGAAACATATATCAGTTTTCCGAATGAACCTATCGTAGGAAAGTCGTAATGAAAATGGTGAAAGAGTCAAGCGTCATGTGACATTTGAACCGCATGATTCATATCTAAATTGGTCTCTGTTCCTTATTACGTATGAGGAATAATTCAATCTGTAACGGCGTTCCGTCTTCACATCAGATACTAACGTAATAGTAAACAGCTGGAGGGAACGTGAATTTACACGTGCACCATGCGTCATACTTTCCATGTAATACTATCGTAATAATGACATATCCGCGTGACATGGTATTTCGCCAGAACTAACCTTACTAATGAAGAGCTGAGATTTGTACTGACACGATATACGTAAATATGCACAACACATATATATAAGTGTAAATACATAATGCAAGGGGAGAAAGTAGCCTCTATCCGTGTATTTTATTAAAAATCCGAGAAAGTGCTCAGAAATGGAAAATGTATTCAAGTCTTGCAAGTGTGTATCAAATTTCCATGAAAAATTAGAAAGTGATCATTTGGATAACTTTGGCAGTTCTAGAGTATCAAAAACGTTACAATGGACCCTTGCGCCCCACATGGTATCCATATTTGATAAGCACAGTGGGGAATACATGTTTATGTATGCACCGTGGATAGTACCGGTGGAATTTTGCAGGCTCAATTTAACTCGTGTCCGGTGCTAAACGACAGACAAGTTTCACCGATGTATATATTTGGGTGCCTGTTGCTCGATCATTGAAAAATGTTCTCATAATATGATACATATGACGCATAGTGAAAGACTGTAGCGAAAAAAGAGAAAGCATACGTAGTAGCATAATCTTAAAACGTAATATAAATTTATGCAGAAACGTTGTTGCTTTTAACCGAGCAAGGTATGTAATATTGACAGAACATAAACATCGTTATCACACATTATATTATACTACATATGCAAGCCTATTGATAACAACAATGTATGTCAACACTCACGTTCTGGTAGCTTTTTGTTGTGACTAGAGTGGAGGAAACACTCAGCACGCGGGACACTTCATACCATTTGACAACGTACAGAGCGCGGCAGCATACCGTAGCCATCTTTTTCGTCTCTTCCGCGAAAAACGGAGCACTACGTGAACGAGTACTTTGAAATCGTTCTTTTTCACGAATCACTTAACACCTAACACTGAGAAACGAGCAACAGACTTCAAGCGACTACCTGCGACGATCGGGCGGCATCGCTTGCCGGCTCGTCCCTGTGGCCCAAGACCACGACCTTGCGACGACCAATAGCGTGACATGCGCGAATCGCACTTCGTTACTTACCATTGGTTCAGTAAACTCCGACCAATCAGCGCTTCGCGTACCTATCTGCGCGGTATATATTGAATATTCAAATCGCGGATTTGATTTCTATTGACAATATTTGTATGTGAAATGATTTTAGTAATAAATAAATATTTCTTGATATATAATAGCTATTGTGTTGGCTATACAAACCAACCTAAAAGTTATATCTCCAAGTATAATGATTCCAAACAGTATTTGCACATATCCTTATTTTCCAATGAAGCCTTCCATACCCTTATCAGGCTTCAGATATCATCTTCACAGCATTAAATCTTTGTAGTCGTGTGAAAGTAAATACCATTAAATGTTAATGCCTAATTAATTAGTATGTAAATGATGCAGTAAATATAATCGTATCGAGTTTTGATCGATCGATAGTGACCTACAATACGAAAAATACGTGCGCGCGGCAACTCAAACGAGGACGATCAGATTGCATCCAGTCGGTGTTAAACTTTGAAATTTACTTTAACCTTGCCAAATTTATAATTCTCGTTTTGTATCTCGAGCGACAGAGAATCGTGTCCCAAGTGAATTTATAACTTTTAGTATTTCGACAATGTAATCACATTGATTTCGATCGATACTTTCTTACCGAGGTTATGTCTGCTATTTATCCAGATGATTTTAACTACAGTTACTACGATTACTCTTTTCGGTTCAGGAATGACGACTTAATCTCAATCACTTCCTCGTGGCGGAGTTTCGCTCGTATTATTCTTGTTATCTTATTACGAATTGGTTTTGTTCTGATACACATTGGTAGCGTACCAGTCAACAACGTCAATTTGATTCTATTACAAAACATCATTGACTTTTGTTGGGTAACGATAGTCTATGCACTTGTTGGAATTGTCATCGCCTACACAGGCGACATAAAAGGTTTGCTTGGCGAAGGACACTGGATCGGTGACGAAATCGTCGATAAGGACGAAATTATAATCGGCTGGTCAGCCGTATCAATTGCTGCTGCAATTTTAACGTGTGGAATCGTGGGTCGGACACATACCATCGGTTACCTTATCATAGGATTTTTGTTGGCTGGATTGGTGCAACCGTTTCTAATTCATTGGATTTGGACGCCACAAGGATGGATACGAACAAACGTATTATTGCAGCAGGAGGTGTATTTCCACGATTATGGCGGCTCCGCAGTTGTTCACCTTGTAGGTGGATTGTCAGGATTCATAGGTTGCCTGACTCTTGGTCGAAGGATACTTCGTCTAGATGCTATAGATGACGCAAGCATCGCTGTTGGTTCCGCGGGAACTGTTTTTGCTGGTCAATTATTCGTGTTCATTGGTCTACAGGTAACATTATTGAGATATTAACTTTTTAAAATTTATTTCGAAACTTGTATGAAAATGATAGGAATTATTACATATATTATATTTTGATTGGGTTTAGAGTCTTGGTATGTTGAATATTCAAGCACTAAGATTCGAAGTGAAAACCAAAACACAGAAAAATATCTTTGTCAACAATTTACTCGCCGCGAGTTCCTGCAGTCTACTCGTTGTGGCTTTCCATTTCTTTATTCCTCGCGAAGAATTTAATCACTGGACTGTAATGAGATGTGTGCAAGCTACTGTAGCCGGTCTGGTGGTAATATCTGCTGGACTGGATATTTACTCTCCGATGATGGCAATTGGTTTGGGCACGACCGGAAGCATTATCTTTTATTTGGTCTCAAGGCAAGTGTTTAATAGTGCGCTTGAAGATTATTGTAACATCGTAGCTATTCACTTGGTCTGTGCTATTTTGGGAAGTTTCCTCGTTCCTCTTTTCTGTATCAATGAACATGACGAAGTAAGGACGATTTTGTTAAACTTTATGTGGCAACTGATCTGTTTAGTCACAATAATTGCTTTCGTTGCAATTACTATGATTCTTGCTTTCGGTACCTTACACCACTCGGGTTTGTTGAGAAACAGATCGGAATATTTGAATCACTTAAGAGCGAATGTAGCTGAAGGTAGGACTCGGAGAAAATCACTCCTGGAGAGATTATTCCGTGCCGACAGAGATCCCGTTTATCTTCAACCGGGAACAAGTTTCGGTGAATCATTATGAACAAATCATGAAGTTCCTAGGTATTAAAAATAATGTATTAACGAAGAATATCACAGACCATGTGAAACAAATGTTTAAAATGTTTGAATTTTTGTACCGATTGATCGAATTATATATCGATTAGAACAAAGAAAAGGGAATTTTATTGTAGTTTAAGTAGAGAATTATAGCAGACTCGGTATCAAAGATTTTTAACTTTTGTTTTATTAGAACTTACGGACTATTCATACAGTTATTACAGTATTTTACAATAGAATAATTTTAAGTTAAATAATTAAAGGTTCTATTAAAGTCATACACATATTCTACACGCGTCTTTCTTTATTCGTACAATGACAGCTTTTCTCTTTTTTTGCACAGCAGTCTGTTAGAACACCTACAAAACGTTACCCTTCGCGCGTTGATTGGTATAATTTGCAATTCAAATGCGCACGTAATTTAATATTAGCAATATTTTATCGCTGGTTAAATATTAGACTGGCTCGCACAATGTTAAATATGGAGATAATTATAAATCATTAAACGATCTGAATACTAATTGCCTAACAATTATAATTTTAACAGTAGTGTTTAATAGGAAAAATTAAGGGAACTTCATAAATTATAATCTTATCCATTTCCGGTAATCTTGTTTAAAGAAACATTTTTAATGTACCTAAACTGCTGAACCAACGATGAAGTAGTGCTAATTACCGAAGGATCTTTTAAATATTCGTACTCGTATAATGAATTCCCCTATGATTTTTTTCCGATTTCGGTTTGTCACATATTATTGTCAGCTGGCAGAAATCGGACAATTTTTGCCACCGCCATACCGAACAAAATTGATTAATATTGACTCTAGAGATTCGACGCTGCGATTGGTACAATAATACAATTGTATATACAACACTGGTAAAATGGCACGATTTGACAAAACAGATCAATCGCTTAGTATTAATGTCGTTATCTTTAACTATTATTATATTAACAATAAACTTTGTACATGATTCGTTAAACGTCACGCGACACAGTTTAACGGCAGTATAAAAATGAAAACAAAATATACAAGGGGTAACATGACACTGATAAGGTAGTATGAAAAAATATAGAACGTTTCGTCATTGATACGTGGCTTTTTTAAAAGTACATTTCACGGAGAATGACCTCATAATATTGAAATTGCTCGTGTTGGGCCAGATGTATGTTTCATAGTGTTCATCGTCTTTCTTTTTCAAGACGATCAGACAATTATATTTTTCAATAAATATTCATAATCGTGCTTCTTATTTAAGTAACAAGAATTTTCTAAAAAGAGATATGTTTGTTGAAATTTTTAGACCGATAGTAATATCAATATTGAAAGAATACTAGAAAAGTGGCATATCAAAGACAGTTGAATGAAAATCAATGAATTAGATCTATTGATAGAAGTAATAAGTAATTATATCGTGCGATTAACAGAGATGATCGTAACTGATATGCTTGTAACAAACGATTATCATCATTAAGACTATCTTGTGAATAATACGATTTTATTCACAGCAGTGCATTCTGGTTTCCACGACATACAATTCGCTATAATATGCCAGGTATTAAAGTTTCCAAAAAATCTTCACGATTTTCTTCAACAACGAATAATTCTTCTATTTTGGAACATAGAATCATCATTAAATCAGAATATGTTTGTGTGCCTTAAACGTGACCAGTTATTGCGAATAGGCAGTTTATCACTTTTTCACATAAGATCATTGTTCGTTGAGAATGAGCAACCACCATTCTCGAAATAGTTTCTTTCTTTTCTCCTTTAAATTTTATTTTATTAAGTCATTATAGTATACCTACGATCACATCAAAACAGTACGATACATAAATGTACAAACGGACGCGATCACACATCTTTCATCGACCTTTCCATCGGCGGTACCAAGAATAGTATTGTCAAAATATACATAGAATCATCATTATAATTTTTTTCTTGCTTTTTTTCATTTTTTTCTTCATTTTTTTAATACGCTTACACAACGAGAATTAATGTACACCGTGTTTCTGAGAGGGCAAGTGGGCGGGAAGAAAGTTCAAAGTTCCCAAAATATCTCACACTCGCAGAAACGATCCTGCAATTAGTACCAGAAGTAAAGGACTGACGAATCGTCGATCAAAATATCAACGTACTCAATCTATCCACATTGATCACTTTCATGAGGAAATAAATCTCTTCAAACATTGCAACGATCTGGACAGACGTCTCACAGAAGTCAAGTATCGCCTTTTTCCAAAATACCGTTCTTTTTTTTTGGTCGCTTCTAATTTCATTCGTTAAAACATTCTCTGGCCTTCTTCTCTTTACTACTCAAGTTTCCAAAAAGTTATTATCCCCGAGTCGACAACTTGTTCGTGATTATCATTACGCAAATCTAAAATGTGCGTTTGTTTGTGGTCTTTTGATTTATTAAAATATTCTCGACTTCACAGAGTCGAAGAGAAACACGTTGTACTAAGATTGAAGACAAATTTAACTCGGGTATAAACGAAGAGTTCTTCTTTTTTTTTTTTTTTGTTCTTGAATTCATCTTTAGTAGTAAAGATTAGAACGAAAGCGTCCAATCCTAATAGACGGATGATGGCACCAGCGATCGGGCTGTATTCTCCTAATAATCATGTTCTCTACGACGCAACAACGATGACAATAATAATATAACGTTAATAATAGTGCTATTGGCTTAACAACGATCGATAGTCACGGTCGTGTTCACCGTGAAACCGTTTAGTGACTAGTTTCGCAGGCTCCCCACCGATCTTAGGCCAAACCACTGGGATAGGCCACTTGAATGGTCCTTCCGTCGAGGATTTGGTGTCCAGTGGAATATAATCGAATGTACAATTATTTTACAGATCTTCAGCTAGTAACCGGTGAATTTCGTTCACCGTTGAGATAAACAGTTCAGAAACGGTGTCGTTTCATATAATCGACGTTTGCTAGGTCATCACCGTGTCGCTGAGATCTTCCTTCAGCCATTGTGGGATTGTTCTCAGCCCGAGCCGTTTTAATAATTTCACTAGGGCCGTATTATGGGATAGATAATACCTCTGTGAACAAACGAACGACAGATTCAAGAAATCATTCATTTATATTACTCTTGTCCTCTTTCAATGTTTCCCTACTTGCTACACAGTACCTGTAATAATTTGTACGATTTATCCTCCATCGGAGGATACTGACGGCCTTTGCTCTTGCCGAGGCATTTCGTCCGATCCTCGTTGGTAACTTGACAAAAGAATCCCTTCTTTGGGTCGTACCTCAAGTGAGATGAGTAATTGAAAGCGGGCGTGATCTTCAGGAATCTTTGTAGCTCGTGTAACGTCTCCACGGGATTTTGACGGAGCTGCTCCCCGTCTATGATGTGCAATTGCTGAGGCGGATAGTAGGAAAGCCACCTTTCCAGATGCTGGGCGTATTTCCCGGGATTTAAACATCTGTAACAGACTCGAACGAATGATATTTGCTGTATTTGTCTTCCCGCGCACAATTAATATTCTACCGCAGACATACAGTCCAGATAGTCTACACGCAGGTCGAACTGCATTAGCAATTTAGATCTTCGCTCGTCTACACCCCGTACGGCTATTACGTGGCCGGATAATGTTATTATTTGCATTCAACTATTCAAGTACTTTTAACGATTCGTTATTCTAGCTCGAGCAAGCACTAGGGACTCTCGTGCTCATAACAAACAGAAATTTATTCGTGCGCTTGCACAATGTTGCAACCTACCTATTCCTGAGGTCGCGTAGAGGCTTCGGTGCGGTATCGCTCGCAGTGATAACCGAGTGAAAGGAATAATTATTCGCTACAGGATCGCCGTGGACCCTCGTGTGCTGGTACCACGAATAGGCACGCCTGGCTGGCGAAAGCAGTATAGTGATTAACTTTGCTCTCGGTAGAAGCGCATGAGCTCTGCGCGGCACCAATTCACCGTCGAAATACGTCGCGGATTTTTCGAATAGATACCGTGAACTCTCGTTTTTCGACGCTGGAAAGAAGCTCATATACCTGGAGACAAAATAGAACGATAAGTTAAGAGGAGATTAATTAACGAGATTCGCGTATCTCTAAAATTTTTCCTCGAAACGAGCAACCGGTTTTTGTTTTTGCTTCGTCTTACTTACCAATCGAGACCCTTGTAATAATTCTTTCCATTGAAGAACTGAATCTCCTCGAACGTGTCAGGACTCGGCAAATTGCTGCTTATCGCCGGATGAATGGACAGGAAGGTGTAGAGAGCGGTAGTGCCAGTTTTTTGGGGACCAATTACCAGGAACCTCGGTAGCTGATCGCAGGTTTTATTCCTCGACCAGATCTTTTGATGCCTTATGTCGTCGCAGGGATTCTTTAATATAAACGAGAGTTTTTATAAACGCCTCATTACTACGAATACCAATTATCATAACTATAACACAGTTTCACATAACAGCAACTTACGCCCCACACAGGATCAGATTCTTCGGGATACAACTGAAAATATCTCTCTGCGAGTTGAAGAGGTGGAGCGCTGGATAATCTCAAGTTCGTCCAACATTGAATAAATTTAATCACCGATTCGAAAGTGTATAGCGCCAGACGATCGTTCCCATAATTCGACATGTGCGTCATAAAAATATTGATCTAAAAGAGAATAGTGGAAGTGCAAAGCATATTCTGGAAAAAGTTGATACAGATATTGGATTACTTACAGGATTGTGAACGATGGTCTGGAACAATTCTCCACCCTGTATCGATTTATCCAGTTTGTCCCTTCCGCCCGGATATCTATCGATGAAGATCGTGTGTGTGAAAAGGCCACAGGTTTGCCTCGGTAGGACCTTGCACAGAAACAAAGGAAAGAGATCATCACGCGTTCCCCTTTATCGTTGATTTCGTCGCGATTTATAAGAATCGTACGCCCCAGGGAAATCAATTTTTTATTCCTCTTTATCTGCTCGGCTGGTTGTTTAAGCCGTAAGCGAAAGAATCTACGAAACAAAGGATGTTTTGCTGGCAGCTTTATCGCGCGTCGATCCATCGATTTTTGTCTTCAATGCTTATCCGTGAACTAGCCTGTTCTCTAAGGCAACACTCGCGCAAGTTTCGACAAAAAGTCGATCTACAAAGCACGAAACTACGAAACTACCGATTCATTCGATCACGAATTCATTTATTGCTTTTGCATAGTTTCCTAGTCGGTTGCCGACTCTTAACGTCAAACAATTGGCATGTTCAATGTTCGAGCTATGTGGGAAAAACAAAGGGAAAAAATTGTTTAACTCGCTAGCTGGGTTATTCGGACTATATCGATTGGTGAAATGTGCTTATATACTGATAATTGAAATTATTTATATTAAATTTTCTTTATGATTAACAAAAAAAAAGAGGAAGTATCGGAGAGAAAAATAGTGTTTGCAGAGGGAAGTGAACCTTAATCCTTCGGAGTGGATTATTGAAATAGTGATTAGGGAAAATTTACCATTATATTACGATGAATGAAGCCTCTTCTTAATCGAGCAGGCCTCAAATGGGGATACTCTTCTGTGCTAGTGACTTTGATGCTCCATACCCTTTTCCACGCCTCGTATAGTCCTTCGTGAACCGGATAAACGCCGGAATGATGAGGACTTACGCTGTAGCCGCTTCCTGTTGGGATTCCGTGATCTTTCGCGAATTGTTTGTTCAGTGCCATGTCCAATTGTAGATGCGTTACATTCTCGTAGAGATGAGGTTGTTGATGATTCCACATGTGGGAAAACCACGTAAATCTGCAATTTAGAAACGTAAATCTCAATTTTGATAAACATTTATCAAATTCTACTAACGATCTCTATTTCATTTAAAACCATTCACTTCCAACCGAACGATACGAGTTAATATTCATATTTTCATAAAAAGAGCGAACAAGCGTGATCTATTGATTTCATCGACAATCGAAAATATACATAATTGATCTACGAATTTAATTGCCGTCCATAGGAGAGCAATTACTGGAACAAATCGCGACAATTCGCAAACAGGTGCAACTTCCGCGGTCTGATCAACCGTGACACGTGCACGGTCTCAATACGTCAATTTGCGCCAACAGTGAATCTTTTTGCGCTCTGTTTACCACACGATTCGCGCAACAACTCTCTGCTAATTCCATTTCCGTTTTCACTGTGCGCACTGTGAAATGTATTCACGAGTCGTTCTTAATCTGACACTAGTATTCTCTAAAAAACGAAATCACTTAATCGTCGTTTCGATACAGAAAAGAATCGCAAAAATTACAGAAAAGAAGAAATAAATCTTTTACATTACTATTAGTTGGATTTATTAGTAATAGTTTCCCTATTTATGGATTCGTTACCGTGTGAAAGGCACATAAATGTTAGGAAATATCTCGTCTAAATACCAATAACTTGAAAAGAAAATATACAAAAATAATACATACCTGTCTACGTTCTCCAGAAGCATATCGTCCCCCAGATTCTCTTCCGCGGAGCCGTGATGGAAGTACTTCCCAGAAAACCCCAAGTTGAATTTAAACCCCGGAACCAGCGCCTGGATCCTCTGTTGGGTAGCCAGCAACGCCATCACGTCGTCCTTTCTCAGTCTAGTCCTTTTCTCACCAACGAATATGTCGTCGACGTCAACTAGTATCATCCGATTCAAGCTGAGGCTCAACTGTCCATGAGACAGATAGGATAGTGAGTCGAGTAGCAGCAAATTGTGCAGCCAGAATCGTAATCCTCCGCCGAAAAAGACCCTCTGAATCCCGTCGTATCTGCCGTGATCCTGTGTAATGAAAATCCAATGTGAGTCCGTTAAGGCTTATCGCGTTTAGGCTTATCATACTGTACCGTGACTCTGATCTCTGTCGTTTAACGGGCGAAGCTGGATTTTTTTCTTTTTTTTCTATTTGTTAAAGAGAGGATGGAGGTTTGAGAATTAAACGAGCCAGCACGAAGTACCTCGTTTACGGAGAGCAAGCTGATAAAGCGAAGCCTGGTATTTAATATCGATCAAATTCCTTGGGTAATTCTAGCGCGTAAAAGAGACACGATGAGTGGTGAAAAAAAGAGGGAGAAAAACATATGGGAAAGGAGGAAGAGAGGAAGATTTCGAGAGGAAGTTAAGGTTCGATTTTTAAGCGCATTTCGATCGTTCCGAAGTTAAACGGGTTATGCTATGGGAGAACGGGGAACGCTAATCTTCTTTTAATCGCTTTCAACAGCGATATATTCGATTCGAATAGCAATTGTATCGTCTCCCGATCGTTATTCCGAATGGGACTTTATATTTTATGAGGTGGTAAGGTAACCCCGTTTGTTTGAAACAGAGGTTTTTCGTCGCATGATAACGGCTGTTTAACTCTACAGAAGTTGCAATCGATCTGACAAACGTGAAATTTGCATAGAAATATTTTTAAACAAGTACCTCACTTGTTTCTTGAAATAGAAATTTTGCACTACGAGATGGCGATGTTTAACTCTATGGAAGTTGCAACTAAACTGACAGGTCTGAAATCTCTTTGAACATATTTTTAAGCAAGTATCTCGCAAAGTTTCTTAACTAAAAAAGGAAGCAGAAGAAGAAATGTCTAACTGTTAAGACGTTCTAAATTCTAACTAATCAAGTAAATTATCGTTACCCATAACTTCTTTAGTTAACTTTGAAAGTTTGGACATGAGGTTTTGCCCGCATATTCCCCAAATTATGTAATTTTCACGAAAACGAATATAAAACAATCGATTTGTTCGAACGTCTACGATAGAATAGTCCGCTAATTTAACGTTTAAAATTATGATCTAGTCGTCTCGCTGTGAATAAGTGTTGGTAAGCTTATAGAAATTATGCAAGAGCCTTTATCCCATCGATCAAACGATATTATTAAATTAGATTCTCGCGCAAAGAAACGAGTTACTTAAAACTGCTCTCTCCTTTTTTTCACGGAGTTCATCGGACGTTGAAGACTCGGCTAAAAAAGAAAAACGCAACGTCGCCTATCGATCATCACACGTGTCGATCGCTCGTCACGTAAAGTGGGAATTGTTCATTGGCTGCGGTGAAATTACGGTGATCTCCTTCCATTTATTTTTCATTGAACGCGAACGACCGCATGCAACGTTAATGGGTTTGCGCGTTCGACGTGTTGATGCTTATCGATCGGCGCGCGTGTAAGGGCGCGTTAATTTCAAAGATGTTTTACTTCAACGTGTCGCCCGACCCCGTGTAATAACGCGTTCGAACAGCTCTATTTTCCTCGAACGTGATTTTATCTGCCGTACATTTCCAAGGGAAACTCGTCATGTACGAAATTCCCTGTTTTTTGATCACGATATTATAACGAATATTATAAGAAATTTCGTAGTTTTAACGCAGGATGGTAAAATATAATACAAAGTGGTGATAATATTGTTTTTAATATTGTTTGAGTATTAAACACGCTTCTTCGTTGTTTTCAGTGAACATAATTGAAATATTAAAATTGTCTTCTGTTTAGACATATCACAAAAGGAAAAAATAATACAGTGGAAAAATAGAATTATTCTAATTATACACGATCATCTTCGAATGTAACTTTTGCATTGTTTGAATCATTTGCATTCGATTCGTTGTAAAATTATATAACATTCCATGTAGTTTTATAACAAATCTATCGCACCAAATTTCTTTCTCCTAGCATCAAGCAGAAAGTCACGTTTTTTTAATGGTTCTATTAAACGTAGCTGAAAGATTATTTCGAATTTCAAGCTCGTCCACTACATGGAAAAATATGTGCAATTGCAATGCTTACAATTAAAATAGATTGGATTCTATCCGTTCCCTCTTTGTTTTTACGTTGTGTGAAGCACGTTGTCAGTAAGCACCAATTTATCGAACGACCAGAAGATGTTAGTCCTTTCAAGTATGAAGCTGTGGAAGGTTTAAATAGCTCGATTGGCCAGAGAAATTCTCCATCAAACGAAGAGAATCTAGCTTTCGAATCCGATCGGGGGAGATTCGATTCTTTTCCTACTCGTGAAAGCGAACGTTTCCATCGATAATCTTCTTTTCGCCAAACAAAGCGGACGCTTTATCAATCGAATTTCAAGCTCGTTTGCTTCAAACGGCCATAAAGAAACTGTCGAGACGTTGAAAGGAGCGATTCATCGGCGGCTTCGTGTTTTTCCAAAAAAGATAAACGAGCGCCTAGTGATCGATCGCCGAGATACGGTTCGAAGACTTTATCTCTTCTCTCGGTCGTTGCTCGCTGACTATTCCAAATTCAAAATTTCATTGAGGCGGTTTGCTGTAATGACATACGTATCAGGTTTTCGCTGACAGGTAAAATGGTTTCTTCAAAAATCCAGACTTATTGTTTAGCGGTACATGCATATCTATTTATACGCATTCTTTTACTGATTCTTAATGTCCGAGATGTTTAATTTAATTTTTAATCTGCTGTTAATCTTCGTACTATCATCTTTAATGATCAGAGCTACGCTGATAGCCAATAAGACGATGTCTCTATGTAAAAACACATTTAACACTCCATCGCAAAGCTGTTATTAATCGTGATTGGCACAGCGATACTTTTGTGACTCGAAGAATCGCATATTTTCAGAAAATAGCTGAGAATTACGATCGATACTTGTTACACGTTCTTTCGAGAGAACTTGTCGTTCATCAAAGATGCGGCTCATAGCCGTGACGCATCCTGTAAGCGAAATATAAATTGGCAGCGCGAATAGCGACAAACGAAGCAGGGGCTACGTCGATGCTCATTAATCGAATGAACCAACGGCTGATTGGGTTCTGATTTAATTACCTGGCTACCTGTGATCCGTGAATCTCCGGCCTACCAGCCGTAGCTACGTAATGGGGTTATCAGCGAGATTATTATTGTTGTTTACTGCTAACAAGCTCCGCTCATGGCGACCGTTTCAAAACGCAAGCCGGTCAACCGAGAATTCCCTGCCTGGTTCTATCGCAATTAACAAATTGCCTGTTAGGGAATATCTTGAATCGACGGCGGACACGCGTATGGAGATGTGTAAGTATACAATACGAAGATACATTTCGTGGATCAACAAACAAATGTTCATTCAATGGAACATCAATACGTACTGTAATTAAAATTTCTTTGAGAGAATCGTCAAGAAAATTTTTTACTTAGATAAATTAATCTCTTTTACAGACGAGTTGATTCAGGTCAGAGGATGATCATTAACTTCTATTCTTTTCTAGAAAAATTATACATACATTAGTGTCAAAGTTAACTACTCGTGAAAGATTTTCATATACTCGGGAATATTTATTCACAGTGATATTCATCGGCACTTAACTTGAATTCAAGGAAGACTAAACTTTAAGAAGTTAACGGTGGTTTTTCAATGTTTCTTCAAATTTTATTCAATGAGTACTTTATAAGCGAGTGATTTTTAATATATTAGGGAAACTTTATCATAGTCTACGGACTTTTAAAAATAATTAAAATAAATAATGCTAGGTTACTTCCAAACTTACTTGCGATACAAAAATCGCTAAAAGCGATCAACTCGACGATCTATTATTTTCTTTTAGCTACCAGCCTAATAAATCATATCGCGTTTCTAAAAACTCGTTAAAACCTACTTTAATGAATATTTTCTCCCCTAATACGTCTCGCGCTGGTCACAAAAAAAGATATCTTTTCGATTTTACCATTTGATGTAGAACAATTCGTATAATAATTATACGAAGATACATCTTCATTTTCAATTGTATTTATTTCTTGTATCGTATAGTTATAAATAAAAATAC
The DNA here is from genome assembly GCF_910591885.1 of Bombus terrestris. Lineage (NCBI taxonomy): Eukaryota > Metazoa > Arthropoda > Insecta > Hymenoptera > Apidae > Bombus > Bombus terrestris. Next base: position 7,643,215 of record NC_063278.1, read on the forward strand.
ATAAACTTTCGTGGACGGCCGAATAAGTTTCATGTTTACGAAAACGCAGTGTAAAATGTGTCATTGTTAGTTTCTACTGTTAGAACATTGAACTCGATTGTTCGAAAAACAGGAAGGAGATCTACGACAATTGGATAAAGAATAGAATCACCTTCCTCTTAAGAAACTCTTTGTCGTCGTATATCTACAAGAAATTCATTGTTGTTTAGGAGGAAGATACAAGTCGACGATAGGAAAGATTTATTATCGTCGCCGGAAGAACTTAGCAGAACACTGCCATCCTGCGTCGTAAACCGCTTCATTACACGCAGACTTTGTAATACCCGAGAATTTTGTGTAGACAGAGCAATTGGGTGACACTGTCGAAACGCATAAATCATTCGTGTGTGTTACCGTATTTCAGCTGGCCTAGTCTTAATTTCTATCGTCGTGAAGCCATTATTTAATCGTGGCCGCATATATTTTCAGAAAATAGCTCAAAATCTTTTACTCTTATGACCGTCGATAATCTTCGTAAGTAACAATGGTTTCACGTTACTTTTTGACGATTGTCAGCATGCTTTCTACGCGCAGAATTTCTATGGTTGTAAAGGTTCTAAATTTACCTCCGCAGTGAGTATTTCTACGGCTGTTCCAGTCCCTAAATCTACTTACATCCGCCCACTACTAGGGTTGCACGATCCCTAAATCTAAGTGCTCAAGTGGCACGCAAGTGCCACGGTGTTACCTGCTACATATAGAAGCACAATTGTAACCTTGCGATATAGATACTTGGATACTATAGATACTTTTTGTCAAATATACTTAATCGATTATTGACGAAACTAAAATTGTTCGAAAAGTTCATATAAATACATAGACGTTGCAACATAGACAGGATTTGCCTTAAATTATTTTTAGATTATCTGGACACTCGTTTGTCTTTCATAAAATATAATTTCATTTCAAAATAACGGTCTTTAGCGCGTAATAAAAGATTATCACATGGTAAAATTGATGTCCCAAGTTAATATGCAATAATTCGACCATACCATACTTCAGGTTATTAAATAACTAAATTTTGAACGAGGTAAAAAAGATCCTCCTACACTAATACTAAGACTACTCTGTTATCGTTCTACGTTATTTGCCATTAATTATAATAAATAGGAGCTGAGAATCGATTAGAATGATCGAAGATATAAATATTAATAATTAAGAAATTTAAATTACACCCTGCGAATGATACAGTTGAGATTAGAAGAACGACGACGTAATGAAAAATCATGCAAAGTTGACGTAAGACGAAGCAGATCCATGCACGACTACGAGGTGCTCGGGTAGAAGCAGATGATATCACGTCTAGACCGTTTGTTATATTAGACGAATATTTCCTGTTTGCGTGGCGTGGGGTTTCTTCGCGTTGAAGAAGATCCGCTGTCTTCTTCGCGTCTACATTTTCGTGTTCTATACATCACCGGTGCTTTCATCCGGTGCGCGCTTGCTTCCGGCCGAGCCTTTACAACGCCGTGGAATCTTGCAATCGCGAATTCCTACACGAATGTAAAACGGCTGATGAAACAGCTTTACAGATTGTCTCGGGCCCGCTTGCACTCTGCTTCGTCCCTGTGATAGTCCCCTTTCGTTTCCTTAATTTTTTCCTTTGTATTTTTACGAACTTCCTCTCAGCTCGTTTAAACTCTAAATTTTTCTTCTTTTTAATATTCTTCCTCTGCCATGTGTCTCTCCTTTTTTGTTTCCATTCCTACTCATATTCTACCGATATTTTTGTATTTTACTCTCAGCTTTGTCTAATTTTCACTATTTCACATCATAGCTTTTTGGTCGTTTTTCGGTCCTGTTTAGTCTGTCCTTCCTTTCGCCCTCCTTTTCATTGATTTTCTCATTTCTTTACAGTTTCTTATTCCTTAGTTTCTTACTCTCTGCCATTGCTCCGATGGTTCCATCTAACGTTTATAATCTTAGCGTTAAAACCTGCTCCTTCCTGCTAATATGTTTCCTGTGACATGCGTCTTATCCTTCTCGTTTCCATTCCTACCAATATTTTATTATTTTTTTATTGTATCTTCAGCTTCGTGTAATTCGCATTATTTCACATTATTCTTGCTTCGTCGTTGCTTGGTTACTCCTTTGACCCTCTTCTCTTCATTTCTATAATTTATTCCTATTTTATCCCGCTTCTTATTAACTTTCTTATTTCTTTACAGTTCCCTACAATTTTAGTTTTACAACTCGTTCTTCTTGTATATTGCTAAAGTTTTCTACTCTTTTTTCGCTTTTGTTCTAAGAAACTCTTATTATTTTTCCCTTCTAGATTCCTGTCAGCCTTATTACATTTATTCTCGTATATTCACCTCCTTCTCTCATCTGAGCGGCGTTATTCTCTCCTTGGTACTCTCATTTGCTCTCTTCGCTTCTTATCTGTGTTACATCGAGCCCGGTACTTCTCTTCATACTCGACACCACCTCCTCACCTTTGTACCTGCACTCTTCCATCTTCATTTTCGCAGAAGAGATTCAAGGCTCCGGTTCGTAGGATGAAACTGGGGTGGCGTGCACGCGACTTCACATTTGTTTTCGTTTCCGCGGACTAACATTTCTCAAGAAAATGAGAGTCGCGACAAAGTCTGAAAGGGTGGCCCGGAGGCGGGGTAGTTCTGAAATTTCCATTAATATCGCAACAATTCTACCGTATAACTTAATATTTGATTTAATTCGAGATTTCCGTTTGCACGTCTCATTCCGCTATTATCGTAACATTATTATATTTGCCGTTTGCGTTTTAAGCTCCAGCGATTTCTATATTAAAAGAGGGATTAAAATGAAAAGTCGGCTCTGGAATTATTAATTCGAATACTCTTATTCTCCTTTATTAACAGATTTCTTTCCTTAGGTGTTATTTTTTATGGAAATTTCATTTCCATGGAAATGTGCATTTGTAGGTCTAATATTTGTTTAATACTAATGAATTTAAAAGATTACACGATACAAAGATACGAAGATATAATAATAGCGTTATATGTTTCAATTATTCTTCTCACACATATCAAAATATTTTCAAAAGTTCATCATATTCCTGCACATGTTCCTCTGCCTGTTATTTTCTTCTTTTTGTATTTTTACACTGAATAGTTATCAAGAATTGAATGATCTGCATTATCTTCTTTCAATGTGCATCAACTCAACCATGAAGAATTTAATTTATCAAAATTAAATTGTGTATGCCACTACAATTGTTCTTGTCATTTCAAATTCCCTATATTGTCTAGATTCTCTTCACATTCAAAAGTATTATCGAGCGACGATAGTCAGGGAGGAGTTTCGTGAAACCAAACGTTGTTATCGACCAGTTTAGTCATTCCATCCTCTACTTGGTCCCGAGCAAACTGACCAACGCACGGAGGTCAATAGCAACGGATTCAGGTATCGTGTTCTCATCTCCGCAACGTTTACCGCGTTTGGACCACGTGGTATAGATTCTGACAACATTCGACAGAGCGAATCGGAGATCGGAGGCAGCTGTTTCCATTTCCGCGTCAAAGGGAATTAGGAAAAACCCTCGATGTTGGACGAAAGGTGTTAATTAAAGGTACATTAAACGTAGACCTCAGGAGAACACGTCACGTTTCTCATATATCTCATAAAGGAAGAATTTTCAAATTTAATATAAAATAAAAATATTTTATAATTTCTGTAGCTTTGTTTGGTTTTGTTATTAAATGCGTATTTGTCTTTGCCACTTCGTTGAATGTTTTAAAAATATTATTAGTATCTTATTAATTCAAGTAAACGTGAAATATCATTACGAAATTATCAAATTGTACAAGAATTATTATGTCATTTGGGACGTTGCACTATACAGATTTCATGCAACCAATATTATGTGTAAAGAAAGTTTCGAAGGAAAGCGTTCGTTAATGAAATGTATGACCAGGCAAACAGTGGAACAAAAAGCGAGGTGTATGGACAGAACAACGGGACGCACAATCGCATTTAATTAAACGAAATTCGCATTCCGCCGTTACTTTGTACATTAACAATGCAGGTATTAATTAATAATCCGAGTAAGAAGCGGCTTTTTTCTGTTTGAATTTTGTCTGGCGTTACGAAACTCGGCATCGGGTCACGGCCTCTACAAAAGATCAACGTTAACCCCTCACCACCCCGTAAAATAGCTCGGGGTTGGAAAGAACCCTGATGCACGTATATTTTTCCTGACCGACTGAGAAAGGCTGGGATATACCTCTTTTGTAGGTTGTAATTAATATTCTTCGCAATTATGTTAGCGACTCAAGGTCGGACAAAGCGGCCCAGATTCTGATGAATTTACGGGATGAGGGCGAAGAGAGCTTTGCTAACTGCGAGAAGAAAAGCGATAAACAGGAGGCACGTTAATTAATTTGCTAATTAGGAAAGGCAAGTTAGCGTCGATCGATACGAGTTAGAGATTCCACTGCACCCCTTATATTCTTCGTGATCGCGCTGAAAGACGTTTCTTGCGTTCCGTGGTGTTTTTAATTTTGGCTCTTAATTCGTGTAATTTAAATTGAAGGCGAACGTGGAAACCTTCTTAATCTTTGCAAGCATTGAATACAATGAAAATGAATGCCGGTTAATACAGAATTAAAATTTAATATTACGTTATTCTGCAAATAATACAATTTTCCTGAGAGCTGAAAAATGGAAGTCGTCAGAGAATGGAGGATTTTTAATGAAATATGCTACGTACGAGTAATCTTCGCTAGGATTCGTTTCTCGTGTATCGACTTTTCTTTGTTCACATTATTTTAAAGGAAGTGGAAGATGGAAAAATTACGTGATTTGTTTCACGCTCGTAATTCTACTTAATTCATAGTGAATCGCAAATTATACAGAAGAATCTTTGCTTAGGCGAATTCACATGCAGGAAATAATTGAATGACTCGACAATTGAAACACAAACCGCTTTAATCGCGTTGTCGTTTGAAAATTCCAACGATTCTCTGCGATATCATCGAGTTTACGAAACGTTAGTTATTCCGCAATCTTTCCACGTTCCACCTGTAATTAATCTCGGTCTACGCGAGTAGAACGAGTCGAAACGCGGAAGAATGCGATGGATAGAAAAGCATCTTGTGAATCGTGTGTCTCACCTGAATGACAGTCGCTAGAGGACTTTTATTGGCCGGGTAGTCGAGGCTGTCCCGATGCGCCCAAGCCAGCGGTTCGTAGGTGCTGTGATTGGCCTGAAAAATGGTCCAGTCACCGCCAGGAAGTGGTCCCCAGGCTGTTTCTCCGGATCTGGTTAATCGCAGGATAGGGGACGCCGCGTTCAGCTGTGCATCCTGAGGGAGGAAAGACCGATCTCATTTTGTCTGTTGTTCGAACGCTTGTCGACAATACGTGAGTCGTTTCCTGATCCTTTTTTCGCTTTCCCGTAGCTTTACGAGAGAGTAAAAATCGAAAATATTGCTATGTCCGTCTCGAGTCTGTTATGTATACTATTTGCGTACCAAGAATTGTTCTGTTTGTTTAAAGAGAAAAGATGATGCTTAGTACCGTACTGATCGAAAATATCCTACTTCCGTTTTTAGTCGATCACGTTGAGATACAAAATGATAGGATGACAATGACAATAAGTTTATAAATGGAGCACACGAAACTTCATCACAAACTAATACTAAAAGATTACAGTGTAGGTGAAATATGGAAGTTAATATCGAGGTTGCTGTAAGTAGAATGAGTAAGTATCAGACAGCCGTGGCATAATCCGCACTGCGTCGACTTTTCGGACGCATATTTCGGAAGCATATTTCCTACGTATAGGAGACCATGCATCATTAAAGTCGTTGGAAAATTTCTAAGTTACATAGACTCTTATGATAGAAGATCGATACTATAGTCTACTTTATTGTACGTCAAACGACACTGATCTTCTGGAAACATATTTTGTATCTTTAAGGAACCACCTGTGTTGTGTGTCTCGTGAAACTCAACATATATCATTTCGTTAAATTTCCAAGCTACGATTTTCATACTTTTATCAGAAGTCTTTCTAACATTCAATACGCACTAACGTACAATACGTGTACAAATGTCTGAGGCTTACTTCTCAAGTTGCAAATGATTTAACTTTACGTTAGAAATATACCGAATCAGTCGATGAACTTATTCTGCGTGTTATTCACATTTATCTCGTTTCGTGTTGCTCTCCTTCTTTAATCTAGTTGATAATCCACGATTTAATTTTTAATAGAGCATTTGATTTAATCAGTAACATCGATTCATAAAATCGGTTCATTTAAGCTTCGAAGGAACGAAATTTCATGTTCGCTGAGCTAATACTACTTCGCCGTAACCTTTCGAAAGCTAAGAGAAACAAGGACAGAAATGTACGAGCGATTCAAGTAAATCGCGTGTCGCTGGAACGCTGAAAGAAAGGAGCAAATCGTAGGATAATACCGGCAGTAATCGCAACATGCAGACACGCGCGATTTCACGCCGCATGCAAATTGATTCACCGTGGCAACCTTTTCCCGCGAGCCGTCAAAGCGGCGTTTGTCGTATTGCTGCCGGCAAATAGCGTTTCCAGTTTCCAGGTATTGATGCTTTTATTACAACGTTTCGACGGCCTTTCTTACGAAGCTTCCTGGCGGCGTAGCAATTTTTCTACGAAATAAACTTGCAGCCGTTTCGTCACGGCAACGGAGATTGCCAATCCGAGCTCGCCACGCGATCAGGTTTCCTCTCGTCTTGTCCAACAACCATCCCAGCTCAAAAACGTTATCGCGACAAAATTTATTTTCCGTCGGCCAATAAAAACTACCGACACTTCGTGGCCTCTGTGGACACGTTTCATTTTAGAGAATTGCTTCCGCCGGACGTGATCGCAAGATCGATCGAGAGAATCCTTTCGAATCTTCTTTCAGCGTTCGAAGCAAGTTTTTACGCTTTTTGGGAAATCGTAGTTTTTCCTTGTCGCAAATCGTGAATGTGTTTAGACGCGTAGTATTGTAGCTTTAAAAATCGTAAAAATGAAAGTATATGATGACAGGCGAGAGAAATTAGGAATATTGGACAAATTGTAGAACTGTCTTTAGTCGGTTACCATATAGAGAGTTTACTTTAGTTTGTTACTTGCTCAAACTATTGGATTGTCCCGAAAGTGTCTTCCTTTCGCAAACGTGTTTTTTACAACAATACACCTTCGTACAAACGTTAAACCAAGTTTGTGAAATGTCGCGATGTTTATCTCAACAGAACAAAATGGATCGTACGTAATTCGACAAAATAATATAAAACAAAAATCGTCGTACGTCTATTATTTCCTCATAAAACGAAAGAGACAATGGTTAAAATGACAATATCCTTGGTTTCACTTATCTACATTTCTTTAGTTCTGTTTGATATTTAATCTATTTTTCGAACGAACCTTCAGTCTGAGATTAGTGTGCACAAACAGAGGAAATCCCTTCAGCTGTGCGCCGACGAGACTTTCCTCGCCGGACGGCGCGAAACCCACGATGCCAACCGAGTACTCTCTGCAATATTTATCTAGCAATTCGCGATTCCACTTATCCATCTGCAGGTACTTGTTCAGGTTCTCGAAGATCAGAACCCCGTATCGACCTTTGTCCAGGTTTGTCAACACGGGTAGGGACTTGCCAGCTACTTCCAGTTTGTATCTGAAATCATATTTCGTTTCACGTTAATTCGTATCCTTTTACTTGTATAATATTGTAAAAACACATCTTATATCGGTGTCTACACTTTCTCTTGTAGTAGTAAATGGTTTTGTTAAAATATTGAATTTCTCCTATTTTCTCAATTTTTTCCTTTATCTTCTTAGTTATGTCTATTCGTTTTCTATCAAGGATCGAACGTATTTATATAATTTATTATACTTATTATATTAGCAATTGTATATTATTTTTTATTTTTAATTACAGTTAATCGTTTTATCACTATTTGTCCGAAGACAATATTTGGTTGTCATATTTGTTGGACTTTATTAAAGTCGGGACTCTAGCATGAATAAACCGATTTCCTATACTATTTTCAAAAACACGATGGATAGAACGAGAAATAGAGCGAAATTCGTTACAAAAATTCCACCTATACAATTCGAGAACCGTTGGACTCAAAAAGTAATCCATAGCCTCACATATAGACCAATCAAAAAACATGATATGCCCCAATCAAAAAACACGTTATGCATCACTTCTCTATATATATCAGTGGAATACAAATATAAAAATTAATAAAAACAGCGATCATGAAAAGATGAAACGATAACTTGGTATTCACCGTACCAACTTTTTTCATACCTATTTCATTCCATTGTATTTAATGTAATTATTCGTTTTCCAGTTGGTAAATTTAAATACAACTATATAATAAATTCAAATACCGATCGGATTTTACATCTGTAAAATAAATGTCGTTTCCTAGCATCGAACTGTAGGATTATAACAAAATATGCGACACTTCGTCAAAGTTTTAAAACATAAATCGCCAAGATCGTTCAGACGTTAATAATAAATTGTCGATTACCATTACGATAATTGCGAATGTTTATACATTTACGAAGAATTTAAGGATGGAAAAATATACATAAGTATTACGCGAAACGCCGTGCAAGACGAGAAGAATTCATTTAACTGCAATAGGAAAGTTCCAGGCGAGTCGGTGGAAAAGAATTCGCCAAGCTTTTACGCGCAATATCCTCGTGTCAACGATTCCCGGAGGTTCCGGCCTCTGGAGGATCAAGAGTGACGAGACTGGAATCCCTGCCTTAAACTTCTTCCACCGTTCCTTCTGATTCCCTTCGTGAGATTATGCAACAAACCAAGGATCGCCGCGGAGTTAACGCGTCCCTCGAAACGGAATAAACGTCTCCTTCGTCCCTGTGTTTGCGTTTCACCCTGCTCTTTGCCACCCTTTCTGGCCGAGTCTCTTCCGTTTACCAGCCATAAACCATTTGGCCAGAGAATATTTAGACACGGCTGTCGTTTCGTGGAGGATAGGCCTGGCCGATACTCGTTACGACAATTTCAATCCGCCTCGATGCTTGCTATCGGTTATTTAAAACAAGGACAGGGGTAATAAATACGAGGGAGAAAAAATGGAATATCGATGGAAAAAGAAGCGGCGTAACCAGACTCGAGTCGTTATTGTTAAACGATAAAACAGGGACACTTTTATCGAAATCCCATTTACGCGGCATCTGAAACGTTTCGAGAATAATAAAGCAATTACACGTATAATGTACCTTTACATTTTTGCTACGGGCATCTCGCCTCTTCTCACTTTTTCTTTCTTTCTTTCGTGTTCTCCCTCTCCCTTTCTCTCTCTCTCTCTTCCTCTTTCCCGTTCTCGTTCATATTCCCCGTGTTTTATGCTTTTTTCTTTGTCTCGTTCATTTTACCTCGCGGCTTTTTTTTCTCGATTTTTAATAACGTTCGAACCGGGGTCCATCGAACCGTTCATCCACACGAATACCGATGGAATATCAGAATTTTTATTCGAGCACGCCTGCTTTTTATTCGGTCTGCTCGTCCGATAAAACGACTTTATCGTCGAAATAAACCGATGAGCCCCGTCGATCGTGCAGGATATTCCGAGGTGTTTCGCCAAGAATGCGACGAGGCTTTTTAAATTTATTGGTTACGCGAAACTGTACGGAAAACTGAAACGGAAAACTATTTCGAACGCGTAAGAATTCGTATACATAACGTGCAATAACACACAAGAATTCTGACAGGAATTTTTATTCGCGACTTAAATAATTTCACAAATGCGATACAAAATAACAAGTTGCCGCAACAAGTGTATAGCAACTTCGTAAAATAAACGTATTGCCCATCAAATAGATTACACTTAATCGCAGAAGTCAATCGACTACTTTACCCAGATACTTTAATTACAGCCTCCTGCAGCGCGTCACTCTTCCACGGTTCTAATTAACCAATGATCTCGCCATTAAACGCTTCATGGCTACATCTTCGTATTACAACCTTTCAAACACTTTTACTTCTTCTGCTCAATCGCGTTAACACGTTAAATACGCATGGTTCCACGCTGGTGTAATGTCAGAACATTTCCAAAGACGGTTGACGCCACGTGGTGTCATCAGCAGTCTTCTAACTCCTTATGTCCCTGACTCGCTTTAGTTTCGATCAAAAAGGAAGATTCTTAATATCTTAGAAAAATCTTTAACATGAAATTCCGACGAAACATAACGCACGTCAATGTTTCAGAAATTTTTTAACAATACAAAACTACGATTCGGTCGAGAATGTCTCAAAAGGCACAGCAGGTTTAAGAAGGAAAAATTTCAGTCGCATTGAATGGCCACGCGACTTCGATCCTCCGCAGTTAATCCCTTAACCTTATCTGTCCACAACACACGTTCCAAGCGTTTTGTCCGGCGGTAGCTAAAGTCGCCGGTTGAATGTTTTGAGCAACAGTTTTATAACAACCTCGTGAAACTCGGTGTAATTTCGGACGAACACGCTAGATAGGCACCGGTTGACTATCAACAGTTTACGGTTGCGCGTGTTCGCGTGTCACGGCAGAAAATTGCAGTTAACTAATGAGTGAATGCCGGATAATTCAGCGTAGTAATCGGTTCGATAATTGGCAACCGCCCATTAACGACGGCCCGGCAATTTGCCGAGCTAACGAACTGTCATAACGAACTCCGACGTGGCTCTTTTGTTCTTGGCCAGCAATTGCCGCGCGAGGCAATTGCCGACCGTATGCTTGAAACGCGAAAGTATCCTCTGCCGGTGAGAGAAAGGGAGATTTCAACAAAGGTATCGATCGATTGGCTTAACCCTCCCCCTGCATCGAAAAAAAGACGATTCGCTGCAATTAGGAGTGTTTCGAAGTTCGTGTCGCGCGCGAGGATCGGTCAAGCACGCTCGTCAACGAAGATTATGTCCTTCCGTGGTCTCTACTGGTCGAGAAGCTGAGTGAAATAATTGCTTTCACCCCTTGGAGTTTGCTCGAGAGCGTAGAGGATGGTTGGTAATTTGGAGATGGTTTGGGGATGGGGGAAAATTTCTTTGGTTCTTGTGATTATTGCGTTATGTGGGTCCCAAAAAATTTTGATCTACATACGTAACATGATCAGCGTGGTTAGAAGCAATATACAAATGTGAAATAATTCTTTTTTTACTTTGAATTCTTTGACGTACTTGAACTTGTAGAAGGAGATTGCTTCGATGGTACTGATGATTATGGAGCAGTGTTGGTTTCAAAGATTTGAATAACATTAGTATGAAACTAGTGCTACAAACATGTCAATAGATATTTTTTATACTTTGACTAAACGATGATTTAACGATGATACTACTCGACGCATCTTCATAACGTGATAAGGCAATAAGACTTGGAATTAATATTCTTTTCAGTTCTTGTATTTTGTGAAATATACAGCGATTCCAAGCGTTTGATCGACCGCACGAGTTTAATCTTGGCGAATTTCGTTTAATTTATTTCGGTTTTCGTAAAATGTGGTACAAACATGCTTAATTGAATTTATTCGTCCGAGCTCTTAATGATATTCCATAATTTGTACGTTCTATATCTACGCCATCCAGATATGGAAATTTTTTTACATATTCACGATGCAAATAACGCGATGCAAATTATTAAGACCAGCCTCATTATTCACTGAATCCTGCATTATTTTAAACATTACCTGAAATTATCGTGATAATTGAATGCACTATTGATTGACACAACTGCGAGCGTACGGCGGCCGAATTTCCGTCTTGGCAATTAAAACGAAAGATAAAAAATAAAGGAACTACTGTCTCGTAATAAACCCTTGAACGAAGATGTTTCAATTAAACGCGGGAGTCAATCAAGACGACGCTCTTATCTGTTACGTTTCACCGAGTTTCATATTTTAACCTTCCTTGCTATTCTGACGAATTATTCGCGTTATCACATGTAAATATTTAATCATGAAAATTAACATGTTCCACATAAATTAACAGTCGCTTCTCTAGCAAATGACGGTGGTAATGTTTCCCATTTTCCGATCAAAATTCATTAATACGTTCCACATAAAACGTTGCCCAGGATCTGGTTTAATCGACAGGCACTTTGTCCAAATTTCACCGTTCTTTTTCGATAACTGGAACGGTGAAATTCATTCAGCGATAATTTCCAAACATTTCGAGTTCGTTAAATGTTTTATTTTACCTCACATTATTGTAAAATATTAAAAAACGGAATTACGAGGGAAGAATTTTACTTTTGTTCCATCACGCTGTGTAAAAATAGAACGGTGCGACGACAGAGTCCTATTTTTATGTTTACGCATTTATGGAGGACTTAAAATTGCTGAAATCGACAAAATACATAAATGACGCGCTAAAACATAAAATATTCAAAGTACTCGTGATAATTTTCAGTAGGTGAAATATTCTGCGTTCTTCGCACGTTTTATTTTATATTCGGTAAAGTATTTAAAAAAACAGAACGACGTGAGGACAGAGTTCTAGTTTCCGTCGTTTATACGACATTTGAATGCTTAAAAAATATGTAGAATGCACAGACTCAAAGTGGAATAGTAAGAATATTTGCAAACGAATATTACAATCTTGCAGACAAAAAGACAGGAGATGCACATATTATCTAAAGACGTACAAAGAATCCAAGATAAAGTCGTCGTTATAATGTTTAACAAACGAAACGAACCCCTATTTACGTTTCTTCGCATTTAGAAGAATACAAATTTGCTTAAATATTCACCATCTTTTCATCGCATTTACTCTGAAATCGTTTGAAAATCGTAAAACGTTCGAACTCTTTAACTGCCTATTGATAAAATACCGTACAATAATTTAATTAAATGGAAAAATGAGAGGCTCTTTGCCATCCAGAAACGGCTAGAAGATATTCTTCTTGGAGACATTCAAACTGGTATCGTATATAGCTGTGAGAGCAACATCAGGAGACAATAGTGGCCTGGAGGAGAAATAATTTACCCCTGGGGCGTGTTCCAAAGAAGTCGTATTCGCCTCGTAAATTCGGTCCGACGTGTGCCAACCCCGCCCTTCGTCCGGTCTGTTTCCCTCGAGCCTGAAAAGCTCGCTCCGCTGGTTCGTCCTGGGAAAACAACTTCATAATTTTCGGGGACCTTTTTGATTTGGCATCCCTCTGTTACGAAGAACTACGCCGAGAAACGGGAAAATTCCTTCATGCTCTTTGTTGTTCCATTTCTTTCACGAACATCTCGATTATATGGCACTTGGAGGAATTTTTTAAATTAAACCTTACCCTTTGATACATGACCTGAATATAGCCTTCTTTTTCTTCCGTATACTTGTCAATATCTTCTATATATCTTGCAAATAACTCGTATCCATACTAGCGAAGGTACAACATGTTTAATTATTTTCTGTGCTAACAATGTCTTATCCGTTTCGTTTTACGTTTATTTACTTAATGGGGTTTTGAAAATCGAGAAATTTAGTTTGTATCTATTTTGCAATTTTTACTTGCACGATAAACTGTCTAAACTATCTTCTTCTAAATCATAGAAATTTTTTTACATCCCTGTTACATTTGCACTTTTGTGTTTCTGCGAAAGTACAATAAACTAACTTATTCTTCTTCTATAATAATCTTCCATTTACACACGAGCAACATTTATGCATTTTATTTCACTGCTCTTTATTTCGAATAAAATCTATTCTATTTCCAAGAAGGTCGTTTAAAATTCTGTCTACAGTTAAACTTCCTATAATGCACAATCTACGATTAATGTTTCTACAATATGATACGCATCAGGGTTTCGTTTGAATGCTCAGTCTGCTGTGCAGATAGCTGTGAATATATACGACGAGAAAACCTATGTTCTACGGTTTTCATTCTCGATTCTACATGTCACCCGATGGAAACACAGTGGAGATCACGGTAGTTCAGGATTGACAAACAGATCGAAGAAGTCACGAGGAAAGAATCGGCACGGTCGTGCTTCGGAGCTAATCCGATTCGCGAGCGATTCGAAACGAGGGATTCGAGAGTCAAAGCCTCGCGATTCTCGCACGCGTCTTGAATTTAAACGTGGAATCGACTTGCGAGCAGAGCTATTCCGCGCCACGTTCATAGACGTCCGGGATTTCACGTGTTGTTTCTGTATGGTATTATGAGAGAATCGTCGTGTTTCTCTTGGAAAAAGTTTCTCTTCGAAAATAAAGCTTCGAAACGCCCATTTCCTGCTCGGAGTTTTCTTTCAAGATTTGTAAGATTTGTCGATCGTCGCGAGCTACGCGGAATATCGAATTAGGTGAAAAGTTTTGCCGTAGAACCTTTTATCCTAATCATGTTTTCCTTCGGATTTGCAGATAATCGAATAGAAGTTAGTCGTTGTGATTCTTGGTAAAACAAGTCACTTGGCATTCGAAATCTTTTTTTAAACTCTCTGCTCTCTGAGCTTCGAACATTATAGTAGATACTTGGAATGATAAATCGTTTCATTGGAATTGAAAGTCTGCAGATTTTATTATTTATAGTCACTGCTTTATTCCAGAAAAAATCTCGAACTTTGAGATATGTAAGATATTTTTTTAGTCTGAGTAATAGATTAATAAATCGAAATATAAATTTCCAACGTCTTGGTGTATCACTATACGTAGTATTTTTACAGTCGCATAAATTTAATCTTGGAACGCTATAGTGGAATGCTGCATTATCCTACTCATTTTTTTTTATCTATTTCTAAGAAAAATTAGTTTTTTATCTATACATTTTGCCTATCTTCCGATAGGAAAATATCGAGACTATTCGCATAGAGTCTGTTTTACAGATGCTTCTCTCTAATATCCATTTATTTACTTAACAGTACCACCGATTAATCGTCAATTTTCAATCTAACAAGAATACGACTTCACCCTTCGATTAAGCGGTATTAAATGTCAAATTGCATTGATTAGACACAAATCTCTTAGAAATTTAACTAACACAAAAACAAATGTATTATTTCATAAAAGACTCATGATGGTCGATCCCAGTATCTTCGTCTATAATATCTTCGATAGCCTCGAGCGATGCGTAAGCAAGCGGATACGCTTTGAAAAAGTAATTTTAATTAAATAAACAATACAGAAGAATGACAGAAGCTGAGTTCCCTTGCTTAAACAACGGCGGTAAATAACGTCGCGGAGGAAACGCAAGAATCGCAACGAAGGAAGCAACATTAATGCAACCGGAGACGCTCAGATACAGAATAAAATTATTATTGTTCGTTCTGGAACTGTTTCCCCGTTACGCTGCATATTTACCATGCTTTCATATTAATAACTAGCTTCAGGTGAGAGTAGACAAGTTTGATGCAGTTTCAACGTGACGTTGCTAACGAAGTTCCACGCTTCTCGATCCTCGACTATCGTTGTCGTCGTCGTTGTCGTCGTGTCTGGCTGAAAGTTTCCCTCGGAAAAGGAAAGGGAAACAATTTGTCCGATAGTTTCGCGAGCGTGTTTAACTCGAACGTTTTTAACGATCTCCTCTGCCAGGCTCTTTCGAATCGAACCGGAGACTCCTGGCAAAAGTTTTTCTCTTCCTCGTGCTACTTCAACGTTACGACCAAGTCAAGTTGATTTACATGAAAGAAAAACGCGGGTGTACAGTGTTTGCTCGTTGTTTTCTGTTTCGTTCAATCAATTTGCAATTTTATCATCTACTGCAAGGGAATTTCCTTTGCTTATGAAAGAGGAAGAAAGGATTACGAGTGGAATGAAGTTTTTTCAGTTTGATAAAGTGGAAATGATTAACCTTTAACTGCTTTCACGGTTCTCGAAATATAAATATCGTAATAATTTCATTTCTGCGTAATACGTAACGTCGAATGTCTTAGTAATCTTTCGTTAGCTTAAATTTCCTAATTTCTTTATATTATCATTGAATGCATCGAATAATTGTAAATTGAAAAATATACTAAAACAATACAATTGTTCTACAATGTGATGAAGAAAGAATGTTTTATAATTATGTATTATTTACAACTTCTCATGCGTACGATATAATATATAATACAAAGGAAAGATTTCTTTTAGGCTGCGGTATTTGCATTTTATCGCAGTAATTTAGGCAAAAATAACTGTGGCTTACGGTACAGTACGGAGAGAATGAAATAATTTTTGTCGGAACGTTGTCGTATAGGTTAACCTGCTGCAATATACCGCGGAATGGCCGTGATATAGCTTCTGTATTATAAATTAATGTAATAGTGGCGCGTTGAGGTAATGAGATACGCTTAAGAAAGATTAACTATATGATGCAGACAGGTCTCCAGATTTTGCTGTATTTTAGCTGCACACTTTACGATGAGTTATGATTTCAGCTTCACTTAAGACGATTTAGACCTCACAGATGCTCGTTGGAATGTAATTGTCGAAAGATTGAAATGTTACTCCTATAGCTATTACATTCTTTCCAACAATAGAATCATACCATTGTATTCTAATTAGCGAAAGTTGCTTGTTGGCTTTTTTTTTCTTTAGAAATTTAACTAACTTTCAACGCTAGTACTATCATTGATCGAAACCATCAATTTGTAATTCTTCACAGGAATTTTATACCTTCAACAATGATGCATTTTTTGGAATTTGATCGACTCTTTGTAAAATACACGAAGAAAAGCTCGACTTCACATAACTTGCATATCGTTTACCGTAATCGACACAAGTTTTATACTTTAATCACCGATACTTTTCAAAAATTATCTAATACGTAGAAACTATCCAATAAGCAGATTCACGATATTAATTTACGTTTCTAATCACTTTAAAATGTTTGTATCCTATCTACGTTACAAGATGACTATTATATCTCCTACTACTAACCACCGTATCTGAGTTAACTGATTATCTTCGTGTGATTTATATCGTTGGCATCGTTGTCGATCGAATGGAAAAACGGTCAACGACACGACGTATCGTTTCCTCATCGCGAAACGCAACGCGTTTTCCCAACGGCGATACCACGCGGATTCCTAGCAACGCGGCGGATGGAAATGTAAAAAGTAGAGTCGAAGTGCTCGGCTCGCGAAGTGATATCTTCTCGCCATTGTCGTTTTATTGTAAAGCCTTGGAGAGGGTTGACGTGATAGCGGGAGATTGTCGCCGGTGCGACAGAGGTGGAACAACAATGGTCGAGATAAAGAAAAGTACGCCGGGAGGGCGTTCGAGGACCGTGCAAGAACGAAAGGACGAAACGTACAAGAGGCAGAGCAAGTCGGAGAGAAACAGACGGCTATATCCGTAAACGAGTGCAACGGGAAAAGAAGAGGGGAGAATGTGCAAAAACCGAGTTGGAATAGGAAGGAAGAATACGAGAAACGCGGAGGAGCGTGGAGGATGCAAAAACAACGGAGATTGCGGTGTAAAGAAAATGCAGGAAAGAAACGGGTGAAATGGTTCGATGTAAATGCGAAAAATATTAGGAGAACGGGAAAGTTCGAAACGTTGGATGTTTATAATTTAAAATGACATAGAGCGATTCTAGAAAGGATTTATGTGCATCTTTTTGGCTGCTGATCGCCTTAATCTTACGATCAAGATGTTCGACTGTCTTGTAAATGAATACGAAGGTCTTCATAATTTATTCCATGGAGATGTTCTAAGAAATTCATCTAAGAGATGGAGTGACTGGAATGCGTGCATCAAGTCGGAGAACTCTTCGACATCAAATAAATCCCGTTGCACCCAGAATTAATCAAATGGACGGGACATCTCAATAATTTATCGTAATATACATACTAAGATGAGAAACGAAGAACGAAGAAAAGGACGTGAGAAGAAGAAAGAACGCTTCAAGCGAAGAAGATGCTTCCCTGCTGTTGGACAAGGTGAGCAAACACGATTTACTCTCGATACTTGGAAATGGACTTATCGTCTGCTAGCTGGTTGATGTCCTTCCAGAGACCAAGAAGAACGAGCCAGACGAGACAAACGAGTATACTTCTCGTCAAGAGGATTTGCAGAAGGGGCGACGCCAACTTTGAAGAAGGATAGTACCAGATGAGAAGAATAAGAAGATACGGCCCAGAAGCGAGTCTGGCCTGGTGATGGAATAAAATTCTCGACCCTTTTAAAACTCTGACGTAGGAAATCCGTAGCGGCGTGGCGTCGACGAAGATTCTTGAGAATTTGATCGAAGAAACCACGGCGTCCGCTTACTCGCAGCTATTTCGACGGGAATCGATCTGTCAGCTTCTGCAAGCAGGATCGTTTCGACGACGTCGTCTTCTTCGCGGTTCGTAAGTCCGGTTGGCAATCTCCAGACGACAGAGAATTCGCTTTAGGGGAGCGCGGATGACACCAATTTCTCTCTTTAAATTGGAATCGATCAGGTTTGAAAATACTCCCGGCTCTCTTTCAAACGAACGGACGACCAAGAGACGACAGAATGAAATAGGTATTCTTGAATCTTTGAGTCGAAGAATCTCTGTCACTTAATCCCTCGTTTTAATATTGAACTCCAAGTTTCATTCTCTTTTGTTTCCTTCATTTCGACGAAGGTCCTCTCTTCTGTTTATCGAAGGTTGCTTTGATGGCGATATATCGATATAATTAACACGTTGATTAATTACGAGATAAAAATACATGCGAATTACGAACAGCCTTCGAACGTTATCGAATGTAAATATTTTGGTTATAATGAAATATCGAATGTACATATTTTGGTTATAATGAAATATCGAATGTGATTTGAGTTTCAGAATATTAGAAACTTTGTGGAATATTGCCAAATTACATTATACACCAAATAGAAGTAGGATCATACGTGAAAGACGATTTATTAACCTTTAAACCGCGAGAAGATTCTGCATTGTACTGGGTAATGATTCATTCTTTCGTGAGGAAAATAAAGGGTGAACGAGACGGGAATAAAATCGTTCACGCGTGGATCGTGTGGCGAACTTTATGTCGTGGCCTCGTTGATGATCCTTATCGGGATAAGAGTCCAATTACGATGCGAAACGAAGCTCGTGGAGGAAATGAATCTGACGCGGTGGTCGCGACTGGATGATCTTACTGCCTCAGAATTTTTTTCCACGTAACCTTCGCATCTCAATGAATCTCTTTACTTTTTATCATTCTACTGACTGTTCTATGAACCGTGTTCATATTACTTTATCTTCATCTAATTCTAACGGAAATCTAACTCGAACGTTAGATACAAATAAAAAGTGTAATAAAAATTATCAGCGTCACGAAACCATTAAAACTACATTCGACGATAAAAATTACAAAATTCAATCATATTATCAATACACTAATCTTACATTAAAACTGACTTCGGGAAGAAACGAAAGAATAATAAACGAATAGTACAAAAAGAAACGGAGAAACTCAGTGAAAAATGTATTCACATTAACGGCCGAGGAACCAGTAGAAAAAAATTAAAGGTAGCTAAATTTTGATGAAAGATTAATCCCCTAGGAAGCTGAACTCTTTACAAATACTCGAAACGAAAAAAAAGACAGAGAAACGGGAAAGAAAAAAATTCTACGTTCCCATCCAGTTTCTGGTTGAATAGCGTCTAACACATATTACCCCCTTTCCGGAAGATTAATCGCGAGAAAAAAAAATCGCTGATTTTTATGAATGTTTCGCATCGCTAGTGGAACGTGGCGTGAAACGCTGAAAGGATCCAGACCAGGCCAGATAATCATCTTTAATTATTCCACCGTGCGCGTGTGTAATTTTTTCTGAAAACGTCCGACAAAAAACGGGTGGAAAAAACGAGAAGAAAAAAGGGGGGGAGGGAGG
This sequence comes from Bombus terrestris, assembly GCF_910591885.1. Lineage (NCBI taxonomy): Eukaryota > Metazoa > Arthropoda > Insecta > Hymenoptera > Apidae > Bombus > Bombus terrestris. Next base: position 7,662,987 of record NC_063278.1, read on the forward strand.
AAAGCTGTCCGGGGAATATTCCGTTTCACGTTTGTGCTGTGTCAGGAGTCGAAAATTCGCAGGACGAGCTGCTGTTTTTTCTTCAGTGTGGACGATGAAGGAGAAGCCGATAAAGTCACCCCGCTTATGCTTTCGGCCTTTTCGTGACTTTTTTTTCGCCTGTCTTTCTTTTTGTCCTCTCGAGACACGCGACAAGAAAAGAAAAAAAAGAGAAGAAACGAAATGGAATCCTCATGGACGGGAGATTAAAACGGGGATCTAGATTCGTAAAACGACGAACAGAGAGCGAGAGAAAACTTGCTGGAAGATTTAGAATTTCAGGTAAATCTCTTCCCCCTTTTCCCTACGTGCTCTATCAACTTATGATGTACGACCATGCCCGCAACGGTAACATATCAACATCTGGATGTTATTTTTAAAAAAGGAATCTTCATTTCAAATGTAATCATTTCAAAGAAAAGATGCTCAATAATTAAAGCACAGCTACGTGCGTTCTATCGACTTAAACTTTACTACTACGCTTGCACGGTGGCATCTGAATATTCTTTCTACAAATATCTCCATCTCAAAGGTAATCACTTAAAAAAAAAAAAAAAGAAGGAAAAAGAAATGTAATACATTTTTTATTTGCTTTTACACTTTTCTACTTACCTTCACATTTTTTCTACTTGGTAATTACCCTGCATAAGGTGTCTCTTTTAAAAATAAGATTTCCTTACTTTTGAAAATGTGAATATCAAAGATAGAAAAAAGTATTGCGCGATATTCAAACATTTAACGTCTGAAAACAACGGTATTTCTCCTTTTTCTACTAACGTTTCCATGTAGAGCCTAATAAAAAATTCATAAAAAAAAGTCGCGGATGTAACGTCTACAAAAAACACAGGAAACATTTCAACGTTCCATCGACACTTTTCACCGGGTTTCTAGCGAATCTATCACAAATCTTCGTTGTTTCACTCCGCCTCTCGTTCTAGTCTATTTTTCTTGCTCCCAGGAGCCAAAGAGCAGTTCTGTGGAGCCTCTTGCAACCCCTAAATGGACCGTCTCCACCTAATCGTCAACAATAACGACCAAGTTCTCTCCCGTATACCCAACTTTGTCTTCTTCGATAGTTACGAAGGCTAACGTTGCGGTGTAACGTGACAATAGGCAATGTAACAACTTCCCCTCACGACTAAATTTAATACAAAGCCATTAGAATTGTGAAAATATCGTAATTTATAATTTCCATGATATAGGTTTACGAGAGTACGTCTTTAAATAATTTTTCTATAATTTCTTACAATATTCTTGCAGAGTTAACGAGAAGTGTCTTATTTTTTCCCTTGTGTTATAATATCTTTTTTCATGTAAAATCTTTCATCCTTATTTCTCTATCGATTTTCCATTTTCCCCCACCAAACTATTATATTTCTTACTAGCTTTCTTTCAAATCCTTACGATGCAAAATCATTTATCAACCAATTTCTTTACTAAATAATTCTTCATTTATTCCTTATATCCTATTCGATCCTTCGATCATACTATGTAAAATTAATTTCCAACAACGCTGCAATCTTCGCGAACAAATCAGAACTTCTCGAGCCACTCAAACTTACATATTTATAACGCCACTCTGTTTCCAGTCTAACTAAACGTATTATCGCTGAACTCGCAAAATTTACCGTTTTCCCGACGCAGTTTGCTATACGATTAATCGGCCAAGGTTCCGTCGATGTCTTCGACGTTATCGTCCTGTCGATATATACCGAGGCTGGCTGCACGTTTATCGACGATGATGCAAATCACGTAACGTGGCTGCGAGACCACGTTATGAGGAATAGCTCGAACCGATGACCGGGGACAGCTAATCGATAGTCGCGTATTTTCGAACCGGTTCGGCCACGGGCAAATTTACGACGACTTCCCCCCTTTTTTCCGTTTCCTTCTACCACCCACACTATCCCTCTTTTTCATCCATCCCCTTTTTCCACGTCGCAGAGGTGAAATTTTTCGAAGCGTCTCCTTTTGTTCGGGGACGCGGTAAATGAAGGCAATATATCGAGAAAATCGAGACGCGTCCAGCGTTCGTTCCAGATAGAGGAGCTCCGATGTGAGTTAAGCTAACTTGGACGGAACCGCGAGTCACGTAACTTCTGATGAACCGATTGTTCCATTTCGACGGTTGAATAGCTTCGAAGAGAGGAATCTTCGAACCAGGATCGAAGTTGCTGCGTTGGTTAACGGCGAGCATCGGCTTTTTGTTGGAAGAGGAAAAATATTTTCCGATCAAAAGGATCGTCTCGGCGTAGATATATTCTTTCGTAGTTACTCGTAATTTAGTAAAAAGCTTCGTTACTCGAGCCGATACGGTAGTAAAAGCATTGTAACGAGAGAATTTTTATACGAAAGACTAATAAATGTTTAACTTTCAATATCGCTGATAAATTTTTAATCGTGTAACAACGCCTATAAAATTTCCATAATAAACTTCTTGTCTTTAGATTGCATACGTTCGGTTCTTTTAGATTTTAGGAAAATGTATCAAAATTCGTAATCCATTTATCAAGCTGATTAATATATTAATAGTTGCGTTTCATTAAAGTGCCAATGAAAATTCCAAATATTTTGCACGACACGCACAATATATTTATGAAAGGTTCGTGCACTAACGAGTCAGTAATTTGTAATTTAGGTTTATAATATTTCAGATTTCGTGTCTACGCATCGAGGACACGGTGTTTTAATCGGGCGTTAAACTAATTGCTACGATTAATTTGTCGTGAAATATGAATTTGTTGTGCATAAGAATGAACATCCGATTTATCGTACGATCACGCATTATTTATTCCGGCCTCGTTCGCTGTTTGATTTACGTTCCATTACGACGTGTCGTCGATATTTACGTTCGCTTCGGCTTTAAGGGAAATAACGGCTCGTGACAACTCGTGAAACTTAACTTTTGTTCCACGATAGGTATTCGATCTACCATTTTCGGTCATGAAATTTCATTCTTTTAATGATATTACGTTTGAATGTCGTTGGCATTCCGATTTACCTTTTTGATATTTAGTTGATCACGATCTGATTTTCCGAGTATATTCTACGTGACAATTGACAGTCCAATTTATTAATTGTAACTGTTGCGAGAGAAAAGATGAACTATTTCACGAAAATGTTTCGTATAAAAATATACCAGAGTTATGAACAATCTTATCGACCTGTCATACCAAATGTATCCTCCTAATCTTAGTAAATTTTAAATAGAACTTTATCTAAGTTATTTGTTATTTACTAAAAATAAAAATATTTTTAAAATGAAATACTTATAAATCAATGATTAAGAACAGGGTAACAAGAATTGTAAAAAAGTCTCTAACAAATAAGCAATACCAGCAACATAGAAAACAAGTCTGATTCTACATTTGAGACGAAGACGTTAAATGAACAGTATTATCCAATGGAATATAAATGAATCCAACCTACGTTTAGAATCCATCAAATTAATAATTAAGCGCTGTAATTACTCTGTTTTGTGCACCCAGAAAACTAATTTCAAGAAAGATTGTTCGAGTATTTTAATCATCCCAGCAGTAACCAAAAGGATCAATCAGTCGGCTATTCAAGACTAATGTATGAACATTTATCAAAGGAACAACCTGCTGAATACTAATTTTATGGATCACCAATAATCATACAACACGTTTTACTAGATAATCTTAGATTTTTATCCGAAGGAAAGGGTTGCAACATTAAAGCCAACATGTAGTCAAACCCAAGTGATTTCGAACGTATTCGTAACTCCTTGGAGCTTTTTTAAATATACTTTATATAATATAATATAATTTTATAATTATACAATATAATTTTAAATATATAGAAGAATAAACAGATAAACCTGCTCGATACATGTAATTATTTATGACTTTTTATTAATGGGACAACCTTAGAACGAGCTGTTTATAATAATATAATCATAAAAGATATCTATAATCGTTCGAATACTTTCGTGCGCTCATGCAGGCATAAAGATTTCAGAAAGGAAATAAGAAAATTTTAAAAGCCGTTGTTGACGAGACTGCGAATTATCGCAGGACATTTGTCGCTTGACAGTGACGTAGTCGCCGTAGAGTCAATGAAATTCGGTGGCAGATGAAAGGGCCTTGATCGAACGTTGAATTAATGGAATTGTCGCGCGAGAGCTGAACCATAGAATCGATTCCCTTTCCCCTATCTCGCATTCTACGAAACGACGACGCGATTTTGAATTACGCGCTACGGGACCAGGCAAGCTGTTCTCCTTCGTCACGTTTGCGAACATGTCGATCGATTAGCGAACACCTCGGGACCGCCGAGACGATTCGACACCGTATGTCGTCCCTACGTGATTTGCATCCTCCTCGATAAGCGCTAAACAAGCGACGATAACATTTGATCGCCGTTGCGACTTGGACAGTTAATGACGGACTGTGTACTGTGACAAGAGCCGGTTAACAAGCAACGGAGGCGGTTCATTCAGGATGGTGATTGGATCAAGGATCGGTTCGATTGGAGAGTCGATGCCGTCAAGAAGGATGGATACACGCCGTTCCGATGAATTGATGAGTTTCAGGGATCGAGGCACTTGAATACGCAGGAAATGTGTTGGTAATTGTGAGGTATAGAGAATTTATGGAACGGTTTTATTCGTGTTACGCGGAATTTCGTGTGTTGCAGTTTGTGAACATTGCTGCGATGATATTTCATTGGAGAATTCTTTCAATGTGGAACGATCGGAGTAATTATTTATTATTAATACTAAGTATTATAAAATTACGATTATTAATACTGTCTTCCAAGTGATTTTAAACAACTTTAATTTGGACCATCTTCTACGATATTCAAACTACATATTTTCAATATCAATGACCTCGATGACCACATATAAGCTGAACCGTCAGGGACGATATATCTATGACACGTATTGTACGTTCAAATAATTTCGATCACCAATATTCCACTTTTAACGTTTTTCGTGTGATTTCTAAATGACTGTGGTTGCAATTACGAGACCTTAACGATGCCCGATGACCTTCCGTGATTTTCCTTAAATTCTATAATTTATATTTTAATTTTCAATTTTAATTCATCGAAAATTTCCTCCAATGTCCTTCGAACATATTTAAATAACTACGCGCTAATTTTTCACGAAAATTCTTATCACGTTCTTATCAAAGGTGAAACAAAAAAAGAAGCAGCTCATAGACGGAGACAAATTCCTGAGTATCTTATCTAGACCCCTGTCAGACACACATAGGGGAAAGTACATCGATGTTTGAAAGCATGGGACCTTATATAAACTCAGTTAAAGCCCATTTACACCATCACGGTCCCCCATGGGCTGGGAAAACAGCGTACGTCGAGCGAATTTCGATGAGACTATACTGCGTAGAAACGAAATGGATGATCGACGCCGACTTCTAGATTTCTTAAACGCATTCCGCTTGTTCGCGGAAACGAATGCACGAAGGGACACCGAGAATTATTCATGAAGGAACATTCTGCCCATCCCTGATCTACACCCTTGGGGAGCGGCGAGTCTCGGTGATTCGTGGGAGACCTGTTTCGTATGCGGTGCCCTACACCCTTTTCCAGAGACATTTGTGTATCTCTGATATTCAACGAGCGACAATTTCTCTCCGAGTGGCTGGGAAATTCGCGAAACGGCACCAGCCATCTCGTCGGAACTTTATGCCGGACGATAGCGAATGAGCTATTCTGCGAATTGCTAACTCGCGATTAGGCTTGGAAAGTGTTCATACAACTAACGACAGTCGGATTTTAATTTTATCTATTTAAGCGGTGTTTCAGTCGCAGCATTTTTATTACTTTGTTCAATTTAGTCGAGTGCGAAGATCGTATGTTTGGTGCTGAGAGAATTGAGAATTTAGTTTTTGAATTTTTAAAGATACGAGTATTGTGATTTTATTATTCTATTTTGTCGTTTCTTATCACTGTAGGAATTGTAAGTGGTTAGTATATCACAGTCGGGGTTGATCTATGATTAAAACTGCAAGATATACGACCCAAGAATTAGATCACACAAATTCGTTGATCAATTTTTGATTTAAATTACGGTAAGTCAATTTATGCAAAAGATCCGTTCAGGAGATGCTTTTCCTTCTCTTTTCGAACATTTCACACCCTCTTAAACAGAGAAATTCCGCGTCAAAATCCCTGAACAATAAAATACACCACTTTACGTCTAATCGATTTTATGTATTACGTTCGATCAAACACCGCATCTACTTCTGTTCGAAAGTCTCAATGGGATGGATAAATTCTGAATAAACCATGTCACTGTCAAGGACTCGAGAAACGCTTCTATACCAGCGGTGCAAGTTCCTTTACTCCTTCAGGATCGTATCTACGGGATTAGCTGATATGCGTATGGAAAAGACATCAGGGATAACCCCCTTGGGGAAACAAGGTTAACAGGAAGAGGGAAATCGCGAGGGAGAATCTCGCTGCAGGCAGTAGATCGGACAACGCGGATTATGGCCGAAAGAAGAGCCTTTATGAAGAGACCTGGGAAGTCCAGAGGGATCCAGCAGTTCATGATCTCTGTTATCATGCTGTGCTCCCTTTGGTTTAACCCCTTAACCCTCAATTGGTACCGTTGGGTCACAAACCAACTATACTGCAGAAACCATAATGTTTTGGATTAAATTATTTCATTTTGGAATATTTGATTTTAATTTATTGTACTTTATTTCTTGCACTTCGAGTTTAACATTCGTAGTTTAACATATTGAATGGAAATTATTTCCAAATTAAACAATCTTGCTTAACTATGATTCAACGATTTTATTAGTCGAGGATTAACTCTCAATGTTGTACTGTTGCGACACTAATATTTTTCCATTTGCTGGAAAATTAAATTAAATATACAGAAATGTTGCAAAGTCGTTTCAAGTCTCATACGATGTAAGGGCTTAAGTGGTATTGTTTCGATTCCTTCGAGCACTCTTTCTTGTTTGCGTTTCTGCTTCCCACAGCGACTGCGAAATCATTAATTGAAATCCTTGGCTTCGTCAACATGTTTAATTCGGTTTGGGTTAGGTTTCATGCGGATGTTTCTTTTTTGTTTTTGTTTTATTTTGTTGTAGAACATGTTCGCGTAGTTGTCGAGGTTTCGCTGTCGACGAAGAAAAATCGTGTTGCAGTTGAAAGGATTTTTACGAAAGAGAATTCGTCAATGCTCGTTTCCAACGATTTATTGCGTTGCGAGTGGCAAACGAGAAGAAACTTTTTACAGACAGAATCTGCAAATTTTTGGCAACGTGTTTTCGGCAGTTGAAAATAGTTGCTGCACGCTCAAAGTAAACATTGACGATTCGACCATCGATAATTCGCGATTTTTATCGGTGGAAAAGCCGGCGGTATCTTTGTCGGATTGTTCAAACGTTCCTCGCGGTACAGAAAAAAATACCTTTCAAAAATATATATCCGAAACACACGTGTGAATGAAACTTTTCTATCTTTCATTGCTTTAGAGATATCCTGTATATAGCGTTGTGAAAGAACTAGAAAAAGGGAGTGGTAATATATTTCAGTATATTTTATCTCACGGTTATATATTTCTTCTTACAATCTAATTTTAATTGTTTTAAATTTCCACTTAAGATGTGTCTGATAAAACATAGAAGCGAAGAAAAATAATAATTTCTTCGCAAATATGAAAATCAGGATTCTGTTAAAATACCAAGGACCAAGACAATAATATCATCTTACTGGCAACTTTTATTGTAAAAAAAAAAAAAATGAAATTTCATGCATTAGCTTAGTATTCCATCATACGAAACCAGGTGCAACATAGAAAAAAATTTCAGACGCACCTGTCTTTCACATCATCCCACGATATTTTTCCCCGGTGTGAACGCAAATGGAAGGAAAACAGCTAGTCGAGTGACTTCCTGTTCCTGCTCGAATACGTCGGATAATTACACCATCGGACTTGGTACGCGCCGGTGAATGGTCAGGGTTGAAGCCACCCTCTTGTTCCGGAATGTGATCGTAGCGGGACCTTATTATCCCGTTCAGCCCCTTTCACTTGTTCGAGCCTATGTAGAGGGCTGGTTTTCGAGGGTGTGCCACGGGGGTTGAATACATTCGTGACTGAATGAAAGTCGTCGAAAGGGAGGAGGATCGAACGTCTTCGTAGAATTCCCCTGGGGTTAAGATTTCGAAGAGGGATCCAGGTGTTTCCGCTTCCCTTTTCTGGATTTAATGGTGGCCCTTGCCGAGCCGGTGGTCCCGTAAGTGAGAAAAATTGGCAGGACATTGAGATCCCTTTTGTCATTCGATTTCTTCGATTGAATTCTTTTCGCGAATAGCGTTCTACTTTACTCTTTGATTGGCAGTTTATCGATAGGTTATTTTGGTAATTCTTTTCTGCAGTTAATATATTGCAGAGATTTCGAAGTTTGGAGGAGAAGAAGAAGAAGTATTCTTTAAAGTTTTAAGTTTTTAAGACCGGCCAGGTAACTCGAGCGTTTATTGAACGATGAAAAGTTTGGTTTTACAGAGTTGGCCAATCTTTTATTTCTTTCTGGAAATATGTGAACGTTGAGATAATAATGGTTTTAGCAGTATAAATGTGGAAAAATATGAATATTCATGTTCCTAGATCAGCATTTTACCGAATTTAAGTCAATCTTTTTCACATTATTACATTGTATCACGTCAATCTATCAAATTTATGGAACTTCTATATTTTTATTCCCTGGTTTATGCAACACTACCGTTCATAGCAGTAATTCTTGAATTATTTTCAGTATTATGCACGTATAAATTATATTAAAACGCTCCAAGTTTCATAAAATACATATTCCCTCTTATTTGTCATCTACTGTACAGTAGTACGACCTCTTCCACAGTCAGACAGAAACTCGGCGTGATTTCTTTTCGCGACTCTCGCGCAAATTCCGGTCCAATCAAGGTTTCTTGGCTCCGCTAAACGTCTCAATTAGAAAGTCAAGTTTGCAGAAACGCGTGGTCGCGAACTCGCCTCAGGGGCGTGACAACAACCGTCATAACTCGGACTAACGCTAATTTAAGGGCGATATTTCAATTCTGAGATGACACGGACAAATTACTTCTCCGTAGAAGCTGGTTAGATGGAAATTAAGTTGTACGTAAGTAGCGCTCTCGTAAATGCGAACGAATTTGCTTCTCTCTGTTTCCGGTTTCTCTCTTCTGCGTCTTTCTTCGACTCTATCCAGACAGTTGCGCGTCGTCTTTTTCGCTTTATCACGAGTTAACTGCGAGAAGCGAGGTACAGTCATTGCCCAACAATATTCGCGAAAATTAACGTTGTCGTAGCTTCCTCCTCAGCTTTTTCTATGATATTAACCGACACGCGAACGAGTTAGCCGTAGAATTTTATATTTTCCAGTAACTAAAGTATCTCTGCCCGCTTCACGCGGAAAGTATTCGAATTTAAGACGATCAGGCGAGCGAGCTTCCTGCGTAACATTCGCTCGACGATATTTGGAGACTCGACCTCCTTTTACTTGCTTTTCTTCGGAATTTTGTTACGGAAGACTTTATGAGGTGGAACAATCGTGACGTTTGATTTATTGGTTTATATATGATAGGGAGAGATTACAGTATATGTTTGGGTTTGGTTTAGTGCTTGAATGATTAATCCTTTGCGTGAAATTTTGATCATGCGCTGATTATAAATAAAATTCTAAAAATATTTCTATGAATGCAATTCAACGAAAGTGAAAAGAAGATCGTTTGACCTACTGCAAGTTATAGAAAACATTATACTCCGCATATTTTATACGTTCTTGTATATTATGTGCATATCGTCGAGGTTCTTACACGGTTTAATTGAAGAAAAATGGCCGAGCAGTGCGAGTATCCGCGGAACCGTTTAATGAATTTTAATCGTGAACAATGTTCGTTCATGTGAACGGCTGAGTTAAATGGCACGAAATTAAATCGAACCCACTAAACAGAATTTTTTACGACGCACTTAAAAAGCGATGAAAAAACTGTAAGCGGGCGAAAGTTAAAGCTCAAACGTAACAGTCGGTTTTTTTGATCTTCCGCTCTTTTTCGCATTTTAACCGTTCTTTGCGTGCACAAAGAGCGCAGAAAATTTAAGCCGAAAAGCTTTTTCAGTCGACCGCTGGTTTTTATTTCATTCCGCGGTCCATCGTAAAACTGAATTTTCGACGCGAATCGCGCGCTCTCTTTGTTTTCAATGTAATTGATAAATAGAAGTAATAAAATATCGTTGGAAAATGACGTTGTTCGATGAAATAATAGAAACACGCACGAGTGGGATCCCCTCGAGTGGGATAGGTCCGGGACAAAGGCGCCTCGAAATGGAAGTCACGTATCGATCGAATCTTTTTACTAAACAAGCGAACGTCGAAGGAAGAAACTTCAAAATATCCCTATTCCAGCAAGTCGAAACTTTTATTTGGTAGGAAGAAGTGCGAGAGTACGAATCCGATTGAAACGAACCGTTTTTGGAAAAACATGGAATTGTATCAACGCGGTCAATAGATTTTGCCGAGTCAAATTTTGCTTATTTGCTAAAACTATTTGCCAAAAATTACGCCAGTTATTAGTTTTTAAATTTTAGATCGAATCGAAAAACACCGAAATGTAACAACAATTGTTTCCTCCTGTAAACAAATAAAATTCTAACTATAACAAGATTAATAAAATATCAATAAAATGTCACTGTGTACTTGCTCTTTAAATAGAAAATCGTATCTCGTTTCCTCACCTTAAATCATCAGTCTGCGAATAAAAAAGCCTTCCTTTACTCGCTGTAAGTTCCATTTACCGTTTCCGCTCACCTCGCTTCATCCTCAATCGGATCAAATCCTGCAACTCGCGTTATACGCTACAGAATCATGAGCCTGCACTCACGAATATCTCATCCAAGCGTGAAACCACTTAAGCGGACGATTCCTTAATTATTTTGACCGGCTGAGCCGCTCTCGTAGACCGGCGTTATTGTTTGACTTTCTAATTAGCCGCACAACTTTGGCCAAGAAGCGCGATCTAACAAAACCCCGTGGAATTTCCTGGACTGGCCAACTTTTCCATCCCTACACTCGTTCCGTTTCAAGGATTTAGGCGGCCAAAACCGAGGAAAGTTAGTCCGAGCTGCGTTGCCAGTAATTTTCAAGTGGTACCCATCCTGAATCGGTGTTTGTCCCGGGACGTTTTTCTCACGGGATTTCGAGGTAAAAGTTAAATTTCACGCGCGTCTGTAAAGTGCTCCTCTGCCCTCTGTCCTATAAATGCGAGGAACAGGCCACACAATTTACAGCATTTCCCACTGAGCATTCTGGTATCTACACCTCATGGTCGTGGATAATATATGGAACGATTTGGGTATTTTATGGCCCGGTTTGCTGGGAACATCCGTGTGCTCCGGGGTTGAAGCGTCGTTTCATTTTTCGATCAGTGATGTTTTTTAACTGATGCATGATTCCAGAAATTAGGTAGGGAAGAAAGTAAGTTTTTCAGGTTTGGACGGCTCTTGCATTCGATGGCAATTAAGTTGCCTATGAGAATGTGTATCAAGTCGTTTAATACGGACAACGACGTTTGTACGCACTGGGCAACCGTTGCTTTACGCAACATAATGCGTATTAAGAAATGTTCTTAAATGTACCTTGGAATTTTATTTGGTGACAAATGAAAAACTTGTGGAAGCGTAAGTTACGTTTTTCTTGAAAAATTGAGTATCAATCTCGTATCTTGGCATTTACGTTTCTTGGATTTCTTTTTTACGAAATCGTGGACAGTTTCCTCGAACATTCGATTAAACTTGCAACGTTATCAAACGCGGGATAATTACGAGAGTACGAATTCTATATTTAAATATTCTTTGGAATATTTAGCAGTTACAACAAATTTCTGCTTTTCAGATTCACAGAAATTAGAATTTGTATAAATATCCGTGGTCTGCCAATTACATAAATCCATCGATCTTAAATTCAAGCCAATGAGTTCTATACAATTCCTAGAACACTTTTTCAATCGCAACCTTTCCACAGCCAAGCCATCAGCGCGAAGCTGAAGGAACAAAGAAAGCTGCTAACAGCCAAGAAACGAGTTCTCTTCAAGGAGAAGGAAGACGAAGAAGATGAAGAAAGAGGAGGAGAAAAAGAGGAAACGCAGCGACGGTAGTATGTTTGGGGCGCTTACGACTCGACGTTTCACGGGGCGAAATTACGTATTCCCGCGAAACTTGCCTTTCTACGGAAACTTCGGTCCGGGGCTATTCGAGATCTTGATGGACAGTCGTAAACCTTTCCACCTCGTGGAAATAATGACCGCCCGTTCGTTTCTTGGCACGCGTCTCTGCAGGACGTTTCGCAATGCTGCAAACCAAGCTTCCCTCCAGTTTGAAGAAGAATGGCTGCTGGAAAAATTTAGATAAAAGCCAACGGAACTTGCCCTTCCACCGGTCCACAGGAATCTGTCAGACGGTTTATTCGACAAGCGAGGTTCCAGTTACGTGAAACTGTCATCCATAAATATCAGGATGCCTACAGAAAGTGAATTACTCTCACGCGAATAATTGGAACATTATTAATAGGAAATCGTAAAATTTATAAAATCAAAACAAAATTAGAAAAACACTGGAGCGTTGGTTTAAAATTCACGCGAAGATGGCTGGAGATTAAACGAACGAAATCACGAGATGTTCTAAAGATTTTGAATGCGAGTGTACGTACGAAGTTTCATAAGCTAACGATAAAAAATTATAGAAGGTTGTGGGCCGGAATTTGAACTTTGATCGTAAATATTTGGCATTGGAGGAATAGGGGTGTTTTAACGACGCCAATCGACCTTGCGAATGAAGCTTAAGGCTGACCCTAGAAATAAATTTAAAAGAGAAGTGGGTGGAAAAGGGGCTGGAAGGAGGAATTTAGGGTAGTGAATTTTTACGCTGAACTGCTCGGTGCTAGAACCGAGGATTATTTTCTTGATCCCAGCTTGTGACGGAGCCGTTGTTTCTGGGGCAATGTTGGATATTAAATTATATGTCCTTTCTAGGATATAGCGAAGTTTGTTACATGAAATGTAAAAAAACGATTCAGCTTTTAGAATGATCCCCAACTCCTGAGTATTCTTGTCACAAAGTTATTTTTCTCACGACCATGTAATTTTTTTGTAAGCAATCCAATTTTCACTTATTCTTTTAGACGATAAGATATTTGAGATGGAAATAGTGCGACACCCCGTATATATCGTACATTATTTTCCAATTATTACAATTTTCTGAAAAATTGAAGAAATATTGTAGTTAATCCTGTTCCATTTTAATGGATTAAAAAGATAGAACCTTAAAGACATAGAAGGTCGTTTTGTCTGTCGAATGTTACCAGAGAGTCGGACTACTCGTCACATTTTCACCATTTGTTACAAGGGCATCGATTAAAAAATTTGCTATGTTAATCGATCCTACGTTTTTAATCCTGTGTATATCAAATTTTCAGACTAAAAATGTATCTTTCCATCCACTTTAGAAAGCTGTTTAGAAAGTCGTTCGTCGCAATATCCGCGACTCGATTCAATCCAGATCTTTTGCATTTGTAACTAAATATTTTGTATTGAGATATTTCGTTCCATAACCTTTGCAATGTGCATTTTTCTTTTCTTTCAAACTGCATAAAAACCCAGTGATAACCGCACGATAATGGTAGTAGTAAAGCAGCAGAGGGACAGAATACTATCAGCTGGTCAGAGAATAGGAGAAAGAGAGGATAACATTCGCGGAGAGCTTTGAACCAGAGGCCACGGCATCGTCAGCCGCCAAACGAATTCGAACTGGAATCCTCTTGAGGCCACGGCGGATCGTTTCGTGGAAAAGGTCACTGACTGACTGATATTCCAGGTCCATGGAGGCTTAAGGACGGGCTTTATGAATTTCTCGTGCTTCTCCCATCGCCTTGATCCCCTTTACATGCTTGCCTTTCGATTCTCGCGAGTTCTCTACTCGATTCCTCTTCGCTGCAAATGGGCTTTGAGGTCGATCAACGTTAGATACTGAAGGGAAAAGGGAACTTCTTCCGCCTGCAGCAGATGAAGAGAGTCTCTGCAAGTGGTTGCACGAGGACGACGACGACTCGGTGGTCCGCGAACGCCCGCGGTGCAGATTATACGACGAGGAAGCGGATAACAGTTTCTAATCTCGTTGCTTCTTTGAACCGTCCCAGCAATTTCTTCGTGCAACCCACCGCTGTCTTCGGGGAACAAGCCAAGACCCACATTCTGCCCTCGTACTTTCATTCCTGTGTACGAACACGGAATTTATCGATCGAACGAGATTGTAACTTCGAAAAGTCTTCCTCTCTTCGTACTTCGATTTAAGGGAGCAAGAACAGTTTCCGTGGATTAGATAGCGTGAGAATTGCGAGTAGAGAAATTGAGAATTCGAAGGTTTAACAGGTTTACAAGTGCTCCGGTGTTATCTGTATGTGGATAGGAGTAGTATAGGTCAGACGTTATATTCAATTCAAAATGTTGCAATTCTGCTTTGTGAAATTATCGTGATTTTTCGTATCTCTTCCTTTTTAAACTTTCTTCTTTTCGTTATTGTATATTATGTTTTTTTACTTGGTCTCTATGCGACGAATGTTAACTATTTAGAAACAATAAAAAGCTTACAATCGTAGTTCTTAGACTCGTTGGATTTTCACTCTGTTGCTCGAGAACATCCTTTTTATTCATTGGCCGTTTCTTGCAATATTATTAGAAATCGAAGGATTCCGAGAGAAAGGTTTGAAGAATATTCTGACAAAGAAATTATAGCGGAGATTGCAAGCACCAGAATTGCCTCTAAATTGGCATTAAAAGATAGTTTCGATAAATATCAAGCGGCTAACCGAAAACTCGACGCCGTACGGGCTACGCCGCAACAATTTACAGTACAAAGCTTTCGTGCTACCGGGTCATTCATCAACTGCCATGAAACTTAAAAATTTCATAAAGTACTTTTTACAGTCTTTCAACGAGACTCTTCGACTTGTAAACTCTCTTTCCACTTGTAAACCACTCGACAATCGCTATAAAACTAAAAATGTATTCAACAACAAATAAAATAATCTTAAACATAATAAAATACATTATTACAAAAAAGGGAAACTCTTTAACTTAACGAAGTAAAAGTAGAACTGTGAAATGGCTACTCTTTGCGATGGCGTAATAAATTTTAAAGAGGCCAAGTGTTATCAGATTTTTTCTCTTTGTTAAAAACGAACAAAATTGCGAAATATACGGTTGGAACAATTTGTTTCGTAAATCACGGGAAACGAATAAGAAACGAAGATGCAGATGTTGAGGGTAATAATGGAGGAAGAAGTAGGACGGAATTTCGAAGAGAAGAGCCAGCGATGTGCTCGAAAATAATTGTTCCACCGGCGGGTGGATCATTTTAAAGGATTTTTCGCTCGTAAAATACCGGTGCTATGGAGGCTCGAATAGCTGACGGTATTGCGGAACAAAGGACAACGCGAAGCGCAAGGTATCCGATGAAATTCCGCTTTCCTCGTTGATTGTTGGTCGTCTTGGTCGCTAGATTAGGAGCTTGTTTTGACTCACGTATACGTTGAAATACAGCATTCTAAAGAGTATGCAACTATCTCATCTTCGTGTCGACGTCAACGAGAAATACGAATCTGAAAAATTTCTGTAAGTCTACTTCGTTTGTACGTTACTGTACCTCTGTTTCAACATCCAACTTTAAAATATATTCATCCAAGTTTTATCTTAAGGCTTATTCCGAAGCATCATTCGGACAAATTGAATTATTTGAATTTAAGCAGCTTTCAGTTGAAATTGAGTTGAAGTTGAAGTGTTGAAGTGTTCGAAAGCACGTAGTTACGTATACGTGTGAAATATTAATCACAATAAACGGGTAGAAAAGACGGCTATTATCTGAACATAATTTGACCAAACTGTAAATTCCTATAATTATCGAGTATTTAGAAAAATAGATTTCTACATCTTCCGATATTATACTCCGTTCATCTGCAAACTTTCATACTTTCATTTCCTCGAGGAAGACATCTTCCGTGAAATGAAAAATTTTCATCTTAAATTTAACAGAATTATTCTATCCTACTTTTAATAGAGCCAAGAATCTAATAGAATTTAATCGACCAAGTAAATGAAGATCGTTCCATCGGACTATAGAATTTATTCTTCGTAAACGAAGGTTGCCATTAGTGTTCTTCGAAGAGTACCAACGCATGTTAGGAGTAGAGACGAATTCGGAATTATCTGCTTTGCGCATTCCTAGAGAACGCCTGCCGGTTCTACACGCGTAACGTAACTGCAAGTTGGATTCGTGACGTTTTGGAGGTGTATTAATTACGCGATTTCCTTTCTGGGGATCGTCAACGAGACAGGGTGCGCGTAACCGCGAGTAAATTTCGCGAGACGCCCAGACAATTAAGCTGTCTTGCCTCGTGAAACAGTTCAGGCACCCTTCCGTCGCGAAATTCAGTCGAGGACAAGTCGTGCCAAGACGTTCCACGAAGAACACTCTACAAAGGGAGAAAACCGTGTGACGTACATTCCATGATGAAGACGATATCTCGAAACAATCGAGGATTTTACTGAATCTTTGTGGCTGAATCGTACACAGATAACTAACGACGAGGCTAGTTAATTCCAGTGGCTCAAGTTCGTGGATTTACTGGATATTTTATAGTATCTAATTTGCGGAGCGGTTTAATTTTAAAGATACTTTAATGACAAGCTATTTATATAGACAAACCAGTCATTGATTTGAAGCTAACGTTTATAATAAACGATTAGCGATCTATTTCTGTAATTAATGCAAATCAGAAATACGATTAAATTTTCACAAGAGAATCGAAATTTCTGTTGAAAATTCTAATTATATACCGAACGATGATGTTTTATTTAAGTTTCCTGTACATTTAAGTAATCAAACTCATCTACCTATCTACTGCCACTTTACGTTTTCATCGTTTCTTCGGAAATATTTTGAAATATTTCCAAGAGTGCACTTAAACCGTCAAACGTTAAAAGTTCTACAAACTTGGCCATGCTGTTCGCTAATGTTGAATCGAGACAGGCGTTTCTTCCAGCCATTCTGCTGCTTGCTACCGGATACTAATCGCATCAGCGCTTCGAGAAGCAAACGATATTAGGTGATACAAGGAGACGATGTTCCCCGGAAGACTGGAGAATAGGAAGTCGAGGTTGATTGCCAGGACGAGCGAACGAAGAAGGATTTCACGAACGAATGGCGCGGCATCGGGCGTAATTGAGCATGGCGATAATTATTACGGTCCTCAGCCTCGTTGAGTGGATTCGATCAATTTCCACCTCCATCCGTCAAGAACTAATGAATCTTCTTGTACTCTGTTTCCACGGATAACCGTCTTATAACGCGAAATGTTACAGGAAATCGTGTTATATCAGAGCAAATATCATTATTTTATGAATAATATACATATTTCGTATACATAATACACGCTGAATCACAGAAACATTCGTACTTTCATAATTATTGATTCTATATTATCGTATACGACGATTTGTCTAAATTCCTTCTAAATATTATAACGAGTTGCTATTTCTCGATAAATGATATGTTAATCGAAATATTAATTATATACCGCTGTATATTGCTATTGATAAACCACAGAGTGTATACTATTAAAGAATATCAATCATGTGAACTTAATGATCGCGAGGGTACGAATATTCGTGTGACTCGTTATACGTAATACAACTCTGGTGCTATTAGCTGATAATCTAACTATTTTCGATTTCATCGAGAACAGATAGTTTTCCGCTGCTAGATTTTGAATTAACGGGACAACCAGGTGAAAAGGACGAAGGGAAAACGCGGACAACCAGAGGGTAGCGCGAGACTTTTTCAACTGTTCGAGCTGATTGCTCGGCTCGTTCGGGATAATTAGGTGAAAACCACGGAGGGCATTTAACCAGCCCGTTGGCCTCGGAATTAGTTTAAAATACGGCCTCTAATTGGCAAGGGCCGCCCTTGATCTGCTCGACGTTTCGCCCGTAATTTGTTTCGATCCCTGATTAACCCGTCGGTGGATCTGTTTCTGGTTTCTGATTTAATCGAGCGCGGTGCTTAAAATCGAACGCTCGATTCGTTTTGCTTGATGGAGTTAGAAGAGGATTGTATCAAAAAAAAAAAAAAAAAAAAGAGAGAGAGAGAAAACAAAAGAAAATATATATACGCTAGGATAGTGTATCGAATACGTTTGATGGATATTTCGATATTTTATTTCCACTACAGCGCTCTTCTTTTTTTTTCAACCATACTTCGTACAATCTTCGTTTATGACCCTGGTCGATCCACGAAGAGATTTCTCTTTGTTATTTTCTAGCGAATTTGGGAAATGGGATCATCCTTCGTGATGGATGTTTGTTCGGTTCAGGATCATAACGAAACTAATTTAATTTTCATCCAATTTCTTAATCCTATTCTCTATTGGTAAACATGATTCGAGAAAGTCTACACGAATAAAGTAAAATAATGTAATGTAAAAAATAATTTATAATTTAATCTCTAATATCATTCATCAAATTTCGCTTATTTTGTATTAATCTCACATTCGATAAAAATTTCATCACTTTCTTAATTGTACCCGTTAGATATTACTTGAAAAAATTTACTCGAATAATATTCCTCCACAACTTGGCCAGAATCCAATCCTTGACAAATAAAAAGAGAAAAATCACGTAATATTTCCACGCCTACTGCAATTTATAATTTCCCTGTACACGGCGGTCGTGATCACACGAGCCGGAAAAACCAAAAAAAGAAAAAAAAAATTCAAAAATGCATGCATATTTTCATAGGCCTGGAAGAGCAGCCACGTCGGAAACCAAGCCGGCAGATACATATTTATTTCGAACGGAAATCCGCGAAGTCCAGCCGCTGTCGCTCGTACGTCATGTCTCGGGATGCAGGAACAAGCGTCACGACGAGCACTACGAAACGTAGTATATTTATGATGTTACGTTCTGTGCCGTGTGTGCACTGACTTAACAAGACTATTACCACTATCATTAATGTCTTTTGATCTGATTCGAGTGAAACAAAATCTAAATTTATTGTCCAAATTACGTAAAAATTGCGGTCACGTGTTTCGGATAATTGGTAAAACCGTCTATGTTTTAAGGGGTGTGTTGGTGTTTTCAAAAAATATAATAGCATTAGGCTTAGATTTAGTTTCTTTATTACTATTATTATTATTTAATAGATAATAGCATTTAGAGATTAGAGAAACTAAAGATTAGGGAGATCGAAAAATAATCCCTTTACCACTTTACATTTGCAATTTCAATTATGACCGTCACAATTCGGAAAAAATGTATTTAATATTTAAAAAATATTTTCTTGTCCATGATAACTCAATTAAAATATATAGGAAATCAACTAAACTATCAGTACTATATGATAATGACGTATATTCGTCCCCTAAGAACCGCGCTATTTCATACTTGGACTTTTATGCAGATTTATATCATTGAGAATGTAATTAAAAAAGTAAGATCTTGGTAGAAAATTCGTTTGCTTAACAAGCATCACAGAAGGCGCTATACTTTGAATATTTTATACACTTTTTCCTATTACTCGCTTTTTGTGCACTTCTGCACTTTTAAATTCCTTATAAATGCGCAAAAGTGAGCAGTTTATTAACGAACACGATTTCACAACGTTGGAAACAAACGATCCTGCAACCGATCCTGGACATTGCATTTCATTCTCACTTTACATCTCGGCTCACAAACGCCACTGTTCATTTCTGTTTTCCAACGAGCTTCGGGGCGCATAGGGTGTATATCAA
This sequence comes from Bombus terrestris, assembly GCF_910591885.1. Classification (NCBI taxonomy): domain Eukaryota; kingdom Metazoa; phylum Arthropoda; class Insecta; order Hymenoptera; family Apidae; genus Bombus; species Bombus terrestris. The sequence continues at coordinate 7,682,858 of NC_063278.1, forward strand.
GGACAGCACGAAGAACAAAAATTGAAGCGTTGTCGTGAGACGAGGGATGAAGCGACGGCGTGCGTACGGTAAAAAAAAAAAAGAAAGGGAAGGGGAAAATGTACGAAAGAGATGGTCGATCAGCGTTTTCACCCCCTGGCGACGGGCCGTGGAACGTTTACCCTGTGTCCGCTCTCGTGTCGATGTCACGGGTAACGAGTGTCGCGGCGCAGACTGCATTAGTACAGGGGGAGGGATGCTAAAAAATAACGACAAAACGACAGGAGGGGAGATAGAGGGGGCTGAACTAGAGTGGAGATGCACGAAGGGATAGACCCGATCGATATCACCTGATACATTGTTTTCGGATAAGAAACAGGATAGCTTCGAGCATATCGATGAAATATGCTACTGTCACTGTCACTGTCTATGACGCGTTTGATATATTGGAGGATATGCGGCTGTTTAAACAAGAGGAATGCATAAATGATAAATCCCCCGCCAGTTTTTGTCTTACGTTCTGTTCCATGTGTTTTATCGAATGGTTTATGCACGAGAAGGGCGGTCTCGAGGTAGTCCGTGTCATACGGATTGAATTTCTTTTTCTTTATTGCATACGATACTACTGACACATCCTTGGGATCTGCCGTGATAAAATGATTAATAACTACGTTTGATGAAACCAATGTTTATGGAATGGTACGGGTAATCGGTGTAATGGATGAATTGTTGTACGTGGCAGCGCTGGGCGAACGTCCCGCGTGATGGATAGAGTTGTCTGGATACGATCGGAATCATTCTACTCGAGCTCTGCGCGACGCTCGGGCCATGATACTCTTTGCTTATTTGCCTCGCTTTTACGATCGCGAAGAGTTGTAAATCGAGCTGTGTACGTAACCAGTGACTAGTTTATGGGAAAGACAATTTTTTTATTGACGATATAAATATTACTTTTTTCATGTATATGGTGTCAAAGAAACAGAAGACTATAATTTTGAAAAATTTGATCATCGAGGTGATCAAAAAATGTTGTAAAAGTGAAAAATTAATATCTTTTAAAGTAAAATGTAATTTTATATTTGCAAGTATTCGATAGTTAAATATTAAACGTAACAGCTACAATCAGTCTAAAAAGACCTACTATAAAATATTGTATCGGAATTGAAGATTGCCATTAGCACGAATGAAATATTGTAGCAGGGTATGACACATTATTTGCTCTCTCATAAGGGTATTTAATGTATCTTCCTTTCATTCGAATACAACATTCACCGATATAAATTATGTACGTGACATGTGTATACGATCAAATTATCTTGTTGTACAATGTGTAGCGTAGATACAGTTTCTATTCATGGTTGTAATTTAGCCGCATTATTTATTGTGAACGAGTAAATTAAGCTCGTTAAATATTCCTGTAAGTAAATACAAAATTACATTTTACACCAAAATTATTGATTTGGGAACCTGTAGTGATTAAACATTACTGATGAATGAAAGAGCTTTTCGGTTAACACATTATTCAAGTCAAGTTTCTATAAATAATCTATGTTCCCTTGGATAATAAATATTTGAATATATAAGAACGCAGGAAAAAGATAAAAATATTAACATATAAAATAATTACAATGTTTCTACTGTTGTCTTATGAATCCTTTCATCAAAATTTCAATATACAAATTATTCATCATGTTTTGCCATTACACGTAACATAAACTTGCCTGACCATAGATCCATTCTACTTGGCATCTCTATATCTATGCTCAATCCTTTTAAACATACGCTGCCGAGAAACACACGATTTCAATAAAAATCTGAAAAAAATATTAAGGCTAGAAAAACGAATGCTCCCTCGACCAAAAACCTTTCCAACCGCAATATCAGAAAACACGACCTTTCGGTGGTTATATGCGTAGTGGGTCTTCGGCGAGAGAGGTCGAATTGCTTGGTCAAACACAGGCGTGCCCTGTCCAGTCGGCAATCTCCGAAAACAAAATTTCCCTAGCCAGTCTATAACGCGGCTGAATGTTGTCCGGCGAGTGGATAGCGCTTGGCCGGCACGGTTGCTCGCGTCGGCCTCGATTATCGATTATGAAATTGCACCGGATAAAGCAAACGAGAGGCTGGCCCCGGCTCTTTCTCTCTCTCTACCTCCGCGCGAGGGGTGGTTCTCGCGCGCGTGTTAGTCGGACGTGTACAGGTGCGCCGGTTGGCTTTCCGATTATCGGATGACAGGCAGACGACAGTGTGCAACGCACACACGAAACACACACGAGGTGAACGTGTCTATCTCACGCCATCCGACTTACACATCCCTTTGTCACGCCATCCGTTCGCGTTACACCACCGATCCGTCCCGCTCGAACACACCATTCTACACGTGCATACATACACAGAGACCACGCAACTTCCCATGCTCCCTGTCATACTCTCTGCCCCCGTCACTTTATCCACCTATGACGCTTCATCCAGCTCTACGCAGGGGTGGTTGTGTATCGTTAGCCCTATCTGTCTCTATTTGTTATTTTGGCAGAGTTTCGGCGTTCTTTTAATGTTACGTAATTTTTTGTACTTTAGGGGCGGCGAGAATATTAGGAACGGAAATCTCGCCAGTGATTTCGTTATATTTTTAGTATTCTTTCGTGTCTTTTGGATTGAATTTAGAGAATTATGTTCTTCATTACTAACTAAAATCATTAAGTCGTAACCGTTAGCGATGCGTAGAAGGATCGAGTGTTTGAGATTGCGGCGTGAAAGAAAAGCTAATGTTTGATGACCAGCTAATGTTTTAGTGTAATTTAGGAAATCGCGTAGTTACAATACATAGCGAAGTATAGTTGAATATTTACATAGATTGAGATTAGGATGTGAAGGAAAATTGTAAGTTCATTGTAGTCCGAGATTTCTAATACAGACGATCGAATATCTTCTGCGAATATTTAGGTATATTTATATTATTAAGTATACATTAGATATGTATTTCGTTTTAATACGTTTTCCAATAAAAAAAAATTGCTAAATAATCCATCTACGGTATTCGTATAGCGAACTGGTCGTGTTCATGGTAATTTCTTGATGTCATCAAGGCTTGGCTAGCCATCATGTTGCATTAGCCGGTCGTTATTGCACGATTATCCAAGAATCTGGTGAACTGGTTCTGGCTCAAGGCCTCTGTTAACTCGGTTCGTATTAAGGGCTTTCATGGCGTTAAATTCACCCCTTGCTGCACCTTCTCTGTAATTTTTTTCCGAACCACCGCGAGCGATTGATAGAGGTCGACTTTTAGGGGGTGGTTTCTTTTATTTTTAGTTTCTTCCAATAGAAATTTATCCAGATTTTTTAGATTTGGAAATTCTGTTTATATAAAAAAGAGGCGATTCTATCAATAATAAATTCTGCTACGCCCGTTAGTTTATTTCTGATCAAAACTCGTTTTTCTTCTTAAAAAATTTCTTATCGGAGGAAATATAATTTAGTTCTTGTTAGTATGATAACTCCCTATATAGTATCAGTATATATATGTACCGATTTTTCGTTTCAATTTTATTCTAAAGATAAATTCAATTTTATAGTTTGTGATAAGATTGATCGCGTCAACTATCATATAATGCGTAATAATAACGTGCTTTCATATAACGTATTATTGCTCCACGTAATTACATCCACAACTAATTCTCAAAATGACCAGATAAATAAATATAAAAATTAAAGTACAACCTTGCTGTCGTTTAAAGTTGCCGCTAGTACGAAGGAGTTTAAATAATGGCAAGACAACACGCGAACAGACTGCAGAACATCTTAAACGTGAATTAAATCGAGTTAAGATCAAGGATCTTTAAGCACGCGGCTACTTAGCGTGCCATTTTGTCTCGATTAACTAGAACGAGTTTAACCAGGCTCGTTAACAGTAAAATTCCCTACTTTTCTCATTCTCTTGATATAAACTGTACCCTGTTTGTCGCAAACTCGCAATCCTCGATAATAGTCACATAATGTACTGGCAAACGATAAATACGTGCGCGAGTGTCTTTAATTATCACAGAGAAAGGAAAGGTAAAAAACAAAAAAAAAAAAAGAAAAAAAGAAAATAATGGAGATCACCATCAGAGAGATAACGAAGTCTATTAGGATACGAACAATATCCTTTTCTACTGAAACATGGGGGAAAAATTTCCTCGTTTCTCGTGCGAAACGCTAACGAGATAAAGTTTTCCCAACCGCGACGAAGCGTCTGTGATCCTTTACTCGGATGGAAAACAAGGGTATCTCACTCGGCATACCGAATACCAATGAATTTTGCTAGTAAAAACTTCGACCACGATAACTAGGGGAAACTATCTATCGGAAAATATCGTTCGGTCTCAATGGAGTTACTCCATATTGCCCTTGTTTCCCCGATATTTACTTGTTAATCAAAAAGTATCGATGTTATAGAAGCTCCGATTGCATGCAAAACTGAAATATGTTTCAAATGGCTAAGAATCATAGCGGTGTAAATTAATCTATCGCTAGCTTTTATAGAACAGACATTTTTCTACATTTATTATTACAAAGAGTCGATTATATCTTGTACCATGACAGAGACTAAGTTAGAACTCGATCAATTTCGAAATTGTTGGAAGTTGAACTAGGCGAGTGAATTTAAACTCTCAATATCTTTACGCACACCGCTGTGATCTCCAATCTACCAGATTTTCAGATGTTTGAGACGAAAGATTCGCCGTACTCACTTGATTCGATTGGAGACGAGTAGTTCAGCTATGTTCTTGCCTAGCATGGAATATAGCGTTTCTACGAAGACCAAAACTTTTGGATCCGTCCTCAAACGAGCTTCGCTACGATGATCCGGCGCCGAGGGCAATCGCGTTGCGCCTCTCAACGTCGAACACCTGATTGCTGGCTCTGGTCTAGTATCTCGACGAATCAGACTGAAACAAAATAGAAAATTTTCAGTTACAGTCGATCAATGTAAGATCTTTCGTGGCTAGACATGTTCAGAATAATGGATATTAATTTATTCGTTGTTAAAAATTAATATAGTACAAAGTATAGCTACTAACGATAAGCGTTAGTTTGCTTGCAATATCTGGACCATCAACATACAGGGTGTAGCAGAACATGACCCATTGCGGGGATAATCAATCATGAAAAAACGATGAAAAAAATTTGTATAAACATATGTTACATCCGTCTTCTTTTACGAGATATAACGAATTTTCTGTTTTGATTTTGCGGAAGATGTTCAGAGTGACCACTTTGCATTTCGGGGCAAACCTGATGTTTCCCGAATTTGTTGAGAAGACTTAAGTCCGAACCTTAGTATTTCAACATCTTCAATATGTGACAGATGGAACATATGTTTATAGGAATATTTTTCATTGTTTTTAAATTCTACGATCAGCTCCCGAACTACTCCCATGCGTTCTGTTACGCACTGTGTATACCAAGTTAGACGAAAACCTTGGTAACATTACAATAATATATAAATTTATAAAATAAAAAGTATAATATAATATAATATAATACGTATTTCTTATAAATTTATCTCAACAATGGAGGCCAGTTTTCTTTTTTTCAAAATTCCACTATATTTAGCACGAACGCCTCGTTATCGAGCGTTCCGCTCGAGGAACGAGCCATTTTTTCTTCGTATAACGAGGATAAAGAAGACCAGTGGACGAGATAATGTCGTCGTGTTAGTTGTGTCGCACAAAAGCGGCCGGATTGCTCCACTTGGCATGAATCGCGCGGCATTTTTACGATTACCGATAATCCGTCTGTGTCTCAAAGAGGCCGACAGGGAAGATTCGTTTCGTGGAGAACGATGAAAGAATTCCTTCATCGGGATCGATCGTTACCGAAGCCTGAGTAACTGGAAGCTTTTGAGAAATGCGCCCTTTTCAGCCTTTCGTCTTCAAAGTACTCCTTTTCACCCTTAATCCAGATTTCATCAATCGCATAGATGGGACCATCCGTTTCTGATATGCTTTAAAAGATCATCGGGATCGCCAGATCTTTTTAGTCTTTAGTATGTAAATCAGTTCATAATGTTTAGATCTCCTTGAGGGATTAAATTCCCCTCGAGTTGGAAAATTCGTTGAAAACGTAATGGAAAATAGGAAAGACGAGACTGAATGGAAAAATAGTTTACGGCATGTAGTAAAAGAAAATTGGATTCATTCAGCGACGAAGAAATTATAACTATAAAGGATTTTTATCATCGAGGGACGAAATATCTATTGAATTTTATAGACAATTAATTTATTGCAACACACTTAATTCCGTGTAATTAAGATTGGTATTAAAAGGTTCATCACTATAACGGTATATATCGATCAAACAGTACCACGAGATTTAATCCTTTATCCGATATTCTATCATCATCCTCAAATGAGATTAACGTTGATAAATGGATTAAATTCTACTTAACTATGATCAGGATTTTATTTGATTACGAAGACCAAAATTACAGTTGATTGTAGCTTCCCACTTTAATCGAAAATCTAGAAATTAATAGGTACTTGTCCTCGATACGTTACTCGGTATCAACAGTGCGCTAATACAATTCAACAGCGACTAGTAGATAAAACAAAATTTAAAGTACTTTAAAATATGGCTGCATAAATTCCAAGTCTCGAGGTGCTACAGAAATTTAGTTAAGAATATGAATTGCTGATATCTATGCAAATTCATATCTTCACGAAACACAACTAAAGAAGCGGAACCTAAATAGACTCAACTTCTCGATATTATAACAACAACTTTGTTTTAAATAACTTATATTTACCTATAACACGCACTCTTTATCTACCATTGTTCCAATGTCCCATAAATATATAAACTTTTACATCCGAATTACAAATCTTCCATCGATTCGAAGCACTCAATTCCGCCGGAAGTTTCTGCTTATCCACGATACAGCATTCCATACGCCAGAATTATCGCGGAAACATGTTGTTCGACTCTGGTCAGCCGTTCAGCCAGCGAGGATACACCGTTTTTACATTAATGTCGGTCGTCGACGATGAAATGAAACGAACGAACGTAACAAATTTTTCGTGCCCAGTCTCGCGACACGAAACACTTTAAATCGCGACGAACGAGTCGAGAACGGAAAACTCTCCTCTCCTCTCTCTCTCTCTCTTTCTCTCTCTGTGTTTGTGCGACGCTGTTTCGAGCTTAACGGTGAAACACAGCACGCCTATTTCCGTTCGCAATTTGCCCGACAAAACTCGTCTTGATGTACGTGACCGGTGGCGTAATATCGCGCTGTTTGCCTCGTAATGCCGGAGGTCCGGTTTATCGATCACTCTCGACTCGACTGTGACTTTGTGGCGAAAGGGTCGATGGTCAATGGTTTATCGGACGAAGTCTCGCGCCCGACGACGTGCTAATTCCACCCCGCATAATGCATCGTGGCCTTGCACCCTATAGTTACGAGAATTAACATCGGTTAATAGGCGAGGAGATTCTAAGATGCGAAGGTTCTTGTTAACCCATCGGCAGTGTAGCTCGAGAGACACTTACTTAAAATGTCATATATATAGGTTTAAAAATCATAGCAGTGTACTTAGACATCTTGAGAATTGTAATTAATTTTGTGTAGCAATAAACGGAGAATATTATTTTATAAAAAATAGTAGATGACCGACTTCTACACCAATACAATTCTTGGTTCTCTACATGATAAGAGAAACAAGGGAGCAACGTAATAAATGTTATAGAACAAATGCCAAAACCGACGATTGTTTCCTTTCATTCTTATAGCCTAGTCCTACTAACTCTCCATTTTATCTATTCGTCACATGTAGCAAGAGAACATTGTTCTATACAAATACGTATTATAAATTTCGTCATAAGTGATACAACTATTAATGTTTCTTTAAAAGGTAGGAAGCATATCTATTTTTGCCCATTTTTATTATACATCTGAGGTGTATATTACTATACATGTTGGTTTATTAAATAGACGAGTGATAAAATTGTAATAGTCAGTGTATATTAAAGTCACTTTAAATACAAATACACAGATAGTGTATGCCGGTCGTAATCGTCGCTCGCTCAATACTACTGGTCAACTCTACGCTCGCTGTATGATTCGCTATAATGATTCGTCCTAGAGAGCACGTTCGTCTATTTGTATCGACCGATGGTATTGTAAAAAGTTCAAATGTAACTGCGGTTGACGATTCAAAATAACGTTGGCACTCCAAGGCACAACAATATGAGTCTCCTCCGATTCGCGTCTTCCGTTGACTCATGTGCCGCTACACATATGATAGCAGGATGCCAAGAAATCTTGACTCAAATACTTGGATTAATTTCAATTTTTAGAATAGAAAGAAATCATATTTACCAAGAATTACGTGGCACAATGCAATAATTTATACACTACGATTACTTAAAAATTTCAAAATAAAAAAGAAACGAGTCTTTGACGTCTCGAGTTCCGCGCCATTAGACGGAAACGCGAGAATCGTGCGGACTTCCGAGCGGTCTAGAATGGAATCGAATCGCCACCGGCGAAATCTACATCCATAATCGCCGGTATGAAATTCAAATCGAATCTTTTGTGCGATGCGGCACTCGGCCCCGCAGCTCCGCGAACTTTCCGCACAAGTTTTCCCTTGAAAGGAGAAACGCCGCGGAAAGTATGCGGCGTACACTTCGCGGCCAGCATTCAGGGCGTCGTGAACTTCGAATATTTGAAATACTTGAGGCACTTCTTGCCCGGGAAATTATAGAACGCCCTTCTATGCGACGTCGTTCGATACACGCTTCTATCAGAGGCCATTACTATCACGTAAAAATACGAGTATTAATCCTACGTTGAAGTCCTACCAATGATAGTCTCTTTTCATAGCTTTTAAAACGTATAATGTGAAATATATTGGTACGAAAATTTGTTTCACTTATGAAACAGTGATTTTTTAATATATAGAATTTATCTTTTCATCCATGAAACAATAAATCTTCAATGAGACGTCTTAAGACTGGAATCCTGGAGTGTAGAAATAGTCTGATGGAACTTGATCTAACTAAATGTATTTTAGTAAGATTTCCGCATGGTATAAAAAATGCACTTGTAAATTATTTAATATTAACTTTAACGTCGTAACTAAAATTCAGAATCTTGGAGTTATTATTGGTAATACGCTAACAATTAATAATACGCTCACATTACAAACATTGTAACCATTTCATCCCGAATTCTTGGATTCTTGAAACGCAGCTGCACTGACAGAGACTCGAGAACTGTAATCCTACGATATAAATCACTCTTCCTTCTTCGCATGAAATATGGCTCATTAATCTGGCAATCTTGTTTAGTCAAACATTGCAGCCAGCTTGGAAGAATGCAGCCTTACTTCCTACGATATCTATCTTAAAAAACTGATCAACCGTTAAAAATAAAAGGCCACGATTATAAATCAATGATAACCGAATCTAACTTTTAGCCACTCGTTATCAAAAGATCTGTCGCAGATGCAATTTTTCTATATAAAATTTTTAACGATTACGTAAACTGCATTGAGCTCTTGAGTTTTATCAACTTCCATACACCACCGTGTTTTATCACATCATTAAAGTTTCATTGTGCGAACACTCTCACTTCCAAATTCGAACACATCAATACCATAAATAGAATACGCGATTAAGCGATAACATTTACAATTCGGTAGATTTTTGGTTCTCTACAATCCAAGGATTTAGGACTTCAACGCATAAAATATTGGACACGCGTCTATATCTGTTTTTTTTTTTTAATTTTATTGAAATTTTATTTGAATAAATTAAATTCAACGCAAAATATTCTATTTCATAAAATTTGGTTTTGAAGTACTTCGTTACAGTTTGCATTTGGTAATTTAGACGATAAAGTCGTGGGTGATGCTTATAGAAAATAAATTAACATTAAGTATCTTTCAACGCCATTTCATTGAAAAAATTAAATAATTTTTTCTAACGTTTGAATAGTTTAAAACGCTTCGTACGATTGTTTCCGAAACTTGTATAACATCACACTTAGTTGCACATCTGCTACACGTTTTACTAGCGCGTCCTTTAATCTTCCTGGTAAGCGTTCTATGTTAAATGCAGAATTACATGAAACTAGACAACTACTACTGTAACATTACACTTGCACCGCGTGTTTCTATGAATAGGTAGCATTACCAAGAAGGTAGCTAAAGTACTCGTACAATCCTCACTAATTTTATCTCAAACAAGCCCTCCAATCCACTAATATTCGGAACTCTGAACGTAAACGTTGGACATCCGTTAAAATCGTCAGTTAAATAATTTATCATTATGTTCTAAAGATTTCAAGCCACAAATGAATACCTTTGCCTTCTGCTCGATTGAATTACCACCGAGTATTAATTACTGCCGAGATATTTTCTCCAACTAACTCTATACTCCATTAATCCAAACGAAAATCAGTCGTCAAACACCAGCAGCGTGATTTAAACTCTATGAAAGAAGAGCAGATCACCTGTAAAGGTCGACAATTATAACACTATACGATAGACATCCATAATTCATAATTTCTACACTTTGACACTTTTATCATTCGCTAATTCATTAATAAAATTCACCAATATCATAAATTGGACTTCGATCGCTAACTTAATTCCTCGCATTTATATCCACGCAAGAATTAAACACAGGCGCAAAAGTATACCACAATTTAAGTGTATCAAAAGCGGTATACGCACAGGAGAATCAATAAGAGAATCTCCATGGCGCCACGAGTTTGATAGAAGGCTGCGATGCGACTTAAACTCGATTAAAGAGAAGCAGGTAACCCGTAAAAGCTCGAGACTCAGCTTCATATCCAGAAAGATCCATGCGCGTGGTTCACGTGTAAGCTTTCGAATAGGCCACTAATCTGGTTCGAGAGATACGGAACCTCATCCTATCGTGCATCACGGTGTGGCTGTACCTGGCGAGTAAGCCTATTAGCGTTGCAGGCTTATTAGTGGATGCCATCTGACCCAAATTCCACGTTTCCATCGGCTGGACCTGGTGGATATACTTAATACGAATTTACGATAACCGTATCGCGATCAAGCGGTAGACAAACGCGGGAAATTCGAATTCTCAAAGTATCTTCGAGATAGTTTGAACGAAGAAGAATCGTTAAAGCGTATTGGTTGACGCGTTATGATACGAATATTCGTTAAATGGGACACGCGCTCGCTTTTCTGCCGGCGTTCCACCATGGCGGAAGCTCTTTATTATCGTCGATGATCGATCGCTCCTGCTTTCTACCCGTAATTGATATTACCTTGATATTACCTCGAGTCGAGCCGTTTGCTTTCTCCCTTTCGCTGTTCGCTGCCTCCAGCTATTCCTCTTCACGTGCAATTTTTAACGAAGAATTATTTTAAAGAGAGGAAGGACCGAGGTATTCGATTACTGTGTTTGGGTATTTCCATGAACGAACTGGCAGGTATTTTGAATCGAATCTTAATCTTTTGCTGTTTGATTGTTTAGAATTCGAAATCTCTGTAGTTTGACAATTGCTGATTTCAATAAATAATAAATTAATGTCAACCTGTTGACGAACGATCTTTTGGTAACCACTCTATTACCGTGACAGTGTACCGAATAAAAAATTGCAGGAATATTATACATAATATGTATTTAGTAATACTCGACCCAATGAATTTCAAGAAAAATAATTCGTAGTTTATTATCTTCTCCGATATTAACGAGGAAAAAGAAGAATTACCAATTATTATAAACAGCTTGTTTGATAGTAGTACCATAGCATTTATACTGTGACCATTATTCAAGAAGAAGTTCGAAAGTCGCCCGATTATTCTACTCAAAATAACCAATGAAAAAATACGAACAACGAAACGTTAGAAAAGTCTACGTGATCCATAATGAACTTCAAACTTTGATCATCACGCGGCAAGAAGTTCGAAGAACAACTGACCTTCGAGCGCCAACGATGAATAGCCATGTACTTACAATGAGCATGTACTTACAATGTACGATTGGAATTATTCAACGTGTTCGTCACGGAATTCAACGCTTTAGTTAACAAAATCGACCTCGATAGTATGATTACTTAAGGTGGTACATCAACGAAATACCTGCCTTCTGGGTTGCATCAACATCCTTGTAAATCTCCGGTAAGAGTTTCCGCCGGCTTACTCGCGTTTCTCGTTAACTTTGCAGCCCCTTGTCAATAATTACCGAGCGAAGTAACCAGCGAACGGGAAATTTTCTTCTGGTCCGTTCTTCTCTGCCACGGAACGCGTTCGTGCGTTTCTAACACATTCACCATGCGTCTTTCTGTAGGGTAAGATCGTCCGAAGAACGTATCTACCGATAAGTAATACGTCGAGGCCTGTGGATTGGCATATTCGAATGTTTATTCTCTGGACTGTTTTATTTTTATATTTTTGCAATTATTTGGAATTATCTGCAATTATTTTTATAAACAGTTTCGTCGGTAGTTTAGTTTTCAGCATTTACTTATTCCAATGTTCTGTATAGAATATTGTTACGTTGGAATTTGCGATTTTTTCCATTTTTTATTTAGCTATTGTAAAAGGGAATCGTGATTGTAAAAAGCATGGCGAAATATTAAACAACAAAGTATTAATACGAAACACATAACACGTCATAAAAGGGGTAACAATATTTCTGCCTGCGCTCTGACAAACGCATGCCAATATTAACCCTCTGTTGGCGAACTGGGTCGTTTATGGCCAAACGCAATTTCCTTACTGTTTTGGGCTTCCAAAAAATCCAACAAATTCTGGAATGTTTATCAATGTCTCTGCTATATTGTATAACCATTTATTAAAGTGCAATGTTCAACACATTTTTGGATAAAAATAGAAATTGCTTTCAAAGAAATTCAATAGAGTCCACAGAATTATTCGAATGTCATACGTTATTAACTAGAAGTTTTAATTAAACATTGAACTACTAAAGAAACTACCGTGATTTTCAGCAAGTATAATCGCAACGTATAATCGTCGACGAAGTTAATTATTTGAAACAAATATTTTTAATAAACGTAGAAATTCTTTCCACGAGAGACTCAAGGAGGAAATTCCACCCAGGACGTCGACAACATAAATACGGCAGGAGCTGATTCAGCACATTAAAATAAGACGAAAAGTTCAAATAAACATTTGTGTTGTAACAGTTGCTTCCCTGTCTTCAGAGAAATTGCTCGAAGCGAACAGGTCCAGCTTCGATAGAAGCATGTGAATGCATCGCGTAGACAGTCGAACTTGTTCGAACAACTTACACGAATTCGTCTGCAACTTTGATCGTTGTGTTGATGAAGAGTCTCAACATTGCCAACTGACGTTCAATAAACGAGAGATTTTAAAAAATTGTTGATCTAAGCAATGTCTAACATCACGCAAAATAAGCCGTAACTCGAAAACAAGATCGTATCAAGCATATGTTGTACGAATTTTTCTTCTTGTTTCAGTACGCTGAATCAGTTACCTATCTTCTCGCAATTTCTCACTTATTCTATAGTATAATTCACCGATAGAAGATTAATATTGCAGATATAACCTGGATAAAAATTCAATGCAAGCCGCAAAATACATTCCGATGAAATAAAAGTTTCAAATCGTAGAACTTTGAAAGAAACTACCCGGACTGTATGGAAGCATCATTTTCCTTTGCCACCCGTTTGCCACCCTCTCGAATTCAATCGGGAATTCATGCGCAAACTCAGCCAAACAGAAGCTCCGCCAAATGTATGTATATTTCCCGATTTAATATCACCCCTGGAAGGCGAACGCGCGTAAAATCGACGCGGCTTCGTTTCTATTGATGCGTTTAGAGGCGAGTCAGCCTGCCGGAAACGAGGTGTTTCATCGAGATGGTAAGAGAGCCAAGCCCGGCTCGGGATATAGATTCGTAGAAACGAGAAAACGAAAAAGCAAATGGCGAACAGGGGATTGATATCAGGGCAAACTGGCTGAAGAGTAATTCGATTATCCGCACGAAAAGTACGGAGGCGTTGTTATATGAGGCGGTAACTCGACGCGATCTACGACGCACCCTCGCTCTACGCCACGTTCCAAGCAATACTCGATGTAATTTAATCGGCTGTCGATAGGCGACAATGGCGTCCCTCCGTAATCTAAAATTGCTTCTCGAGGACCGCTTTTATTAGACGTCCTGTTGTTTCCGTGTTCGTCGTTATGGGCATCCTTAACTTTCTCTACCGTGAAACTAATATATTTAATAAGTGAAAAGCTAAGCGATGGGAAGGGCGAGGAGAGTTGTTACATAGTTATATCAGATAAATAATTAGGTTGAACAGCAAATTGCAAGCTTACAAAACAGCCGAAACTAGAATTTTCTAAGAATCATCGTGTATTTTTATATTACAGTACACTTCTTACGACATATGTGTGCATACTATCTACTTATCTTTTAAATATTTCTGTCTTTATGTGTTGCACTTTTACATTCTAATTTTATTGTTTTATTTCGTTTTCTCCTTCAACATTCTTATCATTCTCATTCTTAGTCTTCTCCTGAAAAGATAAAAATTCGCTAGACCAATTTTAACACGGGTTGCCAGATACGATAGAATCTTCGTCGAATGTGCATATTTGTCTGAAGATGTATAGTACAGCCTGTTGTTGTTCGAGGTCTGGCGATTTTCTTTGGCTTTCCGCGAAGCAATGTTACAGAAAAAGAAATAGGAGTTGCCAGGTTATTTATAGAGGTTGGAACCGAGCTTCACCGTCGGCTATCCGCCTCTCAAATTAATGGAAGACGGCAGTGTTGAGTATGAATTATGTCTAAACTGGAGTTTCTTAAACTGGTTTGCTGAAGTGGCGTACATAAGTGGGTCTACAGAGCTTGATAGAATATGATGGCTGCTGCGGATGGTCGGTAAAACGAGAATGGTTTGCACGTCTGGACTTGACTAATTGCAAGCATCAAAAGGTTTCTTCGCTATTTACCCTGACATTCAAGGAATTTGTGATACGCTTTGCCAACATGTGTGAATCTCAGGCTTCTTACTCTTCGTTGTTTCAATTTATACTTTGGCCAATGAAATATCATTGAATATTTGACCCTTAATCGTAACGAATGATTCCAATCTGAGATTATAAATTGCTATTATAAGGTTCATTGTACGTTATGAGAACGACATTAGGACAACCAGGGGAGTCTCGTCTAAGATAGGATAAAGAAGTAGAGTAATCTAAGGTCTCGCAATAGCAGTTAAGAGTTAAATACTTTAATTCTTACATAAACGGTTATGGCACTCGACGAATTAATTCATTAGGAGATGATATATAATCTAGTAACTTGTAGATGGAAAATTGAATACAATATACAGAGGGGTTGGTAACTGGTGGTACAATCGGAAAGGGGGTGATTCTACGCGAAAAAAGAAGTCGAAAATATAGAATAAAAGTTTTTCGTTTGAGGCTTTGTTCTCGAGAAAATCGAAATTGAATTGAATTGAAATAAAAGATTATTGTAGCCTTTCATATTTTAAAACAATCGAATACGTTAGAAAGTGTTTATAGAAATTTAATTAGAAGAGCAGAAGTATGTGTTCGGCAGAATGGGCAACATTTTCAGCAATTTTTGTAATAATAAACTTTATGATTACTTCATATTATTTCATTATGTATTCCTAATTTTCCGTTACGGTAAAAACAAACTTAAACTGCGATAGTATCCATCGAGACAACGATCCACAGTGAGATCCGTTATACCGAGACGTGATAAAGTGCACGCGTACCGAGCGAAAATTCAAAGTCGATTTTCTCGAAAACAAAGCCTCAAACGAAAAATTTTTATTCTATATTTTCGACTTCTTTTTTCGCGTAGCATCACCCCCTTTCCGCTTGTACCACCAGTTACCAACCACCCTGTATATTTTTGATTTCTAAACCCAGCTTGAAAACTAAGACCGAGCAACCGTATGTTTTTACGTATAACTGGAAAACTAAGCTCATTTAAAATGTTAAACTTTACAACATATTTCAAAATCATCGACATCCGAGAGAAAGTAGCCGTCCGACAAGTTTGCCAAAAATTATTTTTCCAAATTTCCTGCGGTTTCGCGCGGAAACCTCTGCTATCGTTACATTTCTTTGTTGATGCTCTATGAAAAATCAAAAAGACACGCCGCTCATGGTATCCGTCGCCTTGCACATTGCATCAAAATCTAGCCGTATTTGTTCCCTTCTTATTATTATAGAAAGCTATAATGTATCGAACAATTCTATCCTACATTTGCGATACACTGTTTTATAGTCGATAGCAGGGTGAACATTTCCTCGATACCAAACTTTACGTATCTCTTTCAAAATTCTTTACATTAAACTGAGGTTGACGAACGACGAATCCAGCTTAATTTCGAGCAATTGACGCTGGCTGAAACAGACGGAGTCTGGATTCCGCGAGGTTGTTTTAACTTTGCAACGCACGCAACTGCAAGGGGCCAGCCTCGTTGCACGGTGACGACATTCTCCGCTCAGGTTACACGGGGCAAAACGTTCCGCGCGGAAAGTACCGATTAGGATCCATTAGCATCGTGTCCCGGCCCGAGAAATTCTCGTGGCTCTAACGAGAAAGCATGCACATGGAAAATACGCTTGCCGTGGCCTCACTTCTACGCCACACACGTGTGCATCATTGGATAATTCGAATGATTAATCGTCCACTCCCTATATCCCTTTTCCTGGTTCGTTGTAAATGGTAAACGCGATGATACAGAGCGTGCCGAGGGAATCCTCTTTCGTCAAGAGGACGAGGATCAAAGTGATTATTAAGCGTTTAACTATTTATGGGAGGTTGAAATGTAAAAGAGCGTAGAGATCCTATGCAATATGCAAAACTATACGAGATATCGAATGTCAAATGTAAAAAGCCGTAAAATGTAAATAATAAAATTATATTTCTCAGTATACTCTATCAAGCACGATCTGCTTTAACTGATTATTATCAGAGCTAGTGTATACGGTTCCTCGATTTTATACATGTATAACGTTACCAGGATTATTGCGCATAGTTGTAGTATCGCGGAATTGGATTAAACAAACAAAATAGTATTCGCAAAATTTTGCCAAGTGTTTAAATGTGTCATAAATAAATTTGAAAAATTCTATATAATAAGCTGTATAATATACCATATCACGATATATTACAGCTCGAATAACCGTAAAGTAAGTGGAGCATATTGAAAAGCTTGAAACTTTTAATAGTTCATAGTTAGAGAGCAATTTTCATGTACTCGAAAACCGATCAAAATCACTCGAATATCTCAGCTTCAATCGTGCTCAGCATCCAATAAATTCTCTATAACCAATAACGAAGGTAAACCAATGAATAAAAGCGAAATAAAACATGCAGCTGAAAATCTCCATATGCGGAACCACGATAATAAGCGTATTCGCAATCCCATCGGGCTTGCGAGCTTCCCAAAGTCGTTTGGCACGAATGTCGATGGACAGTGAGCACAACGGGTACCGCCGTAAAGTCTCTATTTCTCGTTTCTATTCTGCGTTTACTGCGGTTGGTCCGAAACCGTATTATTCCAGTCTCATCGTTGTCCGCGGTTTTTACGAGCGTCCCGTACGCGAATTCCCGCTTCTATCAGCCGCATCACATTGGCACGCGTTGTTTTCTGCGTCTGAAAGAGGCCGAGGCGCGCATACGCGCGAGGGTGAACGAACTTCCGCGCAAAGATATACTGTTACCGTCACGAAACGCGATACGCAATTCGTTCGCCTTTAAAACCGCGGCAAGAACGTTTCTGCGATGCTTAACCCCTCGCTCTTGGGAATCGTACTCGTGGAAAAACTGGTAGAAGCGGTTGTTTATCGCTGCAAGTTGAATTTTCAGAATGCATCAGGTTAAAGGGATTATCTTTTCATTTTTCGCGCAGATAGCGCGTGTTCATAGTTACAAACCGCTTTATCTCTAATTGGTATTCAAGGTCCTTTGGGAGTAGTTTGGGAGTACTGGCCTTGTAGTAGAGTTTGCAGCCGTGGAGCAATTGTAATGTTTCGAATTTAGGGAACTCGAGGAGTTCCACTTGATGCTAAACTCTGTAAAGTTCTTATGCTTGTGATGCACGAATTTCGAAGTGTCACTTGTTGATTTAATGAGATTGCTGGATACGTGGAAATGAGAGAAGTAACAGTTAATATAATATCCTTGAATAAATGGAAGCGCACACCTTACAACTCGGAGCAAACTCGTAGATTACGGTAAAAATGGTAGTAAAATCGACATGGCAGCATCTATTCTCGATTGAAGGGCGCATAAAACGCGATCGAGGAACGCTTTTAACAAGCATCGTCTTTCGTCCTCCACTCACGAACGGTATCGCCGGCGGAATTACGAAAGTTTTTCCACTCTTCGGATGTAAAAAAGTTTCGCCAACAATGCTCTCCTGGCAAATTACCGGAAGTACCGCGAGCATACCCACCCATCCTCGAATCCACCCGCTGTATCCGTTTTTTCGTTAGACCAGTACTCGTGCTTTTCCCTCCATTCTTTCTTTCTTTCTCTCTCTCTCTCTCTTTTTTTTATCTAGTGTCGATAGCTGTTCGACAGAAAACGTACGCCGACTGGTTGCGAGCTTCTAGCTGCAGGATCCTACAAACGATGGCAACGCACGCGAGTCCACAGCTCGGCGGCGCCAGGTGCGATAAAACCCTGGCTGGACTTCTTTCCAACGACTACAGCGTTCTCTGGATTTCGATGCAGAATGGTGGAATAAATCTGGCGATTTTGCTGCAACTACACGCGATACTCGTAGATCAAAACCTCATTAATTTCTTTCTCTCTCTCTCTCTCTCTCTCTCTCGGTATGTTCGGAATGGTGAAGGGTATTTTTAGCTTTATTTTGAATATGTGAGATATTTTATAGTGGAGATGTGTATACGTGAATGGTGCGTTTTGGATGCTGCAAGTGGAAGTTTGAGCGCTTTGTGTTTGGAACGGTAATTCGACTTTGGGAATTTTGTATTTATTTCTCAATGAAATATTTCACAGTGACCATTCTTTGGCTAATTTCCGCGAAAGAATTTTTATTTAATTTCCAAATCTTGCGATATTAACTGTAACACAGAATAATATAATATATCGAGATTAGCAGATGTAAAGCAACAGAAAAGGAGCAATTCTGCTTATAAATTTTATTATAGAATTCCATCGTATTCTATTATATTGAAAACAAAATGATGAAAGCTCTATTACAAAAATAGTTCGCACCGTAAAAATTCCCACTCTTAAGCAAATATTCTGTCTGTTCTCCAAACAAAATAAAATTCCATTTAAATTTACTCTTCGATACCTCTCGACGCTGCGGAATCCACGAAATACGATACGTTAAGCAACTATTGGATGGAAATTCGTCATCGAGAGGTGAAACCCCCCAGTGAAACCCATCGAAGCCCTAGGGCGGATGTTTTCGGGTTCAGAGCCTGGAAAGCGCTTGACTTGCGGTGATAATCCACGATCGAGCCGAAAATGACTGGTTCCCTTGGTCCAACGCGGTAATTCCAGCTAGTCGACAATTTAGGCACACCGAGGTTAATTCGATCTTTTGTCGAGCATTCTCTCTCTCTCTCTCTCTCGCTCTGCAGCCGCTCTCTCGACATCGAAACGGTAGCAATTCCGCGCAACGGTAATTCGGTTGGCAACTCCGCGGCTCCCGATCGACGCATTTTCGTATACACCAGTGGCTCGAGTTATTGGATTACGGCATTTGATCGGCTAGTCGAATTACTTGACTATTTGCACAGGCTTAATCGATAATGACCCCGTAGAATTTGTCGGTCCCGGCGCGGCTTCTATCCCGAGCGTTAATGTCGCCGAACAAAAGAGACTCTCGCAACGGTGAACGAGTAATAGCCACCATGATCCAGAATCTCGGATATCTTTTTTAGTTAGTAAAATTACTCTATAATTTCCGTTGTATGATATTTTACCATTTCTGTGCTTTGTTTTCCATCATTACCGTTATTTTTAGTTTAAGGAGAAATAATTTGGGCAATTCAAGGCAAAATCGTATAGCTTTTTGATTGCAGAGTTTGTTCATATCATGGTATGGTTTCTTGATTTCGCTTTGTAATTTATTAGTTCATTTTATGTTGTTGTAATTGAGTTGGATTCTTCCACTTGTTTCTCTCTTTTATTTCCTGTTTTAATTTCTCACAATTTCCAATCGACGAATAGAACAATCGAAATCGCGCATAATCTTCCCCTTTCAAAGTAACGCAATCAGCAGGTATTCAAAGCACAATACAGTCACTCAATTTAAACCACAGCGTAAAACCTGACGCCCCGCAGAAAGCGAATTTAATATATTCCGAATCGAAACACGATCCATTCTGCAGGATTGAAATATTCCATAAGAAAACGTGGCTTTACTCTCGCTCTATTCGAACCACCCCATCGTGAAACCACCTCGTCCTCCAAGGAGTAAGTAGCACGAGGAGCTGACTTCTATATACATACATATATACCAGGAACCGACTTCAATTCTCGAGTCACGATGAGAAGCAAGACTTTCCTGTAGTGGCATAAACGGTGAGTACTGCACCCTGGAGGCAGGTCACCGCGGACGAACGAAAAAGGGGGTTCGAAGTCGAAGAAATCGAGAACGTGCTCCATGGAACCACAGAGAACATAACTGAGGGATCGTAGATGGAAGGGAAGTTCCGAACTTGTGGTAGTTCTACTACATTCGCTACCAAGGGGATTTTCACTCAGGATAAGTCTCATAAGCATTCGTTCGATTATGTCTTCACAGATACAACAATTGACCTGGCTGTTACTCTACTTCTATTTCATTCCTGACCCATTATCTCTCTCTCTCTCTCTCTCTCTCTCTCTCTGTTCTGTATATATTCCTTATCTACTGGCAAACATACGTATTCGTCGCTATACTCCTTATGCAATGACTATATTATCTACTACTATTTATTAACTACACTAAATCAAATATTATAAGATATATTTATAGATTCACTGGAAATCCACTGCAGGCTATCAATTATTTAAATCACGCTTTATAGAATATTATACTGTATATTACAGAATATTCAATGTAGAATACGTAAATTATTAGCAGACTGCGGATATTTCTTACAAATGAAACTGAACAAATGGAATGTAAGTAGATTTCGTTTTACGAGCAAACTTTCTAACGAAAAGTTTTCTTCGGAAATTTGATCTAATTTTATATATTACGCACACTCGTAAAAATAAAAATTGGCAGTTTAGTAACTACACCAAGATCCAAATGTTCGGTTTTGAACTATAGATTTAAGAATTATCTCGACTATAACAACGAACCTTTCTAGGTACGTTTGTGGTTAATTCACTTTACTATACATCTATTGCTAGAATTCTTTCATTCTGGTACAATAAACGTATATATTTAAATAAAACAAAAAGGCTGACGCGTCCACTAATATATCTCTTATTATCTGTATAATTCTTTTATATTACAAACTGTTGTACTGGGTGTTCTTTGTCTTTTTCGGTGAAATCCATTCGTAATTGCGACTTGGCTGAAAAATAAATTTCTGACCTCGCTTATCCGAAGAAAAATTTTTCGAGTTACACAAATACCCTGTTCTTTGTTAAATGTCAGCGCAGTAGCTGACGAAATGAAAAGGAGAATAAATGATCTCTTTACGACGTCACCGTGTGTGGTTAGACAGAGAAATAAATATTCGAGATACTTGAACTGAGCCAGCGAGTAAGGAAAATACTAACAAAGATTTGATAGACTGACTTTTACTCATCACCTGATATTACTTCTCAGGAAAAAACTGCACGTTATATGCATTTTTTTTAAATCTGTATCTCACAAATCTTCACTTAAGTGCCCCATCATAAGGCAGCGCCACAAAGTAATTCCCGCCGCCTCGAAATCAGTTTCACTGGACATCGGTAAATTGCCGGATATTAACCTCTTCCCGCTGCTCTTTCATCCCTTATCAACCCTTCTAACTATCCCAGCCGATTGCTGGTTACACGATGATTTGATCTTCCCACCGCTCTTCTGTTTTTTCCTCGCCCTTTTCTCCACCGTTGAAGAGGATTTTGAGATAAGTGTTGAGGAAAAAGCTTCGGTGCAATTTGTCGGCTGCCAACGTCGGTCACGTTTCTCGAGAAACGATGCGGTGGTTCCGGTCGCGAGAATTGTGCGGACACGTCGGAAACGAACGCGACGAAACGCAGTTGCTGAGAAGAATGAAGAGTCTACGGGTGGATAGGTCGCGACGAGACTTCCGCTGAGAAGAGAGTGAAATATCGACCCGACGAGTTCGAGCGTGAAAATCTATCAATTTATTGAGAAAAGGGGCCGATCTCGAGGTGATCGATCATTCGGTGATGCTACGACTCGTCGATGCTTTCGTAGGATTGTATTGGCTCGATATTTTGTTGAGTTCTAATGGTTTTCCTATATGTCACGTACTGGTTTTTGTTACTGTTAAATGGTATCAAATTTAACATACTTGCATCTCAATTAATTAATATGTAAATGCTTTAGTAAATGTAAAGATACTTTTTGTAGCCATTTATTACAGACAAAGAGTTTCACATCAACGCGTATTCCATAGATTCTAGGAATTTAGAAAAACTCAATTTAGAATCTTGTTGCTGTACTATATGATTTGATGGAATAATCATCGAATACTTATCATTCGTATGTAGAATATCAATTTTAATAACGAAATTCGCAGCAATGTGAAATTTTTTGCAAGTTATTTTTTGTATGTTATTATAAACGAATCGTTGCGCGCTGATTTTGCTGAAATGCTGCGAGTAGATCCGTGTTCGCTTAATTGATGTTTGAGAATAAATAAATAATCTGGCAAAGAATGCTACGCTAAGAAACAAGTTCTATCATCGATTAATTTAATTTCAACTCGATGATAATTTGAACTCAATGTACAAATAAATTGATGGACGTGTAGCGAAGAATCTTGTCAAATACAGCATAAGACGAGTACAATGAAGAAGAAATACTCAAAGGAGTATTCATTGGATTGCCTGTGAATTGAGATCCAAGAATAGTCATCCGACAGAAACTGCTTCGAATCCTCTTCTCTATAGACACCAATTTCCTGTCTGAAAAGTCACCATTGAACGGCTTATAGTAAGGTAGACTATGGTGTCGATCTTCTATAGCTTTCGACTACCCATAATAGTCGATTGAACTCAAATTCTACGCAGTGCTGTGCACAAGCATCGTCGAGATATTGATTTTAACAAACGTGAAATTCGTATGCTATAACATGTAGATTACAATAGATTGGTAGAATAAATTACGGTGTCAATCTTCTACAACATCGAACAGTCCATGATATGTTCGGTCTATATGACTTAGAAATTTCACAGCCGCTATACATTGATTTTAACGAAGCATGGTGCACCGTAGATACGAACTACAGTTGAGAATGGTATGCGCCGCGCCGTGCCGGTTATGGCCCATTTATCTGCCGCTGTTTATCTTACTTACATACCATTCTATCGTCCCAGTAGAACTTTCGTTTGCATGTTGCCCCTTTATTACAACTTTTCGTTGTTAAATTGTAAAATATTTAATTGAGAAACGACGCTACGTCGATACGTATGTGATTGTATCTATAGAATTTGAGACTATAGAATTATAAATGGTACAATTATCGCAGTATGACGTCTCTATTTTTACAATGCCAGTAATTACATTCTAGGTTTGTAGTATTTTTCTGACAGTCAATCTAATCTTGTACCGTGTATTTAGCTAAATTAGGAAAAGAAAATTTGTCGAGTTATTCAATCAAAATTTAATTTTAATTATAAGTGGTACAATTATCGCAGTATGACGTCTCTACTTTTACAATGCCAGTAATTACATTCTAGGTTTGTAGTATTTTTCTGACAGTCAATCTAATCTTGTACCGTGTATTTAGCGAAATTAGGAAAAGAAAATTCGTCGAGTTATTCAATCAGAATTGAATTCTATGAAGATAGAGTGGTGTTGATTTTCTTTTTAAATTTGACCACGAATCTTCTAAACAAATTGGATAATTTTAATTTGAGTCCGGAACGATATGAAAATTCTGATCTTGCTGTTATTATACCTCGGTTCTCTCAAAGGAACGATTTAATACAATTGACGCAGTAGAAAAAGTCGAAACGAAGCAACTGCTTATGAGGTGATAGGGTGAGAGCGCGTAACGAAGCGGCAGCATTTTGCTGCAACGTTTATTTCTTTCAATTACATTTGGCAGCTGCACCAAAACTCACCAACGACCGTTCTGGATTCTACACCGTTTGTTTATGGACTTCCATATATCAGCCTTACGAGCACTTAACAGAAAGAAATGGCCGCAATCTTTCCTCTCTAATTCAGTCACTTAACCATCGCTTATATTCGCTCAGTTGGGTTGAAGATTTTCCTGGAACGTCGAATGGCGAACGTTGGTACGAATGAAATTCGACAGTTCGACAGTTAATAAAATTCCCTTCACAATTCCCAAATCCTCGGAATCCTAGATTTTGATGAATAATTGGTCTGAATATTAATCAAGAACCTTGGATTATCGAAGAATCATCCTTTCCAAAATTACTTTTTAACGTTTCAAAGTAATCAAAGTAATGTTCATCATTTATTATTTACGGCGCTTTGGTGAATTTTCCCTTTCAGAATTAATCATTTCCTGATCCTTCATTTGTTCTCAGATTTATAATAAAATTATTTTTTTAGAACTATATTCTTTTACGTGAACTTGAATTAATGAGAAGTGTAACGACCGTTTCTGACAGCGTAAATCTACTAAACGTGGAGAACGTTAAAGACATTTTTTCTGTTACACGAAAGAAAATTTGCAGTGCGTAAATTACTTCAAAGAGACTTACAAACGAAGAAATTATAACAGCTTCGTTTTAACATTTCCCAAATTCCAAAATTGTTAATTCTTACAACATTTAGAACGATGAAACAAAATAGTCGATGAGAAAGTATATTGAACGACATAAAGATTATTACCATTATCAAATATACAATATCACCAAGAAATAATTTTCGCAATTAAAATTTTATCCTACGTTTGATACGCACCTGTCTAATACTCTTTTCTGGTTTTCAAATATAAGGTGTCATTAATCAACTGGAAAAATAAGATGTCACTAGGCCAATCGGAACGTCAAAGAAAATTAATCGTTGGTCGGATCTGCAGGGTGAGAGACAATCGGTTTGATGATTTTCAAGCGAAAATGCGATCCGACGGCTGTCAAAACCGGCACACGGCTCAATCCATTGCTCGCCATGGCGAGATTCAACGGTTGGAAACGTTATTAACGCCGCGGTTCTGCGAGATGTATCAAAGTTGGGCCAATTAATACGTCATCAAAGGGCGCGGCACGCTGGAACGGTCGCAATTTCTGAGCTCTCGAAGACGTCCCGCCGGGGCTACTGTTGCCCTGAACGCGGGAAACAGACAGACAAACGGCCCAGCGGGGGATCTGGATGCTGCACGATGAAACAATTAGGCGGAAATACCTCTAATGACGTACCACAGCTGCTGAAATTCGCCCAGCAAGATTCCACGTCGCGTTCCTCCTTAATCTTCATCTATGGACCGTCTAACGTAACGAAAACGTGACAAATCCTTTTTTTCTTTATCTCGACGAGTCATGGACGAGCTGCAAAGGGGAGATATTCTTCTAAGCTGAAGGTGTCGTTCAGCATCTTTGAGGATACGTTCGATAGAGTTGCGATCTCTGGCTGTATTATTTAGTTGAATTAGCTGTAGACATCCTGCAAGTTTTGAAACGTAAAATGTTGCGAGATAGGCAACTAGCGCAGCATCCTTCAATAGGTTTCTAACTCGAAGAAATTGATTAAGAATTACATCGTGATTATGAAAATCGAACGAAATCTTATATTCTACTCCGAGGAAGAATAATTTATCGAGTTAAGCTAAGATAAAAGATACCAAAGAATTCACTTTTACGATCGTGATCATTTGTGCTCCGAAAGAACTTTGTCTGTAGAAAGAAAAAGATTTGAGTTTCGAGGGAAAGGTGGACTTTAAGAAATCGAAACTTCAGAATCCACTGTTTGCAATAATCTGAACGAGTATTTTGAAAAGATTGGCGAATGTTTTGATAATCTTTGAACATTTAAGAACCAGTAGAAAATGTTCGCTATATCCAAACAAGAAAACTATGGAGATAATGCCGGCTCAATTCAGCCAATGATCATCCCTCTGCAAGCTAAAGTCTTGAAGAGAGGAACACGAAGAAGCAGAAGATCGAGGATAAAATCGCGGCGGACGCGTGGTGTCGTTAAAGGGAATCGCGGCAAGTAGAAGCATCGCTTTATCTCGTTAATTTATTTCGCTGTTTACCGATCCCTACGTCGCTTAAAGATTACACGGTGGCGTCCGCTTAGAAAGCGCGGACGAGACGGTCGCAGCAGCGTGCAAGGTTTCACGGAGATCAGTCGGATAATTCTTTTCGACGGTAATCCGCTTGCAGCGTCGCAGAAAAGAAGCTTAGGACAACATCTGAGCGTACATTGAGAACGCTTTTCGCCCTTTAAACGGCGGATCAACCGAGTCGCCGCGATCAAGAACAATCAGGCACTGTCGTTTCGATTATGACAGCTCTGAGCCTTCACTTGAGTACCTTTACAGTTTTTAGAAAATTCGTGGAAATGATTATTTAGCAAATGACACGTTTCTACTCTTTCTTAATACTGTTTGTATGAAATAAAATCTTAACAATGTTCGTGTTAATAATACGCTGTGGTAATTAAATAATTCAACTTACGTTCGCTTATAATCCACTAATGATCGAAGGTTGACGATGATCACAAGATTTGCATATAGTTTCCACCTTTGGAGAAAACTTTCAGTCACATATTTAGTTCACAAAGCTTTTTTAACTGTCGTACCTTTACGTTTTAAAATAAAACCAGCATAATAGTCAGATCGAATAGTCCATTCTTGTAACCAATCCTCTTATCAAAAACAGATATCTACTTAGACAATCATATAGTTCATTTGAAAGATAAAATCACGCCATGATAGTAGTCGGATCGAATAATCCGCTCTTTTATTCACTTATTTTATCATAGTACAGTAAAACTTCATTTCTTCGAGCGAACTTTTAGTGGAAGACCGATTAACTGAACCTTTGCTGATTGAATGCACTTAAAGCCCATATGATTTCAACGAAAAATAAATGATGAGGGGAATTGGTGAATTCTAATTATTTATTTCTTGGGTCGAGCTGTTGCCAAGATGATATTTTCATGTATTACGGCGAAACTTCCTTCAGAAATTTTTGAAAAGATTGATATATCATGTGAAACCATGTTAGAAATGTTATATCAAAAAATGGCGTAGCTAACGATACCGTTTCTGAGACGAAGAGGTACGAAGTACGTAATTCAATATAGTTTTGGACGCGTGTAAAGCATGCGTGTTCACATAGAAGTTTGCGAGTGATTATACGTTGAAAAATATATAAAAAATGCAAAAAGAACCTATTCACGGACCGGAAGACTCCATCACAAATATTTCAATCCTTATCAAGACGCACGATTCCCGAAAATTTCCACAAGATACAGAAATCTCGCGAGTCGGTTCGTCTGCGCTTTTTATCGATGGCTTGGCGATTAAAAGCCTTTTAATCAACGCGCTCTCGACCGGTTGACTAACGCGAGATCAGCTCGCACGGGCTGCTTGATAAGCGCGATTCCGGCGACGTGCCGATAATGCAAAGTTGTGCTCGAAACGGCAAAAGAGGACGAGGTTATCGGTGAAAAGGGCCAACCCTCCACGTTGCATATCGGCCGCGTTTACATCGATAAGTGTCTCGACGATCGCGCCGCGACCAATCGCCGCGCTGTTTGAATACCTAAGCACCTAAAAACGCTTCGAGTATCAACGTGTGCGATCATTCGAAGCACAGGACGACCACGTTCAAAGGTAGAAATCCACCCTTCCACCAATACGCCGATATGCACGCTAAAATCGTGGATAATCGGCTTCCAGCGGACGTCGCGTTCGTCGTTAACGTTCTATGAAAGATAATGATATCGTGGAATGGAACGGTGTACGGTTCTCCGGGGAGAAATAGAGAAGATAGAGAGCCTGCTTTGTGTGACAGAGGTGTGTGCAGATTCTGGAAGCCTGGAGAATGGGTAAGATTGATTTTTTAGGGAAATGAAGAAGGATGAAGGATAAGATTGGCTTTTGCGAGAAATCCGAGAATTGAATAGGAAACGTGATTGATGTAGGTGTGTGTTGGGGTACAGTGATCATTATGTAGAAGAGATTTTGGAAAGGTCAACGAGCTAATCCCTTGAGCACATGCAACAACAGATTAGAGAATATATTGGACTGGTTTAAAGTATCAGAATATTTGGAATAGAGTAATTAAATACGAGTATAAATAGAAATGTTTCAAAAAACACGTGTACTTTCATCAGCTGTTTTGTTGTTTCTACAAAGAACGTACAATGTGTTGAAATTAGTTGTTCAGATAGTAGCCTGTTAACTCTGTGTAATTCAAGCTTCACTCGGTACTTCGTCTCAATTTGTTCGTACTCGGTAAACCATTATCAAAATCGATACAAATGATGAATTTTCATGTATCCGTAAATTAATGAAATTTGTACACGTATATTCTCAAATTGTTCAAAATATTCCATATGCGTAAAAACGAACGAAACAGAATTCCAACTCTATCCCAAATTATTTTCCATTCTAACTTCCGCTCAGGAAGATCCCTGTACTCAAAATCCCAATCGATATCTCTCGTACAATGCGCACATGCTTTTCGAATCGCATACATAACAACGAACGAGTTCTTGCCTACCAAATGCACTACTATAATCCATACGACGTATACCTATCTACCGGTCATAAATATTTCGTACAATAGTAACGATGTATACGCTTCGGGCTGTGGCGCGGATTTTCCTTTGAAAAATCCTCCATCGACTTTTTGTCGGACGTTCGTGATGAATCGGCCTTGGCGAAGGGTTTTAGTCGACAAAAACGACTTTCTCGCCCTTCTACGATCGAAAGCAAGCCAACGACTGGAAAAAGGGTTAAAACGAGAGAGAGAGAGAGAGAGAGAGAGAGAGAACGTTACAGCACAGGTCGATACGTTTCGAATTGTGTCGAGTTGATGTACAGCGTGCACAGACGAGAGGGTTGCGACTAGAGGGTGGAAGGAAGCCGCTGGACGATGGACAGATGCAACTGCTATAACCGTGCAGCGAAATGGAAGCCAATAATTCTTTGTACCCGGACGGGGACGCGCGTGTGCGAGCAGAGGAGGCGCGTGTGGGCGCTGATAGCGGCGCGTCTGTATAAATTGCATCGTTTCCCTTGAACGGTTCATCACGGACCAACGATCGCATTCTATTGATTAGCAGTCCAATTATTGGGCCAGGTTGTTGCCTATTTTTATCTTCGCCCGTCTCCTTTCACCAGAGATGTTCATAAAGTTTCTGTGCGAGGGAATCTATCAGAAAGTGGCGGGGAATCAAGGTGAGAATTTAGGGTCTGGATCGTTTTCAATGGAGAATTGTAAAGGTATTAGGAAGTTTCCCGATGATTTATTCATGCAGAGCGAAGTATATCGTAAAATAGAAATGAAAGGGATGGAATAATTCAGAGATTTTTAAGAGAATCATTCTTTAACCGGTTATTTGAAAGCCGTAAATCGTTGGATTTAACGCGATGCTGTGTTTTATGGAGCAAATGCAACAAACACGAGTATATTTACGACGAAATCCAATCTGAATTCTGACTTTAATCTTAATATAAGGATTCGAAGATCAGGCGATGTAAATATCCTTCGGTAATCATTTAAGAACCACAAGATCGAAGAGTTCGTTCGTATTCATTCATATTATCCCTGGGCAACATAAAAATATATAAGACGCCCAAAATACGTGCGCTAAATTGAATTCTCGTCGAAATATGCAGTAGATCTTCGTTAATTGGAACAGGACGTCAATTAATGTCCGTTTAAATATTAAAGATCGCACAGAAAAATTAACTCGCGGCGAATTTAGAGCTTGCTACGCCCTAAATTCGCAAAAATCAATACATCTATTTCAATTAGATATTCTCGTAAATTCTTATTCTCATAAAAATTCTTTTATCGTCAACAACGGCGAAGTATCATAAAGAAAATAGCATCAGTCAGACAATGGCGTGCACGTTCATTGTCGCGCTAGTATCAAACGGCACGAGGAGCGTAATATCGCGCATTCATCCGCGCCTATCAGGATCGCTGCGCCACACACATATATTACTGATTATTGCGACGAGCCTCGAAGATCCGCCGGATACGGCGGCTGCAGTTTCAGTATCAGCTCGCACATTACTTGCATCGCGGCGAGTGTCAGATAGCGCGCGTGCGAGCGTTAAATTTACCAGCATGGAACGTCTCAAGGATTTTGGTCAAAGTACCAGCGATCAAGAGGCAATAACAGGATGATGATAACGACAAATGGAGAGATTCGTGTCGAGGTCGTGATTCGACGCGAAGAAATTTTAAAGAGATGTGCCTTTCTACAGAATTCTGCGCTCTGTATTAAAATGATAATCATTCCCGTATATATTTTCTACATTTCGCTGCTTGGCAACGGCAGTGGTACAAATGAAAGAGAGAAAATTTTAAGGCAGAGAGGCTTTTCCAAATTTACGAAGAATTCTTTCTGAGTCGTTTCAACGACATCGTAAGGCTGACTTAACGCAAGATATGCCACTATTCGCGAAAGTAGTACAACCTTTCACTTGTAGCGTCACAAAACAACTGAATACGAGCCAATGTTGTTGTAATACTAACATAGTTCAGGTTGATAGCGACATGGGTAACAATTTTGCCCTTTGACGCAATATTTGAAGTTTGTTGAATTGTGTCACAAACGCTGCTAAGCAGCGAGCCGATGTAATATAACTATGGTCCGTTTTTTGTTAAATATTGGTATTAATAATAGCATGGAGATAATACCTTTGTCGACAACTGGCACGTAGCCTTTTCAGTTTTTTTTTGTTTTTTGAACGTTTAAATAAAAGCTTTAGGAAAACGAAAGGGGCGCTGGATAGCGTGTTGGGACACATATTGTTATTGAATGTATTTGTGTCATAAAAGATGGTGCACATGCAAATGAAAAAATTGCAATGATTTTTATGAAATGAATGTTTGATGTATTGTTAGAGTTGTAGATATCGAAAAGTTTACGAGACATTTAATAAAGAAGAGGGTGTTTTATGTAGCAACGCATAAAGTATGCAGAATTTTAGTACTCACTAAAGTAGGGCGGTAATATAGGAGTAGCGACTCGGAGCTTGTAATTATCTCTTTTATCTCTGAGTTTTACAGTCTCTAAAGATAGTTGTATTCTTTTCATTAGCGAAATAACTTCATAATAAACCGTTGTAACAGATATAAATGAGAATAATTTAAGGCAAATGTAAACGTGTGATACCATATTACAGTTTTTACAGAGATACAAGTGTTAGGAGAACTTTAAATTATAATAGACACAGGTATATATACATATATATATATAAGAAAAGACTTACTTTTATAAACTTTGCGTGTATGAAACTAGGTGTGAGAAAGATACACTTAAGTGTGAGTTGCAAAACCAAGTCCATTTTCAGGTCATAAAAGCCGAAATTAAATACAGAAAATGACACGTATAAAATATTATCTGACTTTTTGACATCCTAAATTAATCCGAAATAGCTACATAAAAATAATTTGTCAGAATAATTTATAAAGAAGTAATTTATCAGAAGAAGTTTTGAATTCGTGATAATTTAATTTTCAAAGTTAAATCTTCTAAGTCTAATGTATTATCACTATAAAATTGATGAATTTAAACATTTATATATTTTTATTATTATATATTTTCAATTAAAAACCTACTCTACCGATAGAAAATCAGAATAGAAACAAAATATGCAAGCACAAGAACCAGCGAGACTACTAAACGTCGTTTAAGTAGAATAAGATTACGTTGCCAGACAATTGTTCTACAAAACGTCGATATTTTCGAACGAATATTTCGAAGAAAGATATTTCCAAAGATATACTTGGAAAGATTAAAGTTGGTGAAATTTCAACGGTATATAGACTCTTATGGATTATCCGATGTTATAGAAGATTGACGCTACAATCTACAATATTGTGACGTCGATATTTTGGTAGGATACTTTATATAATATCTATAGGAAACTATAGCTCGTCGAACTCGATGAACGGCACTTTGTGAACTTTGTGTTCCATCAACTATTATCTATGGATTGTCTGACGTTGTAGAAGATTGACGCCGTGTGTACTCTGCCGTAAGTTATGTCAATCTTTTGGAAGTATATCTCTTTCGTACAAAACACTATGCTTCGTTAAAATCAATGGAGAATAAGGAACAGAATTTTCGAAACTCAGTATTATGAACTCTTAACGATCATTCGATGCTATGGAACAGTGCTGCGATATAGAAGATTCATATCTAAAAAGAAAAGAACAAAAAATCGAAACAATTGACGATCATTATTCATGGATTTTGATTCGAAACAAGAATATATCTGTTTAAATTAAATTAATTTCTAATTTTGGCTATCCTCTAAATAATTTGTCTGTATGCGCTGTATTTACTTTATCGCAGAAGAGTAATGTTAATTATTATAGGAAGCAGAAATGAAAAATTCTCGATTCGTCGAAATCAATTAAACACAGGTGAATTACTTCTC
The DNA here is from genome assembly GCF_910591885.1 of Bombus terrestris. NCBI lineage: Eukaryota > Metazoa > Arthropoda > Insecta > Hymenoptera > Apidae > Bombus > Bombus terrestris. The sequence continues at coordinate 7,715,608 of NC_063278.1, forward strand.
GTTCTTTCGTTAATTGCCACCACGTATTATCAAGGCACTATTTACACATGATTTATAGATTCATTATGATACTATAGTTTTAATTAACGGGATAATAAAGAGTGAATTTAGAAACTAGCGAGTACAACTAGAAACAAGATAAAGTTAGATAGATCAGTGACACGGGCCAAGTTTTAATGGATTTAGGCACGAAGGATCTGAATCTCGATGCGTGACGGATTTAGAAACGAAACTCTAATTCCATTATAGTTTCGTACTGATGCCATGAGTTCAAAGAGTCGCCGAATTAGAGACCAACTGATATCTGCGATTTAGATTACCCTTCTAAAAGCTCTCGGAGATTGAGAGCCCTTTGATCTTCGGTTTTAATGGAATTAGATCAAAGATTGCCGAGATCCTAAACAGACCTAAATAATCCTACGAAATTCAAACACGTCCAAAGCTTCGAATTCAAATTTTTGCAGATGATTAACAAAGTTATCGCATAGATATTTACCATTTTCTCAAATATTCTAAAATATTTATAAATTATTACGAACAGATATATCCTAAAAATATCCTCGAATTAAATTTTTCATTAATTTTTCTATGAAGATCTTTTCAAATCCAGTCATTCGTCTATCTCATCATTATCACAGAGCTCGAGGTTTGTTCTTTTGAATTTTTTGCTTCTTCAAGGGCTTAAGGTTTCCAATTTCCAACGTAACGTATCCCTTTCCCAAAATTCTTTCATCAACGGTTGAATCTCTTTCAATCCCTAAGACCGGACCACCAACGAATCTTATCAGCCAGGGCTTTATTAACAGACATTCAACTTCGTCGACCCTGGTGACCGTCCAATTTTTCCACCGATTCATCCATGCTCTTATCACCAGCGTGTCTTACGTTCCAGGCAAAATACCAGACAGTCTTGTGGCGCACAGAATGTCCCTGCATGATGAATTCCTCTTTCTTCGGGGCGAACAGAATTGAAACATTAAAATGGTAAACGATGCTATTACCGAAAAAATAAAAAGATCATTTTGTGGCAGAAGATTGACGTATCAATAAAATAAAAGAACTTTCTTTTCATCGACAAACGATTTAAATTTTATGTGAAATATAATAACAAGATTATTAGCACTAAAATAATTTATTTTAACTTTTATTTCTATCGCGAGATAGAATCATCCTGAAATTTCACGATTACATTTAATATCTGAGAAAATTTTATTGAAATATTTCAATGAGTATTAATGTGTCGAGTAGTACACGGAAAAGGTTCGTGTAGAGCGGAAATCTAGTTTTGGTTTATTTTATAACAAAATTAACGTAAACACGCTTTCTCATTTAACTAAAAATTTTCACTTCTGTCACTCGCATCGTTTGCCACCCCGTCTACCCCATAAAGCCATATAAAAAAATCATAGCATTGAAATAATAAATAATATATACAAACACCAGAATTTAAAAGACACGTGTATCTCGTTAGTATTAAAAATTCCTATTCTTGCCATTAACATTGTTTAACATTTCAACCAATCTATCGAGGAGACGCCACGTATCTTCTAATTCCACAATGATTTAGTACAGCGTCGTCCTGGACCGTTTTCACGCGATATCCTGGCTGATTCGTCAAAGTCCATACGCTGAAAGCTTTCACGCTCGCGTGGGAAGCTTTGTCGAGGTTCCGGATTCCAGACGAGGGCGTTTTCAATGGAGCTTCTCGTGCAGTGAAGCTTTAGAGCGATATTTGTGGACACAGGTATATCGAGAACTGGTGAAACGCGGGTAGGAAACGAGCATGTTCGTTACACGCTGTGGATAATTCATCGAAGTGCGCCTGGAGGGTTCCCTGTGGATATATTACTGTCGTTCGCTCGGTAGATGAGCGAAAATCGTGGATTAGCCATAGACAACTTACCCTATGACCCGGAGGTCCGATAATCTCGTACGATCGCGTGTGTCCACCAGATTTGTAAGGCTTGCTTGCGCTTGTCACGCTATTGATCGAGGGGATTCTTTTTCGAGCCATAAACGGTTTATGATCGACCCTACTGTGCTTCTCGAATTTTCGTATTACAAACTCCTTGTTTCAACGATAAAAGAAAAAACTTCTAATACATTCAATGGCTACAAGAAGCATTTCTACATATCGTATTTATTTTAGTATCTAATCAATTAGGCCCAAGTATATTAAATCTCGTATTATTTAGTAGTACGTCCATGCGGCTACGAAATTTTCTATGAAATATAGAACATCATAAAAAGAAATGCTTCATTGGAAGATAAAGGCATGTAAAAATATTTCCTGTTGCTACTTTATATATGTATATAGAGAGTGAGAAATCGAATTGTATAGAATCAGACTTATACTTTAGATCAATCAAAACATTCGTGTATTGATCGTCGTGCAGGACCCGTTGGATTATATGAAATATGCATATAGGTAGAGTACAGAATAACTCAAAACGCACACGATATCGGCTAACAGCCGACAAAACAATTTAGTCCACAAATTTTCTTACTAAACTAATACTATGTTGAAGATTAAATAGAAATTTTTACAATTGAGACGTACAACATACGTAGGAATACAAATTAATAGTAAAAACCATAAGTAGGGAAATATTAGACGAACCTCATTTTTGCAAGGTGTATACTTATTTCCAATTCACCCTGTATATCTCATGAGTAATATTCTCATACAAAATACAGTTCGATCATAAGGCCTCACAATTTCCTTCCATCGTTCGAACAGCTCGTTCACAAGATAGCTATTAATTCTTTCGAGAAGGTTATCTGGTTCCCATGAAGCTGTATTCGAAGTATGTAGCAGCGGCCGTTCCCTTTGTACAGTCTCGTTCCTCGACGATTCGTGTTACACGCGGTATATCTAGCGTAACGGAAATCCTGCACGGTCGTATACATGTTGCCGGGTATATTTACACCGGAATCGATGAGAGTTGCAAGTTAACATCGCAGGCCTCCGCTGAGTAGCCTCATGGACTGGCCTCAGAATTGACAGAATTGGGCTCGCTTCTCACGCAGACCTTCCAAGAGCAACAGGACAATGTTAATGGGCCAGTGATCCGAGAGCACATTGTTCTGCGGCAAACTGATCCAGAAATGCGTCACGTTGCCGACGTTACTGTTACGTGACTGGCGTGTGTCGTTTGCCACAGTCGAATGGACTGCCATTCTGGCAATATCAAAGCTGGATTAACGCGAAACTTTGATAGAATTCCGGATTGAAACGCTCGAATTTGTCGAGGAACGTTCCTAGTCAGTCTTTTGTCTTGGTAGAAGGTTGAAGGATTTTCCAAGTTGGAGGAAATTCGTCGAGTTCATTATACAGTTTGACAATTTTAGGATTGAGAATAGCGAGCAAGTCTGACTATGGAGGCGCTGGAATCTGAGATTTTCAAGATGACGTTTCATAAAAAATTTTATTTAGTGAATCGAGTGTAAACAAATGTACAAAAATATCATATCGTTCATGGAAGTATCACAAACGTGTAGATGGAGAAATAAAATTATGAGGAGTACGAGACACTACTACTCAGACAGACTGCTAGACACATTATGATGTGGCTTGTGATATATAACGTGCGATGATATTATACGAATTCTGCCTTTTAGATTAGTAGATATCATACAAGGAACTATTATAAAGAATTATTCAACAAAAGATTAAAAACTATATAGGAGTGCAAGTAATTTAAAAAATAATTAGTCCTTTCGCTACAGACTTGGTTATCGCAAATACATAAAGGGTAAAGTACCGGGGATAGGAAATGAAAAAGGAGATGGGAAAGATACCGTAATTTTGCAATCAGTGTTTGAAAGCTGGTGTACAAGAGTATCGGCTTAAGACAGATTAAAGAGAATCAAGATACAAGAGCTTACGAGTTTTAGTCACGAGACTTCAATGTCTTCGAGAACAACTTCGCAATTCACCGCAACGAAATCCCTCTTTTCCTACCTCCAAATTACATCAAACATCTCCAAACAATGAACACTTTCCATTATCTTCCTCTCAACTTCTTACTATCGCTTCGAACATTCACTTGCCCTTCTTAAGTAGAAAAATTGTCCGAATAACTAAATTGTTCAAAACTTTTATAATTTTGTGATATCTCAACTTCCTTCCTTTCTCTTCTGGTAAAGAAGTGTCGTTCATTTTTAGTAAAATAATTTGCAAATATATTCTTACTCATAACACGTATCCCGGCTGATCTCCGCGCTTGTTCTTGCCCTTTGCACCTCTCTAAATATCTCTCTTTTCTTTGCTACATTTAATCCACAAAAAGCGTGGAATACAAAAAGATGTAATAAAATTACATTGAATATCAAAAGAAATTCTACTTTGCCTAACATAACGATCGTTCCACGTGGCCATATCTTAGCCTAATCAGTAACCTATCAAATTATCTTACTAAATTAACAAACGACTAAAATTACAATTTCCTATAAATGTTAAATAAGAAAATGAGAAATCCTTCGGATGAAGTGCGTCACTTTTGCAAATGCCGTAGACGTTATAAATACTCGGTCTGGAAAGCGTAGTGACGCTGCATGACGGAACGCATCTACTTTTTGCGGCCGTTGGCATCGTTAACGAGGCCTGGATCTTCGCGCTTTCCCCGCTGCGACGCGGAGAAGCGCGCGTGCACACGCGCGAACCAGCTGAAAGTGGATAAAAAGCGAGGCAACGGGGCCAGATATTGCGCGCCGAGCCACGCAGACACGTTTTTCCCTTGAACGTAATTACGGGCCGATTGCGTCTGCGAAACGCGCGCTGGAATGCCAGGGATCGCGAGGAACTCGTGCTGCGACTGGTGAAAAAGGCGGCGATTCCGTGGCTCGATGAATTCCTTCCGAAGAACATGTTAATAGCGGAAAGAAGCCGGAGCAGGGGTGAAGTTCCGCTCGAGTTCCCCGATAGAAGGATCTTTATTCCCTTTGGTGGGCTTCGAGTCACTTGAAGCGAACGGTTCAACGGGAATTGGAGCAAGAAAGAATTTGCGTTTCTGCATGTAAGAGGATTTTAAACGGACGTCTTAAGAGTGTACTTCGGAAATACTCTTAATTTTTCGAATCAAACGAAGTCTTTGATTTTTCTAATTGGATTTGGACAGTGTTCGTGCAATGAGAAGCAAATGGATCGTCCAAGGGTGAGCGATATTTTCTTCATTTCGATAAACGTAGTTTAGAATTTTCTTAATTTTCGAGATTGAACGAGTTTTCTGTTACGTTTGATCGGGCGTGCGTGAAGACGGAATTCGGAATTTTGAGTGGTCGTCCGTTTATGGCACGGGCAGGCCCATTCCCTTCTTTAGGAAATTCCGAATTACATATCCTCCCCGAGCTGCAAACCTAATGACTCCGAAGTCAGGTAAAAAAACCCCGGGAAAGGACCAGCCGGAAGGGCACGATGGACAGACGAAACCCAACGGCTGGTAGGGAGAATCAGCGAAGTAGGAGGACAGTTCATCATCAGACATCGTACCGTGCGGGTGAAATACACTCCTAATAAGATCTTACCACCGCCGTGTTCATAACATCGACGTTACTTTTATACAACAAGTGGAAATACAACGTTAGATTACTTTAACACTCGATCAATTAAACCTCCTTCACCTTGAGCGTTAAATCATTCGAGGTACGCGATATCGACCGATTGGCTTGACCTGACCGGTCGCTATTTAGTCGAGAATTGGGGTGAGTATGATTTGTATAGTTGATACATGAATTTATCGAGGAAGAGTACAACGGTAAGGAAACTTTCCTAACTTTGCAGAGTTCGATTTAGAAATTTTCTAATTTCTAGAATTGGACAGAATTATTTTCCATTTGGAGCTTGCGTTCGTGTATACAAACAGATAAAAATAAAATGTATGATAAAACGAATATGATGGAATGGTTAATAGACGAGCACGTACAGTATAAACGCAATGACGAGAGAATTCTTTTAATCCTGCAAAGTGTAGTTTAGAGTTCAATGAACTTTTTGATTCGGCTTCAATCACGTGTCTATAGGAACGTAAAATAGACCTTTTTTCAAGGGGAAAGCGTGATTGAATAGCGGATACGTGAATTTGTGAAGTATAACTGTATAAAAAGAAACAAAAACAAATTACATAAGAGCGAGGATGGATAAATAATTAATCCGTGATGATGCGTCTATAAAGAATAATTTGACAGTTTAAAGAATAGCCAAATAAAATAAATTAAACGATTCTAATATAAAAATACGTAATCGTAAGGAGAAATAAATTAATCAACACGTTCATTTGTATTCTGCAAACCTTCGCGATTCCTATCTCTGTTATTAGAAATTATTAACGGTGTTATTACATACGGATGAGATATCGACCCGCTTCTCCTATCTGCTGCGATTATTCTTCGTGCGAAAGATACACAATAGCTACACTGCTCCGCAGGATATTAGACTACTGGAGGAACAAACATACCGAAATTTGCAGAACTTGGAGAATTATGTTTGTCCGGAAAGTATCGTTTCCATCCGGTTTCAAACTGTTGCCCTTGTCATATTGAGAGTATTCGATATTTCAGTCGAACGATACTTTGCCAACTTGCTTGTTTTTTACAATTGCAGTTCTCCCATAGAGAATTGTATTTTTAAACGAAAATAACTGATCGATGTAGTCGGTACTATCATAAATTCGTTCTACTTTTACAGTTACTATATAAACGAAGAAAATGGAACGAATATATGTGACAAGTGACATATTAGTGGAACACATCGTCTTAATATCGTATTCAAATGAATGCAATTATTATTGGATCGAAGTACCTACATATATTTTATTTTTAAGGCATTTTAAAACTCTTATTTTTTAAATCTAAAATTCTTCTGGTCTCGCGTAATGGAATAAAATTAGTAATTAAATGAAAATATTAAAAATTTTGGTATACATAAAATTTAATAAAGAGATCCACCTATTATCTCGTTAACACGTGAAATTCTTGGGATTTATTCGAGTATATTATATGAATTTTAATTATCCATAAGCTCAAGTGAGTCATGTACTTAACACGATTCGTCCCTTTGTTCAAGAATAATCAAAGCTAATCATTTAAATCTAATTTTGACTCTCTTAACACTAGAACCGACCTGCAATGTATACCTAACTATAGTATGCACATAGATGATTATAATTAACCTGTTAACCAGGTCATCCCTCACCTAGAAACTTTTATAATTATGAGCTTGATAGTTAATAAAGGCAAATCAATCTTACTCCTTTAGCCCTTCTAAGTATAAATATGCTTCCTTAACCTCCTGACCTTAAAATTGAAATGATACAATGGTTCTATTTTAATAAAAATCCACATCAATTTTGTTCAAGGTAATCTATTTATGGATCTCTTTACATTTTAATGCAACGTTTTATTCCCGTTAAAAGTCAGTTGCGTCGTACTTAATAGGACTGAAATCGATTCATTTTAAATTGATTTGTCTTTGTTAATTTTTCGTTTCATTATCATAGAAAATTCCGATTAAGATAGTAATTACAGAAACAAAAGGTCTGGTAAGGTCTTCGATGTTTCTACTGTTCAACGTTTCAACGTTCAGTGGTTCCTCCTAAACGCGCGAAATGTTATCAGAAACGTATCAAGATTAGAACAATTACGTAATGTTAAAAATCGTACAAATAAAAAGTTCGAAGAAATGTTCGGTAATTCCCGTGTTGGACGTTTCAACAGATCTCTGTGCAGTGTGTCTCGGGGGAAAAAAGTAGAAATAGTGCAATTATTTTTAAAAACTTTAAAAACCAGCAATTCGAAAAAATATCTTTCCTAACTCTAGATAGCGTTAAATAGTTGCCTGTGAACAGAGTGTCATCGGAAACGTATTAGAAAACGAGGGCGCGCGCACGCATATCGAAAGCGATACATTATTCATCGCGGTTGTTCGCCAAGTTTGATTATTCCGAACATCCGTCTTGTCAAGGTAATATCGAGTTGTGTAAACTTGGAGCATAAATGTCGGTCGGAACACACCGAAATATTCAACTTTTCCAAGTTTCGCGCACCGCAGCGTCCTGTACGCAATGTATTCGCTCGCGAGGCACCATATTGTAAAGCCGCTGTTGCGGTTTCGTCGAACGAAATTAATGGGCTTTCTCCATCTCGCGTGAATTCGTGGATGAACTTCATCGAAACTCCAGTTCGAAGACTGTTCTCGTCGCTTTGTTAAAACTTTCGGTAGAACGCAATATATAGCTCCTTAACGATTCTCTATCAACTATCAACTATAGGAGGTCGCGAATGACGCATAATCGTGATTCATGATTTAATACTTTTGTTTTGTCAGTCAGAAATATTTCATGACCTGCGTATACATCGTTAAGCCATCGAATTCCATTAGATTAGTTACGGACGATCTAAATGGTAAAAACTTTGAAACTCTTCCCTGAGATATATTATGATGCTAGGTGTAATTTGGCAAGTTAATATAATAATACATGTGATAAGTTATGATAACTCTCTCGCAGTACAAATATGTTGTAATATAATATTTAAATGTAAGACTTAGTACACATGTAAGCTACAAAATTTACATCGGAAACACTGCAACGTAGATATAAGTAACAAGTTAAAACGAAATCTTCTAAACGTTGCATCTATGCCAATAAGGATTGTCCTAGGCTTTGAACCTTATTGCAATAAATAATATTCGTACGTACATTAATCTATTCAGATTAATAAATTATACTCTCCATTTCATAAATGAAGAAACTTTCAATGTCATATTAAATTCGTATGAAAAAATTTTTGAAAATTGAACAACAATGGCGAAATACAATTTTAAAGATACGAGAAACCTACTGACCTACGTTCGCAACCGCGCGGAATTTAACGATCACAAGTATCGTGGAAGATTGCACGAGAGCGACAATGAAATATGACCAAAATATCAGTGTCAGAAGAAAATTGGCCTATTCACAGATCTGGTGACTGGACGTTTCCAATTTTCTTCGAATTGCCAGCTCGGCAGCAAGATGCGTCACGCGTCATGTCGCAGAAGAAGACGCGACGACATGCGTCTGTGGCTTAGCGCCGACGTAAGGGAACTGTCGAGAGGAGAAGCTTGAATTGGCGCTGATTGGGCGTGCGACAAACATCCGGCCGCATTTCGCGTCCCACGACCGAGAATGCGCTTGCACTCTTCTTGGTGCATGGCATCTGTTGCAGAAGCATCTTCTAATCCTGTATCTTTCATCACCTTCTTCAACTTTGAGCGAAAGTGTTGCGCGGGTATCGAAACAGGGACTAATGGACTATACCACTCCAAAAAAACAAGAGGTTGTCGAGAAAAAGTCAGCTTTAAAATTTTCTCACAGTATCCAATTAATAGACGTTCCATTGACAGAGTGTGACAGATGTTTGCAGCAGTTTGTAGCAGATATTTAAAAGACTTTTTAAGAGCTTACAAAATATAAATTCGTTAAATCAACCTTAAAAAACTGTGGAAGGATAAGTTAGGTGCTTAAGATTAGGTGTTTAAATTGAAATATTTAAAAAATATTGTGACTGAGATATTAAAAAAATATTGCAACTGAAGTATTTCAGATTATAAAGCAACAGAAAGTTCTACGATAAAACAGGTCTGTATCGTACCAATCGTTATTCTCTATTCGTACACGCAGTAATTACACTGCTCCTCTTTTAACTAAAATATTACAGTCGAATTAATTGGTAGGTACCACGTGTAAGGTTTCGACGATATTCAGGCAAATCGGAGGATTTCGAGCAAGCGTGATTCGGAATATTGCACCGCTCGAGGCTGCAAAGGGCTGGAACGCAATACGGACAGATTCGTAGCCTGGCCACATCGATGCGAAATTACATGTCAATGTCCACGCGAGAGTATTAGGTTTCGTGATTGACGACGGTTTACTCCGAACCTACAATTGCTTGCAGAACGGTCATAGGTTATCTATTAAGATTGATCCGTGTCGAGGCAAAGCACTATATCAATTAACCGAAAGGCGTGTTCATCCGGCGGCTGGATCAGCCGAAGGCGATCAATCGCGATCTCAAGATATCGATCGACCTGATCGACTAACGATCCAATTTAATCCGTTACGCTCTAGATATTCAGCCTTGGAATTTGTTACTGTTGTGCGAAGTAGAACGACGTTCTTAACATTGAGAAGTTACATAGAGATCCTTTTGTCTTTCAAATTACACGGCACGTTCTAAAATTAAACCTATTCAACTCTTTCAGAAACTTGTAACGCAAGCTTTGAATCAACCAGTAATTTCGACCAATTGCTATTTAAACACGTATTCTTAGAATTTGTCAGTGTTTTCGAAAGCGGAATAAAATTAGCGTTACGGATAAGATGTAAGTCATCCACAGCCAAAAGTCGATGATTATTTGCAATAACGTAACGATGAAGATATTAGGTCATCCGATAAGTTTCTTTCGTTTTATAAAGAAATAGTGGATGCACAACATTTTCCGTTTTATATTATTTTACCGAATTACGTATGATCCATTTTGTTCTATCGAGATAAAGATTACAACGTTCGACAGATTAGGTTTCATGTTTGCGTTGCTGTAAAAGAGGGGACTGTAAAAGAAAGACACTTTTTGGACAACCTAATATAATACAAAATTATGAAACCTTTTTAAAAAAGGGGATCGAAACTACGATTTCTCTCATAGATATGATTCCACGTTACAAACCAAGATTCAGGAAATCCACTGAAATTCGAGCTAAAAAGAATTAAAAATTATATTACTAAATTAGAAACTAGAGATCCTACTCGTCACTTTAAAGATCTACCCGCAAATTAGTCAAATAACCATACACGTCGATTCTCTTAAAACGTCTCTCTCACGAAAAACTCATGGCGCGAAATTCTAGCGATTGCCAACAGCGTACTTCATAAATGGAAACAGAAGGAAAGAGCGTGTGGAACACGATCGTTTGCAAATACTACCGGACGCGTAATTAACTTTAAAGGCTGGCCAGGGGAGAGTCTGGCTCGTCGCATACTATATTACCGCGCAATTAAGATATAGGTCCCCAAGGAAACCGAGGAGTCAAGCAACTGCCAGCAACAATTTGGCGGTACGTAATTACGCCACCGCGAAATAACGCGGGATTTCCAGAGAGCTCTTCGTCTCTTTCTCTCCCTTTCCTCCATTCTCTCTTTCTCTCTTGTTCTGTTACTAGAGGGTTTGCAATCGCGGGGCCATTGCCTTCAGGTTATCCGAACCTAAATTGGGTCCATATCGAGCCGAGACGAATAGTTCGGCCCGTAGGGTTATTCGTCTTGTCGAATTAACCGTGCAACTAGCCGGTAGAGTCCGAGAGCCGTGGCGATCGTTTGCCAAGATTGAGGAAAATTGAGGATGAACAGGCCACCGATTTTGGGAAACGTAGGATTACAAGATTCATGGGAGGCGATAGAGTGTACAGAAGGCGATTTCGAATCGGCAGAACAGATTTTAAGAAGATTCGTGGTTCCAAGTAGAAATTCAACATTTTAAGCTTTCTCTTGATTTGCAATTTTGTTACGATCAAAATTAATGAACAATCGGCAAGGCAGATTTTACGAAGATTCATGGTTTGAAATGAGAAAGTGAATACTTTGTGCCTTCTGTTGGTTTAGAATCTTGTTATGAACGAAGTTTGTGAAATGTAGGGAATATTCGCAGTTTGGCATGGGCAATTCAATGTTTCTGGTTATGAAATATCATAATTATCAAACGAATGAGAAACGAGGAATCTAATATGTCATATTCTCTATTGGAATTGTCTTATTGGTAGAATAAAAATTTAGAGAAATGAAAAGAGCAACGGGGCACGGGATTTTGTGAAATACTACGAAAAGTATGCAAAATTCGTTGTGGAAGGTGGTTGATAAATGGGAAGATCGATCGAACAATTGCAAGAACAATTCTATACAATCTCAAACTTCCGATCATTTCTTAAATCCTAAACGTCATCAATCAAAAGTAATCTTTGCAGTAGCGACGTTCTTAAATTTAATCCGAAATTATCCCCAGTAAGATAACAAGCACGCGACAAGAACTTCAAAGAGCTTCAAAGCTCGCAATCAGCTGATCGCTGGCCGAGATATTTGATTACGTATCAAAGGAATAAATCGTTCCTGGGTGTTTAGCGAGAATCTTTGTCACGTTTCCCATTCATTACATATAATAGTACGTTTCGTATGTGGCAAATACAATTTATCGCTCATGGTCATGAAATTCTACGGCCAAATTAACCGATCCTGATATTCCTGATACTTTTACGTCGACGATTCTCTCTTTCATTTAGGTTTACACAATAGAAAATATACGAAAAGTGATATAATTATAATAGAATAATGTCAAAAGTACGACAAAACGATGGTACCGCAAACGATGTAACTGCATAACGAAGTTGAAATTGCGGATCGTATAAATTACATTCGATAAACCGCCGTTGAAACGTAAATGATCAATTAATATTCGCACGTTTAACTTGTTATAGTTTAAATATAGATCTATTATCAGGAAACATTCGGTACAATCAATGTATTTTTACGAAGAAAATGTAAGGACATATTTGTTCACTTTTTAAAAAGTTCCACGTGTTTTTGAATTAATAAATCTATCAAAAGCTTTAATTATCAGAGTTGCCGTGCCAATGTTTTTCCGACTCGAAAAATGAATTTTAATTCACCGAGTTTCCAATAGCTTTTAATAAACGCGGATGAGCGTTAACATATCGGGCAGAATTATACTTCAACTAACGAATTTTGTTCAAAAGTATGTAAAACAAGCAGCGTACCATATTATTCTGCAATTTCCAATTTTCTATATGAGAGAAAAAAAAAACTGCTAAATTGCAATCAGCTCGACAATCGGTCGTTTATTTTCCTCTAGTCAAATAAAATATTCCGCGTCCCTTAAATCTCGATCTGAAAATTGCCTTAATGAATATTTTCTATGAACACATTCCGCTCTGTTCACGTAAGCATATCTTTCGTACGTTACTAATTATGCTCCATTATTCATCAAACAGCCAGTGTGTTGGTGTATTATGTAACTCAAAATAGCGTAGATAATTAAAGAAATAATTGTCATTTTAACCTCGAAGAAATATCTTTATACGGCGCTTTAAAATTCACATCGGTATCTATATAAACCCTAAAAGAAGCTTCCACGATTTTAAAACAAAACACACAATTTTCTTAAACTTCTTGGAATCGTAGGATTTAGTTTGCAAGAGCTAAATAATTAACTACGTTTTTCATAGCAGACGTATCCAAAACAAAATTACATTAATTAACAAACGCAACTCCGATGCGCTACCACGTGTGTTCATTTAAAAACGGCTATATATTTCACACGAAGCATAAATAGTTGGAAAATTTGATAATCTCACCTGGACAGCGGGCTGCTGATGATGTAATGCGTGTAGTAAAATATACTGGCGACAGAGACGAGCAACAGCGCCGCGACGCATCGTTTCACCGTGGCCTGCTTGACGACGCAGCGCGGACCGACGGCGCTTAGTAAAGGAACGCCAGCCTCGACCGCGGAAATCTTCATCACCATCGTCTCATCCGACGAGGTAACGGTTTGTCTCTCAGATTAGTCCTGGAACGTTCTACTCAGCTCGTGGAAACGTAAAACGGACCGTGAACACGCCGAATCGTGGTCGCAGCCGCGCCGACAGTCCCTGACTTCCGGAAACAAGGATATCCTCTTCTTTCGCTGGGCATCGGCTCTGCTCATAGTCGTCCACGCTCTTTCTCGCCGATATCTCTTGAATATCTTGCCTCGAGAGGATCGAATCTGTCTGTGAGAGCCACTCGAAACCTCGATCGAATACGCTTCGTCGAAGATCAACGTGGAACCAATCCGGTCTTCAAACACGATCTCGAATTTTCGAGAATTATCCAGTTAAAATCGAGGATCTTTTGGAAAGAGGAATCACCGATCGATAAATCGAAAGTTTCCTTTGTCTTTTCTTTGTTTCAGAAAGAATTTATTCCGCGTTTCCCGCTTAACGCAATATTTATTAACGATCGAAAATACGAATGAAGTTCCGGCCTTTCGTTATTCTTCGTTTCTCCTTTTTTATTTTATTTTCTTTCTTTTTTTTTTTTCTTTTTGAGGGTTACGTCAGCTCGAAGCTAGAACCTCAGTTCGTGAGCGATGGGTCCTGGATCGAATCCGACCCGTGCTTTAAAAAACATCGATGATAGCTCAAGGATAAGGAACAGATCGCCACTTGTTGCGTTTCCACGACGGCAGCACGATCACCATTTTGCGAGCAGCACGGGGTCGCGCCGTCCATCGCAGTCGTTTTTAACCCATTTGGCTAAGGTTCCTCCGATGGATCCACTCTTTTTGGTTTCTCAGCGATCTGTGCCTCGGATCCTCGACATTCTTCTCATCTGCGTATCGACGAATTTTCTTGATATTGTTCGTTCGAGACCATATCGCGACTTTCGTCCGACGATTATCGTGAAATACGGCTCTGTGCTACTAAGAAGAATACTTTGGATGAACGTGAGAGGATCTCCAAAGTCCAAAAAGTCCAAGTGAAATCGTGTTGGAAATTCTTCAGCCGGCACGGCTGGAACGCTTGCGAAATTCGGCCTCAGCTTCTGGCTTCGGTTGTACGGTTAACTGATTTTACGGCACCGTCATTTGTTACAGCGTACGACTGCTTCAAGATATCTTTTGTCTCGTAGACGCGCGTGCGAAGCTATTCACTCGTAAATTTTCGAGACCTTCTTGCTCTTCTAGCCTCTGTGCTTGTCTCCACCCTGTTCTTAACGTGTGTCGTGCACGTCGTTCCTTTCTTTCCTGGTCTCCGAGGTGGCCCAACCCTCTTTCTACCTGTCAATTAGGGACGATGGAAAGCTACGATGCTCCCCAGTTGGAACGATTTTCGAGCGTTACCCCATCGCCTTTATCGATTTCGTTCGTGCTACGTTCCTGGCTCCCCTTATTTCGCTCCTTCTGCAACAGTCAACGTGGAATGTCCATTGAACGAACGATGAACAACAAACGGGACGATTATGCTTCTCTATTGGAAGTTGAAGGATCGATTCCCAATGCTCGAAGGATTTTCTTGTAGAAGGAATGGTGAGAAGAAGGGTGAAGATTTTGAGAATTGCATCGTTTGGCAACAAATCGATACTGGGATGATTGGGTAGGTCAATTGGTGTTTTATATGAAACAATCGTATCCCGATTTGTACGGGAATCTCTCAGACGCGAAATTGATCAACTTTACTTTTTATAGACTTCTCAGTTTCTCGCAACTGAAGGTATTTATATCCAAAAGTTACATAAATAATGGTAAATTGCAGGAAACTTTGGAACAATCGTAATATTCGACGATTGCTATTCTGGAGTTAATCGGTACAGCTTTTAAGTAATTTATGTAAAACAACGTATATGCAGTGGTGGATAGAAGAGAGTTTAAAGGACGAGCAGTATAAAAAGCACCACAATTGTACAAAAAAAGTTACAATTGCCAAGAGCAATTACAATATGAATACATATAACATAGATAACTGTCTTCAACACGATAAAAAAAAGCTTGGTACAATAAAGTCACCATTAATGTACTGTGGTTGTTGTACATAACGATAAATTTTAAACTTTTTTTTTTTGTCCGCCACTGTATAACGGATAAACGGGCGGTATGGGATATAAAAGATATTCTAGTACGATTATTTGTTTAATCAAGTCTAAGAATAAATGTGATAAGAAATCGTGAGAAAATTTCACGGTGGATATCCGTAATCGAAAGTAATTTTCAAAAGAGATTTTATAAAACTCTGTCCATAATGTCACTACAAAACCGAGCGTAAAGAATTAAACAAACTTCAAATCAGTGATATAATGATATTAATATAGTAATAATGTAGCACAGTAATACAGTAATATATGGTACATAAAATAAAATATATAATTCATCATATATTTTAAATTCTATTAAAAATCTCATTTTTTAAAATGAAAAAGAAAAAATCACGAAAAAGAAACCGGGAACGACGCGATATGACTGCAATGGTCACGAAGACCGCAAAAGAACTAGGACGTCGATAACGAATAACTGATACATCATCGTGCAGTAACTTGTCTCTGGAGTCCGATAATAAACCAGTAGAAAGGGGGATGCAAAAATCGAGGCAGGCCTGGACATAATCGAGCGATCGGTGAGGCCAGCCCCGAGACCGCCATCAAAAAACGATTAAACACCGCGCAACGACAAGCGGAGCGATCAGGTCGCTCGACAACTCCAATTAATCGATCGTACTTCCGCGGAATGGCGTTGCAATTTCAACCGACTCGGTCCAACATCACAGGTTCGTCTCTTTTCTCTCTAATTTTTTCCCGTCGATCGTACATCGGTCGTAGCAAGAAGTCCATTAATCAACCACCCCCGCAGCGATGCGAGTCTTTGTCATGGGGACCGTGCGTCTCTATCTGTATCGTATCAAAGAGAACGCTCCCTTCAACTTTCCCCTGGAGGATAGCAGGAAAAGGACAGAGAACGATTCGGACAAAAAGAAAGAGAAAAAAGAGGAGGCGGGAAAGAAAGGTAGGAAAATAAATTGAAAATGATCCGGTGAAGGGTAGAAGGATGACCGGGTTGGCGAATGGGGTAGAATCGACGCCAAGAAGATTCTCTCGAGAAGAATATCGTCCTTCGTTCGTCGCTTCCATGTGCCCCTTGAGAGCTGACCTAACATTTTTCCAACCGAGGAGTACTGACGCCTCTCGCGAATAAGAACAGAGTTTGCTATTCGTGGATGAATGTAGAATTTAATTACGTGAGCTTTTAGAGAGCGGAGAATATTTGAGAGGAAAGAAACGAGAGTTTGGGAAAATTTGAGAACGATTGGTTGAACAAGAGTTTCACTGTTTAATCGTTGTAGTAACTTCTGTGACGTAGCTCTTCTTGCTATTTGTTTGACACTGAAGTGCTATTTATGCTCTCGTTTTACTTTTCTTATAATTAGAAAAAATCTCGTAAGAAATATCTATTTACTGCTTCTGATAAATTACACTCGTAGTTCATTAGAGAATTACGTACATAATATTCGATCACGTGTCTACGAAATTAAATTTTCATCGATATATTGTTTTCTAAACGTTTATGTATAAATGAAATCCTATCGATTTGTCGTATAAGCTACTACAATACATAACGTACTACAATGTAGATAAAAGAACAAAGGAGAAATTAATATTGAAATCAATACAGACGTTATATTAACTACCTCGTATAATAAACACAAAATCTCCACTCCATTCTACTACTCTGATTTTTCAACTCGTTCGTTTCATTCATATATTCTCTCTCGCCTTATTTTTTTGAAAAACCAAATATTCGTTTCCGATCAATCTCGTTCACAATTTCATTCTTGAGACACCATCTTAACACACATAAATAAATACACCGACAAAATTTCAAGTATTTCTAGGCCACGCGTAGAAAACTCAATGTTCCAAACAATACCGATCCTCGAAATGATAAACGAGCCCAAAGGTATTCTAAAAAAATGCGCCTTATTAAATCCCATCGGTGCATTCAGCAAAAATATGCCGAGGGGTCCGGTCGAACGATTCACTCAAAAAAAAAAAGAAAAAAAGAAAAAATATTGCTTTTTCACTTCACAGACATATATCTCCAGTTTGACGAGGCTTGGTCTCGCGATGGAAAAAGTTCACGATCCGGCTCCGGCCAAAAAGACAGAAAAAGAAGGAAACGACGAATCAGAGTCAAGCCAAACGACAGATGGAGAGAGTAGGACAGAAGCTTGAGGGCCAGAACGGAATGCATTTGCCAGATTAAAACGCCATTGGAGTGCATCGAGGTGCCTGTAAATATGCTTGTGGAAGGACGAACGAGCCGACGAACGAGCCGACGAACGAGCCGGGGTTTTCCCTCGGATGAAATTGGATCTGCGCGATTCCAAACTCTCTCTCTCAGCCAGACAAACGAACGTTTTCGCCTTCTACTCTGGTTCGTTCGCCGGAGTTGCTCCAAGCCGGAAGAAAGATGACTCCATTTGGAGGAATAATCAGCGGAAGCTCGCGTGATCATTTCGCGGCGATCGAGCAGCGCTCTTTTGCCCTCCTTCCCCTTATCCTCTCGCGGCGTGCAATCTAACCGGAACGCTGCGCTGCACCTACGTGCGGATCCGCCCTTTAAATCCGCGCACGTGATGCATCCGACTAACGACCCACTCGGGGAGCCAAAACGTGTCTCTTGAATTAAGCACCGCTCAGCCTCGTACGTTTCGAGGGGATACAGAATTACCGCGGTGCGATGAATTATTCAGATAACGAAATGTGTAGAGGTGTGTGTATTTGCACCGGGAATTTTTGTTTTCGATTAAATTTTCGGCTTACGACTCGTTTTGGACCAGATACAAAGGGGATGCGATCGAATTTGAATTTGTGGCCTTTTCTTACAGGACAAGCAGCGTGGTTTCGTTGGATTTCTTGGATTTTTCTCTTTGATAGGATTTTTCATGATAGGATGTACAATCAGACGATGTCAATTGAGGATGGTTAAAGCGATAAGGTTGTTTGTGCATGTTTAATTGGTGAAAAATGGAGACTAACGTGTATTAATTTGTATACTGATTGAATGAAGGGATTGAAAGGGGTGAATGAAAGTATGAATGTAGAATTTGTTAAGCGATGAGATTAAATTGAATCGGAAGCTTTTTGTGGAAAGAATATGTTTGCTTTTTTCGATATGTACTAACATTGCTACGCTGCTTGTTCATTCTTTTATTCCTACTTGTCTCGTTATTTCGTTTTTTAATAACAATTGTTATTAAATATTAATTAGATTATTGAAATGAGAATGTGATTATTCGATGAGAAAGTTTCACTTTCGTTGATTACTACAAATCATCAGTAGTCTGCTTAATTTCATTCTATTAATGTGAACGTTTTATTTTTCTGTATTATTATTAATCGTCAATAGTTTGTTATATCTTAAAGATCAAACAATTTGTTGATTCTTATATAGGTTTAAACGAATTCCATGTTAGATTATAAAATTCAAGAAGCATTATACTTATAGGGTATATATGGTACCGATAAATCATTGTTTCGACGAAACGAGCGACGATTTTTTCAGGACAGAGCCCAGAGACACAAGGATCCGGGAAACAGTATTTCCGAACGATTTCCCACTGTCACCACTATTTCTCACCGCGCGGCCGAACCTTTCCGTTCCTTTCGACGCCAGACAAAGAGTCCTGAAAACAACACCCTCCCTATAGGAGATGCTTTTGAAAATTCTTACACGTAGTAACTATTTCTCACGTGAAATAACCATTTTTTAGATCTACCTCTTAATATTATAACATTTGTTCTCATGTTCTAATCGTATTCTATTCTAAACGTGTAAGTACAATAATTTTTAACAGTTTATCATACTAGTTCAAATGTTTTTCTATCTTGCGGTACTTTTAAAAAGGTCTAACTTCGTGCGGTGATTTATATTCATCAATAAAACGATAAAGAAACGATTTCGAAAATAGGAAAGAAAAGTCATTTCGTCTAAACTTACGTTTGAATATACTTTCAAAATCTCTGTTGCAATCCACAGAATCCACAATTCCAATATACCATACGAGTATTCTCTCCAAAAAACTTGCACCTCTTTTTCCTTTTCTTACAATCTAGACACAGCAATCTCGCAGCCAATTAAATTCCAAAACCTCTCTCTACTGTGTACAATTTTCCTCTGGACGTCTAGACGTGACGCAGAAAATACTTCGTGTGCAACATATAGTAGCGGACGAAAGAAAGTCTAAATCTTACAAAAATACCATGATATTACAGAGTTGTATTTGACAAGAACAATGAATAAATGTAATATTTATATAATCCAGAACAGGTAACAGCCTACAATCTACTGACAAATATCTAATACAAAAATTACTAATATACACAGATGAATTACTAAACTGTAGATGTTTATGTATTTATTAGAAATTTGAAAGTGCAGAACGCGCATCATATGGGAAACTGTATAGAACACCCAAAGTATAGTGTTTGCTTTATATTTAATTATACCTGCATTATATGGATATGATATTCATACAATAGCAAGTACTATAGCTTGAGTATATTATATTTTCTTACGTAAATCTTTTTAATTTCATATAAATATAAATAAAACAACAAGTATTACACCTCGTACATTCTATACATTTTTGCATATTCGACAAATTAAAATGTGTCAAACGAAGCTCTGTCTAGTCGTACTCGTACAAATCTGAATTTTCACAATTATTATCAGTCTATAAATTACTTAGCAACTGTGAACTTTCTCTTGTCCGTAACTGTACTACTTGAGACTCGACAAACCCATGGATTTTTGCAGTTTCGCTGCGTGTGCGTAAACCAATCCGCTCTCGGTCGTATCAGGACTGTGTTACATTATAACGTAACGGGATGCGCGAGAGAGAACGCGTAACAGAAACACGATGGGCGTGGATTTCATTTCACGCGTCTATCACGTGCGCTGCAAACGAATTGCACGACGAAACGCTAGCCGTAAACGGCCACAGTTTTTCCATTATAAATCTTGCCTCTAAATTTTCTCCGTTTCTGGCTGCACTCGCGAAAGGGTTTATAATCGGGAAACGATCATCCTTTGCTTGACAAACGCGGAGACGAGGATGAACGTGTAGGTTTCGAAGCTGTCTATTTAGTGATTTGTGGAGTATAGCGTTTGATTGGTGAAATGGTGGCTGTTGCGCGTGACAGTGAGTGGGATTGTTCGGTCTTCTTTTGATTTTAGCAGTGCTAGGGTTGTCTAACTCGTCGAACGATAGGAATGGACATTTACGTCACGCTTCGGCTCGGTTATATGTGAAGATCGTAGGAAAGGAATATGACAAGCAATTAAAAAATAATTAGTTCCAATTACTATACGAAAATTGTCATTCTTAATTCGTTGTGCAATCGGATATGCATTTTATATTCCGTTGAATATTTCGCAAAGTTCGTTGTTACAATATGTTCTGAGTTCTCAGCAAAATTGCGAAAATGTATCGCTTACTTTGAGAAAACCTATCTTTGAGCCTAAGAAGTTGTTCTTCTTATCTTAAACATCGACTGACATCGAAACAAAAAAGTCGGCAAACTTGTTTATCGCGTTTTTCTCCTGTGTTTCTCATATTGAACTTTCTACCAAAGCAGAGGGAGAAAGCCGCTGTTCGTTTTTACAGATGTTTTTCATTTTTCATGATATCATTTATGTAGTATCGTGGAAAAGGGCCTAAGAAAAATGTCTAGTTAACCATGAACATTGTCGCGAGACCCGAGACGCCGTTTCGTAGAAAAGGCCTACGTGACCCTGGCCACGGGCCCTCGCGGAACACATGCGTGGTGGGGCTAAGAAAAGACAAAGAGATGCTAGCCCATGGGGTATTAGTTAGTTGGGAAATCGTACAGTGTTAGTTGAGAAGTCAGAGAGAGTGAGTGCAAAAGTCGGAGAGCGTGAGTGGAGGAGCCGGAGAGTGTGAATCGTGAAGTTGAGAGCCGAGTATGATAATAAGACGTACGACAGTATTGTAATCAGTTCGTTGTATTGAATATTACTTGTTAAACCAAAACATCATTACTTGTCCTTCCTCTAAAAATCTATTAAGTTACTACATTTAGACAATTGTATTTTGCAAATAACCATAATTGGAAGTATGTAAAAAATCCTGTTATTCGAAGAGTTGTTTGAAGAAAGTGGGATATGTAAATCGAGGATAGAGATTTATTTTCCATGCTTTGTTACGCTGTAGCGAAAACTTGCTAAGGGCGAGGAAATCCGCCGAAACTGATGTTCTTCCACCCACGTGTGTTAAGATCTTTTTGCTCGTTTTCATGAATACTATTGCTCAAGTTTTGCACCAACTTTCATAAACACCCAGTATACTTAAATGAGACAACATTATTATCTTTATTGTATGTTTTTACGAATCGTTTTCTGTTGACTGATCGATCAAATGCCAGTTCGAAGTTCGCTGCGAATGCCAGTGTCCGTGTCGGAACAATGCCGGTATTGAACGGTTCCGTGTCGGATACGATTAACATAAATCCGCTTTAATACTTCAAACTCTGATATCCAAGATATACTTCTCGTATCAAATTTAATGCACTTGATAAAACGAAGAAATCGATCGTCCTTGCGATTGGTAAACTAAAATCGCGTAAGTAAACCTTAGAGATAAGACAATAGATATCCGGTTGAACCGTGTCGTCGCGAAATTAACCGGGCTGTTTTCCGGCTAGCAAAGTCTCCTATTCGATAATTCAGCGAACTCAGTCTCTGGAATGGCCCGTGGAAGCCAGTGCTGCAGCACCGTGAACCGAAAGGTATCGCGATGGCGCGCGGCGATAATTGCTCGCTCCGAAAAGGCCATAACTCACGCGGCGCGCCGCGGACGCAGAATTTCAAAGGAGATTTTAATGGTCGAAGTTGCCCGTGATTGGTCGCCCGTGAAACGCGGCCGTCGAACCGTTGGACAAAAAATTAATTTCAAATCGGATTTCAACCGTGGCCGAGCTCGCGAATCTCGGCGACGTCACGTGCCGCGCGTTTAATCGATGATATTTCAGGGCTGATAATCGCGTACCCGCCAGTGATAATGACGCAGGATTCTTTGCACGCGTTCAATTTCATCGTTAATGGTGTCTTTTTGTGGAAGAATCGTTTGCTCTCGCTCGAATGGAAAGATAATCGATTAATAGGTCGAGGAAGATGAAAGAATTTGAACGATGAGGGACAGAAAGATTGTCGGCGAAAAAAATTGGTGGTCGGTGACGGAAGAAATGGGAGATCAAAGTGCTGGATTAATGGTTAACCCTTCCGGAATCGATACTGTGTGCGCAAGACGTTAACAATTTTATTAAACGAGTTGTTCAGATATTTTCTTTCTTTGTTTTTAACGGTGCACAAAAGAATTAGACTCTCACGTTGATTTCTTTTCCTGCTTCTTGTGTTCGTATATCTTTTTTAAATTATTGCCATACTATAACGACATTATACGAAGTTTACGGAATTTTTATTTTCTTGATTGGTGCAATAAAACCGTCCTAAACGGTTGACGCTGTAATTGTTTTAAATAGCATTATGGAAATATATGTGGAAACTTTTCATTCTTAATCCCCTTATTTGTAAATGTTATCGTTATAGTCGTTGGGATATTTATTCTAATTCGCGAATATGTCAACGAGTAGTCTGAAAGTTTAAAGCGGGCAAAGCCCGACTTTTTCACAGAGAGCAGCAGAGAATTTTATGCTCGTGAAACGTCTAAGTTTTTTTTTTTTTTAGTTGTTTCGTCCTCAAGTACCTTTGTGCAAATCCTCGACTGTCGATTTAAAACTTTTCACGCGCCAACATATCTACGCCGGATTTTAAGGTCGCAAATTAACATGCGGAATATATCGAATGTTTCTTTTTCCCGGAATGAAAAAGCAATCCGACCCTAAACGAAATTTAATTAAATCGTAAAGTCCTCGACTTTGATGCGAAGCTCGGATTCTAATTTGTCATTGGGCCTCCGCGCTGAAATATAAGTTTCGTTTGCTAAACGTTTTATTCTGTGGTGAGAAACGTGGCAAATTTGAGATTAAACAGAACCAGCCTGCAACGTAGAATCAACTGAGGGAAAACTTTATATCTGTGTTAATTTTTATAGTTCTAGAAAATCGAGCTGAAAATTTCTTACAAAATTACAACGAATTCTAAATTATTTTAAATGCAGTACCTAGGTTACAAATAAAAAAAGAAGAACTATTTCACGCACACGTATATCTTTTATTAAGATAAATCTCCTTTGTAACCATTTTAATTATTTCTCTGTAATTTGATATTAGTTCACTATGCATGGAATTTTAAATGAAACGTATTAATTATTTCAGCTTTGAATATTACGAATAGACTGACTGATTATTCATTCCTTACATTCCAAAAAATAATTAATTCATTAAAAAGTTAATGAGAAGATCAATCCAGCCAGTGTTTAACGATAATATTTATTAAAAATACGTATAAAAATTATACACTGTTAAAAAAAGTCACTGGTGGATTTACAGCATTCTACCGTTAAACCAAACATACATCGTATCGACTGTCTACTTCAGCCAATCAAACAACAATTATCTTCAAATATGTCAAATACAAAGCAGCGTGTAACAATAATGTTTGTTAAAAATACGGATAAAAATTATACATTGTTAAAAAAGCCACTGGTGGATTTACAGGATTCTACCATTACACCAAACATACATCGTATCGACTGATTACTTCAGCCAATCAAACAACAATTATCTTCAAATATATCAAATACAAAGCAACGTGTAACAATAATATTTGTTAAAAACATGCATGAAAATCATACGCCGTTAAAACGACCACTGCTGGATTTCCACGACTTTGCTGTTAGTCGAATCTATGCAATTGTATCGACTGATTACTTCGACCAATTAAACAACGACGATCTTCAAACAGTTGTAAGAAAAATTCCATCCCGCCCCCGTCGATTTTCAATATTTTTCGAAAAAATCAAACAGAGAAGAGAGAAGAATTAAAGAATTAAGAAAAAAAAAAAAAAAAATAGAAGTGGAAGAAAGAAGGTAGCCCTTGTCGTTAACGACAAAGGAGACCAGTCGAACGGCGAACACGGTGAACCGAAGTTTTTTAATAAACCCACGGACACGCCGTGCAACGCTTTCATTATCCTCGTTTATCGCGCGGAGCACACCCCTTTCGGCCATCGCCCGTTTTACATCGCAATTTCGGTGCTGGCGCATTTGCGGCCAGCCAGAATTTCACCGCCATATTTTTGCCAGCCGCAAACCGGAGCTGATCTGTCATCGGCTACCGTCATTTCGGCGCCGTCCTACAGATAGACGCGGATAGACGTGCGGAGACTGATAGCCGCAGCGTTTTATCGACGTCGCGGTGACGCCTTTTTATGATTCCATCCCTCTTTCACCCTCGTGAAATCTAACTCTGCTACCTTTCAAATTCCACCGTATTTTTAATAATACTTTCTGGTACTCTGCGCTTTGTTCCAACGTTTGGTTAACTTTTTGATTCATTTCTTCGGAACGAAAATAATTGCAGGCCTGTTCAATGTATTGAGATTGGGTTGCATCTACTTAAATCGATCGTTACGCTATTAGAATATTCCGATCTTCAAGTTTCTATCCAAAACCGACAATTTCCTACAACTTCAATAAGCACACAACCTCCGCAATTACAAACAATAGCAATTAATAAGATTTCAAATACTATGTTTCGTGAGCACGAAGCAAACGCTACGTGTCACTCTGTGAGAGTATTTAACCTCCAAGTTTCAGTCCAACAACTCCTTACTAGCACACTTAACACACATATTTTATGATCACAAACAGTAGCAATTAATAAGATTTCGAATATTATATTCCCTAAGCACGAAGCGATTATTATTATACAGGGGTATGGTACATGGGGTATGGTAACTGGTGGTACAAGCGGAAAGGGGGTGATTCTACGCGAAAAAAGAAGTCGAAAATGTAGAATAAAAATTTTTCGTTTGAGGCTTTGTTTTCGAGAAAATCGACTTTGAATTTTCGTTCGGTACGCGTGCACTTTATCACGTCTCGTTATAACGGATCTCACTGTAGATCGTTGTCTCGATGAATATTATCGTAGTTTAAGTTTGTTTTTGCAGTAACGGAAAATTAGGAACACATAATGAAATAATATGAAGTAATCATAAAGTTTATTGCTACAAAAATTGCTGTAAATGTTGCCCATCCTGCCGAACACATACTTCTGCTCTTCTAATTAAATTTCTATGAACACTTTCTAACGTATTCGATTGTTTTAAAGTATGAAAGGCTACAATAATCTTTTCTTTCAATTGCTCGCAACTTGCGATTTCTTCAGAATAGACAATTGATTTAATATGGCTCCATAAATAAAAGTCAAGCGGAGTTAAGTCAGGAGAGAGAGCGTGGTGGCCAAGCTATTGTTCCAGCACGACCAATCCAGCCTTGGTAATGTTGGTTTAAAAAATCTCTCACATGACGAATAAAATGTGGCGGTGCACCGTCTTGTTGAAAAATTAAACTTCCTCTAGTTCTCAGCGGTACATCTTCTAATAATTCCGGTAGTTGGTTTTGTAAGAAATCGAAATATGCTGCTGACGTTACATTTTCTTCGAAAAAATATGGCCCAATAATTAGTCGATTTTCTCGAAAACAAAGCCTCAAACGAAAAATTTTTATTCTATATTTTCGACTTCTTTTTTCGCATAGAATCACCCCCTTTTCGCTTGTACCACCAGTTATCAACTACCCTGTATATCGCTTTATGGGAATATCCAACCCGAAAGTTTTGCTTCAGAACCAAAATCTTGGCACAGCCGCAATTTCTACAGACCACGAACATAAGAATCAAAATTTCAAGCATCCCTCAAACACAAAAACAATGCTTATAAAATAGTTACTACTCGTCATCGCTTTATCAAAATGTTCTCAAGCCCCAAATTTTACCCTAAAATCAAAATCTCCCTGCAATCCCAATTAACACAATTTCTACAGATTGCAAATAATATGAATCAACACATTGATGACGGTATGCTCTGATAAGCACGTAGCCTGCATTCCCGTGTATTTTTTGAATGATTGAAAAACTTCAAAAGCGTGTATAGCATCTAACAAGTGCAATATTTTATTAAATATCAACGAGCATATTTGAAGATACTTCTTCGCAACATTTTGTTTATAGCTAGCACTGCTCTTTTCTACTGTTTTATTTAACACTTTGTGCATTGGTTTGGCAACTAAGTGATTGCGGATTTTGTCATTTATCATTGACAAAATCCGCAAGTTGCCAACCCAATAGGATACCGCGTGAAGTATGCAAGATGCGAAACAGTCTTCTGTCATGAAACAGTTGAAAAATGGAAGAATTAGCGTCAATGCGTTAACAATATTTCACGTCCTTCGCATACGAAGCGATCGTTGCAATAATCATCAAACTCTATGAAAATATATATGCAACCCCTAAATTCTACGGTAAAATGAAAATCTCGCCACTAATTTCAACGCAATTTCCACAAATTACGCTGCGAGACAATGAGAATTAACGACATTTCAAATAATAATCTAATGCGAAGCAACTTTTCGAAAATTGTTCTCTATAGAAAACTTTCGCGCCATAGTCGGGTCACGGTACACGGATCACAAGGTGATTCAGCGAGCGGCACACGTTTCAGAAGAAAGTTTCGCAGCCAGAAGGGGAGTCCGCGATAATCCTCGCCTAAGGGATTCCCGTTTTCCGCGAAAAGCTCCAAGTTTCCTGAGGTTCCAACGGCAAGAAATTGAATCACTATCGTTAGGGAGGGCAACCATTTTCATAAGCAGCCGCGCGAGCAGAACTCCCGCACTAAACCGCATTCGAATATTCCACCGGTTACATCCTCGTCTTCCAGCTGATGCACGCTTGTCCCGACGCCCGCGCCGTGCCATGCAATAACCTACAATTCCACGGTAATACGGAACTTCATAATGTCCGTAATTATCTAGGATAATCTCACTGTCGTGTTCTCCGCGTAATGTATGCTTCCGCCCTATCCAAGTAATGAAAATATCTGCCGCCGGACGTATTTGACCGGCATTATTAACCTAACGGAAGATCCTCGTCTTCTCGATTCTTCATCGATGGGGAAACGATTTTATTAATAGATTAATTTCCACGAGTAGACTGTGTATTCTTGTCTGTTTGTGGGAATTTTATAGATGCAAAAATGCAGAGAGCGCGCATAGTGTGCAGAAATGTATAAAATATGCAAAGTGCGATACTCGTAATATCCAGCAAGTGGAGCGAGTTCTTGTATAGGTCCCAGTTCTTTAGTTGCGTTCATGAAAAAATCAGGTAATAAATTAGAAGGAAAATTAAAATTAAGATTCAACGGATATCGTTAAAATTAATTAAATACCCACAGTTTATTGATAAGATATCTTTGCACAGGTTCTTATGAGGTTGAATGACACGACTAATGGACTTGCTGCTTATATACTGTATGCGCATGTATTGTATACCGTATACATACTTAGATATTCTAATTTATAGTGACGTTAAGAGCTCCGAAGCAGAATATCTTCGTATATTAAAGTACGACAGCTGTATTTTATACTTGCTCAGGAATATCGGTCGAGTTTGAAAAAAAAAACAATCGCTCGCGAGGGTAAAACGAAAAGAAATTGGATTTTTATCAAGTAGAAAATCGTGTTACGAAGATAAAATTGTACTCAGTTCGTCTCTGTATTAGACGAAGTTTCAATTGCCATAAGAGGCATAAGGAAAGGGAGAAGAAAGAGAGAAAAAAATAGAAGCAGCTCTACAGAACATAGAGATGGCAGAACCTGGTGGAATCCCGTGTGAATCAACTCGTATTCCGAGTGGCTGCCACGTCGGGGGAAGTAATAATATGAAAATCCATTCGTGATAAGCGTGCTACGCCGAAAGAAACGGGGGCAGGCATCGGGGTTGGATTGTAAATAAGCCTGTCGCGAGGACGAATAGTTTTTCCATAATTCTCTCTCTTTGGAGAGGAAAAGAGGAGAATAAAGAGAATGAATGGAGCACGTTGGATTACGTACGAAGTCCATTCCGCCTCTGAGATTCGATGAATTAATGCGACAAACCACGAATTCTTGGACCAATCTACGTATAAGCAAGGAAATTATTTACATATTTTATCCTTAATTATTTCATATTAAAATGTATAATTATGTAAATATTTAATTGGAATTATTTCTGTTATACTAATGAATTTCCAAACCGAATTGTGGTAAAGGAAATATTTTAAACATTATATTTCAAGATATTTTGTATTGTAAAATTTATTTTGTTCGTATGACTAATCAATCATTAATTAAGACAGGATTTTAAATCGTAATTACTTATAGGATTTTAGTATCAGAGAAATTCTACTCATTGATTGATTCCAAATATACGCAACTTAGCGTATGTAACAGATACACCTTGAAGATTTATGTTGCATGGATTACGATATGGTTCTATTTATGGTACTAACTTGCTCTAGTTACACGCTACTTTATAGAAGCCGATAATTGGTAACGAAATAAGAATATAATAAACCTATATACACGGTGGTAACAATTTAGGAACTTTCCACTACCGATCATAACTATTAAGACACCTGTTGATATTTATCATAAATGGAATACTTCTCGCTGTTTTTATTTTCTATTTTCTATTATGTCATTCTCATTGCGCGTGCCTTCTCAAATATAAAATGCAAAATATTCGATAAAATAAAAATTCTTAGAATTTCTCAATAAACGCAACGAGTGGAGATCACGATATTTACGACTTACAATTATACAATCACGCATTCGTACAACGCCATTTCCAATCGTTCCTATCTCCATAAGGAATCAACGCAGTATCTAGAACCTCAATAAAAAAAAAAAAAAAAAAAAAAAAAAAAAAAAAAAAAAAGAAAAAAATAACACCACTGAGAGTGATACGATCGATTCGTCGGCTTCGACTTGAAATTCCAGACGTCCGAAAGGTGGCAGGAAATCCGTCCGCGCTATACCGTCGTTTCGTTTCGTTCCGTTAATTAAACATCGACGTACTCGGTGGCTGCACAGTCTCGAAATTTCCTAGCGCAGGCAAGATCCTCGACGACTCGCGAAAGACACTCGAGCGTTTCGAAGAGGAAGCCGCTGTCTCGACACACCGTCACCGTTTCTGTCCCTTAAACGCTCCTCGGCAGTTTTTCCACCGAGTGCTATCCGCAATTACAGGTCTCGTGACCAGTTACGCGAGCGTATTCGCGCGCGTACTCGCGCACCGCGGGGCCAGAGTGCTTCAAAGACGTCGTTCAGCGTCGTCATTAAGTCGAGTGCGCGTCTAACTACCCGCATGTGTGCCACTCCGCGACGTTAATCGCTCGAATGCGCGCAAACACGCGCGGAAAACCCGCGGCTATTTCACGCTATCTGTCTCCAGCAGTTTCACCCACGTGCGCGTCGTCTCGCGGCTGTTTGCGTTTGAACTCGGCGTATGGTCGACGCTGTGATTCAACGAATGCGTTTAAAGGGTCGGAGCCCTCGTTTCAACGTTCGGATCATCGGTGGTATTTGTGACTAGTTTGATGCTTTAGAGGAAAATTAAGTTACATCTCATTAACGCGGCAAGAGTAAATGGTTGGAGAGGTTGAAAAGCTTGAACCGAAGCGTTGGTATTTAAGGTTTTTCAGCTTTTTAGTTTTCTCTTCCTTTCTTTTCTTTTTCCTCTCTTTTTCTTTTTGAGAAGCGAAGTGTGTTGTTGAAGTGTGTTAGTTTGTTTAGTAACTCGGTATACTGTCTTTTAAGGTTCGTAATAGTTTTTCTTATTTTAATTGTGACCGGTACACGTATGTGTAAAATTATCATTGCTGATGATATACTTGTACGTGTATAAATAATTACTTACTTTATATGCACGTTGTAGGTATTTAAAAGATAGACGATATACGAGTAGAAAATAAGTAACATAGGTGACTAGCAATTTTCAAATTAATACCATGAAATAAATATCAAGTAGTTCGAAGCACAAACAGCAATCTAACGATGAGTATAGGAATTTCGTAACGTCGAACGTAAGAAAATTAGAAAATATGCAAGATTACGAGACTTGAAAGATATGTACATATACCTCGAACAGACAATTAATTTCACACGGCGTATAAAAGATAAGTACCTCCTGACAAAATTTGCAATCAACTTTCAAAAGAATTGAATGAAGATGATGAATAATGCTGTTTGAACGATGTCTTCGACCGTTATAGCGACACACGTAATTTATAGTCCAACAAGTAGTTACTGCTCCTTTATTCTCATGTTAATAAGAGGCAAGAAGATTATGCCAACGATGACTCGTGTGATTCAGCTTGAGCAAACTTCGGATCGTCTTATACGTGTAGGATGACTTGCACCAGATGACTTTCGATTCCGTTAATATGTATGTATTTCCTTCATTGCGATCGAAATAGTATAGAAACGTTTTTGGCAAGTTGTTTGGCTAACTGAACTACAGTCGATAATACGAGTAGAAGATCTGTGCAGATCTAATAGATCCGCAGTTTCGAATTCGAATCATCGCACCGGAATAATAGAAATGGAACACAGTTTTCATTATTAACTCGCGCCTCATTTACCGTACATTATTAACTTCCTCGTCACTCGATCGTATCGATTCGGGCATTCGGGCCGTGGAAATTTAAACGCGTGCGTCCGCGATAAATTGTTAATCAATCCTATCAACGCCCTGACTAATTACGATCCAGGAATGGAAACGATACACGCTTCCCTTCCTCGGAAATATTATTTTAATTCGTAGGTATTCGCTGTTGGTAATTCGATCGAATTAGAACTGCAATACGATTATTTGATGAATAGATAATACAGGAGCGCTAATTAATTACCTACCTAATTTCGCCGCGTTTTTTCCTCATCGAATAAGATCCGAATTGAATTTGCGCTTGCATTGTACGCTCAGCATGTTCATACTAACATTTATAATTGCTACATCATTTAACTAATTTTTTATCACGAATGATTATTGCGATTTCTAATTCCAATTGATCGTGTCGACGATCGATGAAGCAGAAACTCGAAAATCTTATAAACATATTTTTATATCTTCAAAGAAGATTAGTAAGTTATTATCGTATTAAATATATACTATATTCTATAATATACGATAATATTTTGTTATAATACATAGTATATAGTATATATTAGGTTGTCCGAAATGTTTCTTTCGTTTTATGAGGAAATAATAAACGCGCAACGTTTTCTGTTTTATATTATTTTGTCGAATTACGTACGATCCATTTTGTTATGTTGAGATAAACACCGCGACATTTCACAGACTTGGTTTCACGTTTATATGAAGGTGCACTGTTGTAAAAAACAGACTGTTTGCGAAAGAAAGACACTTTTCGGACAACCTGTATAATGCATACTAAATACGTAGCAGGTTAAATATTAAATTGAAACGAGACATCCCAGATATTAACAACAACTCTTTCGCATTTCCCTCAAATTCACGTAATTTTCTCACGACAGAAACACACGATTGGGTTGAAAATGGTTGGAAGAAACGTTGCAGAGCTAATTATTATTGTAATCAATCTTCCCAGGCCAAACAGTTAATTTTCTACATGAAGGAGGAGTTAGCGAACGATTTGCATGCCAGTTAACAAGCATAAGAAACGACGGCTAGTGTCGGCCGCTAATTCGTACGAGTTCGTAACACACGACAGATGTTAACAGTGAATTAACGCGGTAGAACGTACGAGCGACGAGGCGAGAGTTAACACCGTTCCCAGGCTATCGATATGATCGCAATTTCAGCTTACAACCATAATTAACGCGTACCCTGCGCCGGTACACCTGACCAAACTTCGCTAAAACGCACTTTTGTCCGCCATTACTGCCGTTAAATGTCGGATCTAATAATAAATTGAACGAAGATGCAACGTAAAAGTGCACCCACGTTGTAACAGCTTTAATTGTAAATACCTGAAAAATTGAGGCGACAGAAGTTTCGTGACCCGAACAAAGTGAAGTGGTGGTTACGAGCAAACTTAGACCAATACTACTCCTATAAAATCTCACGACATTATCTGTTTTTAACTATTTGCGCTCTCAACATTTTTATGATAAGGTAGATCAGCATTTTAAGGACGATTTTATGGAGAACATTTTTGAAACCAAGGGTTTTCTTTCTTCTTTCGTTTTCTATGGGCAAAAATAACACGAGGAATAATTGTAATGCTCTATGGCATTGTAATTACGCCAGTAGAATAGAAAATGTTAACGTGAAGTACAATTTATACTTTGTTAGGTGCGCTTTAAAATACCTGGCACTCTCATTAGAACGTTACCGTGAATCAAACACACGACCAGCAAGAAATTTGAAAAATTCCATGGAATTTCATAGAATCTAGAATCTGAAAAGAATCATACAAAATTTCTTTACCTTAGAATATTTTTTAGTCAAGTATCTACAAAGGTAGTAATATAGAACTATAATAAATATACATAAAAATATTAACCATGCTGATTATAAAAATAATAGAACAAGAGAAGGAAGGACGAAATAATTCTCAATTCCTATAACTCTTCACGACTATTCACATTTTACCCAAGATCTGTAAGACAATATTTTGAACCGCGCCGTCCAGATATCGTCAAATAATCGGACTATGTCCTGACCAATGAACAATCGAACTTCTCCAGTTCACAACGAACGGGCTTTCTCGTCGTCCCCAGCGAGAACCGTGCAATACGATCCAAATCCAGCTCGTAAAAAAGGATCGACGTTGTAAGGGATCCTGGAAGCCATTCCAGGTCGCAGACCAAAGTTCGATTCTCCGATGATGGATAGTTCCCATGTTTGCTATCCTGGTTCGCTTTACTTTGTCCCATCCTTTCAATACACCTTTCCAACATATCTTCAGGCATTGAGAACGTATACACACGCGTACACACTAACTGACACTTACTGACAAAAGTTAAGAAATTTAATGATCGCTTGAAAATTACTGTACGTTCTTTATCTATTGAAATACATTTGTTGGAATTAAAAATATCACGAGGAGATAACAGGTTATACGTGAATAGACAACAAGATTTAATATTAAATACTTAAAACGAAATACTTAATACTTAAGACATATTGGTCATTTTAATACGATAATAGTTATAAATATTCCCCTAATTAAGGTATTTAATTAAGGCATTTCTTTTGGAACAAAGTGTTGATATAATTAAGCGGCCTAGTCAATCTCCTGACTTAAACCCAATTGGGCATTTGTGGGATTACGTTAGACGTCAATTAAGAAGTCAATCTTTAACAAATAAATGGCAGCTAATGTAGAAAATTGCAAAAATATAGCGTGAAATATTGATTATTAAAAATATAGTATAATGATGATAAATTCACGGTGTATGTTCTAAGGTAAATTTCATAAAAAGTACTGTGTTATAGTATTTTCTGTCATCACTAAGGTCTATTGGAATCTATAAATGTTACCACGCATCTCATATTGTAAATTACAACGAATCTATTGAAAAAATTAGTTTTCAAATTTAAGTATATTACAATTAAAAATTAGAATGAATCTATTTAAAAAAAATTTCTTTCGAATTTAAATTTATTATGGTTTGTAGTATGATATGATCGTATTTCTTGTTCAAATGAAACCGCCTCGAAAGTAAAGTGAATTCTGACGTGATTCGGTGATTGTGTGAAAAATTAACTGGGTTCGGTGGTTAATGGAACTAGTACAAGAAGAACGATGGTTGAACGAAAACTTGAAGAAATTGTAAGACTGACTCGATACTGCTGACGTTACACTACAAGATAAATTGTTTCTTCCTTTGCTGACTTAGAATTTTGCTTGAAATCTAACTACGTGCGATTCGAAATATAATTTCCATGCATCAGCAAGTATAAAATTAACTCTCTATCTCACACGCGAATTCGTTTAATTAGTCATAAAAACGATTTCATTCCAATAGATAAACCCTTATCCATTGTAATTTCATACCTTTTCCAAACTTCAGTGATCAGTTCAGATTTCAGTAAATTCATAGTCAACTAATATTCATAGTAATAAACCTTTACGTTAAATACAAAATACGAAATTTTCGTTTAACGATGTTTTCAATACAGAATCTTTATTTAACTATCTCTTCCACTAAACACGATTCAAATATCGAAATTGCTCATTTATTGCTGCAAATCTTTCAAACATCAATGCTGTTGCCAACTAAAAACTAAACAAAAAAAAAGAAAAAAAAAGAGGAGAGTGTTATAAGCAAATTAGAGTCGTTTCCCATTCGACGATCTCATCCCTTTCATGTCATCCCATGTACCATCCTATTTTCAACGTGATTAATTTAATGAACTATTTAATCGCGTCCCGTTTAATTAATTAACTTCTGGCCTGGTGACTCGCGCGACATATGCGTCCCAGTTATTAGTGGTATGGAGGGTCGCCAGACGAACGAAAGTTCCCTGGAAAATGAAAATAATGGTCTGAGAACAAAGAGGCGTACCTCTCACACAGTCACGACATCTCGAAAATCTTCGACCTCGGCCGCGAGCCTCACGCGATACGCATGCAAGAAAAGAATCGATTTCCCTCCTGCCGTATACTTGGCTACGTGTGTTCAAACTAATTAATTTCCTACAAGAAGAAGAGGGTGTAATGCGAGGGTGTTGCAATTACCACGTTGTCGATCCAAATCCGAAGTTAGCGCGGGTTTTACCTCGCGATAAACTTCGTGATAAATAGATTAGATTAACCGACGAAGAAATGGAAAATTTTGGTGAAATGGAAAACTTTTGTTGCAACGATTCTATAGGGATTACAAATGGCTACGTCAACAATGAAGAAATAAAAGGTCGATACGAAAATTATAATTTTCGAAAAAATTTAAAAATTTCGGTCGAAAATTATAATTATTTAAAGAGGACCTAGAATTTGAATCAAAGATCAAAGATCGTTAAAAAATACTTTTGTTAACAGGAAAAATTGGCGTTGTAATTGTCAGAGTAACAAAAAAATCAGATTTTTAAAATAGCTAATTCAAGGCTTTCGAAAAATTGAACTATGTACGCTGCAATCGTACAACAGTAAACATTTTCACATAAAAATTCAACAGCCTATA
This sequence comes from Bombus terrestris, assembly GCF_910591885.1. NCBI lineage: Eukaryota > Metazoa > Arthropoda > Insecta > Hymenoptera > Apidae > Bombus > Bombus terrestris. The sequence goes on from NC_063278.1 coordinate 7,751,374, forward strand.
AAAGTTGAACTCTGCCAAATTGAACTCTACAAAATTAAAAGCCCTTCAACACGCACAAAAGTTTAGCTCTCATGTAACAATTAAACTGCCTTTAATTATTTTGAACAATCATCATAGCACAGAATATTTCGCATTCTTCAAATGCCCAAATTATATCCATAAATATATCTAAATTGCCAGAGATATTGAGGTCGCGGAATGCCAAAGAAATTCTATCGAAATATTACAATCTTTGCCAGTCAACTTTTAGCAAGCAAGAAACTCGGAAGTTAGAATCGACGAATTTTACCCCGCGGTTACAAGAGAGCAAGAACCTATTACATTTTTAATCTGTAAACGGTACAGATTTACGGCGAGTCACGATCTGCGACGGCGAAAAACGCGAGGCTGGATCATCAAGAAACGTCCAGAACGTCGATACGAGCCGCTCGATCGTAAAGCTCGTTTATTATAGTGCTCGTCGTGGCTTGTCGAGTTGTTCGACTGATTTCACCGAAGGGCATTCTGCCACAGACATCAGAACCTGCTGGCTTCCCTTGGCTTCCATACACGCCCGCGTATAATCGTCCGAGCACATGATCGATCCACGTCAGTGGGTCGATGACTCGTTCGGTTATAGTTCTTTGTATTTTTAACAACCTGGATAAATCAGGAAGAATTACCAGCCACCGTGAATGTTGATAAATCGACACTCGTTTTTCAATTGAATTGGTACCATCAATGCATGACGAATTGGTTTGATCGATTATCTGCTACGAATTAATTTGGTATTTGGAAAAAATTCACTTCAGTTTAATATACAGCTAGTGATATTTTATTTTTGGACAGTGATGTGGATTTATAGTGTGTTCCACTGTGATGGAAATTATTGTTTCTCATATATTTATAAAATAAATTTTACGTTAATTATTACGTGGACGTTAGAAATTTTTATTAGAAAATATTTCACAGTTACTTAAATAAAGATTGAATAAATTATGGACGAAATGAACGCACGTTTGTTCAACAAAGAGCAAACAAAGAGACGTGTAACGCGGATGTTATCCGATTTAAGAGACGTTTCAGTTAAGAAGGTTAAGGATCTAAATACTTGTGTAATTCTAATATAGGAAAAACAATTGTCCTGTATTTAATGTATATTATTAGTAACTATAAATCCTATTTAAATACGTTTGTGTTCTTTGCGAAATATATACTTGCGCTAAAATATTTTATACCTTCTATATACAATTTCAGATCGATTTCAAACTTAATCGAGTCTCATTACAGTGTTATTGAAATTTCAAAGCGTTTCATATAAATATGTAACACGTGTAATACAAGTAATATCCACAAGTGTTCGAGTTTCGCGAGTCTGTGTACACCAGCACAGTTTCCTGATTTCACCGGGTCCCACTGTTGCTTTATATTTATTGCCTTTCGCTCTATATTTAGTCTCGTTACACCATAACACGCCCATCATCGGTATCGTTGGACAAGTTTACGAAATCCTCGCGTTCTTTTCCAAGCATCTCGAAGAAGAACATACCTCGCTTCATCCTGAAAAAGTCGTATCTCGCTCCACTAGAGAGGTTTTTAATTAATTCTTAATGATTGCTAATTAAATTTGAAACCTGTCGACGGGCCGCTAGGTGTTCGAAAATGTTTTTCAATTAAGTTTTAAGGGCTAGTTAACCCCGACAGCACCCTCGATGGAATATCACGAAACGACTTTTTAATTAAATTTCATGAGCTCCCTTTTCAAGGTGGTTGAGTGAGAAAAAGAGAGGAACAGTTTGAAATGACGTTTTATTTCATTTCGGGACCTGCGGACGTATTGTAGGTTTGCATGGTAATTTCGATCAAATTACCTTTCACTTTGCCACGTGAAATTTCGTAATTATAATTCATATCCGGGAAAATCTCGTTTAAATATTTCGACCAGTATCGATGCATTAATTTATATATTGAAAAAAAAGCAATGTAAATGGATAGGAACTTTCATCGTGATTTCGATAATATTCGGTCGTTTTTAGATTACTACGTTTCTAGAATATTAGTAATAGTAATAATAGTAATTAATAGTAATCGATAGTAACAGTAATCTAAACTATGGTTTCTAGAATATCCAAATTTTAGATGAAGCCTTCATTTCAATTTCATTATTTCAACGCAAGAGAATAGTAAGAAAGACAATAGAAGATTCACGCAGAAAAAGAAGAAAAGTAAATGATGTTTCCAAACTTCTACAAAATTTTCTCCTACGATAAAATCATCTACCACTGATAAATAACTAATTCAATACATAGCAACCTTCGTTGTAAAATCTAGAATACCAAACATGTAAAACAAAGAGCAACAAAACACACAGTTACAAGAGTAATTTTAAAGGATGATTTAGAAGCGATGCATTTACTTTAGTGGAAAGCATAATTCATCGGCCGTGGAGCGAAAATGACGGCACGGGGCCGTGGGCAATTTAAGAATGAATATTTAATGGCGATTTACGAGGCAGTTCTATGAAATTCCGGGATTGCTCTATGCAAAAACAATTCTACGCTGATAGGACGATGATCATCATCCAATCACGATGATGGACGTTCAATGAATGATTTTTCATTTTTGATGAGTGGACACGATCGAACGGTAATTACCTTTGCGATTTCAACATTTCCAGGGCCGTTTATTTGGAAATTCTATTTGTTCGTGACTTCCGCATAAACACGCGAACCAACCCGGTAATCGTGATTGCTCTTAAACATTCATGCGTCAAAACATCACCTTTTATAAACGTGCTTGATGCAGATATTGAAGATTTAACGGAATGCTATTTCACGACTGCATAATTGCAACAAAAAAAGGTTCGCTAATTCTATATTGCAGCAAAACGCCAAACTGTTGTACCTTATTTTAGTGATTATAATTCTTTTTAATTTTACATACCATTTCTTAAATCTTCGCTTTCTCGATTTTTTTAAATATAACTCTACGTTCTAATCTCGTTCGCGTGCATGCAAAGCGTATACACCGAATTTTCATAATTACGTCGCTTTTATTCTTGATTCGTTTGTCATCCTCTCAGAAGAATAATTTAAAGGTAATTTTATTTTAGGATTTCTGACAGCTCTGTCCATATTTGATGGTTTTCTTTTGTCTGGCTGGTTGGAATAATAGACGAAGAATAAATGTTGATACAGAAATGTAATTAAAATTTTATTTGCTTGTCGAGCGTTCTGAATCTGGGTTAGATATCCAAACGAACAATCTCAGCAGACTAAGACTACGAAGCACCGGAAAAGCGAGCAATGTATATAACTGCACTACGAATTTCTGCCGACTATTTCGATTTTAGTAGCAGTACGTGCAATGCTCGATTTCTTTAGATATTGCTATATTTCTTAAATATCAAAATATTTCCTATAAATAATTTATAAATAATTTCTTAATAAATATGATCAACTCGATTACAAATAGATATAAAATAGATCTTATAATCCTCTTATCCATTTTTGTCTATATTAAAAGATCGAATCTCTTCATTCTTCTCTGCGAAAAAAAAAATGAATCTCGATCACGAAACATGTTCATCTGAGGCAGGACAAAGGTGGATGTCACGGACGCCAGCCGATCTATCGACGTTATATGACGTGAACGTTTCGCACAGCATTATTAAACACCGGGCCACCTCGATTTACCGGCACCGGTTCAGCGAGCAGGGTAAATATTTGCGACTACCCGAGTGGGTGGTGAAACTTGTGAAAAAAAAATCGGGAAAGAGGACACCGAGAGAGAAAAAGAGAAGGAAAATGAAAAACGAGGAAAATATAGAATAATGGAGAAGAGGGTCAGTGGGGAAAATGGGAGAGGACGGAAGAGGGGGGAAAAAAGAGAAGAGGGCAGAAGGGAAGAAAAATTGAAACGGACGCGAACGTTTCGATTCAATAAAATCCTATTAGGGGGGCCGCGTGAATTCGTTCGACGAACGGTAATTACAATCGAACCGCGACGGTTAACGGGCCCCACCGAGCTTCCAAACGCGTTTATACGAAATAAAACTTCCCGAAACTTCGACCCGAATCCGTGAAATCGCACAGACCAGTGATTTTCGATTAGGATAATTAGCTGGCAACCGACAGAATATTAAGTTGAAACGTTACATCGTTACGACGAGCGAAATTCAGAGGATAAACTAAACCACACATTTGTGTTAAATTGTAGAGATATTCTTTTCGATTCACCGTTGAACAATTATCCTTGTTTCTCTTTTTCTCGTTTTGCCTCTTCGTACATATACGTGTGTACTCACTGGCCAATAGTTTTGGTAGCAACTATTACTGCATTCCTATTCCATCAAACTTCTCGTAATTGTAATAATATTGTTCGACGTATTAACGTACTGTATGTGCTAACAGTTACTTAGCTTCTGGTTCCTACAAAAATTCGTCGAATATATCTTTGGATCTAACAAGATCTTCTCACTATTAGGTGTTTCATAAAATATTTCTTCGTGAAGCGTTATAAAGCGAGATTAGAATGAAAAAAAAAATAACTAAAAAGCACTTGTCACGTTGTTTCCTGTGATCTTCATATAAAATTAATATATCAAATATTAAATTCACGAATATGGAAACTGCTATAGGTGCTTGAAAAATGTATGGTATGTATATTCTTCGACATTTCAAATATTGTAATTCGTGTCGTTAATTCTCGTGTCAATGTGTGTCGATAAAAAGAAATAAAATAAAGTTAAACTAATAACACGATTGCACCAATATCTAACACGTTGGTACCTGTACCCAAACTTTCGTCTAGCAATGTGTGTCTTTCTCTTTCTCGTGGACTCGTAAACTGGATCAAACGGTATTGTAAAAATAAACACGCGAGAAGAACGGTTAGGAAAAAATAAGAGGAAAACGGAGAGACGGAGTGGTTTCTGTATAAACACGGCGCGGATCGCCTGGTATTTTAAACAATAACGCAAAGATACTATTATAAACGTTTGTACTGGCTGCACGTCGGCGAATTGCTGCTCGCAGCCGCGGAATGTTCATCCGATAACCCGATTCGCAGGGATCCGCATCGCGCGCGAGTGCGGATTTCGCAATAAACGGATTACGTTTCTGCGTGCGCTGACTGTCTCGTTTTAATCTATAAACGGCACCGTTATACGTCGAAAACGAGCAGACCGTTCAACTGAGAAAATTGAACGCGTTAGGGCTCGACTAAATCTTGAAGGGTCATTAGAGTTGTACGAGGAGGGCTAAATGAATCGAGATCTCTGCTTTTCAGTTCAATCGTAAATGCAATACGTAAATTTCGTGGTAAATTTGTAGAACGATTAAGCCCGAGTGTTGGGTAAGATAAGCTGGGAAAAAATTAATTTAGAAAATTCTTCTCTCAGTTTTAACGTGTATATCGTTCTAAGATTGTATCGTTCGTTTGTATTGTTTTAAAATTTATATCGCGTGATACACGTTACATCGTAAAAATTTACATATGTTGTGTATGTAAGAAGCGTGAATGACATTCAGATGAGACGTGGATGATTACATAGTGGAAGAGATCGAATCTTTATGCAAAGTGTCGATTACGAGAGGAAAGTGATGGGTTGCGGCATACTTCATAAGTACACGCATGTACCATTATACGTTGCATACATACGACTGTGTACATGAATCTCTGAGATTACAGTGTAATTGAAAAGAAGTAGCATTAAATTAAACGTCTTTAAATCTCCTTCATTTCACGAGATACAGATATTTCATGGTTTCTATCGAAACAGTGCTCCTAATATTTGACAAATCTAAAACTATAAAATCGTGTAACCTAACTTTTCGCAGTCATCTGCAACGATAACTTAACGATATTAATTTTAGTCCACGTGATCTACTAGTCTATTGGTCGTTCAACCATCAACCTACTGTACGTACATGCATACTAATTAAAATACACAATTTAAGAAAGCTTTCGACTAACTGACCATTTCAATGATCTTCTAAAAAGTCAAAAGCAAATCCATCAAGCCTAAAACATCGATAAAACACTAAGAAATATTCCAAGTTTATATTACGGTCGAGCGACGTTTAAGGATCTGTTTGTTAGTTTGTAAGTCGTTGGCCTTTTTCATCGAGAACAGCTCGTCATAAGGAAACGTTCACGAAGTCGATGTTGATAAGATGCAGTCAGCTTGGCTAATTTGCACGCGTCCTTTATACAGCGAACACGTAGCACACGCTCCACTCGTTACAATACGAACTACGTTTCTTCCCTCTGTGTCTCTTAGCGCGAGAACGCGAAACAAAACTCCCGGTCGCTTTGTCGAACCGGGACACAGAGAAGAGGCGCACAGAACAGCTAGCCTTGACACACGCTGAGCGCAAATAAAAGATGCATCAACTATTGTTCCCTTTTCTCCGTAGATTTTTCATATTTCTCGAACATTCAGTCCTGGTCTGGTCGACGCATCGTTTCATGCCCTTGAAACAATTGGTTACGTTCGTCGTCCGCTATCTTTTGTTCGCGTCTCTGATCACACGCTTTGACAAATTGGGATCGACGAGTCGTCACCTTTCTACGATTTCGCAGAAATTCCACGATGAAAGACGAGATTTTTAGGGAAAGAAAGACATGTTCGATAATTTTCAAGAAGGCGAATCGTTGACTTTTGGAGAGCAAATCGTTGGTCGGATTTTCAGAGATTGTTTGCTTGTCGTGAGATAATTTTTATAGATAACGTTGATCAATCAAAGTGGACAAATTGATCTACACTATCTGTTGAGAATTTTTTAAGGGAGAAGTTAAATAAAGAATCATTGATTTGTATCACTTTTGTGGAAATAGGATATTTTACTTTTTCTTGTTAGAGATGATTATTTATTTGCCATGAACAATTTTCATATACAATAATTGATGGATATATGAACAAATTAAAAGTTCAATGAATTTGTTTCATTTTCTGAGAATTTTCTAAACAAGGGGATGTACGATGAATCATTGATTTGTACTACTTTTGTAGGAGACGGCTGCTTAACCCTTTTCTTGTTGGAAGTGATTATATTTGGTTTAGATAGAAGTGATGATTAATATTTATTTCGAGGAATATATATATCGTATAGACATATTTCAAATCGATCAACTTCACTTTATATGAATCTTCCGAATTTTATTAAATAATTACTCGAAAAAATATTCTATTTGGTTTCCATATGATTGGTAGAACGGAGAGAAATACGATGCATTATAAATTCGAAATATAATACAGCGTATAAAAAGAGATACGATAAACTAAATTTCTCATTTTTCACAGGAAAGCAATTTGGAGTTCAAAGTACTCTCAATCAATCTCATATTATTAAAACCACGTTTTTATTTCATTCTACCATGAAATATATGTTTTCCACATCCCTTTGAAAAATTCGTGAAAATTCGATTGTCACTACAATAGTCATTCTCTCAATCTGTTAGAATTCTCTTTTACTCTGTTCACTTTTACAATTATTACGAACTACATGGTAAATTAAATATCAACTGAAAAGCTATACAAATTATAGAATGGAATGTTAAAGTCCATTAAAAATCTAACTCCGAACATTATGGAAAATTCCTCAGACTAAGGTATACGAATGAAATATTCATTAGGATTAAATAGTAAATGCTCTAGCTTTATCCCAATACTCGAAAACAAAGAACGCAATTTCACGTGATTCAGTAGGAAATCCTAAATTAACGCAAAGCTTCCTAATTTGAATTGCACTTTAAATTACGCCCTCCAACCATCATATGATACTCTCGTCTTATCAATCCCATAAGTCTGGGATACTTATTAAATGTCGCGCGTATTAACTCGTTTCTAAGATACCTAGATACGTCCAAAAGATTTTTTAGGAAATTTCGCGAATGAGATTTCACTGAGGCCGATTAAATTACACTTACCAAAAATCATATAATTTTTTTCAATTTCCCAATCCCATTACATCGACATCAATCTACGTACTTAGTCAATCGTGGCAAATCGATCGACCAAATGGAAGATACGGCACCTTGCAGCTTTTCAGCGTCATCAACGGTGACAGTCATCCACGATCCAGGACGATTTGAATGGCAATTGATGCCGGCAAAACCGCGCGCTGACGTATCGCCATAATATGGCTCGACGATAAAGCGTAGCGTGCACGTTTTACCGTGATAAAGTGGCGGCTGATCGATGCCAATGCCGAGAATATACATATATATCGAACCGGCAGACGGAGGGAAAGCGAGTCCGGCATCGTGCAGAGGAAAAAAGGAAGAAAACGAGTGGAAATGAGCAGACTGGAGACCAGACAATTTCCGAGGAAAAAGAAGATCGAAAGACAGAGAGAGAAAAATTGGCCGGAGAAAAAGGATCGAGACCATCGATCGAGAAAAGCCGGAGAAATGACCGTCGGAAGTTGGTCGAATGGGTCAACAACGGCGACGTAATGATTTCGATGAGGCGGTAAACACAGAAGTCGATCGCCTTTATCCATTCATTCTTGATGATAGAACCTCGAGTATCTTTTGAAAATTTCCCTGGGCTTCCTAAAATATTTTCGAAGCGTTCGATTTCCGTATGTTTGGTGCTCGTTTTTTGAAGAAATTTCAATGTTTACCTCTGAAATATTGGAAGCTTCATAATGAAATATTATTTTCATAAATTTAGAACGCTTTTTTTAGAATCTTTATCTAATTATCGCAACTCGTAATCATTTAATATATATTCGAGCAGATTATATTGAAACTAGGGTTTCAGTTTGTAATAATAATCGACCAGAGATAAGCGTTGTTTCAAAGTTTTTCTAATCTATAGATTACGTGGAGCGTTTACCAGGCGTTCGATGTTTGATCACGTTCGTTTAGTTTAATTGATTGCGAAGTTTAATTTAAACTTCAACTTTGGTTTGAATTTTTAATAATAATTTCGATAGGATGGAAAATACAAAGCAAAGGTGGAAAGTCAATCATATTTATCGATCCGCTTTTAAGTTAAAAATGAATTCATTTGCAGAAGTTCTAGCCAAATATCACAATTCTTAATCCCTTGCCTCGTAATATCGAGTTACATTCGTAGTACGGATTACAGTTTGCGTTGAATCACAGTTGCATTCGTAATGAATTTTAATTTAAACTCCGACTCTGGTTTCAATTCTTAAGCACCGAGGATTACAAATACAAATTGCGCTTGATATTTCAATATTTTACATCCGACGCGATACGAAACCAGCAAATATCTAAGGGTAACCTACGTAGCTATAACAAAAATCACAAGGCAATTTATGTTGAACTCAGCCACTTCCTCCGCGTTACTTCGCGTTGACTGGTCTTACAAATTGTCAATCAAGCAAGAACGCTTTACTGTATATGTGGTGTGATCAAAATTGAATGATAATTACGCTAACGTAGCAGATAATCGATGTATTATCGATGAGTGTGTTTCACGTTACAAAATGAATTCTGTACTTTCGAGTTTTAATTAAAAGAATACAAAGAAAATAAAGAGGAATCGAAAAATTGAGCGCATGCGAGGGATTTAAAAATCCACATAACCAGCTGTATAGTGATCAAAATTTGCAAAAATGCGAATCAATCTCGAGACTGTGAGAAGATTAAAAAAAAAAAAAAGGGATCAGATTTTATCAATGCAGTTCATTTACGTACGTCCAACTATACAAGGGACTGGTATTATTTTTCAATAGAGCAGCTCCGATCTAACTCACGCCAGCTTGGAACTATGAATGACAAAGCCTTACATGACCCGCGACATTAGCATCGAATAAACGCTCGTCATGCCGGTGGTCGCATTCTAATCAAACGCTTTAATCAGTCATGATTACCCCACGTGGTATGTATGCGAGTGCCTCGCCTTTGAAGCAATTGCGCAATCCACATCGAATCCATCTCTTCCTCTTACCATCGTACAGATCCACAAGTTCAGCTGATCTTCGAACTACGACTCTAACACTACAACTACCACACCAGTCAAATTGACTTGGTTTTACAATTTTATTTTAAAATTTCTACATGCTATATATTTTCTCCCCGCGACGATAACTAAAAAAATAATATAATGAATTTTATTTTGTTTTTTAGTAAAAAAATTTTATGTGTAAAATTTTTTAGTAAAAAAATGACTGGTACTTGTCAAAGTGTAAAAGGGTGTTGCAATCTGTTTATCGAACTCCAATTAATCAGTTTCCGCGTTTTGAACAACTTCCCACACGTTTTCAAAATTTTTACTGCGTATCATTCGATATGATGATATCAATTATCTGGAAAATTCTGGATCGATCGCTAGATCACCAGATGCTAACACTAGAAATGTCACACCAGTCAAAATGACTGGTTCTACAATTTTATAAATGTGTCAACCCTCATTTAGGGATCATGGTCTCAGATGGATTAATAATACCAAAAATGTCCTACATAACATGGAATTGCTTCTGTGAGAAAGTAATAAATCAATAAATATAAAAATATTCTATTACGTATTTTTTAAAGATCAGTCAGTTTGACTGCCTTTGATAGAAATAGCTTCGCGTTAACTATCGGTAGTTCTAGTGCTAATTATAGGCATATCCTCTCCTTGAAAAATTCAAAAATCCCAAATTCGTGCTGTTCAAACATCTTCGATACAATTCGATACAAGCGGGTAATAAAAAATAATAATAAAAATAATAAAATTAAAAATTGTAAAACCAATAATAAAGTTTTCAATCGAGCGAAAAATCCTAAACCCTCTCGTCTCCGGGTATTGTCCCCGATATTTATAATACAACCCCTAACTTCAACCAGATACGATAAAAACGCTAATTTAAGTAACTTTCACGGGACATTATGTGAATTGAAAATTCGCTTGCGTTCAAGATCCTCATCACGCTATACTTACTTAAACTTCAAGACTTCGTTTCAATCTAAAGTAAGTTGAACTAAATTCAAGACTTAATCCTGATCTCGCGAAAGCGATAGTATTGTAAACTAGGCTTGTTCGAAGATCTGCAACATAATTTCCAAGCAAATCGTCAAACAGTGTCGTTCGTCTCTTCATTTCCACGGTCGTTTTAATCGGGCGTTAACGGATGTCTGGATCGGTCGCCATCGGCGTCTCGTTAACGCGACACACGTTCTCATCCACCCCCGGCGGCGGCGGTACTTGAGAGTTCACGGTGCCCGTTAATGGTGTGCACACCCGGGGGATCGATTTTCGCGGATCTTCTATTAAAACTTGCGCTAGGGATGCGCGTCTGGATCGTAATCTCTCTCCCTTTCCCAGAGGACGACGCGCGGTCGCGTCTGGCCGAGAGTGGTTCGTCGTCGAAATCGAGCATTTCGAACGTTAGCCCTAGGTGGAATCCATTCAAGTGCGACGACATCGATTTGTCTCGAGTACCGTCCCGCTAATTACCAAAGGGAAAATATCCAAGGGGGAAGAATCTGTAATTGCGATCGAATGCAATGAGATGTACAGTAGTTCGTGAAATATTTATACGAATTTTTGGTGAACACGTCGTGCGTGTCTTATATGAAACATGCGTGTTTTAATAAATGTGTGATAAGAAAATGAGTTATATGAGACATTTTGAAGTTTCATTGGTAGTAACGAGACTAAACTACCCTGATTATATTGGTAAAGTTAGAAAATTGGAAGGGTACAGTTACTGGGGCAATTTTCAAGATCCACCAAGTACCATAAAGAGCGCTATTTTTGGAATTTTATAAAGGCAATTTTAGAAATATTCTCTAGATATTGAATCTCGCAACTGTCTCCCTGTACAAAGTAGAAAATGTAACATTCTTCTCCTGTACTCTTCATATATTAATTTTTCACACGTTTTCTGATATGTTTCCATCATGAACTCTATGAAATTTCTCCAATTTTTTAAGAAAAAGGCTATGTAAGAGAGACGATGGAAAATGTCTTTTTCAGCGACCTGAAATTTTATTTTTATTTTATTCCATAAAATTTCTCCGCTATGAAATATAAAACCAGTCTCCCCCCATTTTTTTAAATCAGCCCTATATGTATTCAGTTTTGAACATGTCTCCCTTCATCGAGATTCACCCTATTCACTGTGACGGTGAACCTCGAACAACACCATTCCCGATCTTTCCTTTTTTTTCTTTTTTTACTTTTTTTTTTTTTGTTGTTGCTCTCCGATCGAACCATCGTATCGTCAGACACAAAACCGACATATGGTGGACGCAACAGGGCGATCATTCAGGCCGATGGACCAAAACAGAAAAAAATCGTACAAATCGATGGGCCATCGAAAGATTTTGATTGATCGTATTAGCTCGTCAAAACGCGACAAGAGTGGAAAGCGGCCAGGCAAATGTACCTAACGATGTACGCGACCGAGCCGATTAATCTGCGCGTCACGTGTCGCCACGTTTTCAACCCATAACGCTTTCTCGTGGCAAGCAGATCAAAGCGGTTCCATGCGATTTTACAGCCGAACCAGCCGATTCATTCGGCCTTACCTGTCGTGTCTAAAACAATGACGATCCATCGACCACGCGAATCATTTTCATCAGTCAGCGCTATCAACGGGTACTTTATTTTCCATTCGTTCAGAAGAGAGCTGATCAACTGTATATATTACGTATTCATTTCTTAGTTTCATTACGTAAGTACGCGATTAATATTCGATTTCCAAGTTATAAATCATCTGTTTCTATATATTTATTCATTACGAGAAGATGACACAGATAATGGTAAATTCCAAGATAAATCCAAGGAACGATGTTTGTAACCTCATCACTTTTCATATTTTCGATCGATGTAACTTCTTATATTTCTCAATCGAAACAGACTTGAACAAAGTAAAGTTTCTTAATTATCGAGTTGATGGGGAAAGATGTTGCAATACTTCCAAGGCACAAAGAGTTAGCTTACTATTGGGATTTCTTCAATGTTCAGTTACTTTACTAGACTCGATATTATATCTCTTTCAAGGTTCCAAACAATACCAAGATCGACTTTATTCGTACGAAAAACATTAACCGGCTAAATATCCGAAATATCATTCAGCACTACAAATGCTACCCTATATGTCACACTGTATAACGACTCAAACAAAAGTACTTTGAATATTATCACTGTTGTAAATAATCAGGTAATGCGCGTTTAAAAAAGTATGTGGCAAACTGATTGAAAATTACGGGGTTAAAGGCCGAGGCCACACGAGGGTTAAAATGACGTCCGTTGCGTGACGTCCGTTGTAGAAATATATTCTGCCGTGTGCATAAAGGCTAGTAAAAGCTTTTATTAATGATTTTTCAAGTAAGTGCTCGATTCCGTATGCACAAAGGATGAAGTATCCACTTAAAATAATATTTATTTACGATATTCCACCATTTACTATGTAGTACCAATAGAAGATTATGTATAAGAAATTTAGCAGTTACTTTTATTTATACTTCATACTTATGGGCATTTGCTTATTTTTGCATACGATCCATTGTCGTATATTGCAGTTCACACACTAGGAACGTGCATCACTCGAATTTACGAACAGGTATATTTTTACAACGGGCGTCACGCAACGGACACCATTCTACGCTCATGTGGCACCGACCTAAACCATCGAAAGATGAGAACAAAAAAAAAAAAAAAGTAATCTTGTTGGTGTAGAAAAGGAGTCTTAAAGCAGCCGCTCGACGTTGAAACGGTTCCTCTTCTGTTTCTTTCTGTGCCATATTGGAGGCATTCTTATCCATCCTTTCGAGTGGATCGAATAGAAGCTAGAAGAAGAGGAGCTGGAAAGTTGAGAACGTCTCTTGCCGGTGTTTTCTGGACCGTGTCAGTGGGTCAGTTTTCCGCGTTACTTTTGCCCTCGAGCCCCTTACACCGAGTTCCAACGAGCACGTGACCCGTTTACCAGCGGCGCGTACGCGTCACCGGTTTCGAGCGATTCCTGGCAAACGTCCAGCTCGATTAACGCGTAAGTCAGGAATTGATACCCCAAGCCGACCTGGGGACATCTCCCCGGGGAACTATTCAGCCTCTCCGGAGACGTGATTTACTGCGTCGTGCCGCGATCGGATTAAACGTTTAGTATATCCAGACTGTCGATACGCTTCCAGTTTACGCGCACCGCGTCCACCGAGTTGCTCTACGGGCTACGTTTCGTGAAAATGTTGCTTGTTACTTTTTTTACACCGTTCTATCCACTAGCTATTTATTCTTCTAATTTATTTTAGATCTTAGAACTTCTATTTACCTTTTTAAATCTTAAGTCTTTGCGATATGGTAAAATATTAATATTTTTGCAACATTCTGAGGTACCTGAATGAAAAATGTAGATTTCAAGCTGTAGATTATAATTCGACGCTTACGTAAATTCACATTTTTATCAACGCAAGAAACGGTCGTTGCTTTTTTCACACCATTGTGTTTGTTAACTCTTTAATTTTCTCAAGTAGCTAATAAATATTGGCCGTATAGCTTCCCACAGGAATGAATTGAAGAACTCAATGGAAATTGTAATAACAAATACAATTGGTCTTTTTACGTTCGTTATTCTTCTTCATATTCTTACGTTCGACCTACTTTTATCTTAAAGTTAGTTCTTAAGTAAGTCAAATTTTGCTAGTTGATATTGCGATGGCCGAAGCTAAAAATGTCATCTAAGTGTTTCATCTACAAATGCATTAACTAGAAACTAACAGATCCGATTAGAAATAATCAGTCTTGCGATTTAAAGAAAACTAAGTTGTTCCGTTGCACGACACACATCAATTCCCCGGCAATTTACATCATTGGTTTGTAATTACGATTATTAACGGACACGTATAGCCAGATTTATGAGCGAGACAAGAAATGTATATTACACCGCTTATCTCGGTATTTTTGCGTTTAACCTGTAAAGCGTAGAAAGATTTCACGGTAAGAAACATATGATATTTTTAACGTCACTCGTACAACTTTATCTTTAACCCTGAATACTTGTGACTCATATACGCGCGATAGAAAACTTCAATCTGCAAATGGACGAGTTTGAAAAATGCATTTAGAATGTGAAAAACCGAGTGTGTCGGAATCGGCAAAGGTCGGCGAAAATGCAAGCAAGGCCAAAATGAAAATCATTGGACGAAGACATGGAGATTAATTCAACTCGCGCAATGTTAAACTCTTTAGAACTACTCGACCGAGATATTCCAAGTACAAGTAAAATAGAAACACGTGCAGACCTTGAAGTCTTTCTTCTAACGTTCATAGATTTCCAACATTTTTCCTTGATTTCATCACGATCAAACCAATCAGGAAACAAAATCAAAGATACGTACTATCTTGACAGAGTAAACATCCAAGACTTGATTACTTTATACACAAGCAGCGACTTACGATATTTGTCCACTCGATTCGCTCACTGGTTACAGATAGTTCTCTCCATATCAAATACGTAATTTTCTTTCGTGGAAGCGAAGCGTATAAGTTATCTTTTTTCTTCAATAACAAGTATCAAAAAGTGTAGAAGCTAAATCACAGTGAAAAAATACCGATTTGCTTCTTTGAGAAGGCGCGGCGAAAGCTCCAAAGTACGAGTTTCAACGTTCGCGAACAACCGTCTTGATTTATATTAATTTTTCTACGAGCAAGATTTGTTTGACTGTATTAAAATCGACTGCTTTGCCACACTATTGATATTAGACTGATTTCATCTTAAGGAAGAAGAAATTGAGAAAAGTAGTCGTCGTATATAAAGTACTGAAAATATAACGTAAAATCTGTTGACGGAAGAATCGACGTAGCTGTCTTCATGCACGAATTTATTAATACTGGAAAGATATTTGAAGTATATTTGATTAAATTATTGAAAGAGGGATTCGTGTCGATGGCTAATTTTCCATTCGCGACTTCTGCAAGCTGTGTCATCGTTCCTAAAACGATCGATCAACAACGAAGAAATAAATCGACAGAGTTGTGCGATCTAAACGTTTTGCAAATTTTTCACCGGAATTTTCGGCAATTTCGTGCGGAAACGGTTGACCGACGTGTTCTCTTTCGCGCGATGCTGCCTATCTCCTGTCGCTTCATTCATTTTCCATCGTATCGCACATAAAACCATAGAAATCTCGCAACTATCGGCGCCTGGATCGCTTTAATGCCGAACGAGCAACGATTTGCAGTCGACCAGCTTACAATTTACAGGTAGTTTTATCGGTAACCGGCTTGAAAACAGCCAATCGGATACGCCAACAGCAGATACGATCGCGCGTAATAACGCGACGATCGATCAGATTGATGCATAAGTCACACAATTGGTAGGAACGGTTGCTTGTAATCCAACGAGGATGAACTAAAGTCACGGGGATGTGATTCACGCGCTACGACGTGAACGGATTAAACCTAACGGTCCAACAGCAATACCGACGACGAGCTTTCCTATATACCAGCGCAGAAGTTACATCCTGGATGGGACGATCCAACTGTTATCTCCTGCACTCTGTAGACGTCAGCATCTTCCCTCTATATATAACTATATACACGTCCAATATACAAGATTCCTAGGTGTATTGTGATCAGAGAGAATTTCTCGACCGTTGATGGCCAAACTCCGCCAACATTCTCGATTTCACGATTCACATAACGTATATCGTATCGTCGCGCGATCGATCATCAGAAAGTCTACTATTTAGTTCACGATACGGAGTTGATGTTTTTGTTGAGCGAATTGTCGATCTGTATGGTTTCTTGGAAAAATTAGTCAACAGATAGATTAAATAAATACGCATATTATACGTTAAACTTCATATGATACTAGGGTTAAATACGCAATGACAGGGTATTAAAGCATTCGTTGTTATTGACATACTCTCGATATCAATCGTTTTCGAGAAAGCAAAGAAGCTGCTGTTGCAAGCGCTGCATTTTTCTCTTCCTACGTCTTTGCATGAAGATAAACAGATCGATAAGCAGCGTGCTGTTGGAACAAACATCATTGCGGAAATTCCTCCAATCGTTTCTAATGAAAAGTACGTGCAACTTGTGAATGTAGCGAATGCGATTAAAGCAAGTTATCGGTAGATACGTAATAAAAAATTTTCACCTATGTGAGTTTTTGTATTTTCATATGAAGAATGCACAGAAAACTTGCAGCACAAAGAGATAATTATTTTTGAATTTTCTGCGTCATTTTATTACACTAGCAAAAATACAAACTCAAATGCTACGAACTTTTAGAGGGTTGCGGTAAAGGAATAGGAGTGGTTGGTCCAAAGGGATGATCGAAGACTTATTTGCGTGGCGTTATAGTAGTCAGCCATGGTAGTAGGCTATAAATATGGAGCCGGCCTCTTTATTCCAAACAAAACAGTCTACGTTGAAAAGGTTCCCGTCTTGTACACAGGGTAGTTCGCGAAACTGGGTCTCTTATTCTTTCCTGAATGAAGGGGAAATTGAAAGGGAGAATTAAATAGTTCGGTTAGAACTAATCTATTATGAGTCTTTGGAGTCTGAGAACGTGTTCAATACGTATCGCGTTCAATACCATCTACGTATAACGATAGGAAGGAGAGAGACGAGGAAGGAAAGAGAAGTGCGACTCGATAGTGGGACAAACCAGAGAATTATACGTTTAACGTACAATTTCAAATAAAAGATTCTAGTTGGTAAATTACGAAGAATGCGATATTCTAACACACCTGATACCACCTTCCATGGCAATCAACATCCCCATTTTGCGTAGCGCTTCTCTCGAGAAAATCCAAAGCGAAACTAGAAGCTACGTTTCATCGTACGAAAAGATCTGAACTTTCACGTTATAATTATTTATTTTTAAAAAATTCCTAACGCTACAAACTTTGGGACATAAGATGTTTGGAATTTGGCTGATTATTTTAGCCACTGATTCTTATAAATTCAAGAGCTGATATCATATGCAATAAAATATCTACACATCTGGTAAAGAATATATCGTTTATCTATTTACGCTACAAATTGTTTCTCGTCATAGAAAATTTAATAATTCTCATGAATGAACCGAGGAAAAATTTACGCGTCAAGAAGCTAGTCCATATAAAAATATCGAAAGAAAAATCAGTCAGAACAAAAAGGAAGGATAACTCCGGGTTCCATAAAAAACCTTGCCGAGCTACTACCGATACGAAACAGTTTCACCAAGAACGTGGAGAATCTAAATAAACGGAAGCGGTGATGTACGCCTCGGAACGGGAACACAGTCGTCCGCCTGTTAATTCCCATTTGCGGCATCGTGTCAGGACGCATCCGCAGGTGTAGAGATGGTGATCATTCCACTCTAAGAATTCAAACGTTCTGTACGCATGCAATTAAAACTTGCCCTCTGGATAGGATTAGGTTTGTCCCAGTGCGACAGCCACAGAAGGTGTTGGCTTTGCGTGGAGCAGCTTTCGTAGAGTCAAGCGGTAGCAGGCGAGAAGGAGACGTTGTCGCTGATTCCAGAGTCTCGAGACCGCGGCAAGATTCTTGGTCAAAGGCCGGGCCAGCCAGCAGCCGAGTTCCGGCGAATTATGAAGCTGACACGGCCGACAAGCGTTCCGAAGGCAGCCCTGCTATTTGCATACCGCGACGCGAAACTATTGTCTCTGGCATTCTATGCTTCGAAAGTTCTCCACGAAGACGAAAACCAAGACGAGGTTGGAGAGACGTAGCGTTTCGACATCCGCAACCACGAACATTCTTTACGTGCGTAAGTTGCAACTTTCTACCATGTTGGCTTTGATTGGCTTTGACCCAATACATAGTCATTTTAGTTCTTAACTGTTCTGTCTCTACTAATTTGTAAACTGAAAAAACTCGAGTCAATGTATATGAGACATTAAATATTATTGCATAGAGTTAGGGCTTAAAAGTACTGAATATTTGTAATTTTCCAAGTAGAACTTTCATTAATTTATTATAAATTTGTATTCTTTATACTAACGAAACAGGCGTAGATTGGTTAATTACATCTTTTTCAAAAGTGAAGTTGGATGACAGTGATACAATTTATGTGGATTTTAAACCTGCGATGTAAGATGCGTAAAGAAATGGAATCTAAGTGGAAGTTCGTTAAATTCATTAAACCATCAAGATTCTATGCTGAGTTTTTAGAAATTCTTCTTCGATTAATTATTATATAATTCATTGGGGGCTTCTTCGTATCAAAATCATCCAACGAGCTTATGAACCCTCCGCTTCCAATCAACTTTCGTAATTCCTCGCCAATAAAACGTATCTCGCGTCCATCCATTGACCGAACTAGACGAAATGAAAAAGTCTTGATCCCCGTGTGGGTTCGAAGGAGGAAACGAGTAAAATCCAGGTCGCCGAGATATTGGATAAGAAAGGACGATCACAAACGGAATATCGCGGCCGGTGGGACTCGTGCCCGCAGATTAGCGTCGTAAATCTCGAGCGAGAGGGGCGCGTGGACCGCATAGAAAAATTCAGCTTAAGGGTGGCACATTTATTTATTACGTGGTCGTAGCTAGTTTATCCTAATAGCCTAATACCGTCGTAAATCCGTCGTGGTTACGACACGTTCGCCCATCTTTTCAGACGTGTGCACGTAAATTACCCGTAAAATATATAAAATTCGCGCGATAACGTTAAAGAATACATTGAACCGTCCCTTAGGTCATAACAAGTTAAACGTCGTATTCCTTAATCGGTGTCAGTAATACGGTCACGTAGAATCTTGACACGCATTCCACGTGTTTATACGCTGGTTCTTCAACTTTATTCTCGAGCAACGGTCGCGTGATTTCACACTCCCGCCGACTCTCCTCCTTTTCAAGCTCGTGCGTTAACGAGAGCCAGAGAAAAACCCTTTGCACGTGTAGGCGGATTGTGTCTAGTTAGAAGCGGTACTCGCGAGTTGAACGAACGTGACTAAAAACTCGAACAGAGAAACGTTCCTCGGTACCCATCCCAGGCTGCGATCTCTAACCGACTTTGTCTAACTCCCTTCATCCACTATGGAATACCGTGTACCCGTACCCAATCGATAAAATTAATCAGAACTCCCATCGGAAGCTCAATTTAGCAGGACACGATGTAAAAACGTCTCTCAATCGTATACAGTCTATCATATCCATGTCTCGTCGATTCACCCGTTGCATCGCTCTATCGTACTTCATTTTCCAGCAGAGCGACGAATGCTGGGTAACCTGGCCAACTGGTAGTACAGCCGAGTGATTCTGTGTGAGAAAATAAGTCGAAAGCGCGAAATAAAATTCGAGAAAAACGGCTTCGAATACCCTTTGCATTTAAATTGTATTTATTAATAGCGATAATGAGGATTGGGTATAATCCAGAAGGGGCAAATTGTATTTCTATCTTTGCTATTGGATTGTGATGGAAGCAACATAGCAATCGACAGACATTCTCTTCACAAAGTACGTATTTCTTAATACAAACTCGCGGACATTGATGAAAGGCACAGAGAGAAAGAGAATGTAATAAGAAATAGTAATAAATCGCTATGAACTTTTTATTATCAAGTACAATAAATAGAAACGTAATTAGAATTCCTAATATCTGACGAAATAAACTGTAATACGGTATCGTACATATATCGTAACATTTAAAGCCAATTTTCTCAAAAACGACACTGCGTAGAGAAAAAAAATCTTATTCCACTTTTTAGACTAGTTTTTTTTTCCACGTAGAATCACCGTGTACTCAATTATAACACCATTTACAAGACACCGTGCATGATCTCGCTGTAGAGTAAAGCACGGCCAGCTCGTTAAGCCGATCTTTTTGGAAACATGCGCTTAATTCGACAGACGAGGTAGGCGGACGCGCGCGAAAACCGATCACAGGCATAGTTAAAACCATCGATCTTTCGTTTTGCTTTCGCGGTTGATTGATTAACGGACTATTCACAGCGCGTTTTATACCTTCTATTTCTAGCACGCGCGTGCCGATGAGCCCGCGTTACGAAGCACATCCATCAAAGCGGTTCATTTCGAACGAGATCTCTGCGGGCGCGAAAGAGAAGCAGAAATGAGGGAGGACGAGGCATTCATAAAGTCCTCCTACGCGAACGAACAGGTCTTTGTGCTCGTAAACGAGCGTTATCTTTGGTTATTGATTCACTGAGAGACACGATGGTTACACACGCGAGTTTCTCGATGCGTCTTCCAACGTGGGTATTTTTAATAAAACCGCCGATGTAACCTATTGGATGACACGAGAATTCGATGTATCGCTACGTGGATGAAGAGCTGTCTATATACAATGTGCTTCGATTCGATGGATTTTCACGAAACGATATTCCAATCCAATCAAATCGGTTTCAGAGACCAATATGATCGTGACAGTCGTGTTCCATTCTAGTGCTAATGAAATTTCACAATGCTTTACATAACAAATAAAGTACGAAGATAAAAGTTGAAATAGTGTTGTACGATATAGTAAATAATACGAAGACAAAAGTGTTCAAAGTGTTACTTGAGTCAGTATGATACATACAAACGATAGAGAAGAAACTAACGATAGAGCTGCCATTAGTCAGAGAAATAATAGACAGACAGAGAGAGTAGTCAGAGCGATCGCTTTGGAATTTTTAAGAATCCTTTAAAATAGAAATTTTTTACATCGACAATTATTTATTCTCGGTAATCGAGACAAAAAAACACATCGAGTTAACTTAATATCGCGAATGCAATACTTGAAAGATCCAAACAAACCCATGCACAGGATCAACAAATTTATTACCACTCGAGACTATTAGCCACCTAAACATTAAAAATTCAGCGCTTCCAAAGATACCTCGTGTATCGTATTATACGACGACTTAAAATGAAAGGCGATAGCGATCGAATGGACAAAAGCAGTTAAACAGAAAAACGCGAAGTTGAAGAGAAGCAGCGTCTGAGAAATCCAAGCTAACAAGAAGTTCTCCTTCGTGGAGTTCGTCTCGTCGAGTGCAGATTGTCGCATTGTCGTCGGAACTATATTCTCTAGTGCAGCAACGCGTTAGAAACAGCTCCCTCGGTAGTTTCGTCCAATGGACACTATAGCTCCCGCCACTTCCTCTCTGTCCACGAAGCGATCACGGTCTTTCTCTTCTGCTCCCCTCAGGAACAAAGAGGACGGGGAAAGAGGTTGAATTGCATCGTTACATCACCGGTTACTTAACCGTGGACACAGTAACCCGACCGTCAGCATCGTAATGCTTTTAAATAGACCAGCTTGCCAGAAAGTCCCCATGCTTTTCTCTTTCTTTCTTTCCTCTCCGCCCTTTCGGTTGGCACAGACTTCCCGTTTCGTTTCTTTGTTTCCTATCGAGAGCCTGATAGAGGACCGTCTTTCCACTCTGTACACGAGACCACTGTTCTTCGCAGCTTTCTCTCTGTCTCTGGTCTCCTTGGTAGTGAGATACATACATCTGCAGCCGAATATCCGACTTGCTAGAACACAACGCCCTCGCGGTTTTCGATTTCTTGAAATCCAGGTGCTTTTTTACCAAGCTTTATCCTCTTTCGTTCTTACGAAAGTAAAAAGGTTAATGTTATGTAGTTGTTGTTTCGTGATTGGGGATATTAGTTTGCTGCAAAATGTGATTCGTTTTATCGAGGATAGCGAGAGATATTCGAAAGATTAAGTTGTTTCGTATATTTAGAACGAAATTGCTAACAAATTAAAAAGACGATTATTCCTCGAAAATATTCCGCGATTAGTCCAGATAAATGAAGTACCAGCCTGTACTAGCAACGATTGTTTCGTATTTTCTTCGGAATGTCGCAAAGTTCGTAGCCACAGAAAACAGCATTGCATCGGAACTATTACGAACGATATAACAAACTTAGCTTTCATTTTATACATGAAAGCTATAAAAAGGGGAAAAAAGGAAAATATGAAAAATATGGAAAAAATGTGGAACTGAATAAATTTCATAAAATTCCTCCGAGCTCAGAACTGAAATGTATGCACAAATACAGAAATTCCCACGTATGGCCGATAGTCGTGGTAAAAAATATATCGATAAATTTGCAGCAACGATGGCAGCCGGGAAAATTTAACACGCGCGAGTAATAAACCGCGGGTCTCATAAAGAAGCGAGGGGAAAAGGCGGGATGTGTTCATTCGACGCGTTTACCTAAGCGAGACTAAAATTCGCCGACACCCAGCCTAGCACGCACCTATTCACATTTCTAGCCTCATAACGTGCGTTTTTCCTCGTAACGTGGAATCGCGGGTCCCCGCGTTGAATTACGGCGGGAGTTTGTACACGCAATATGTAACGAGACATCACGCTGCTCATCCGAAACGTCGAGATAACCCGAGACGAAGCACATTCAACCATATACGTACCAAAAATAACTTTTTTTCGCAGATTCGTTATAACCACCAGGGTATCTTTTTACCAGGGGAACGTAGAATTTTACAGCGCTAAAAAAGACGCTATTTCGATTAGCGAATTGATAAGTTATAATTTATAAATCTCTGCTGTGTGGACAAAATTTACGATTGTAGAATTCTATGACAGATACAATTGTCAATTCAAGATTTATTGTTATCGTAGAACTTCGCTTGTGTTATCAGCAAATTTGTTATCTGTACTCGTATTTAACTAATTAGTATAAGAGGTTTTAGGATTCTGAAATCTCTGAAACATCTATCGCAATCACATAGTTTCTGAGTGATTCGTTACAGAAAATTATTTACATCAAATATCAACGTGTACGTGCTATTATTAGCTTGTCCGAAAAGTGCCTTCCTTTTACAGACACGTATTTTACAACAACGCATCTTTATACAAACATGAAACCTAATCTGTCAAAGGCTGTGATCTTTATTTTGATAGAACAAAATGAATCATACGTAATTCGATAAAATAATATAAAACAGGAAATATTGTGCATCCATTATTTCCTTATGAAACGAAAGAAACTTCTCGGACGACTTAATACAGAAATTACGAACAGTTGAACATTTAATTTAACCTACTGTATAAAACAATCGATAAAATATGGAATTTTGCCTAAATTAAAAAAAGGTTAAAGGTTGAAGAACGATAAATATTTCGAAGTTTGAATGTTCATCGATCCATAGTGTGTCTCGACAAGTGTTACAAATTAATAACATTGCTACGAAACTAAAATTACTTCTTCCCGGCTCAAGTTCAGAATGATAGTAACCACTGACACGGTGCCAAATGCCGGGCATTTTACTCCATTGCTTGCTGGCTTCGAGAGTGTGATGTATTCGTGGCCAACGAGGGAGTGAACTTAATTGCGAGTGTCATCCTGCGGGTACACAGTGCTGTAACACCGCAACGTGTACACGTGACTCGGGGATATTGTGCCGGTGGTTGCCAACGAAGCAGCCTGATCGAGAATCCGACAAACCCAGAAACATTAATATCTATCGCTTGTCTAGGTGACCGAGGTGTAGTCTGTTGACTGTCAATCCATCAATTCCCAATATGTATGAGTAGCGCGCAAAGATTCTGACAAATATATTTTGAGACAGTGTGTCGCTTAATCAGAAATTTCAATAATTAGAAGTTAATTAAGGTGGTTCTATGTAAATGTTGAGCAAACATTCTGGTAGATTTTCAAATAACGCATTCTTCCACCAAACGTTTTAATTAAAAGTTAATCAGTTACATATTAAAACTAGAATTAAAAGTTAATAAAGTCAAAGCAATTTCAATCAGGTCGATTTTATAAATATGGAATTCTTAATGGAAATGAAACATACATACATACACGTACGCATACGTAAGTGCGCGCGCATTATTCTGATATATGAAAAAGCAAATAATTTACAAAGGAAGAAATTAATAGACCTCAGAAATTGTGAACTCGTGTAACAAATTAACTCTCCTCTCCACTTAAATAGCAACTAAAGAAACCATAAGACAGAGGGTTAATTTCTTGTTACGGAGATCAAGCGAGAGAAGAAAGTCTTCCAGTGTTATCTGACATCGTCGTTTACGACTAATTCATCCAGGCAATCTCATACATCTCATACAATCTGTTCTGTTGGAACAAAATGGATCGTACACGATTATTATTTCCTTATAAAATGAAAGAAACTTTTTGGACAACCGAATAGAAATAATTACCGGATGCTGTCAATAAAAACAAACAGCGATAGAAAGACACTCGCGTGTTTCTATTTTCCCTGTGATTACAAATAAAAAAAGCGTGATATCGGTGATTTTGGTTGATTTGTTGATAGTTCACATTGTGAAGTAATTTTCAATCATTACTGACGCAGCTACGAGTTACATATATATTGTATATATATTTTTGTAGTATGAAAAGGCGCAAAAAGTACGCGAAGAAAAAAATGAAAAGAAATTCGCTACGTAAAAGTATCTCCTTCGTTGTTTGTGGGAGGAGAGCCAATTGGAAAATCGAAGTTAAGACGATTACACCGGTGGCCTATTACGTACGCTCGAGCAGTCGGAACGATTTGCCTAGAGCGTGGGCCAGCTATGTAATGGATTTTGGCCGTTCTCCAATGAAATCGTTTATCGATCGGGTCGATTGGTAATTTCACCACGCGTCGTGTGTATCGACTCGCGGTTAAAAGAGCAACGATTACCACGATTCGAATATCCTAACCCGCTTTTCCAAGGCAAACACCGGGTTTTTCGCCTCGCGAGTTCATTAAAACCGAGGCAACAATTTCGCAATCGGATAAACTGTATTAATGGAATTAACTCTCGTGGATCGTTCGATTACGATTTGTGTGCAGCACAAAGTTGCGTTATCACGGACAACGTGGAAAAGTAGCTGTCAAAGATCAAGGAGAATCTACGCGGAACAGACGTTTGTTTTCTATTTCGCTATTGCCTCGGTATTTTCCACTGATTGTACGTATAACCGAGCTGTTATGATTTTGCGATATTTTAAGTGCGGCTGGATCATGAAGCTTCGAAACGATCCGATTAATTAATTAATCTTCCCACGATCCTTGGATTTTTCATCGATTCCATTTTACTCGCGATTTATTAAAATGGAAAAACTTCATAATTTTCGACACGATTAAAAGAGAAACTTCGTAATTAATCTGTGATCCAAACAATAGAATTGAAATGAAAAACTATATGCGTATAATGCGCTCAGTGCAAAAATGATACAAGAGCATTTATCCAACACTTCAAACTAATAAGTAAAGAAAGCGATATATAAAATCTATTTTTATCTACATAATTTTGTTTTAATTTCCCAGGGCTACGTTCTTAACGTAGATCTACTTTTATCTACATTTGCATGTATGTATCGTGTCGTAATTAATTACGTAAAGTATTTAAGCGTTCGCACGAATATAATTTTTTTTCATCTTGACAAAAGTAGTTTCAATTTACATATATTTAATAAAAGCCAAGAATTCAGAGGTTGAAGGTTAAGGCGCTTTAAATTCGTTCGTGTCAAAATGTAAAGGAAGCAAAACGACGAATTGGAAACCTGTGGGCGAGAAACGGAACAGGAAGGAGAATTTCGAGGGTTTGCTGTGCAAAACGTACTGTTTGTCGCTCAGAAATAAAAACTGCCACCAGTGATGGAGTTGCAACGTTGCGGAAAGAAAAACGGCCGATGTCTGTGCAAAGAGCAAAAAAAGAAACGGAGCAAGAATCAAACCAGACCGAAAATAGGTCCCGTGAAAAATTGACCCTGGACGTTTTTCGTTTTCGCTGTGACGTAGGTAGGAAAAGGCAACAAATTACGTAGGGAAGCGAGAATGTTTAATAACCTTCGACATTTCGACCTGTTTTCCATTCCTTTTCTCTCTGCTCCATCATTTATTATACTCGAACCCGAACACAGGACAAAACAATGGAAAAGCAGAAGGTCTGTTCCATAACGTGTAATGAATCGGTTCTATTGTAAAATTTAATTACGTTTTCGATAATCGACAGCTCGAATCGATTGTCCTGGAACCAAATGTAATTTGCAAACCTAATCGCTTGTTGCGGTCCGCGAGTAAGGCATAATGCCGATTTGTCAACCACATTACCGTATTTGATAAAGTTCGTATTAACGTGTTCATTAATGCTGCTCGTCGTACTTTGATAGCTATACAATGATCGTTGTTTCTAAATCGTCGACTAAATCGTCTGTTGATGTTACCTGTATACCCCATAATAATTTTGATTCAAGAGAAGCTATGTACTGCATACGGAAAATTGTCATAAACCGATTAATACAATTTAAATATAATAATGTATAATATATATAATAAGACGCGATTGATTATATATATATATATATGTACGTAATCGCCGGTAAATTTGTCAAAGTACGTCGTCAATGCTTATTTTTATTACTCGTAATTAGTCTTTGCATCATTTTCATAACAATTACGCTTTGAAAAATATATAAACCAATTATTACTAACTTTTTGTTCATGATAATCATATTGGTCATATATTTAGAACTAGCTAATAGAATATTCTAGAAATAATCTAGAAGCTAGTTATGGAATGGAATATGTATGTTACTGTATTCCTAGAAAATTTTATTTTCGCGTCTGTGTATGATAATTTTCTCACATTTCACTGTATCATTGAACAGAAGGATACATTACAAACGTGAAATTTCCCCTGAAATTCCAACGCAATTTGAGAAGTCGAGTTACCAGCTCGTTCCCTTCCGTGTAGGATGGTAATTACAAGCATTTCGAACGACGCAGAATCGGAAATCAGGTGAAAATAAACGGAAAATTCGGACAACTTTCGATGGTTTCCGTGCAAATTCCCAACAGAGGAACGAATGTGTCTAAAAATACGCGGAGAACGTGCAATTTTGGCGGAGAATCCCCGATCGAGCAACAATCCGCGGCTCGCATTCGTTCCAATTGGAATCTATGATTATTTAATTCAAGAAAATCAACATCATACGATATACACTACACGTATCACAGTTTAAATAAACTGCACCGCATCTCAATCTTGAATTTATATTCACACTGCTGGAACGTGTGTATCGTCAAGGTCTTACCCGGCAGGCCTGGAAAACTTCTGTTTTTCAAATGATTTCCATGTCTGCAAGAAGAAATCACAGACAAGCTATGGAATAAACTTGTCATCTTATTAACATAATCACCTAAGTCGATGTGAAGTAGCCAGGGACATAAGATCTTTCGACATGATTCATGAGCAAAAAAGAAAAGAGTCACGTTATGTGGAATGGATTGAGAAATCGTTCTTGTGCTTGCGATTATATTTCAATAAGAATGAGACAATACACAAACGGATAGCACAATTTTTGCTGAAGTTCATGAATCTATAGTTTATGACATAAATACCGAGATTTTATTCTTTTTTTCCGGCAATTCCGTAGTATTATTTCCGTACTCTAATTTTTCACGACCTACAATTTTTATTTATAACACGGCTATTCTCGATCGATGATCACTATTGTACTTCATTTTTGACTGCTGTATATATACTCTTAGAATAAAAAATAGTAAAAATATTTTAACGTAGCTATAAGATGAAAATTATATAATAATTATATATTAAACTTATTGTTACGTTAAATAAGTGACGAACATTTTACCCGTGCAATATAGAATTCTAACGATTTATTCCTATAACATGAAATTTTCATAAATTCATTTGAAGAACCAACAAGATGAAAAAGAGCTGCGAATATCACGACGAATATCTTGTTGGTGAAATTTCGTAGGCAGAAGGCGGATGAGTGGCCAGGTTAGTCAGCGAATTCTTCAATTCGACCCTCGGCGAGGGCCAACGACCCAGAGAGAGCGACGAATACAAGCTAAGAAGCAACGCATTACGCCTGCTGGCGATGGAGTTAACCCAGGGCAGGTAGTCGATGCACGCCAGGTATGCGTGTTACCCTCGTGTTCCTGTTACAGCTTCCTTTGTCGCTCTCACATAGCCACTCTCTGACCCTCTTTTCTCTCTTTTCTTCCCTTTCTTCTTTTCTTATTCCCTGGCCTCCTTACCAAACCTTTTTTCCGTGTTGCTGGAGCTGATCACCCGGCCAGGAACTTGTTCACTTCCCGATGCCACGAGTCTATCGGGCCGAATAAACGTCTCAAAAGGGCCAAATCGAACTGGCGGGATACAACTTCGATACTTCATCGGCTGCCTTTCGAATTAAGTGTCTTTCTGTGGCTCACACGCGAACGAACCTTTTGTAATCGATGGAAGGAAAACGTACGATCGAGATTACACGCTTCGTAACCTGTGCCAGTTTCGAGGAATTGAGAATCTGAAATCGTCCCTAGCATCTTTCTTCTTGAGGGCAGATCGTTAGAGAGGATTCATGGTTCGAGAGATACAGTGTGTTTCGTGATTTGGAATCAATAGAAAATTATCGGTACTATGGTATTTCGGTTGTGGATATTTAGAAAATATAATAAATTAAAAAACTCTTATTATATCATTCGAATTCTTCGTCATGTTTAAACTAATTATTATTGGGTGTACTCATTTGTCTTAATACATAATATAAAAATACATCTTTCGAAAATGCTGTCGAATAAATTTTTAATACATTCGTGTAATTTCTATCATTACATTCTTGAAGTACATTTCAAGAAAATAATTTACCTTTTTTACGCGATCTCTCCTCCAATCAAATAATCTCCGTCTCTCATCCTTTTAATATCATTTTGTATCGAAATTCTATTTTATTACAAAATCTTCGATCGCTTTGGACGGTGAAAGACGACAGATTATAACTTTTGCAGAATTCTGTACTGTGTCTGATATACGAGAAGATTGATCTTAGCGAAACAATAAAAAGGCATTTACGTAACCATAATTCCTCAATTATGCGAGAACGACGAAAACGCGATGAAACGTAGTTTCACGATGATCTTAATTCACGGACAAAGAAAAGCTAGCTGCAAATCAATTCAATACGTATCATTATATCTCATTGTTCATAATTAACACGTTTTATGACTACTTAATTGGCGTCGCGAGTCTATTCGCTTTTTGCATACACTTTCACGATTCCTTTTTCGATTATTCATTGTCTCGTACGATATAATTGATTAGAAGATTCAACTTCCTTAGAAGTAACAGTGAACGAAATTCACCACGAGATTATGAATATCTTTGCAAATTTATATTTTTACGAACTTATGAGTAAATTAAATATTTCATAAATGCTTGCGTATTCTTCTTTGCATATTCATATCTACTATTCTATACGTATAAATTTTGCGTAAATGCATAAATATTCCTGATCTGCTTTTGTTCACTGCTTTTAATTGAAGATCAGTTAATTCGTCAATTGAATTGACAATGCCTTGAATACTGAAATTCCTTTAATTGGAGAAAAATTACACGCGCAAGGATTACAACTAACACAACTGAATTTTTATATTATTCATTCCTAACTCTATGACTGGGGAATCTTCCAACTATGATCCGGCCCAGTTAACACTTTAAAAAATGATTTTGCTCGTTGTTGTATATTCGAATTTAAAATTTTTAATAGAGAATTAACTGAACTGTATTTGCTTGTTAGCAATTATTAAAATTATTACAGTCAGTGTACTAATTTTTATTTAAAGCTTCAAAATTTTTAATAATTATTAGAAACAAATGGTTTGGTATAATACAATGCGTGTAATGATATACTAATACTATACAATAATACAGAGGCAAGCAAATAAAATACAACGTACCAAATATAAAAGACTACATGACTTCCAAGTCGCACAGCATTAACTTTATTTTAAGGTTAAGTATTAGAGTTTCGAAAGATTCCAGCTGCTAAACTTCTCTCCTATTTTCAGGAAACTTCCAAGACTCTGCTACCTTATTCCCCCTCCCCTCCTCCTCCTCACTCTCTCTCTTTCTCTTTCGATCTTTTTTCACTTTTTTGTTAGAGACACATTTCACGTAGACATAAAGTAGGTGGAGAACACGGGTTGAAAAATACGCTCGATGACAGAAACGTCAGGGCTCAAAGCGGAGGTCCATTAGACAAAATGCGGCAGCTGCAGAAACGGAATGGCTACTCGTGCATCTTCTTTGAGCTGGCTCTCTTTCGCTGGCACACATTAGTTAACGCGATTACATCGGCGGAGGTAATATACCGCCTCGGGATCCGCGTCAGAGATGCAAACGTACGATTCTTATTAAGCTGATTACGCTCATTAACTAATGTACGCTTTGTAACACGTCGTTGATCAAAGTCGCTAGAGAAAGAGACCCACTGTACTGGGAATATCGGGAAGAAAGATAAATCAGTGCAATGCTCCAACACCGTCAAGATCGAGTTGGCGATTGGAACCGCTGGAAACTTTCCTGTTTCCTCGTAACACCTTATGGCGAAGGATATAATTGATGGCGCAGGATATGACTCCAAAGTTTTACACGGCGAATATGGAAGTGTAAAGGTTTCAAAGTTCCAAGGGAAGAATTAGTAGCAGTGATTTATATAGTGTTAGCGAGTGTACACGTATTTTTTATTAGGGTGGTCGAAGTAGTGGAACGTACGATAAAAAGCAGTGGTTACTCGAAGGTTACGAGAAAAGTCATTAATTTATAGATATATTATTAACAAATGTACGCGTATTTTTATCAGGTTAGTCGAAATAATGGAATGTTTAAAAAGGACAGAGTCGTGATTCTAGGATTTCAATAGAGGGATTAACATCGATGGTTCGTGTATTTTGAGCGAGTGTACGCATACTTTGATTAGAATAATCGAAATAACAGTTTGTTAAGAATAGTAGATAAAGCGTATCAGTTTGTTTCACATTTTCAATATACAAGTTCAAGTTTGCTAACAGATCTGAATAAATGAAATAAATACGATGATTGTGCACTAGTAAACTAAGAGTTTCAACAAGGATCTCATCAAGAAGCAAACAAGAATTTCGAAAGTTTCCTCATAAAATCGTAACCTAACGAGCACCGTTCTCAGAGAACTTCTAAAAGGAACTTAATCCACGACTCAGCAAAGTTAATTAGAAAATCACTTTCGTCTAATAGAACGAGAACAAAGTGCAACTAATCTCCATTATTCTTTGCATTTGCATAAGCTATTTTTCGCAGCGTGAAACGGATCAGTTTACAAAATAGCACGATGAACACGAAGAAGTCAATGAAGGAAATTCAAACTGGAGAAAGAGAATGGACTCGCTTAAGAAGGTAGAAGCAGAGGACTCGATTACTTCTGGTGGAATCTCGTGCTCGAGGGTCAAAAGTGGCTGGTGAATTCCAAGCTGAGACGCGCGAGCAACGCTGAAAATTTGCATGTAGCGGATAAAACGACGCGTGGCAGAGATGGTCCGCCCAAAGAAAACCATTCAAACTTTTCGTATCACGCCGCCGGAAACTTTCAGGGACGAAGATGACCGTGAAAGGAAGAACCGTACTGCCAGGCAAGGAAAAAAACAAGAAAGAAAAATGGAAGGGACCGAGGGAAAACCGAGATGAAGAAACCGAAACGAGAGGAAGAAACGAAGCTCCTCTTGAGGAAGAAGTTCGAAAAGCGTGTTACGACAGGCTGAAAGCGTCTAGTTATTGGCACACTGGGCTATGGATTCGCTGAGATAAAGAAAGACTTAAGAAGAAAGTGCACTGGTTTGTTTCTTTGTAATCTTGTGTTGAAACGCAATACTGAGTGTTTCGAAGAACGCTCGTTGTTAATAGAGAAAAAAAGGAATATTCTACTATCTAAGTACTGGTTTGAAGAACCCGAGGGATAGTCACAGTGGTTGGTTTGAAAGCAGCATATTTCTTACTAACTATGAAGTTTCTACTAGAGATATCTTAATTGACTGTTGAATTGAACTAATAATAGAACGTCTGTTACATACAATATATACATAGTTTAGGTACTATTTAACAATGCTAATATAATAGTAATATAATATAATTTACAATAATGTAATAACATAATGTAGAATATATTTCTGCATACTCGGTTTGGGCAGACTAGATTATTTATATAGATGTAGTTTATTATTCTGGGATTAACAAAAAAAAAAAAAAATTCGAGACCTATCAACGTCTTTATTTTATGCAATTACATATTCGTTAAGTCAAATATTCGAGACTTTTCCCAATAAAAGTGTTGGGAACATGACACATTTACACTGTACATGTGAATGTGTGTGTAAGCGTCAGAAGGCGTCCAGGCCTTAGTTGGGACAAAAGACAATAGTCAGACAATAGAAGTATCTGGAAGAATCGGTTGACAACAAGCGTGCGTGCGAGTAAGATTTCGAGGACTTTAGAGTATAAGATATATGTATAACTGTTGTGTGTTAAATAAAGGAAATTATTTGTATTTCCGAATCCTTCCTATATCTTTACAAAAAGTAAAAATTTAATGATGAAATTTCGTTTGATTCGTCAATGACCCAGTTAAAAGTCACAAATATTGGCACAGTGAAAAAATTCGTGTATGGTTCCAATAGACGTCGCTCAATTATTTGTCCGCGAGTCGCATTTGTTGTCGTGCGCAAGCTTTATAGCGGATAAAAAGAGCGATATTCAAGTGTTGCTTCAACAGCAGACTTTTGTGCGTTGATAGTTTTTGCATTGCAAAAAAGCATTCCGAAAATGAGCGAAGAAAAGATTCATTTGCGTCGTGTCATGCTCATGAATTGCGGAAAGGAATCATTCTTTCATACACAATGACGTTGTGCTTAATTTATTGCGAAATAATTTCCGATTTCCAACTGAAGAAGTTACAGCGAAGGTTTTTTATTGTGCGAAGAATTGACGCGCTGCCTTGATAAACGTCCTTTCTACATCAGTTGTCACCGTTATATTCTTAGAGCGTGACATTTTCAAAATCTTTTTTTACATTGTAATAATTGTCAAAATACTATCTTGTTGAGATAAGAATCGAATATCGCTCTTTTTATTCGCTATGAAGTTTGCACATGCAACAAATGCGTCTTGTAGAAAAATAATTTAGTAACATCAATTGGAATCCAGCAGGAACTTTTCCGCTGATTTAATATGTATTTTAGAATTGATTTAGAAATATTAATTTTGATTTAATACTTCTCAAAATATTCAATCTTGTTAAGCGATACGTTTTAGAACAGGGAATACATAGTTGGCAATGTAACAGGCGTCGTTCAGACGTTCTAAACTGTTAAAGGGTTAAGCATCAATTAATCAATTTCAAACATAGCGAAGTTTTTTATCTAACTACAAAGAAACTAAGTAACAGAAAGTCTAGCTTGACAATAAATATACTTCTCCTGTCAGCGATAAGTGTGTCGAGTTAATTACTCAAGTGCAAACATACTACATGTTTTCATCTCGGCAAGAAAAAGTTAATCAATAAAATATCCAACGCATGCTTCTAAAATGCATGTATTTCTGTCAACAGCGTTGAACATTAATTAATCAAATTCAAACAAACAACAATTTTTAAGCTAACTAAAAAAAGAGATCTAACGTTTCTAATTTAAGAAACCTTGAGTTTCATAAAGTTAACCGAAACAACGTGTACTTCGAAAATATACTACCTGTGCACAGTAATCATTTAAACGATAAAATCATTAAAAAAAAGATAATCCACACAATATCTAATTTAAAAATACATGATACTTTACAACTTAGAACAAAGATGTATGAATTCTTCTATCCACAGCATCTCAAAGCCAAGTAACGTATTTACGAACATTTTGTTCCAAAATCTAATCTTCTTCAAAATTTCATAATATGTTTCTATGTGATAAAGACCATAAGCTAACTAGAACTTCGGAAATGGGTTCTAAACACGGAGCAAAGCTCCGAAAACGAGATTCGCCGACAAAGACGCGGGGTGCACGCATCATGACAAAGAACATCGTTTCTGGAACTCGAAGGGGAACTCGAAACACGTCTAAATCGATGACACGCGTGCCGTCGAATTCAAGTTCCTATGGTGAATGGGAGATAATTTGCCGCAAAGGGGCGAACCTTTCGATTGCATCGATAATGAAATTCGCTAAGTTGCCTCAACGGCGAACTGAGAGACACTGACTAACAGCAATTCTGGAACGTAGTTATTAACCCTTTTACATACGAGTGCGTCTTTAACTGTGTTTATTTAGCAATCAATCATTTTAGACGAGAACTATGTGAAAGAAATCTGTACCAAAGATATTGAGTATTAGATAGATGTTCAAGGAAAAATGTGTTGCGTGCAAATTTGATGCGTGTTATTCTGATAATACCTTACAATAACACATTTCCTATTTGGGAGAATATTGCATATCGAAGTTGTGAAAATGTATTTTATGGAAATTTTATTCATACCCTATCGGTTTAATAATATATTTTCTGTACAAAAT
Organism: Bombus terrestris; assembly: GCF_910591885.1. Lineage (NCBI taxonomy): Eukaryota > Metazoa > Arthropoda > Insecta > Hymenoptera > Apidae > Bombus > Bombus terrestris. The sequence continues at coordinate 7,786,595 of NC_063278.1, forward strand.
AAAATAATGTAGGGGAAATACGGCGTTTCGTGCAAATTTTTCCGGAATATCTGATGGTAACAACATATTTTTCATTTGGACGAAATTACATAATGTAGAGTGCCAGGTGAAATATAATTTTATTCACATCATTCGAAGATAGTAATATATAACGATATTGTTTAGTTTCTGTATTCATGCTCAAATTATGATATTTGGTAAGAGCAACTTTTGAAAATTATTTTTCTTCTGATCCATGTATTTCTTATCCATGAATGACAATAAAATAAGCTCAGTCGTATAAAATGCGAGCTCTAGAGGAGACATGCATGTAATTAAGCACAATTGAAGCAAGACTAACAACGAGACAGCATTAAGAGCGAAGACGAAACGCAGTGAATACAGGGCAAGAAGCAAGAATATGACAAGTACTTATAGTTCGTCACGCAAGTATCTTCCCACAAAGATAAATATTCACAATCAGTAAAATTTAATATTTGATAACGATTAAGCGTAACGATAGAAGCTACAAATCATTGAGAAATAAAATATACGTAGAATAATAATAAAGATAATAAAATTATTTATCACTTGTGATCTAATCACACATTTTATATTTTAGCGCCGCTTACTATTTTTGATTCTATTGTATATTTTATTTCCCTTTACATACCATTTAACTTCATATTTTACTTTTTATTGACAAAATCTTCGATAAATTCGCTGAAATAAAGGTACGATGTCATTTATTCGACGACACTTGTTCGTACAGACTTAAGATCGAAAGAGTGAGATACTCGCGATCGATCAATCGTAACTCCCCAAGATCCACTATCGCGAGAGTTGGAGGAACTCGCGAGCGTTCGCCTGTCGTCTTTCATTGAGAACGAATGCGACCGGGACGAGGTTATCGGGGTCGAACGTAATTCACGGTGACGCTGGCACGAATATCGCATTAAGAACGCCGCCGTCTAGGCTCGCTTACTGGTCACTAGGCCAGGCGAAATAAACGCTTCTTGCTTTTCGCTTTCTCGAGTCGGGGAGTCTAACTGTTTGGGTGCGTAGGATGATTCGAAGTAATGGCTTTAATAGATCGCGTTTGATGGATTCGAGGGAAGTCAACGATCGTTTATCGTCGATAAAAGAAAGACATTCAGGGCTATGTGGTTTATTCGTTCCTATTTCGGTGAACGATGTGCTTGTTTAGATCAAATATTAATTACACATATATTATATATACTGTTTTTTGTATAATGTATGGCTTGTGTTATTATATCCAGTGAAACTTATCCCACGGATTATGGTTTCAATAAAAATTTGTTTGTTATTTTTGTATTTAGAGGTAGGATCACGATAGCTATTATTTTATTCTTTGGATAAATCTATCACATCGTTCTGAGCTGAAAAACCTTTAGTACACTTTCTTACATGGACTAGGGATAAAAAAAAAGAATATCTTAAATCTATCGATTATATCTAGAACTATCTTTTAGTTACTATTTATTGTAACTAGTGCATCTGCATATTGATGGCGAGCGCGAACTCACGTTGTCATTTCCAACAAATTTCGTTCATTTACAAACGAAAGGTCTATAATCATTTAGATTCTTAACTATCCTAAGATTAATTCTGTACTTTCAATTTCGTGCTACGGTCTTTCCTAAAACATCATAAATTTAGGAATATAGAAATTCTAAGATCATCGGAGAGCATGGAAGAGTTAAACGACTAATAGGAACATCGTAAAAGAACAGTTCAATATAGCGAAAAGTGAATTTACGTTACGATGGATTCAGAACAAACCACATATAAACAGAATCAATCATCTAATCGACTGCACCGATGAATTTTTGTATTTACAATCCAGTAGGGAAATCGCTTCACGATAAAGTAGTTTCTTTGAAACTCTTCGTACGATTTCTATTAAGGAGATAAGTTTGTGCTCATCGTCCTAGAACAGCCATCGTATATTTGCATTTCAAAGACGTTCGAAGCTCCCAACGTAAACGGTTTCCATTTCGAAATTGATTTCGCCGGTATTGCGGCTTCATCAGAAGCATATTGATACAGAATTTTAATTCTTCGAGTAAATAGCGATTCGAGCCCATAACTCTTTATTATTCCACCATGCTTACCACTTAAATTCTACATTTGATGCCGACTAACTTTCTATGAACAAGTACACAGGATCATGAGACTATTCAAATATTTATATATCGTCTTTTATGAGCCCATTGCGTGTGTTACAGAAACGTGAAATTTCATTAGCGATATAACAAGACTCGACTATCGTCATTGCACCGGCAACGTTGAAAATAAATTTGAAAATGTACATAGAAATTACAAAATACTTAGTGGAAGTATATATGTCGTATAGATATTCTTAAACCTTAAATATTCAAATTGAATATTCAATATTCAATATTTAATATTCATTTTTAAGACATATATGTTTAAGATATGTTAAGACATTAATTTTTTTCGTAAATGTGTTGCCTCATTATAGTGCTAATAAAATTTCAAAATGTTTTATGTAGCACACAGTATACGAACATAAAGATTCTGTACGGTGAGTGTTTCATGATTCAGTGTATCCTTGGCGTCTCCAACCTCGATATATTTTCTTTTCTTGCCGACTAACAGTCTTTGCTGTTGGCTAGAATTTCAGTTTTGTCAAATTGAATCTCCGTAGCTGGACGACGTTCTGCCACGGTAAACTTCGCACACGTAGTTCGTTTTATAGGCGCATCTCTGTTCTCTTGTTTTCGTTACCTGCACTGGATAACGCGGTGCAAAAACAAGTCGAACGGTATCAATTCGAGCGCGAATTTCCGTAGCTACCAGGAAAATCCTACGAAGCGAACGACCAACTCTCGTTGGTTCATTAAAACGTGAAACGGTAAACAAATAAGATGTGAAATGCTTGTAAAACGATGCGAGAAAAAATATTGGAAGATCTCCTGGATGGATGCGTTAAACGTGTCATTGGAAAAACTCGTTGTTGGTTTTTTGTGATAATGAAATATTTCCACGTTGCTAGATTTATAAACGGCTTAAAATATCGATGAGACGATTAACAATATTATTATGTTTGAATTAAAATTTTCCGCGCCTTAAAGCAAACATCTAACATTATCGCGATATTTTAAATTCAATAAAATTGTAGAATTTCAGTAGAAGAAAAAATAGTGAAGGAAAAATTATGAAACGATTATTTATGCGCAAATTATGAAACGAAATTATGGAATAACGAATTATGAAATGAAAAATTGAAACTAAAATACTGTAACAAGACAACGATTAGCTCTTAGTAATGACCGTCCTTAAATTGAAAGAAAATACCCCTATTTCTCCCGGAGTGTGAAATATTTTACATCGGATTGATACACATTGTTATTAATAAACTACTTTGTATGCACGAAAATAAATCGGGACAAGGTTCCTAACCGCAAGGGTGGCTATGTTACATCGTATTTTGTTTCGAACCAATCCTCTCTTTTGGGGCTGATTCGAAAGCTACTGAATCTTTGATGGGACTTCGTGTCGTTACTTGGGATACAGAAGGGAAATAGATTTAATACCATGCCTAGACGTCCCTCCCAGACTACAAACGGTGTCTTAGAATTCCCTTCCACGCCTCACTATTAGTATTCTCTCCCTTCAACTATATCCGCCTTCCTTTCTGTCCTACCCTTCGCGGACTATCCCGCAGATGCGGAATTTTTACTACATCCCCGCAGTGTAGATCTCGACGAGGAGGGTTCGTACGCCGTTGTATTAAAGGCGAACGCTGTTTAAAGCCGACCTAACTACCGAGAATACCCATCGAACCAACCAAGTTCTCGTATAAGGAAGTCGTCGATTGACTTTCACACCGTCACGCTTCGCTTTGTTCAACTTGATCGTTTAGGATGTTCTTGTGTGTCGTTTGAATCTTATCATTTAATTCTTTAACATTTCCTAGATGGGTGTTTCGTTTAACAGAGACCAGAAGGATACAATAGCATTGTCTGTAATTTACTCAAATTTGAAAAAAGATAGATTAAACATAATCCTTAGAGTAGAATAATTAAATAAGTTCATTATCGTTGATTTTCTGATTTTTGTATTTTATTCGATGATTAAGAGAAAGTGTCGCAATACAATGAAGTTGAAATGGGAAATAACATTTTTTGGAAATGAGTGATAGATTTACGAAGGTTTATAGAAATTTAATGGTATAATTGATCGTGTGATGAATCAATATTTTTGGGACGTTCGAAAGGGTGGCGAAGAATTGTTTTTAATCTCAAAATGAAATAAAATTGCAATTTTGATAATGCGCGAGTGCATTGACAGGACGAATCATTTAAAATTTCAAATTTGGGAATTGTTTCAGGAAAGCTGAAAAACCTGACTTCTCACACTTTTCATACGTGATCTGTTTTATGATATGAACGTTTTATGATGTATCTAAGACTATGTCAATATAATAAAGAAACCTATTACAATACTACAAGTTTACTGAGTGTACATATGACTCTGCTTGTGAAGAAAGAAGGATTATCAATTAAATTGCTAGTATAAGAGACAGTACAAGAAAAAACACGGTTTCAAATCAAAAGAATAGCATCTTGCCTGTCTGAACCATGAAGCCTCGCATTACCCAGATAAGAAACGCCAGTAAAAGAGAACAGTGCTCGAAAACTAGAGTCCTTGAAGCTTTTACGACTCCGTTCTCAGTGAAACTATCGGGAATTTCAGTCGGCGTTAGAGACCTTCCCTTCTCGCAGTTAGATCAACAGCTAAGAGCCGTGTAACTTAAACAAACGACACCTGAAAATACACTTCGGCATTGTCGTGTGTCTCGACGAGGCAACACAGCGACCAGCTACGACTAGCGTAACAAAAATCGACTGGCAACCTGAGCGTAAACTTCGACACGCTCCTCAGACACACTCGAGCTAACAAAAGGCCAAAGAAGCTTCTACGAACATCTCGTCGATTTTTCCACGATTTTTCCTTCCATAAAAGAAATAGAAGATTGCCACTCGCGCACATATTCTACGTCTACATATTCTCTCTCTCTCTCTCTCTCTCTCCCTCTCCCTCTGGAGTTTTCTACGTTAGCTTCTTCTGATGCATCTTTCATAGCCAAAGACTTAGCGTGTGTTCCGCATTAAAGCGTCGCGCGCCTAATTTCGCATTCAGATTGTCATTTTCGCGTTGCAACGCAGCGTCTCGCGATACTCGTAAATGGAACCTATTACGGGTCTCAGCAACGAATGCAACAAAACTCTTTAATCTTGACGTTCAAAGGCTCCTTCTCATCCTTCTTTTCTATGCAAAATACGAAACAGCCACCGTAAAACCGTTTCCCGTTTAATGAACGGACATCTCGGTCAGCAACAAAAACAAAAGAAGAAAAGAAGAAAGAGAAGAAAACACCTGGCTTTAAAAACGTAGCAACAATCTAGAGAAGGAGAGAAAGAGAGGCCAGGCAGAGGGTCTAATAACGAAACTAATATCCGTGTTTCCAACGGATAATGGCTCGAGTATCGCGTTATTACGTTCAATTGAACCGTGTTACGTGGAACATCGCTCCGGTAAATTTTTCCTTTTTTTTTTCCTCTTCGTTTTTTAAGGAGCTCGTCCTTTAATGGGTCTACGATGTTCGAACACGAGAGATCGGTCGGAGATTTAATAACTACAGCTCATCCGATGCACCGTTATAATACGTAATTTAGTTCTTTATGTAGAGATAACGAGCAAAGAGATAACGAGATTATACTGTTTTGGTTTAAAAGTAAAAATCGCATCTTACACAGAAGTTAAAGGACAGGTTATCCAGGACATTTTTCTTGTCTCTGGAATGGTATTCTTAGTTTCAAGAAAGGGAAGAGGACGGTTACCACGATACGTGGAAATAGGTTTTCGTATTCCCTGGGCGATAAAAGAAACAGGTGAATTCGATTTTCCATAAAACTTTAAATTTCCATGTCACACGGCTTTCTTTCCTGGGAATGCTTGGAATGTTTGAAAACGTTTTTAGTCTTTCATTGCCTAGGAGTATAACAAGTGGGCGGTAAAACGAACCGGTAGTTTCAGGATTTAATGTATGCAAGTTTCTTTAATGACTAGGAAACGCGAGTTGTGCCTGCTTGAATTCAGGAAGTATTTAGAGAGCCATCAAACACGAAATTCGCACATAGAAATTAGGGTAAAAGTGGGAATCTCGAATTTTATTAACAAGAAACGTAAGGTTTAAAAGTTTCATCACGAATTGGGAAAAGATTAACGATGACCAGGAAGTTATCAATTACTTTGACAAGTGATTCTTTCTGAAACTTTTCTTTATTATTGCAATGGAATTTATATAGGCATTTTAATGCACTGGAAAGATATGGTCCAACGTGGAAGAGAATGATAATTATTCACAGATAAACTGATGGGTTGAACGAGCACACATATATAATATTATCTACTCTTTATATCGCTAGGTTTTTTAAATAGATGATCACTGCTGTATAATCATATCTTTGCTTCAATAAATCTTCAATTTCATAAGCTCTGCAAAAGTTATCGCGAAATGCCTTTTACTACGGATAACAAATTTCATTATTTGAATATGAAACACTTCGATTTTAAATTTCGTTACAGCTATCATGATTCCATGTCTCTCGAAACGTTTCTTTCAATTTTCCACATAATAATTGAACGCCATATACACTATACACGGCATAACATATACCAAACATATAATAGAAATAGTTAAACGAAATTTCAATCTGAATATGAACAAAAAACGTTACTTATTTGTCTATAAGATTCTTACATTTCATATCTCCGTGTCTCAATAACATGTAGGAATTCTACGAGCACGAGAACTACGTGTAACTTCGTAATTCGACCGATAGGTTCTATCTACAAGAAGGCAACGATAATCACGTGACCATACGACACATGCGTGGCATTATCAGTTTCTTCACAGACGTATTTTTCTGCGAACAGTCGAATATGTATACACATTATCTATACGTAATTTTAAAGAGACAATGTATCGAGATGCAATTATTTTTCATGCCAGTTCCGTCATCACGTGACATCATCTCCAAGTAAACGATTGTATATACCAAGCACGTAATGTGATCATGTAATGTATAAGTGTCTCATTACGGTCTTCAAGGTTTCTCTATTTTAATTAGAATGGAACAAACTCTATATATGGAGTTATTTTTCATTTGCGAAAAACTTATATTAAGTTTAAAACCTTCAAATATTAAATACAACATATATATATACATTTGGCGAATAGTATTAGTGTAATGTTTGCTAATCTTCTCTAAGTCGTCATTCACTTTTGCGATAGACAAATAATTTACGATTAGATACATTTCATAGAAAGGAATTTCTGATAGGATTAAAATTATTGTTATCAGTTAGAGCGCTCTCCTATAAAGAAAGTTTCCTGTTGAAAATAACTGTGATTTTACGTAATAGAAAATAACAGCTCAGAACTATACGTACCATTTAATTAACCGAATCTGAATGCACTATGTTCACTAATTCAGATATTTTGAAAATGGATTAACATTTTTCCGTAATTAAAGTAAATGCGTCTTAACTAGATTTTCCGGTAGCACATTTTGTTCTACTACAGTTAAATGTAACATATGAATGTCAAAATGTACCTCTAGAACGAGAATCATATGATATGGAAATATATTTTTTGAATATAATAATATCATCGTATTTGAAATAAAAATTTTGATTTAAAAATCCAATTAAAACATTTCGTATGGTGCATAAAATATCGTAAGATATTTACGTATTTTCTACAGGAATATCTGAACCTCTCAGAAATCAGACTGATTAACTCTACCTTCTGCAAATTTCTCAATTTCCATAAGCTTTTTATTGCAAAAAGATTCAAAGGAAATTATTTAAAAATTGTAAAATTCGACATATTTTTCTTTACTTTCCAACTTATAAAGTTAATCAATATTAATTCTGACCAGCTCGATATTTTGTCTTTCGATTCTTTTCACTTCGAACAAGTAGAAGATAGTCGTTTATGTTACAAATCAACATCATTAACTGTTAAAATTTTTCCATCAAAATGTTTTAATCTTAAGCGATGGTATTCATTCTAACACATTATACATTGAATTGATATAAAACACTTTCGCAAATCATTTTATCGAAACGCGCAAAAATCAGAATGCAACTATTCTGTTTGCACGTAGCATTGCTTAAACAACTCAATCGATACACCATCTGCGATAACAGTAGCAAATATATTAATCTAATATGTAGCTAACGAAGATACTGAAATGCATACACGTATTATATAATCAAGTGTCGCAAATAGCTTATTGTGTATGAATCACTTGAAACAAAACGTCGAATGGCAACCGCGAAGAGTTAAGCCCGGGAATATTCAAACGATCGCGGAGACTAGCTACCAACTGCTCGATACTATACGCATTCATAATTCCAGGAATAAATTTCAGTGAGGAAAGCGGGACGAAATTGCGTCAGACAGATAACAACGGAGCGCGATATGTAGGCATTTAAAAGGACCGCGCTTGTTTACACTCTGGCCGAGCCGACGTACACACATGGCTCTCGTCTCTTTTTGCCAGGCGAGAATTACGCCGACGGCCAGACGCTTCATGTAGAGACATCTCTACACGAGTTTCACTCAGTCATGCGACAACACGGAAATTTCCTATTGATACAGTTATTTTGATTTTTTGCTCTCGTTAGTTAACAGGGATAGAAGATAAACAATAGATCATTTCAACATACCAGTAAAGAAAAACAGTCGATTCCAAGAAGCCAGCGGCTGAGTTGATACTTCAAACCAAAAACACGAACACGTAACCTTCAACGAAACAGCTTTCTAAGAAATGTTTCCCTCGTTGTTGGGACAAGATTCGTTGCTGGATGGTCAAGTCCTTTTTCCTATAAGCTGCCCACTGATCTTTCTTTTCTTCCCAGATTCACTATCCTTCCTCTTCTCTCTTTACCTGTTTCTTTCACATGTTCACACGGAAAAACGTCACCCAAATGTTCACGCCAGGACGCATAGTAGTTTTCCGCTCCCTTCTGTTCTTTCCACGCTTCCCGTCCTCGTTCCGTTGCAAGACGCACGAGCACACACGGCTGTCACGCGACGCACTTTAGGCGCGATCACGACGAGAATCACGGTATATAATAGGCGCACGATCAACAACACAACTAAGCACGTTCGTCTCGATATTATTACAAGCTTAGAGTATAAACGATACGAAAAGAGACGAGATTCTGCGTCACCGCGGCCACGAAACGAACAGAGTTACGTCTCGGCTCATCTTTGTCTTTGGAGGTTAGGTTCGAGTATCTGGCGTCTCTTTCGCTCGCTCGGAAATGCACGCGTATACAGACACTTGGCCTCGGGATTAGTTTCGAATGGTTCTGACGACGACACACAGACAGCATGCACCACCGCGACGCGAGAACACGACCGACTGCGCTCGTCTCTAGCTCGGTAGAACCGGCGAAAAACTACGAGAAAATCCAGCCATGCTGACTGCGCGACCGGCGTCAGACTGCCGCGAGGACAGAGCGGGGATTCAGTTGAGTGGCATCGCCCGACAAGCGGGGTCCCCCTCCTTCTGCTTCACTCGACCGCCGGACTCTCGTCCCTTCCCTCTCTACGAGTTCCACGCGTTTCTCCTCTTGTCCCTACGACCCTTCCCGCCCCACTACTTTGTCGTGTGGCGCGCCCCTTGCGTCACCTCGCGAACTTCAACCAAGCTACCTATCCCCACCAAACGTCTGGCCAAGCAGTGAAAGAGAGTCAACGCGAGGAAGAGAAGCACGCACACGCCACGTATAAGAGAGAGATGGATGGAACGAGAATGCAGCGCATGCGCAGTACATCAGTCGCGGCACGCGGTCGCGCCCAAACGCATCTTCTCGCGATTCTCATATTGATGTACTACGCGCTTGCACTCACGGCGAACCGATTGGGTGCCTCGCGAATACCGAACATCTCGTACGTGAAGGATGAACGAAGCAGCATCTCGTTAAGAAATCGCTGCCAGATATACAACCGCTAAGCACCTTCGGTTGAGTTACTTTGAAAGCGTTCAAGAATTCGATCAGCGACAGATCACCGACACGCGTGACAAGGAGTTGAATATCCTGTTCTGTTACCATCTACGCGCGGTAAAGTCGTATGTTATATAAAGTATCATACATATAGTGTAACAGCAAAGGTATCAATGTTATCGTATTTATTTCTTTATCAGGGTTCGAGTGAATTCCATTTGCGAAAGGCGTAACTGGTTCTATATGAGCAACAGCCTTTCTATTCATTTCTTATTTTTGTTAAGATAAGCGATATTTACTCGAGAATAAACTAACGTGCCGATTCACATGCATCTTTCACGCGACAAATTGCGATGCATCCAGTCACACACAATTGATTACACTTTCGAAGAAGATTCACTGGAGGTCTCCACGTATCCGCAGCTTCCACTGAGACCGTACTCTTGCACGCCCCGAACCACTCCATCCCCTCGGGTCTTCCTTAGAAAACATTTTTCCTTTTTCCATTCGAAACCGGAGCAACCCTTTATCCTCCGGTCCCATCGCTGAATTCTTCAACGATACAATTCCCGGCGCGGTGTACAGTGGCCTCGCGAGCTTCGCGCCGCGAAACGAGTCCATGGAAAATGGCGCTTCTGGAGCGGGGTTAACTAATGAATTCCGGCGCGGTTCTGTGCCGGCTCCTCTGCGTTTCGAGGTCTTATCACCGGTTGGAAATCAGCCTGCTTGGCAGATGTTCGCCGAAACCTCGACCTCTCTCTCGTTCTTCTTGCGTTTCTTTCGCGGCCAGACGCGTTCCACGTCGCCTCCACCCTCGTAACCTTCGTCGTTTACGTTTTACAGACGGAGAAACGTCGGCGCGCAACCGAGAGACTCGGCGAACTCAAGCCATCCTCGCCTCTTTTCTTCACCCTTCTACGCCACTAGCTGGATGTGAGTTACCGCGCTACGGAATGGACTCGTCGAATTATTTTCCTTGAATGCCGCCGCGGTATCGGTTTCGCGATCGCGGTACTGCCAGAGGGATGATATTAAAATTGAAATGGGCTCGAACGATGCCTCGATTCTTTGGAAAGGGGCTTTAAATAAAGGGTAAATTGTGTTTCCTTGAATAAATGAATGTTCGATTGCGGAATATTGCAAGTGGTTGGTTTAAATGGTATTTAGTCCGCAATTGAAATTCTCGTATCGTAGGTTGTAACGCAGTTATTTAATTCTAGAATATTTCATTTTGATTTGTATCTTGCGTTTCACGTGATAACAATTGTATAAAATTGCCTTGCATGTTTAAAATCTAAAGTAGTCTAAGATTGAATAATCTAACTTAAATTACCCTCATTTAAATATAGCAGTCAGGTCTTGAGAAGCTTTTATTTGTAGTATAGCATTATTTGTTACACTCATATTTTCTTAATAATGAGAAGTATTTGATTAATTTCTTCAATCTTCTAAAGAAGATTAGCAAACGATAAGAATCGAAAGAAAAAAGAAGAGATCTCGAAGTACCTATACCGAGTTTCCATTTGCCTCCGTTAAGTAGCGAGCTGTACCTACAAGAAGCATTCTAAAGGACGCATCCGCTTCTTCCCCTTTGCTACATACGTTTTTCTGAAATCTGTGCCGAACGCGATACCGACTGGCCCAGATTCAACCGCAAGTTCGCTCAAAGAAACTTGTTTCCGCCGCGCACAGGCATATATCATAGAGCTCCTTGTCCGGGGGGTTTACGAGAGGAAATGAAATTCTTTTTTACTCGCTACTCAAAGATACAATCGTATTTCTCCTTGGCGACGGAGGAAATGAAAACTTTCTGGGCGCGCCTCTCTGGTCGCCGCTTTACCATATTGCGCAAATAGAAACATTATTGAGATAAGAATTCCAAATTATGGCAAACAGCTTTTCAGCGTCAAATTCTCTTATTTTAGCAAAAGAAAAAAGAAGAAGAAGAAGAGAAAAAGAAAGCAAAGAAGTTGAAAGAAATTGTCGATGAGATTTCTATTGTCACGTGAAATTTTCCCCAACGATTGTTGGATTTTCTGTTATGGAACGATCATGAATTTCCGAGCCGATAATAGTACGAACCGAACGGTTACCGCGCTTTCGTTCGTTCTTCCTCTTGAACGCGATACCGACCGCGTCTTACAATAGGCGGAAACTGAAAACGTCACGTAGCAGAATGAAATTCAACCACGTATTCCCCAGGAACGTCAAACCGGTCTGATCGCGCGCTGTCCACATTGCTCGAGTACACACTGCCTCACGACGCCTTTGTCACTAGGCGACTAGCTCGTCTTATTTGTCATTTCTTTTATAGGAGTCGACGTCCCACGTCCTTAGTCGCTTCGAACCGTCGATCGAGCAACAGGAAGACCAAAGATTCTTTTGACGAGACTCGCTTTCTGTTCTGGTGTCCTTTGTTGAAGTTTCTAATTTGTAGGAATTTTTATTCGTCGTTACAGCGTACATTCTTTATTAGCACATCGCCCATGGAGAAACCTCACTTTTGAACAAACATGCTTCCATGATGGAAGTCGTGTTAATTGATAATTATGAGTTATACGAGAGATTGATAATTTGTAAAATTGACAATAAAATTGTGCATCATTTGCACAAGCGATGACATATTAACAGTCCGAAGCTATTAATGACTATAATGTATAACTTGTACTTAATGAATTAAATTGAAAGTCCATGTATTTTGTAAAGAATCACTCAAATTCGAAAGACTGCATTCTTCCAATACTCTGAGATTCCTACTAAAAATTAAGAATTGATTATTTTGTTTACTTCGATAACTTTAATGTTAGTATTGATCTTGTTTGCAGGCATACGCTCTATTATGCATATACTTTCCGCTGCATTCTCTTCCTACTCGTATCTTTCCTTTCCACATCTGCACAAATTCTACAATTTCTTATCTTTCATTTGTCGATCACGCGATACATTCATGTTATTTACTTTCGATTTGCCCTTCTGATTTTCATATTGACGAAGTAAGATTAGAAATGCAGGAAAGGCGATATTATTTCTTACGCAAAAGTCGATAAATAAATACACGGACAAAAATGAATTCCTATAGCAGACATACATCACTTAACCATTTTATCTTTCGTAAATTCTGATCACTTTCATCGCGGCGATTTTTCTCAACGCTTAACCACTATCGTCTGTAGTTGGAACAATTACATACTTCGTCGTTGAACGTGTTCCACAGTCAGTGTGAGTATCACGATTGTGTGATCAAACGACCATGGTGAGATCTGACGCATCGAAGGGCGCGATAGGTGCTAATTAAATGCGCCCTTTGACGCGATACAAGACCCACAGACCGTCTAACAATGAACATACCCTTCGTAATATTGATCGGTGGCGTGGTGTTTCACAGTAAAATAAAGGCGACTGTTACACGCGGTGTGATTGACGGCACAAGCTCGAATTCTACAAACAAAATAAATTGCCCGTCAATCATGCTTAATTAGAGATATTTCCTTCTTCCCACGTTATCAAAGACATTTTTGCACCCGAACGGATCGTGCACGCACCGTAAATGCAAGAACACCGTTTGATTTTCATTTTCTTCCTTTTCTCCCACTACCGATACATCGTACTCGGCAAAACGAGTTGGAAACTAATATTTAGAACTATACCAACGGTGCCGTTAGCAAAAGTATACTGCTGGGAGTACGTTAACGTTCAACCACATGGGGTCAACATTACACGGTGAATTATGCTTCTAATATCGGTTTACTTCCGTAACCCTCTTTATTAAGCTTTCTGTTGCATTCTGCTACGAGTGTTATGGCGAATCAACATTTTCATCGATGTTCTAATGAATAATATGTTTAGAGGGACTGATAACGCGGCTCGGTTACATAACTCGGAAAGAACGAAAACCATGCAGTATATTCACCAGAGATTACAGATATTCGACCGGTATCGGATGCAATTCTTGTATCGAACGGTGCTGTGTACATTGTACATACATTTTGATATAAAGCACCGTTAAAATCTCTGCTAGTAGTATCGGCGTAAAATGCAATCTAGCAAATCTCTCTTTTTTTTATTCGGCAACATCAACCACTATAAATTCTTCCGTTAATCGCTCGTGTTGCTTAAATTTCATTACGTATTTTCAGATTTCAATGGTCTTTGCTTCTCTCTGTTCCTTCTCTCGGTTTAATCAAGAAATTTGCAGTTGACGTCTATCTATATACATACATATATATAGAATGTCGTTTAAATGTTCATAATCAGTGATTCATTTCATTCCATTCGTGACATTTATGTAGTTTGTATTTAAAAATTCTGAAACGATCTTATTTGCTGTTCATTTTTCAAACCGAAAGTTTCTCAATTAAATATACAATTTATAGTATAGTCCAAAAGTTATTACAATCTTTGCTCTTCGTTCGTAATACTCGAAAGCAAAAGTTTCTCTAAAATTAACTTAATCCTTAATCTGCAATTACTTATCGATCAACCGATACGAGACGATGTGTGACAGCAAAACTTGGTTCGATAGTTTGCAAGTTGCGCTGCGTGCGGCATCGAGAGACTCGCAAGCTTGACGAGCATCTACGCCCGAATTGCTTGCAATTTAGCAAATCTATCAGAAATCACGACTCCTTAAGCGGCCGTCGATCAGCGTTCACCGCGCCGTTTAAACGGCTCCGCTTAGATTAGGCGACGTCTCGCGTCGAATCCGGGCCATCAGCCGAAACGCATCGCAGTCATTAAGCCGGGTATCGATTAAGCAGCATCGCGGGGATGTTTGTACATCTACGGTGGGCCGATGCTGTCTGATTTATTAACGAACTCGAATGCCTCCGCTGGAAATTAACCTTGTCTATCCAACATGTTTCTACACGCGGTGCAGACACGATCGTCAGCGAATTCGTCGACCAATGGTACATTAACTAATTACTCCCGAGCGAACTTCTAGACACTGTTTGGTTATTGGAAGCTAGATATACATTATGTTAGTTAGCAGTCGATTTAATTAAGTTGCACGCGCGACGAAACTCGCGAGTATCACGGTGACAAGGTGAATTGAAACATGTAGATAGAATTGAGGTTCGTTACGTTAGAAATGTTATTTATGATACTGGTGAACTGAGTCCTCTAACACGAGAATTACTAGAGTGGTCAAAATTATCAATTCGTAATTTTTTCATAGGAATTTTATAGATTTACAATGCAGCGTTTCTACAGATTTGAACGATTTTTCGTAAAATACGCAAATGAAATATGTTTCTTTATTGTGGTATAGACTTAATCCTATTCTTTGCGATTTAATTTCTATGATACAAGTTGTATATTGTAGTTGTCGGTAGTAATCGGTTAAGATTAGGAAGGATAGATATCGTTTGGTTATTGGGAGCTGGTTATAGATTATGTTAGTTAGCAGTCGCTTTAATTAAGCACAGATACGACGGAACTCGCGGATATCACAATGACAAGATAAATCGAAATGTGTAGATGGAAGAGGATTGAGTTGAGGTTCGTTACGTTGGAAATGGGCTAGGATATTAGTGAACGAGTCCTTTAATCCTAGCTCTACCGGTATGGTCAAAATTACTATTTCGTAATTTTCCATAGAAATTTCGTAGATTCACCGCGGTACATTTTTAGATATTCGAATGATTTTTCGTAAAATATATCAATAAATAAAGGAGCTTATATTTCTTATTGTATTATAAACCTTGCTCTCTATGCTTTGCACTTTAATTTTTTCGATATAAGCTGTATACTTTAGCCGTCGGTAATTCCAGTTTAAGACTAGGAAGGAAAATATTACTTGGTTATTGGAAGCTGAATATACATTATGCTATTTAGCAGTCGCTTTAATTAAGCCCACGTACGACAAAATTCGCGAGTATCACAGTGAAAAGGTAAATCGAAATATATAGACGGAAAAGGATTGAGGTTCGTTACGTTGGAAATGGCGTAAGAAACTGGTGGACGAGTCCTTTAAGACTGGAAAGGATAGCCTGTAAGCTCCGTGAATCGTCGGTTTCAATCGTTTAGACATTTATCGATTACGGCGTGCAGGGTTACCTTCGTTAACGAGATATTTAGTTGAGACGCCTGAAGAGAAAGAGGAGTTCTCGTTGGTACGAGCCAACGAACTGAACCGAGTTTACTTGGTATCGATGTAAACAGGGAAATTTCCTGCTGGATAAAGCCGATCCCCTGATGAAATTGCGATTAAACCGTCCCTTGTAAAGCGCTTAATGTCTAAGTATTCTCGGTGCGTAGATTGCAGTAGTTTTTATGGACGCGGAAATGTTCGAATAAAAATAATATTAATAAAAATAATTATATGTATATATATATTTATGCTGTCATTACAGTAATGATCATGCATTTATTAAAGTCTATAACAGTGTATCTATACAGAATCACTTTAGTATTTCGTATATCGAAGACGATCATAGCAGATTTTTTAGTCAAGTGAATAATAATTTTTAATGAGAAATAATGTATAGACAAATATAAATAAGAAAAATCAATCTCAATCATCTCGGTGGTACTCCATGTTTATGAACAAATTGAAGAATTTTTTAATTGTGATATGAAAATTCTGTCTGTTATTCTTGTGGAGTAAAAATAGAATTTAGATACTTGAACAGCATAACTTTGCGGATGTAACAATCATACAAAAAAATACTTTCAGTTACCTCGTATCAAAAGCTGATCGGGGAATATAAATAACACAGTCTTTCATTGTTCCTACAAAATAACTAAAACAAAACTACTGGAAAATGTAATACTCGCTGTGATATTCCAAGATCGAAGAATATCCACCTTTATTTCGCGGGATTCGTTCTCTGTCATCCTCAAATTGTTCCCATCATTAACGTCGATGAAAACGAACAGCAAGGATATCCGAGGTGATTGTATTACAACTCCGAAGAGTCATATCCATGTATCATAAACTCGAACAATTTCTCGTCCGGTCTCTTCGCACGGCACCAGCGATCCCGTGTCTCGGTTGTTTCCGATACAAAATTGACTCAGTCTCGTGTTCTCGAATAACGTTCCGCTGCAACGTTTCTCCGAAACAGGAAGACGGAGGAACCTACGTTCCCTTGAAGCGGATACACGTCGATATGCTGTGCTAACGACTTCTATTATAAAACGAATTTCTCATGCATTACCGTACCACGTTCGTCGTAAGCTTCTTTCCTTCGCGATAGATTTTCGGTGCTATAGCATCAGATAGAAATGAGAGAAGCAGAGAATGTTCCTGGGACAAACGAGTCGCTCACAGGCCAAGGTTCGCTCTTTGAAATTTTTGAAATTTTAACGCGGAAGCACTTGATTGATGCGGATTCTTATTCATTTATGGGAAATACAAAAGATACAAAAATGCGCATGGTACGCAAAAATATATAAAGAAAACGATGCAAGGTGCTCTTTACTACATTCAGTAGATGAAACAAATTTGTAGCTAAGTTTCGTTTCTTTAATTACGTTCGTGAAAATATAAATTTGCATTAATATCCAAAGTCTATTTTATAATTTCATAAAATTTTTCCACCTTTTATTTCGCGGAGTTAATCGATTTGGCAAACAAGCAAACGGCTCGGGATACGGTTCCATCGTGAAATTGATGAAACTGGTCTTTCGACAAGCATCTCGTCCTCCGATATCGTCACGGTTACGGTATAAATCAAAATGCCCAGCCTGACTGGAAGAAGCCCGAAAGGTAGAACAAAATCCATAAATTTCCGGTTTGCCGCGGCCATCGTGGTTTCCGTCAGAAGTTCGTTCAAGTTCCGAAAGTAGTATATCCGGCGGTCCCTCTCGACCCACGAGCCAGGCGTAAATAATGCGAAGGCCACCGCGGCCGGAGGATAGCTTTTGAGGGGTAGTTACCCTCTTTCGCGGCGCGAATAGTCGAGACGTTCGTAAACAATACGAGTTCGTTTGAAGGATAAAGGATCTCTGGGATTTTTCGAGGAACTTGTCGGTGATGTTAAGGATGGGTTTGTTTTACTGGAGGAATTTCATTATCCACTCTTCTTTAAGGAGGTTGCGGTTTAATTTGATAGCTATACACGTGAAATCTTTTTAAGTACATGTTAAAAGATTTGTTCGTACATTTGTTACATGGTACAATAAATTTTTATGTGTTCCAAGCATAGCTACATATATATAATACCGTGTATGTGTATGTGTTTGTAAACTCTGTGTCCAACATGTTGGTGTTATTCCTATCGTATGTTTTTATAGGTTTTACGCATCGATCAATCGATTGGTTCGAGCATATGAAATATTCTATAGATATGAAAAATAAGCAGCTGTAGATAACAGTGGACTATCGATTTCGATGAAATTAAACATTTTTCATATATTCCTGTATTTTAAGGTAAAAATTGTCGCAGGAGTAAGTTCACAACGTCTTTCAAATACACCATAACCCATAGTACAATATTTTGAAAAGACTGACTTCCTAAAATTAGATAAACTCATCTCGTATGTCTGCCTCAATTGTATTCCTTGTTCTTGTTCGTCTCTCTTTCAACTGTATTCTCTTCAAAAATTCATAAAATAATATCTTCATACGGGATAATGAAAGCACAATGTCTCATTCTAACGAACGCACAATTCTCTGGAGAACGACGGTCATTGAAAAATCCCCGCGAGTTCTCGGACAAACTACAAGTTCGGGTTAAAAGTTACCGTATCGACGAGCGGAACGTGCAACTCGAAATGCGCGAAAAACCGCACGAACGAGACCGTTGCAGAAGGGATGTGTAAAACGCTCGCATCGAATTTACGAGTTTCCAATTTTAAAGCAATCGACGAACGGAGAGCTGCTGCGAATCACGAGCACAGAAACTCATGGCTCTTCTAGTTCCTCCATTATGAAACTTTGTAGCGTTGCCGCGCAGCCGGAAACCGTGGAACATCACCCTTTGAAATTTTCGCGCGTAACGTAAGTACAAGCGCGTGCTTAGTAGTCTTGTTTTACTTACGTTCGTGATTAGTGTTGAACATTTCAGAGGAATAAATTATTTACTTCCTCAGGTTTATTGGTCAGGTTTACAGTGAATGATATAAGAAATTACAGAATCCAAGATATTTTATAAAGAATAATATTTGTAACATAATTATGACACTCTTTTATAAGCTTTGCACCTCGTCGTACTTTTAAGTCGTACAGTAATCCTAATTAAAATAAAAATATTCATCTCAATATTATATAACCCATTTCATAATAAAATAAATTTAGGTGTAACATGTAAAGTATAGTACATCCTATTCTCTCCGTATCGAACCCAACAATCGATGTTCCCATTGTCGTCAACGTTCCTTTAGTTCATAGTATCGTTCGTGTCGTAGCGGACTTTAAAACCTTCCCATCCTTTAAATCTTCTCGGTGTTTTCCTTTGCGCGATTCGCTTTTATTTCCCTTCGTTGCCACCCTTTCTGCCGGTACCCTCCCGCCCTGATTCCACGCCTTGGAACGAACGACTTTTCCGCGGAGTCGATCGTTTCCATTCCGGAATTTCTCATCAAGGTTTCGCGCCGCCGCCGCGTAGCTAGCGGCTGACTTGCTCGCCTCGGCTCCGCTCGTAATGAGTTCCGCGCTTTGTGACTGCTCGCCGCTCGCGCCTTTTGTTCGCCATAATAAAAGGACTCGGCGTTGCCGACTTCAATTAGGCTGCAGGTCGAAAGTCGCGCTCGGAAGTATCGGCACGGTGTGAAGAACATCGACAATTACGTTCGACTTCGGTTGACGAAGCGAAGTCGGTTCGATTGCGTTTGTTCAACCGGTAGCAGTCGCTTGTGGTAACCTGTTCGTCGATCGAGATGAATCGTTCCGCGAAACTACTCCCTTGCAGACACGTTTTTACTTCTCAGGTGTAATAATTTCATTCTGTAACTTGGTTCTTTTGAACTTCCTGGCTAAAGCTAATTCTCGATACTTCAACGGTCCTTCAACAACTCGTGGCTCGATAATAATTTATGACTTTTCTCTCAACTTTCCAACGATTTCCAACGATTCATTTCAACATTAGACTTGAACTAATCGCATATATATACATACATATTTGTTACGTGCGATCAGATCTCCACGTATACATAGAGATTTCTTCTTCTCCTGTCATAACAGGAACATTCGCCTGGCTTTCGATTACGTATTTGTCATCCGTGCTAATTATCACTCACAAAATCTGGTGTTCTTCTTATTCTTCTTGTTATGCTTGTAATGTGGTAACATAAATTGTAACTTGACAAGATACGGAGCTAATTTCAAAAATATTGGAAATATGTCACATTATGGGATTGGATTTCTGGCGTGGCATTATTACATTATTACTAACTCGATGGAATTCACAGATTTTGACCCTAATTTATGTTTATTTCATTACTAGATATCTAACCTGTTGATAGGTAAATATAGTACAGTGCATAATTGAGCTTTCAGATGCTTATCTATATCTGAATATATATATGATGAATAATTAATCAAAAATTTGTTGTAAATACATTACGTGTATAATATAAATCCTGAAACAGATACCGAAATTTGTATAAACAATAATTCTCTAACATTTATACATGGTACCTAAAATCTGTCTCTGTGTTATGTATATTTATATAGTCGTATCAATTGCGAGGTCAGGTTCCTGATATTGTCACCGTCACATTCGATCATTTTTACCTCGTTTGACGATAATTAACGGCACACACGATGCAACATTTTCGCGGAAATTAGGCGACGATTCGAAGCGAATCGTCGTTGCTCGTTACCCAACAGGATTTTCCCGAAAATTTCGAACAGTGACGCGTCTTCGTGGTGAAATATCCGCAGATTACGCGACTAATATACGTCAGCGGGTTCAGCCTCCGCAGAATTATGACGAAGATGAATTCATTGTCTGTCCTCGCGCGGATTGGAGTAGGTACACGTAATTCATCAACGTAATTGAGCGCTGCTCGCGAGTTTAGCGACGACGAAAGAGAGCGTAGCCTCTCTTTCCTCCCGCGAGCCATTTCGTAATGGCCCGTTAATTTCAGCCCTTCTGTTTTCACAGACTTTGCTGCCAACTTTCTTCCGCGTGGATACGCCGCGCGCGGCTTTCTTTGCCTTTCAACGCACGACACTGACCATCCCTGTGTCTCTTGAAAAATTCAACGAATCCAGCGGAACGATCCTGGCTCACGGTTAATTGGCCTCCGACACTCCATTTCGCAAATTGCAAAAAGCAATGCCAGGATACTGTTGTACGTAGGTGCTGGCGTCGAGTGGCTGCAGTTGTTACTGGAAAATCGCTGGGACGGACGAAAGGAATTCGAACGATGGACGCGCTTACGCGTGTGACCAAGTGCATCGTGCAGGGAATCAGAAATTAAGTCTGCTGGCATGGCTGATGTTGAACAATTGTTAGTTTCGGTGAGCACTCTACTAAATTATTCCACTTTCCACGACGTCCGTGCAATTCGAAGAATTTCGCAGTTTCGGAAAATTCATGTTGCGTTGTTTTATGTACAGTCGTTCCCATAAATGTTTACTATTTTAACGACAATTCAGATATGTATAATATACTTTTAAAATGATGATTATAGGATATCTAATTTTTCAGCCCCGTTCGTATTAGCTGAGATCACTTTGACAAGATGGTCGTTTGCGAGTCAAATTATTGATTAAATCGAATTTAAATTATCGAATGAAGAAAAAGGACATTATTATGGAAAATAAATAGAGAATTCCAAGAATATCTGAGTCCATATCGCGAGGATGTTCTGTCACAGAAGATGGTATAACGATGACTGCATAAATATTTCAAGCATCAAATTGTTATATCTGAACAAGTACGATGTGATTATCTCTTAATATTACGAGATGAACTTGTCTAAAGCCTGATATTCGACGTTCTTTACAAGCAACGTGGCAAGTCGACGCTATATTAGCCCTCATCGAGATCCTCTTTCGCAGACGAGATCATCAGACGCACCGGTTCACGGTCGTCGCGTACAAACAATGATTATTAAGTTTGAGATACGGGACTAGATTGGCTGGGTAAATTAGGCACATTAGCCTGTATGCACAAGGCCGAGATAGTAACGCTCGTTGTTCCGAGACAGCATCTTCGTTGCAAGGGAACGAAGAACGGTTGGAACGCGAGTCGCGCGAGAGGAAAAAGGCCAGGAACAAGAAAACTCCATTACCCCGCTCCTTGCCAAGCATTCTTGCCGGTGAAAGATCTTGCTTCAACGATCGCTAATTTCTCGTAACAGAATCCTTTCGACGCCCTTTTAACATCCACGTCAGGAAAGATCCTCGGGTTTCCTCGCGTACGCTGCTTTGTGTGAAGGATATGATTGCCGAGATACGATCGCTTGAAATGTTTCTTCGGCGACATGACAAAATGAGAATTAGGTGTGAGAAAAATTGTTGGTTCCGATCGAATCGATCGACGGATGTTTTTTTCGCCGAGAATTTTTTATACTTTGGTTACCTAACGTTATCATCAAATTTAATAGAGTTATGAAACATGTGTTTAAGAAAGTTTTTGATTGGTTTTAGAATATTTTTTTTTTAAATATCTGGAAAAATATATAGTTTGATATTGGAGTATTTTAGATTCTTTTTACTTCAATTTCGATTAACGCATCAATTAACGTTATTAAATGATTATTCTACCTCTGGAGTCGTGAAGCCGTTTCATCAGAAATGTTTTTAATACGCACGACCATTATTATTATTATTATTATTATTATTATTATTATTATTATTATTATTCATTTGTCCGGAATAAAATCCAGCCAGTCTACCTTAACCACTTAAGAGATATAAATAGTGATTTTTCTAAGAATCAGGTCGAACACCACTAAATTGTTGAAGCAAGCGGTGCACAGAAGCTTTGCAACCTTGTCGCTTCGTATGTAAATCGAGCAACTCGCCCGAAAATAATTTTCTATCTTCAAAATGAAATCCTCGGAAACGCGTGTTTTTGACGAGTATACTCGTCGTCGTTTATTTTATGCGGCACATTTTCGGTACACGTCTTTCGAAGAGGTCGCAACAGCTAACTGGTTAACGTGAAATACGTAAGAAGGTGTGTAAACAAACAGATCTCCAAACAATCTCAACTTTATTTTGCATCTTCCTCTAAACAAATTCGAAAAACACGCTCGTAAAACAAAACCCCATACACCTTTCTCTAATTCCTACAGAGCCTAACTCTTTCATCCTCCCAATCTGTTCCAGTTGGAAACACGGAATTCTCTGTTTTCATCTCTTCCGAACAACTTCCTGACAAAGTGGCTCGTTCTCAAGTGGAACGCAGTCGACGGCAACGTGTCCGAAAACACGAGGCAAACGTTGTGTCTGGCGAGCGGAAGGCACGCGTCTCCTTCGGCTTCGTAATCTAAGCGGAGAGCGAACAGTGCCTAATTCTCGTCCAATTTTCAGCGTAGGGAAACCGGTTAACGGCACGACGCAACTCGTAGTATTCGCTGAAACGAGTTTCGATAAAGTTAACGCCGACCAGTACCGGCGACACTCTGCTCAGACGTTTAGATAAGTTAACTGTCGCTACGAATACACGAATATCCATGTATTAACATAGATGTAACAGTGTATTCGTTTTTCAGCTCCTTTGCACGATTGAGCTAATATCATTAGAGGAATTTCATTAGTTTCGAAGTATTAGCGAATTCTGTCGTACGATGCTAATAACAAATTCTTTTATTCTTACTATGCAAAATATAGCGTTTTGTATATATTATGTTATCTAATTTAAATCAATAGAAATATATTAACATACAGATGTGTTATTGGTTGAAAATGTGAAAATACTAAATTATAAATAGCTTTTGAAAATATCATATCGAGTATAAATTAGTTGGAATAAAATGTTCAATAGAATTTATTACGCAAAGGGCTATTGGTATCATTTTCTTAATTATCGACTAATCAGCAAGTTTGTTATTTATATCATTAATTTAAAGTCAAGTAAAAATATTCAGGTTATATCTATCGATCAATCATTCTGTTACGATCGTTCGTAAAATGCACCAATAATGTGAATTATTTAGCTCGTAACTCGTAAAATTATACAATTATTTGCACATCAGAATTCTACAAGCTACAACGACCATATGTACAATAACTTGTAGATTCACTGATATTAATAACCACTAATATTATTATTGAGATACGTATAATTTTATGTGCTAAACTAAGTTAGATGCGTAGTAGTGATACTTGTATTTGAATATCAATGTGTGGAAGTATGTGTGTGCGCGGCCTCTCGAAAACAAATGAATGTTAACTGTTCAGTCGGATATGGAAGAAAATACTGAGACGCGTGCAAGTGTGTATCGATGAATATCTTTGAAATCGCTTATCAAATAAATATATAACAATTCTAATATGAATTCTAAGTGTAAATTTAGTGGTCCTATACCATTATTTCAGCTATTAAGATCCAAAATTCTTAACAATTATTGTGCAAAAAGGCCCGAGTTTCGACGCTCGTGGCTTGATCCATCCCTTCGTGCTACCCTTGGGTATGTTTACTCCGCGGAACAGTTGGCTCCGGCAGTGATATCCGTCGTCCTAGTCGTCTACGACGCGAAAGCAAACTCATCACGATCGTCGTATGCAATCTGCCGGAAAGCGAACCTCCCGGCGACTCGCGGAATTGCTTGCGACGACGCAAATTGTGTTGACAGCCCGGGAAAGCCTCTGGCTTCTTTTTTCGCCCTGCTAGCCCTTCCGGTATTGCCTCTGCAAATAACGATTCCTGGATCATCGAACGTCCCCGGAATCACCAATGTCTCTTGGACAGCTTGGATTCTAATACGTATGATAGATAAGATTTTTGCCGATTGTCTGATATTTTGAGAGATACTGCAGTAGTCCTGTGAAAATCGATGTTATGATTGTCTGTTTTTAGATAAAATATAGAATTTTGAATTTTAGATTTTCGTAAATGATGGACGAGAGATTTTGGACGATTCTGTAACATTTCACGATGTCTCAATTATTCTATGATAGTTGAATGAAGATCCGTATTTTCATAAATCATAAAATAAAGTATTTATTTCGTATCATAGAATAATTGAGACACCATGAAATGTTACAGAATCGTCCAAAATCTCTCGTCCATCATTTATTTATATTTGGTTGTGTAAAATTTAATTTACACCTGTTTCATGACAACCTGTGATTTTGAAGATCTGGTAACTTGTAGGAGCGTATAAATTTTAACGTACTTTTGTTTTTAACTTTGATATGAATTAAAAGTATTAAGGCCTTTTGTAGCATTCAACGTGTCAGGATATAAGCTATCAAAACGAAAGTGATCTGCTGATTCAGCCTTCTAAATCGCGATGCGCTTCTAAATCGTCGAATTACGAGCCTCTGTTTGCACCTCTACGTCAGCGAGATATAAATAGTGATTTTCCTAAGAATCAAGTCGAACGCCACTAAATTGTTGAAGCAGGCGCTGCACAGAAGCTTTGCAACCTTGTTGCTTCGTATGTAAATCGAGCAACTCGCTGGAAAATAATTTTCTACCTTCAAAATGAAATTCTCGGAAACGCGTGTTTGTGACAAGCTTCGATATTTCGCGAAAGAAATAAAGCAATAATATATCCTCCGTATGAAAATGTAGATTCGGTGATATTCGAATTAAAAGATCGAGCCTTAATAGCATGGTAAATTTGCATTTGCACTGAACCGTGGTAAACTAAAATTCATTGCGGACACATCCGGATCGATACGAAAAGCCATCGAGACACCTGTGAGATGATTCATCGAGTCGACGCACGTGCGATCGGCCACTGGATAATCTATATTTTATAAATCAACGTACGCGATGCATTCAACGCGAAACAACAAAAAGATGAAATTCCTGCAAACATTCCTCTTTCGCTTCGTCACGAGTTACGGCAATTTTTTTTGTGCGACATATTTCTACTCTTTCTTTTTTATCATCCAACGTTAGAAATTTTCAAATTTCCATTAAAAGTTGTATATTCTATCCAAGAAATTTCAGTATTTGGTGTGCATCGAACGTCGTTCGTCCGAGTTTTACTTTGACGAGACGATATCACCCGTTCTTGTTCTATCGTTAATTATCAATCACATTAGAAAGGGAAACATTTACTATAAAACACGCATAACGATAAGAAGATTTGTAATAAAAATACGAAAACTCCCTTACTAATCGACGCGAATAATCAGAATAGTCGTGACGATTTTCTTATACGAGTTTAAAATTGAAACGATAATCCTAACATGAAAGTTGTTATAAAACATTTAATAAATATTTGCATAAAATTATTCCGTAATTATCACAAACCTGGTACGATGAAACAGACAGATGAAAATAACTTTTGATGAAGTGAAAATCAAAATTCGTATCTCTGCTTGCTTAATACGTAATATATCTTTTTGTAAGCGAAGAATACGATTCAATGCAAAACGATTTTATCAGCGAATATAACCGATACCATTGTCGTGGCATCGACTTCAGCTGGGATCGACATTAAACGCACGTAGAGACGCGTGCAAACATCGCGGTTCATTAAATTAATCCGAACACGGACCGACGTATAAACGGTGGACGTGCGAGTCCGTCGCGACGTGCCGCGTCGTCGTAATTTCTCTCGGACGTTCCACCGATTTCGAATCGTGCTGCGAATATCCGTCGATTCCCGATATATTAAATTACAACTGTCTCCAATGCCGATGGGATTCGGAAACCATGTCTTTGTCAGCGACCAAGTGATCCGTGTTTGCCGCTATAACGGCACTGTTCAATGTACAAATCTAATTCTGCACTACCGGCTTAAACTTTGAAATTGTTACGCGGTCTAGAAATACAGAGAGATCAAAAGAAAAGTAGTCGAGAGTTCTATCATCATGGAAATATTATTCCAACGTTTATGGAAATAAAGAACACCACTGTTGCCATTTGTGGTATTAATTTCGAATTAATAACAAAATTTTCTGCGGCTTTGGTATAATCGCCGTAGGGAAAGCAAGCGATTCCAAATTTTATAGGATAGCTTTTACTCATTTTTAGATTAACCTTTAATTATTGTAATTTACTCATTGTTAGATAAGACTGATCTTATACCACAATCGGGAAACGAGAAAATCGCATCGTTTGATACATTTCTAATTCTTCCACAGCGTAGCGGGAAAGAAACTCGAAGAATCTTTTGAATGTATAGGGTGTCTGGCTTTTAATTAGCGAAACTTAAAAATCAACCGAAGTATCTTCGTTCAACTTTTCATCTTCTCTTTATTTTTCACGAATCCTCGAAACACATCCATCAACTCGAAGAGAAATCTACGAAACGGAGCCGCTTCTTCTTCGTCGATTGGCTAAATGTTAAGATCAAGTCGATGGACAAATGCATCTGACAGACGACTCTACGCAGAAATTCTCTGTAGTCTCGATAATTTTTTCCATTGGATTTATAGCAGTAGGCAAAAGAGGACGGTTTATTTCCATGGACACAGTCTGCTGCCATTGGTGGGTGCTCATTGGGTATTACAGCAGCGCTACCCCTAATGGGAAAACGGATCGCGAGTCGAGGCTGGCCTGAATGTGTTGAATGGGGACTCGCCGGGACAAAGGGCGTCACTTCGCGGTCCCTTTGTCCTCCGGTGGTAATCGGCGCCGTCGATACCAATTTCACCGGTAATTAGAGAGTTCACTTTTCTAACGACCGTCTCGCCTTTCCTCATTGTCGGACGAAAACGATCCTCGTTTAAGTCTGACAAAAACATTATCGTGGCCTGGAAACTCGACTTCTCTTCACTGCAAGGATGTCCCCTTTACCTCATCGTTCGATTTTCTTATTAAAGATCCCCTTGGCCTTTGAATAATTTACGTATTGACAATATCAGTAAATTGACAAGTTACAAGTTACAGACTATAGAGCTCTTTTCTACGATATTGTAATTCGTAAGGTTTGCTTGTAAATGTTTATTTGTTTCCCTGGCAAAATCGTTAGTATTCTGCGAGGATGTTTATTAATATCGGTAACTTGTAACGCGTGGCTGATACAATTTTGACTCGTACAAAATGGTTCGGTTGGAAAAAACGGCGAGATAAAAATATGGAAACCATGGCAGGAACTAACGTGTAAGCCTGGAGCAAACTATTCCTTGCCGCGTTTTGGCCGATCCGTGGCGCTTCCCTTCGACTTCGAAAGGCTCTTGAGAAAGTCCCCGCGGGCTGGCGAACTCGAGAATACTTCTGGTGGCCCCCTCCAGGGGGAATCGATATCTTGACAGGGTAGGGGAAAACGGGTCTCCATCGAGGACGAACCGTGGAATTTCGCGAGACACATTTCTCCGGACGCTCCGAGGCGAACACGTGAGAAACGTGTCTCTTCTACGCCCTCGTGGCCGACGCAGACGTCGACTCTTCCGCTGACTCGTCGAATATTTCTGGCAGGACGTTTTTCATCATCCGCCTTTGCCGCCTCGTGAATTTCCTGTGAGATGGTTCTCGCTGTGCAAGTGACTCTTCTCGAATGATACACTACGATCGGGGATGGGGGATTTTTCGGTTCTACGACAGAATTGGATCTTTTCCTTTTTATCTTTGAAAGAAAATCCGCCGCTTTGAGAATTGTGATATCCAAAAAGAATATCAATGGGTTGAGAAGATATATAGCCCCAGACAAATTATGGTTCGTATTGATTTTAAACTCGCGGATGGTGGACATTTATAATTGAAATTTGTTCGATTAAGTTTGATAGTGAAAAAAAATATTTGTTTGGTTTTTAAACGGAATGTTTAAACGGAAAATTGGAACAGACTATTCCCACGAGGCACGAGATTTAATTCACTAATTCAATGGCTCATAATTCTTAAAATCAATGTCTCTTATCGAATGCCAAAATCATTCTTCAAACATGGTATCGTAATTCAAACACGATATCGTAAATTCAGCAGACGAAGAAGGTTATGCTGAGAAAGTTTCGATCATGCACGAAGTTAACTTGGAAGGGTCCACCACGATATTTTCGTGATTTTCCTTTCGGATTAAAGCGGCACGATACACGACTACGATGAAATTGCGAGGCTGGTCGGTGGTTTCTCGTAACAGCGGAATTTGCAACGGACGTGAGAACGATAAGGAATGTCCAGAACGAGCCGGAGGGTAGGTCCGTGGAACGATTTGGTATGCGGGCTGCGTCCGCGCGATTATCTATGAGTCGATAACTTACTTGCCGAATTTCTGGTCAACCAACTCCGAACGCACGACCCAGCATCCCGTGCCTTATTATAATCTCGTCCAATTACCAGCCTTATTGTTGCGAAATCCGATCTAGCATAATAATGGTCGATCATCAACTGCCATCAATCATTTATCAGCTACGACTTTATTTTCATCGGTTTAAAATGCAACGCAGAACCGCAAGTTTATCTACTTATGGATTATTTTTAGCGTAATTGTTTTAATTTGAACCAAGTTCGCATGAATACGATAAGAGGATAAGAGACAATAAACTGTTGCAACAACGCAGAGAATGGTTTATTTTCTTTCTTCCGTATACATTTTTACGCCTGTATATCAAATTTAATCTCTCTTCACGTACAATTCTACTCTAGAAAAATATGAATCCTATCATGTCGTATGAAACAACTGAAAGATTCTTCTCTCAAGAGATTAAATTACCTGCAAATGTATTCGTAATATTAATTAGCGCTTAGCACCTGAAGATCCTAAGGCAAAGATTACGTAACACGCTAAAATTATCAAACTCATAAACCTTCGATATGATACAATTTCAACTACTTCACGCCCCTCGTAAACCACCTAATATTTATCAATGGGAAAATTACATCTCGTAATAACTCATTGCCAAACCTGGTCGTATCTCCCCAAAGAACATAAGGCCCGGAATCTCCATAAATCCTAATCAAACGGTCCTAATCACGCCGGAGAAATCCAATCATCGCCGGGTCGAAACATTCGTATCCTCGCCTAAAGCTGCCATAACTCGTTCCAGGTTGAAACGAGATTCGTTAGAGACCGGGTGGGGTATACACGTGATCGGTCTCTGTATCCGCGGTTAAATTTAAAGCCGATCGCTCGGTCAGGCATAAATAACGGCTCGGCGGCCATTGAATTCGCTGGCGAAAAAATGCCGCCGAGAGGCGCCCGAGCTCAAAAGAAAGCGACGCCAACGCGTAAGCGTATCGCCTTGCCTTGCAGCGTGAGCTGTCGCAATTCCTTCGCGGAATAAATTTTCTCCGTTGGACTGGCACCGCCCACGCATCCACCGCAGGAGAAATAATACGCGCGGCACCGTTTTCACTCTATCGGTCGGCCTTGATCGCTCTCCGAGTCTTCCCCCGTGTTCCTCGCCTTTCCATCGGGTCACTCGCGCCACCAGTAGCTAAAACGACCAGTGTGGGCGTGCAGTTTGCAGCTGCATCCCGGTTAATTCGCGCGGGCAGGCTACGTTGTACAAGCTGTTATAGTCACCCTGACCCCTTCCTCGCTTACACCACCCGTTTACTCTCTTTCTACCACACCGAAATTTACCCTGTTTCCTTGTCTCTACTCGATGGAACGACTACCGGATACATATAGGTAGTTCCGCTATTGCAGAAGCGGTTCGTGCGAGGCTAAATCCACGTGAACGAAAGGAGAGGGGATTAGAGAAAGGAATTGGTAGAAGCAGAAAAGTTGGAAGGGAGGAACGATAAGTATCGATGGACGATGACTAAAGCAGCGGTCAGACAATCGACATTATTGTCGATATTTAAAATTCTTAACATTGTAGTCCGTAAGGGGCCTCTTAGACGATCAATACATATATATATAAATTGTCAATACAATGTTGCGAGCCTCAAATAATGACGATAATATCGACAACAATATTGATGGTGTGAACGCTCCTTAACGCATTGGGATCAATGAACCGAGAATTAGTGATGCAAGCGGATTCTTTCGATTGGTAAGTTGATTGTTATGTGTTCAGTTTGCCTCTGTTCGATGGACGGATGAAAGGGTTTAGTGTCTGTGAGTTTCTGTTTGTGATTTTTTGTTTGAATTAGATTGGATTTGGCAGTGGTTAGTTTGCTTATGTCAATTCAATGAAAAATGAACGATTTCTCTTTCTCTTGGAATTTTTTCTATTACCTAAGAATAGATTTAAAAGGGGAGCATTTTTATGAAGGAGATGTCCGTGTATGTGTGCATTTTTTTTAGTAGAAATTAATGGAAGTAGTAGAGGAGAATAGAGTTTGAATTCGATTCTGAGTTTTAATGATTATTAATTAGAAAGTGGATTAAAAAAGGCTGATGATCTAAAAAGGGACGTAACGTTCGTATATATATGTTTGTTCTATTAAAATTGATCTAGATTCAACAGAAATTCTTTTGTTTATTATAATTCCCGATGAAAAAAGGATTTCTTTCCCAATGAAAGGCTGTGCTTTAATAACTTGTTTTTTATAACTCTAACTCAGGATGTGTTTTCGAATGACTGAAAACCAGTATTTGAAAGGATATTTTACATTTAGCTGACATTTTTCATATGTATTTTGTTAACCATGGAATATATTTATTCTAGATGAATATATTCATTCTAATATCTTGTACCTGGAGTTTTACATCGGTTCGGAGATAGTTCTATATTCGAAAGGTGAGAAAGACGCGGGGTTTGAAACGTTCGTTATTTTATACTGGAAGCCAGTGTATCTAAAGAGCAGAAAATACACGGATAAATTAGAACCGACGAATTTCGTTCGTTAATTCCGCAAAAAATTCATGGCGCAACAGTTCAATTAAAACAGTTCGTTGTACTCTTTTTTCATCTTTCTTTGGCAGCCACCGAGAAGGGATCAAGATACACCAACCCGGTTTAATCTAACCAAATTAAAACTGACAAAATCCGTTTGCTAATCCAACGAAAATTCCGTATATCACGGTTCGAGCTACAAAAGGGGAGAGAGAGAGAGAGAGAGAGAGAGAGAGAAAGAATTCATTTCTTTTTTAAAATCGGCGGAAAATTTTATAATTCTGTTTTTCGGCAGAATGGATAGAGAAACAAGAATGTACTAGCGAGATTAATCCTATCGATTTACAAATAACAAAAAATTGGTGATCCCATGGGAACAAATTCATCAGTCCCACTTTTCTTTAAAAAGGAAAGAAATAGGGAAAAAGAAAATTCTCATAATTTCATATCTGAGTAGAAGCGACAAAGATTAACGATACACCGCTGGAATTACTTTTATCCAGGCAAGACAGACGATGTCTGTTGCAAAATTCGAGGCAAGCTCCATGTACATGTAACTGATCATGTAAAAATTCAACGCACTTTCATTTCAACAAGGTTACGAATACTTCAGACTTTTTATCTCTAGCATAATCGTGGAATCGAAGTGTAAGAAACAGCGGCGAAGAAATAATTGCATAAATATTTTACACGCAATTCTTAAAATTTCATTACGCGATCGTAAAATCCGTATACAAGAAATAACGAAACAAAGAGAATATTGAGCGAATCGTGGAAATTCGTAGTCACAGCCACGATTAATAGTATTAATAAAACATAAAATTCGATAATATAGGTCAATTGAGAAAAGAGGTTCCAAAGGAAATATTCCGTTAACGCGAAGTTGGCTTTCAAGGATTTAAGATGCCGAAG
The DNA here is from genome assembly GCF_910591885.1 of Bombus terrestris. NCBI lineage: Eukaryota > Metazoa > Arthropoda > Insecta > Hymenoptera > Apidae > Bombus > Bombus terrestris. The sequence continues at coordinate 7,819,311 of NC_063278.1, forward strand.
GTGTTTAAGAGATCGCAGATCTCCGTTGGTATCAGAGCGAAGAATCGTTCATACTGTCGCGAGGAGGAATATCGAGAGGTGTTGGCAATACGGGGATATCGAGACGGAAAAGGGTGAACGTACGATGCATCTGATGCATACACGCGTCGCCCTTTCCACGGACAAGCGCGCGATGGCAATACGTGCTCGCTGGCTGAATCGCAAGCAGCACGGTCGTGTTTCGTGCGAGCGCGTGCGGCCGCTCCTACGAAGAGTGGCATTTTCCCAATATCGAAGTGGCTGATGCGACTCGATGCGAGAATGAGTAACCTCTTTTATTGGATGTACACGCTCGCGCCACCGGTTCCCCGCTACCGGATTATTCGAGCATCGATCTGCTTTGTTCCGCCAAGGGAATTGACTTGCTCGAGAGCCTTCTCTTCCTCTTTCTCTGCCTGTATTTCACTGATTTTTCCATCGTTGTTCCGCTTTTCCCATCATCTTTAAGATATCCTGCCTTTTCTTAGATGGATTTACAGTCTGCGTGTATATGATATTTATTTAAGATGTATTTTATTGCATTTTGTTATATCGTATTGAGTATCGTGTGTGATATGTACGTGTAGAAGCGAGACATTGTAATCCTATAAGGAAACCAATACAGATATGTATATACATATGTATATATGTGGATACACGTGTTACTGTTAAGTTTTATCGATTCAGGACTTGTAAGATTGCACGATGGATATATTGACTATGTTAGAGTGAATAGCAATGGAGTTCAGTTTAGATCGCGGATGTTTATGCAAATTTATTCTAATTTGAATGTTATGTTAAGAGATCTTTCATTTTTTAGATTAGCAAATTCGTTCATAGAAACAAGAACACGATTAGATTTGTAAAACTTCGGAGATCGTAGTCCAAAGTTCGGAATATGCGATTTACAAAATTCACCCTGTTATACCCCACCCCGTCTTTCCCTCTGCAGTGACAATTGCGCTTACGAAATTTAAACTTTCTCCTAGCCATTATACTATATAAACTTCTACCATTTTGTTACTTGCCACTTCGCTCAACTATCGTGGTACTCTACCTAGTCACGCAATTTGAGATATGTTAAAGTTACTGTTACGCTGCAACACGTGACGCTTGTGAGGACGGAAACTTCACTCTTATATTTGATCGTAATTCTTCGACTGAGTACCTGAACACCGCTGCACCCATCAAAACGCCGCATTGCTGTGAAAGAGTAATTTTGGAAAACAAAGCAATCTCTGTCCATTCCGATCACTTCTGATATTCCACCGTTCTATCAACACGTATATTAATTAGAAAAAGATTATCAAATTTTCTAAAGAAAAATAGATTGCTATTGGTCTTAGAATGATCCGAGTTAAATTGTTGTAAGCAAAAAGACCAAAGTTCTACCATTTTCTTCGTGCCAATTTTTCTTTCTTATTTATTCTGTATAATTTTACTCAAAACATAACAGTACAGGAAAATTTTCAAATGTAGCGACACACGAGTCAACAGAAGATTCGAATCGGAAGAGACTCATATTGTTGTGCCTTGGGGTGTCAACGTTGTTTTAATTTGCTAGGTTCAAAAGTAAACAAACTCCGGACAAAATATTATCGCCGCTATTTGTAATCGTCAACCGGAGTTACATTTGAACTTTCTATAATACCACCAGTAGATACAAACAGACGAACGTGCTCTCTAGGACAGTTAGTATAGCGAGTCAATATAACGAACCAGTATAGCGAATCATTATAGCGAATCTTTATAGCGAGCCATAGAGTCGAATAGCGAACGTAGAATTGAACAGTAGCATTGAGCGAGCGACGATTACTACCAGCATACACTATCCCTGTACTTGTATTTAAGATGATTTTAATATACACTGACTATTACAATTTTATCACTCGTCTCTTTAATAAACCGACACGTATAATACTCCACCTCACGAATATTTCAACACGTCTCCATCAAGAATAACGAAAATTCTAGCTTGCTGTAACCAAAGAGAATATAACTACTTGTCACTCGAATAACAAACAAAATTGGATTCGTCCACATCCTGGAATTTCGATCGTATTTCGTATTCCGATACCGTACACTGATTAGCGATATATCATATGATAGCGATAGTATCATAACCGCGGCGCTGGCGATTTCGTCATTACGTAAAACTAAATTTCCGCTAGTCGAGATCGTCTCACAACGAACTAGCGGAACACGAGATTGCATTTATAATGCCTGAACAGCGGATACGGAGATGGTAGAAGCGAGAGAGATCCCAGGCAGAATTTTGATTGTAAAGCGAAATAGTTTGAAGTCGAAGCGATGCTATTATATGTATAGGCGGCCGTGTATGGTCGCTAAATACTCGCGGATGCAGGATAAAGTTGAATCGGGAGCGTAAACACGGCTAAGCTACTTACTACGTATTTCGTGGGTGGAGGGGTTGCGTTGTTACGCTTCCGGGCGCCAAGTAAAACAGTTTATCCTTAAGCAGCCACCGTCCAACTTGCCCAAGCCGCCGGCTTCCACGCTGTTTTCCTATTTAAAGCAGCCACGATTCGCCTGTTATCGCGCACGGTTCTTGTTCCTAATGGACATGTTGCATGGACATTGTTAAGTCGTGGAATATTTGAAGCTTATTTCGATAGCCGGAATATTCCTCGAGATGGTAGTTTACGGTTCAGGGCCGAGAATGGGCAAGTTGTAAGCACGGATTCTCTAATCTTCCGAATAATCCTGTGATTAGAGTTTCAGTTTTGATTAGGTGATTTTAGAATGCCGGGGATTTCTGGAATTTTAGAAATGATAGAGAACACGAGTCTGTACAGGTCGAGTCATTTAAGTCGGGCGAGTATTTTGAGTGAAATAATTCTCCGTACAGAAAAATGTTTTACGAAAAGATTAAATGATGTCGAAAGAGCTATTCAATATTTTCTAACACACTTCGTAATATTAGATTAAAATATTTGTTAAACTAACGAATTTGTACTGACTTATCGTAGAATATTCATTACGAAATACATATTTAGTACACGACACAAATTTCTGCTCGAGTTCCATTAACTTAGCTGCGTAAAAATATGAATTTGCATAAATATGTGTAGCGGCACACGAGTCAACGGAAGATTTGAATCAGGAGAGACTCATATTATTGTGCCTTGGAATACCAACGTTGTTTTGATTTACTAGGTTCAAAGGTAAACGAACTCCGGACAAAATATTATCGCCGCTATTTGTAATCATCAACCGGAGTTACATTTGAACTTTTTATAATACCACCGGTCGATACAAATAGACGAACGTGTTCTTTAGTACAGTCAGCATAGCGAGTGATTATAGCGAGTCAGTTAGTGGAATAGCGAGCGTACAGTTGAACAGTAGCATTGAGCGTGCGACGATTACGACCCGCACATGCTATCTCTGTACTTGTATACTTAAAGTGATTTTAATACAACTGACAATTACGAATTCTTCACTCGTCTCTTTAATAAACCAACACGTATAAAAATCTACCTCATATGTACAGTTTACTTTATCATGTTCTCGAGTCTCCATATGCATTCTGAGCATGTTTGCATCTATAAATTTCCTACAAACGTATAAAAATCCACAATCTCCTTATTGTTATTCAAAATACAAAGCAACCTACCTAACGAAGCTATAGTTTAAAACGCAAATGGTAGAACAGGTGGACACCTAGCGGCTTATCCGCCTTCGAACCTGTTCCCGCGGCTGTTTTTACATCGCCATACGACGAAAGTATGCTGAATTCCCATCGAGCGACGCTTTTGTCACCGGTAGCCACCGTAGAATATCTAAATAGTCGTGGAAACGCCGACGAGACGTCGCGATACATAACCACGATTCTCGATATTCTTATCACGATCCCCTTAACGAGCTATTTTCTTCAAAACGAACTTTCCAAATTGCTATTCCCGAGATGTATCCTGTTTCTGAGTTCCATCGTTGAAACGAGATTTTACTCGGTTTAATTGTAGACTTGGTTTCGCATTGTCGTCCCGATTTTATGTGGGATGGGTGGAGCCGACGTATTTTTTTCCCCCCACGGAAAGGGAGAGACGGTTATCTTTTTTATGTTTTTACTTTATTTTTACAGTATCGGTACATTTATATAGTATAGTGTGTACCAGTCTGGTTTTATCAAAATAGAAAAAAAAAAAAAGGAGGAAAAATACGTACGATGAAATATGGCTTCCAACGAATAAACTGGAATTTATTTCCACGAAATTTGAAATTCGATAGAGGGAAATTCATCGATATTTCCATTCAATAGAGACGCGTGAATTTATACAGTTTCTTGTATAATCAATTATTCTAAAAGTATTAACAGCTTCCATCGGATTTTTTGGAAATATACGTATGTACATATAGAAATTGTATTATCGGAGGGGCAAGGTATCATTGATGAAATTTCTTGCACATATTGCACACGTGTATCATTTTCAGGCCGTTTCTTTGGCACACGTGGGCAATATAAAAAAGGACCGAACTCTTTTTTCTTGGAAATGGGGACGATATTACGAGAAGGGTCAGACCTTGGCTAAACGGATATGGAACAGCCGGAAGGGTCGATGCAGGGTAAATCGCACGTAAGATGAATCCTTGCCCTCCGGAAACCTTAGCAAAGATATGCTGGAGAGAACCTTTCAATCTACACTTGCCGGTATTCGCATTTACATTTCACCCCCAGACTGACTTCTCTGTATTAAACCGGGAAACATGGAATCGTAAAGTATTCTGAACAAGGTTTCGATGAGATTTCGAATTTTTAGAAAAATATATACATTAGTCCGGTGCCTTTTTAAACGAAATTAAAATTTATAAATTCCCTTGATCGATATCTATTACATTTTTCTTCGGATTTCTTCAAAACAGGAGGCGGAGAATATTTGAATTGAAAATAAAAACAATTTAAAGCCACAAATTTAATCTACTACGAGTTTTCTCGAGGCGGAAATCAATTTTCCAGTTTCTTACGAGATTGGAAATTTCTAGTATCTTTTGTACCTGAACTTCCTGACCGATCATATACCATTGATATTTCGAAGTTATGAATCTTGTGTTAGTAGTATGCAGTCCACGTGCCAATCTGACAAGTTGCATGCAGAGTCAGAAGGAAGTTTATAGAAAATTTGCTCACGGAATAAATCAACTGCATTTTTTATTCGAGAATCTAAAAGCACAGTTTTCAAACAGTATATCTTCGAAGCCAGCGAGCTGTTGCAGGAAAAATAGAAGCTGAACGAAACAATATAGAAAGATAAAGAAATTAAAACAATGTAAATACTAAAGACAAAGAGCTTTTGACAGAAATATTCATAGACTTGGTAACGTAAGATATTGATCTAAGGAGACCGAGCGACAACACTTCGTGTAACTACTTTCATTACAGTATGAATTATGCACGGCATTTAAGATCTCAGAATAATCCACGACTTTCGCGAAAATGAAGTTATCCTTAGGATGATTCTTATTATAAACGTTTACAGCTTCATCTCGGTTGGTTGCTAAAGAATTAACGTAACTCCTCGACTATCCTCCAGTTACTGAACTCGTCGTTAAAGTAGCTTTTACCATTCATGAAACAGGGCCAACCCATACATTCATCTTACCAGCAACGTTGAAGACAGCGTAATGTGACGCGAAGAATATAATTCTCGCTCCTCCGTATTAAAACAGAAAGGTAACCACTGGTTTATTACGATGCGACTCTATCGTCTCCAATAAGGAAAGACGGATGATACTGTGACTTTTTTTTACAATTTCTCTCCGATTTCTCTCTCTTGCCAGTTCGGTGTCTCTTCTTCGATTCAGCGAAAGATTAACAACCGCTGACAATTTCCTCGCGAGTCAATGCGCCAATGACCGCTATACGACGCTCGTTCCATGCAGTTTTATCGTTGTTTATCCACATACGCAAACGGCATGAAAAAGGTAGCAGGACATTTTCCTCGAATAAACAACGTGTCTCGTAGTCGATCATGAATTTCACGCGACCCATTCCGACCCTCACCTCGTACGTGACCGAATATACGTATTCTTCCCTTCGAGGAACATCGAAGAAACGATGCGCCCCAGTTCACGTACAACAACCGTCGCCGTATATTGGGCATCCGTTTCTGTTTAGCTGATCGCTACGCGTCGCGTCGACGTGTTTGCACAGAAGAGTTACGCGCGCTTCTACCGAGAATTAAACGCCGTTTCCGCACCCCCTTTGTCTCGTTCGCGCTACGTTCACGTTCCATGCTGATAAAGAGGTAGTTAGTCCAGTAACGAACAAAATTTTCTTTAGTTCGCTACTGGTGAATTAGTGGCAGTTGCCTTTCGCTGCAGGAAACAGTAAATTGGAGAGATATTAGCACGTTAAGAGGTTAAATTATATAAAGGTGTCTAAAAATATATAAAATATTCAAAGTACAATATTCGTTGTAATACTTGGCAAATAGCATTCGACGAGGGGCTACTTTTTTTCTTTTTTAAAATTTGCATAAATTTCCGTAGTCTAGTTATAAGAGATTTATTTTGCCAGAAGATACCGTAGCCTGGATTGATAAAGATCGATAAGTAAAATAAACAAATTTTCAAGTATGACATATACGTGTCATGAACGTGTGTGTTAAATTTAAAAAATAATTTAATCAAAGATCGTTAGATATAGTAACATGTATATTATATTATGTTATATATATAGCAATAATATAGAAAAATATAGTAAATATGAAGAGTCTTTGTCGTTAGAATCAAGTTACTTAACTTCTTTTAATATAACTGTAAAGAGAGACGGTGAAAGTCTCCAGTTACACTACGTAAATAAATATATAAAATAGTTCGGGTTAAGTTTTTCGTCGTAAGTGCTGCAGACTCGACGCTAAATTCGCTGCACTGAAACAACCTCGTCCCGCAAGTTAGCGCGTCGCGGTAATTCAGTTAGCAAAAGTTGTAACGTTACCGCAATCCAGCTTTCGTAGTTGCCGCATCAGCGATAGCCCTCCTAACCTCCTAGTTACTTTCACGTGATACCTGACGTTTCCCTATCCAACATTTGTTAAATTTCTTGTTTTCAGAAATTCTCCAAAACATAAAAGCGTATACTCGTACACGAGTAGCTCGTTAAATAAAAACAGACAAATTCGCGAACATCGTTCGACGAAATATGGCCATGGGAGAAAAGAGCGATCGAAGAAGGGGCATGGATATCGTCGAGCAAATATTTGTCGCGAAAGACGTCAGGACAAAGTTAACTCGTCTTCGCGCCATTAAAGGGATAGCAGCCTTTAGCAATCCACACAAAGACGAGAAAGTGGCTTCTAGCTATCGCTCTGGCCCCGATAACTTCCAGCTCCTTCGAACAGCAGGAACTCGATCGATTCGGCTCGACTATAAAATTTATTCCCATTCGTTGGCTACCCAAGACATTGCGGTTTGGCGTGAGATGTCACGAGTACTCGTGTCGTTTCGTCGACGATTTTATTACGACGGCTTACGTAACGAAACGAGCTTGATATGGTGAAGAAACTTGATGGAAGATTGGAGTTGCTGGTGTGAAAAGATTTTCCAGTCATACGAGTTGATTGGCGTATTATATTTTGAGGAAAAGTTGAAGGAGAAGTTGAAGTATGATTGACTTTTCGATGTATGAATCTTGTGTCTTTCGTGCTGTTCTTTACACATCAATTCTACTGTCATAGTCTTATCGAAGTAATATATTCCTAGTTAAGTTGTACAAGTCACAAGTTTCCAGTCATTGGTATTAATACATTCTCTTGTACATGCAACAAGCAAGTTCGGTAATGAGACAAATATAATTGTATAGTTGAAGTTACAAACAATTATCATTAATAAACTTTCTCAAATGTTGATAACGAATTAGCCAATGAAAGTTAATTTTACAAACAAATTTTAGAGACTAGAAGTGATTTCACTATCCTCGTTGATATGAACTGGTGGAAGAGAGGTCTATAAGCAACTTGTAACTGATAAGTTCGTTAACATTATTACTTTCTATTTTTATGTTACTTTCAATTAAATCATCGTGCAAGAAGTTCCAGATTATATGATTTCAAGTTTCATAAATTTCTTTTATCGCGGTTCTGCACGAAGATCATCTTTAAAATACAATGATTTAATCCAAGACAGCAGAAAAATTCGAACGTATCGTACGATTAATTCTTTCCATTATCCTAAGTGTTCATTATTCAAAATACTGCTTCAACGTTAGGAATTCTTATTCAAATATGAAATTAATATTCCAGTTGAATTAACCAGCAAGAATTCCTGTTCATGATACAATATTTACTCGGAATCGTTAAATATTTAAATTTCTCCTCTAATTCCGCATATCCCGGCAACGTTCTCGAATCATTTACAGTGTCATATTCCAAAGAGTCGTATCACACACGTGTCGCATTCGGAATTACGAGCGATCAACGACTGGTAGTTTATCTTGATCGAGAATCGATTTTCGAAAAGCGTAAAAACGAATGCCGGGAAACCGCACAGTGCCAAAAGGCGTGAGTTTTGTGGGAATCGTGCAATTCGGAGCGATACTAAAATCGCGAGCAACGAGATCTTTGAGTTTTCGTTACGTAACATGGGATGGAAGGGGTTGGAGTAAGAAGATAGGTCGCGGTGCTTCCGATATCGTGAAGTTTCCACAAGTTTCGAACGGTGTCTGTACGACGACGTCGCAGGATTCGGTTTGTACGCGCGACACCGTGTGTACCGCCGCTCCGGAACCGATGAAAGTGACGCTAACTCCTCGTACGTGGCCCCGGCGCACATCCCTTATAAAGTGAGATTTATCCCGTCGTTCGTCCTTTTTACGACGAGAACGACAACGGCGAAGTTATATTCTTCGGGGGAAGATTCGCGTTTTATAGCTGGTTCGAGGGAAAGAAATTAGGTTTCATATTTGGATGATTACGGAGATGTTCGTAGAGGAAGGTGAGAAGGGTTGGTAATATGCAAATCGCAGGAGAAAAGTTTAATAAGTCACATTCTTCGTGTTTCGTGGAGGAACAGCTTTCAAATTTAGTGCATTGTCAGTCAATTTTATGTCACCTAATTTTCTCTTTCTTTATTCGACTTTAGAATTGTTATATCTTTGCCATTTTCTTGAACATCTCATTTCTCCCCTTTTTAACGACTGAAAGAAATATCGATAATTTTATGTATTTCGATTATATGATAGAAGGTTAGAAAAATTGTGCGATATATACAGGAAGATACAATAGCGAGAAGGTCGAAAGAAAGGAACGCTGGGTCGTTAGAGGGCGAGAAAAAGGCGCGGAACATTTTCAGTTCGAACGAACTCGCACGAAGTCGAGGCAACGCCTAGCAGCACGATGATTTGAATTTTCCCTTACGTATCGCGAATGAACCGATAAGAGGGGAAGAAATAAATGGCGGGATGCAGACCTCGCAACCTGGAGAGCTGGAAACTCTATTTTATGGTAAATAGACGTTGCCTGCGAGGGTTTGCTACCTTCCTCCACGCGACTGCCGATCGAAACCTAAAGGAGGGATGAAATACAGAGGTTGGAGGGAAGTTAAAAACGATATGTCGGGCCACGACGATTTTCTCCTACGGTTTATCGGTTTTCAAATGGTCTGCACCGTAATATCTAGGTGGTCGAGCCAACCCTTCTCGCCTTCTACTTCTCTAACATTCTTCCTCCTTGTAGTTTATAGCGTATAATGTATTCACTGAGCATTATAATTAGCTGAGGTATTGGAAACTGTCTAGGAAGGAATAAATATCGTACAGGAAAGTTTTAGTGTTCTTTGAAGCGTATAATAAAGTGTAAGGAGAATTACTTCCGACGATAGGTAGATCGTGCATTTATGGCAAATTTAGAGTGTATATTCTACGCGTAATATACGAAAATATATAAAAGATTCAAAGAAAAATACTCATTGTATTATTTATCAGCTAAAACGGAATGTGAAAAACGTTTCTATAAAGAAAGACATTGACAAAATTCATCGATTCATCTTCAAAGAGGAGAATAAAAAACGACGTAATACTTCGTCCTTCCATTTTCCCTTATCTAGGTCGAACTAGCCAGCCACCTCCAAAAACCAAAAATAAAAACACAACACGACACTCCATCTCTCAACTCGCCCTTATCTAATTTAGACTATCTATAGATTCCGAAAAACCAAAAATAAAAAAACATAACACTCCATCTCCCAATTCTTCCTTATCTAATTCGAACTACCTGCGCAACCTCAAAAATAAAAAAATAAAAAAAGAAAAATAACATGACCAACCTTATCCAATTTGAGCTACTAATTCAAACTTACACGCCCTGAAAGTTCCAAAATTCAAAATACTATGCTATTCTAGTCCTTCACCGACGATTCGCTGGCGAAACTCAAGCAAACACAAGCAAACTTTGCAACGTGCGTTAACTCGCTTATACCATCATACGCAATCGATACCATTTTGAATCCTCAAAGGAGAAAGTTTTCTTCGTCTATCGAACTATCTAACTATCGCTAACAGAATTCTGTCCCTTCCATCTAACGAAAGGCTCCATTGGTGGGTACAAACGTTGTTGCGTGGCCAGCCGCAAATATTCGCGCTCGGGGACGTGGTACCGTTTGGGTCTCCGGACCGTCGCGTCAGCTTGAATTGAACCATTCGCGAAGAACGCGCGCGTGAATGAGCCCAGGCCGCTTATTTAGTGGACTGAAGCGGTAGCTACACGTACAGCGGCGTGTGTACACACGCGTACGCGAAATAAGCCCATTTCCATGGTACACTCGGCTGGCCACCGGAGGACAAAAGCCGCGTTTATACGTGCAAACTGGCGAGAGGACGCAAGGAACTCACGGGCCGGACGTTTTCCTCGCATAATACTTGCAATATGAGGGACGCTGAGCCGGAACTATACGCAAGAACCTTCTGTACGCGTGTTTATATGTGTGTACATCAGCGACTTCCTGGTCGGGGAGGAAGAACCATGGGTTGCAAATTACACAGAAACAAGCCGGGTAAATAAGACTGACGTTTTCTGAACCCTTTGGCGCTTAATGGGCGCTTCTAACTTCGGCTCTTCCTCTGAGGAAGTCTTTTGATGGTGATTTTTAAAGATATTTTAAGTGACGTTTAATAATTATGGTAAATTACTGATGCGTTTTCAATAACGAAGGAATGTAAAATCTTTTTTAAATTGGATATTGTAACTCCCGTCCGTATTTTAATGGAAAAGTTTCATAGTTTGCTACTTTCTCTTCGTTCGCGGTTTTACACTGACAGCGATGAGAGAGGGGTTTGAAGTATATTGATCGATTAATTAGCAAACTATTTGTGTAACATCCAACCGAGCTTCTTCATTAATTACAACAAAGTGACAGCTTTGATTCGTGACGGACAAATTTTCTTTGAACGTAGGGAACATTTTCGATCACAATCTTTCATCAACTAGAAAATTGTATATTCTTAACGTTAACCATGTACTTTGTTTATAAATAAATCTTAAAAAAATCGTGATGTACCTCGGTTTTAATCCGCGAAGATTGGATCTTGTAGCAGTACCACAGGCGGATCAAAGTAACCTGAAATATGTATACATACATATGTAGGTTTTTAAATAATTAAATAATTAATTAAATTAATAATTAAATAATTATTAAATAATTAATTTTACCTTACTTAAATAATTATATTTAAAAAATATAGAAAGTATTATATTTCTAAAGCATATGTATTTTCAAACGATATATTACACGATTAGTAACAACAATAAGCGGTACAATTATGTAGAGCAAAGCAGGAAAGGTGTATAGAGAAAGCAATCGTATAGTAATTAATTACAACCTAAAAATTGTATAAGTACAACTTTTAAACGATATTTATAGAAAGAAACATTTCCGTATTTTCGCACGTATTTTCTAAAGTTTTTAGAAGAATTATTAATAATTAGGGAAATTAGTTTGCATTCTTTATATAAATCTTCATACAAATTCCCGAAACAGTGTCAAGTCGAAAATGGCTGAATGCTTCATAAAACATTTGGACTTGACAGGTTAGACAAGTCAAAAGCGCAACAAAATTCCACGGTCTCTCATCGTTTTCTCTTCTTCGCTTCTAAAATTTCGTTTGTAGAATTAAATCACGCGCAGAAGCGTTCAGTCGTGTAGTATAGGACGTAAGTACACCGACGGTATAGTTGTTATATTAATTGCCGTTTGCAATGAATGACGCGCAATATTTCTCGCTGTGTTCGGCGCAGTCGGCCAGTTTTGAATACAAATGGTACCATTAAACGGTTCGAGCTGCTTATTCGGCCAATTGTCCTCGCGAAATGACGTCGTTCAATCACACAGAATTCACTATTATGTCGAGTTATGTTAACCTCCCCACCAGAGAAGGGAGTCGGATCTTTCGCAAACCATGCTCACAAAGCCGAGCGGCTTCTTGCTACGAATTTCGATAGCCACCCCCTTTCGTTTCACGCCACGAAATACGCTGTCTCGCGTCCCGTGAAAGCCGTGCAAGATAAATACGTCGTATAAATACGTCGTGTAACTGCCCTATGAATTAATTAATCGTCGTGTTGGCCGTTGGAAACGAACTACCCTTGCGAATAATGGCCCCAGAAGGGGGTAGTTTTTAGACTCGCTGACGTACCTCGAAGAATATCGCGAGAGATATTATTCAGTATTATGCCCTATCCTTTTCATGTACACTCATCAATCAATTTTCTAAAGTGTAACGTTAAGCTTAGGCATTGTTTCATTTAAAACAGATGCGTTTCATAAATAACTTTTGTTAATTAGATAACCAGACAGAAAAAGAAGTAGTTATACGTTTGTTTTTTACGACACGTTCGATACAGGGATGTGACATAAGTATTTAATTTCCGGAAAGATCAATTACAACGATTAACTAGGAAGATTTATTTGTTTGATTAAATGATTTTTATTAATTAAAACCGACAGAGTGGAATGCTTATTACCGCGTGTGTAAACTAAGCTCCGAGAATGTCAAACATTAAAGCTGGAATTCAATTCTCGTCGCTCGATCCATTCTCGTTACAAAATTTCGCCCGAAAATCACCGTAAACCTGCACCCAGACATCGAAAACGATAATCAGACGCGTCGCAGAAGTCTGAAAATCGAGCGCAACTCTCCCGCGCTGCGTGGAGTTGCGCGTACACGTTAGCGCTTTGCTGACGGGCGACGGCGACGCGTTTAAGGATTAAAGTCGAGCTTACGAAAACCGGTCGGGGACTCGGTTCGCTACGTGTGCACGTAGACTCGAGAGAGCAGATGTTCGTAATTGCTCGCCCACCCCCGCGCCTGGTCGTCGTTAGAAGTGGTGCCCGGCGCGGAAAATCCTCCTAGAGTAGGTTACACAGACATAGGCAAGTTTACGTGTGCACGTCTGCCGACACAGTGTGTGTAGTGTACATGTCCGCGGGCTGTGTGTGCGCGTGGTGCGGCAAGCGTGTTTAACTTAGCCTTCATGCGCCCTCGAGGTGTAAACAATTATTGCTGGAACGATGCAAAATGAAAATCGCAAACACCCACGCCTCGGCTACTGCCCCGCAAGTCTACGTCGACTCCGCGTGTCATCGATTATAAATGCGGGCCGGATGTTCCCGCCAGAAGGTTGCCCGCACCCCGAGGAGCCGCTGTCGGAAGTGTACTTTCGTCCGGATCAATGGGAACTGAAATATGGACGTCAGCTTCTCGGGGAATTGGGTTTGGTCGAGCTTTGTTTCGACTCGTTGTTAGTTCGATCATATTATACGGGATGTTATATGGGTCGACTTAGATTCGATGGGAGGTGGATTTAACTTCATACATTTGGAAGAAACCACCCTACTTCTAAATTTATTGCTTGGTAGCTGTGCAAGATTATAGGACGTGGGATTAGTTGGGAGTTTGTTTAATTGGATCGCGCATTTGGAACAAACACGTGTCTTTTCGTAATTCACTGGCTGTTGCTTGGGTAATATTATAGGGGACACGTTGAATTGGATTTATAATTATTTGGGGGTTGTTTTGACTGGATCATGAGTTTGGATGAAATACACCTTTCTGAGTTTGTTGGTTATTAGCTGGATGTCATTATAGATAATACCGTAAAGGGTAAGGCGAGTTGATTCTAGTTTAGCATTGCTTTGATCAGATTATATGTTTGACCGGAACAGGAGTCTTTTCAAAGTCTGTTACCCGTCAATTGGATTATGTATTCGATGAAAAGAGGTATTTTTTAAACTTGTTACTTGTTAATTAAGGGATAATGAGGAGTGGTTTGGATTGTATTCGTTTGGAAGTTGTTTTAAGTATATTTGATAGAAACAAATATTTTTTTAAGTTTATTACGTGTTAATACAAGACAATACTTGTCCTTGTTTATTGAGAGTGAAGAACGATATAGCTAGTTTCTTCCAGAGAATTAATTTAAAATAAAAGTGTATTTCATTGAAAGTTCATTGAAAGCAATTCGCCAACCGGGAGAGTAATTGTTAAATGATTATAAGGGTTCGATGAACATTTTTAACCCTTGGTAAATAGAGTCGTTGCGAGAACAAAGATTCCTATAATGACTTCTTGACTCTAAAGTGAATAGTCCTTGCTTCTACGCACTTGGAAATATTCATCGAGGGATTAAGGGGTAGAAAATTCGAATCACGAGGTCAGAACTAACGAAATAACGATAAATGACTTGGTAATCCTGATTAAAAAAAATACGTCTCTCGCAACGATGCTCTTACGACTTAAAAAAAAAATACGACCTCGAATGCACAATAAACTGTTGGATGTAAGATATAATAACCAGCGAGTAAACTTCTCCACGGACGTATATACTCTCGTGGAAAACTCGAATGTATACACCTCTGGACTTCTATACGGGGTGTTCCATTTAACTTTTCTCACAAATATCTTCGTTATTGCGGCTAATGATAAACTGTTTATTTTATGCGTAGCTTCAAGATCAGAAATTAAGCGATTTACACTAACCAATATATAGAGTGTTATACGAAAATATTAACGTTATTAGTCAAACAGACAATTAATTATCTGACAGAGAATGTTAAGCTGGAGAATCGATATTATCAATCGGTAATTTGATACACAATATTACTAAGAATACACTCTCAAATGTATAACCTCGTAAAGACCATTCTATCCCACACACAAGATCAGAAATTGAGTAATTTATTTTAGCTATCTGATGGAAGATGTTAAACAAGAATATTAACACTACGGTTAAATAAACATTACCGGCGAATACACAATGTTCCCAAATATACATAAGCTGCTAAAACTCGTCAGCCGGAATCCCAACTTTCCCTAATTCATTACCCCGTATCAGCACCCTCACGTACAAAATGTCATCCCCGGATCACTACTTCCATATCAGAGCAATTCACTGAGACGTCAAACAACCTTGTTCACGTCACGTTCCACCGATACACGTATTGTCCATATCACCCCAGTGTATCATCACCATTATATCTCCATCAGCGAAGGAACAGAATGTTTGAATCGAAACGAGTCACCCTGTACCACAGCGTGACCATGTCGCGCACTCGGTCCTCGGTTGTAATACTCGAAAATCCACGTGCGCACACCTACACAAACTCGCGACAAACACATTTTGTTTCGAGCGTGTTGGAGTCTGATGGGAGGTAAAAAGCAGAGGTAGAAAAAGGAGAACGCCAGGGGGGTCGGAGGGGCTGGTAACGAGAAGAGAAGCGTCGTTAATTTCTACGTCGGCGGAACAAGGCGACGAGATTTACTGATATTTTTTCCACTGAGCTTTTAACGCCGGCGATTCACCCCCGCGCCAGCCCCTCGCCGGCAAGCCATTCGCGAATTACAAATGTTTATTGCGCCGAGTGGGTTATAACGGGCAGCCGGCAGGCGACTAACTAGGGAATTATGCGGCGCGGCTCTTTTCGAAATCACCCTGACGTACCGGGCACGCCCCTTCTGCCACGGTAATATAACCGCGCGGAACGCTCGTCTTGATGGCTCACGCCGACGATCGCCATCGTCTGAGGATTCAGTCGACGAGAGATCTCATCGCGTTTTCCATGATTAATATCGGACTCGGTGCTCTAAGGAAAGAAGGAAAGTGGCTGGACCCTCTATCCTTTGAAAATAAGGGTGCTGGATTTCTGACGACTACGCGAAAGCGGTTGAAGAGTTCTTGAAATTGCTGGGCGAATTTTTCGTTTAAGCAGATTGTGGAATCTGATGCATGCTGACGACCGTACTTGGGCATTTCGTGGTGTTAAATCAAATGCCTTTCATCGCTTTCGTTTCTTAATTATTTTCATATGAATCTCGTAATTCGTTTGTATCATTGTGCCTGGCAAAGTAAAGTTTTACTCGAATTTTCCAACGATTATTTTCTTACGGTCAGCGATGTATCTATAACTAATAAGTCTACTATTTTTCTGTAACTGTTACAAATAGCCTTGAATCGTCATTTCTCTGTTGTATGTATATGAAATCCTATTTTATTAACTATTTCATTAATGTCAGATAACCATCGCCTTTTCTAGAGAACTGGCAAATATTCTGACATTCATGCGCAAATATGTAGATATAAAGTGTTTTATGTATAAAATTCTAAAGAACAGTGAAATTATCGTTGCTCGTATTGTGAATTAGGAAAAATGAGGAAGCTGCTCGACGCGCGTGTTACGATCGCAACGGATGAATAGTATGCAAATCGATCGAGATACAATGGAAATTCGGTTTGAAATGATGACCAGTTAATGGCGGTCCCATGATCTAATGAATCGTGTTTATCGAAGCTTGACCCGGCGACTTGCGAAATTGTTTGGAGAACAACTCGCCACACCGATGCTCGAGTAATTTAATCGCACTAACTGACAAAGTCAATAGAGATGGGTCAAGCTTCGACTGATATCAATACGCAATGATTGCCAGGCTGTTCTTGCTGATAGTGTATAAAATTGGAATATCGGTGAACCAATGAAAAGAGCGAAAGAGTTCTATATAAATTCGATTACTTGAAATTTAAAGAGAGAGAGTCAGAGAGAGAGAGAGAGTGAGATGAATCAAAGCATAGAGTAGTTTAATTGAATCCGATTATAGAATTTTTATTTACGAAAATATCGAAATTTCCGAATGTCTCGTTCTAGAAAGTACATAACTCGTTTTTGGATTATCATTCGACAAAACGATGTATGAAAGATCATAACATTCTTTTATAACGAGAGAAGAATTCACACTTCGTGAAGAAGGATTCACATAGGTGGATCAGACGCAATGTTACGTGGTGTTTTCTTAGAAATTAAATATCGTTTTCATTTTCTTTTTATAATTCAGTGAGGCATATGAGCTAATCCTTTAGTATACAACGAGTTTCCGTAGGAATATTGTTAGGAAGGATAAAAAATGAATTATTCGCTTCAATGAGGTTTAGTGGAATAAAAAAATGAACGTCTCGTTTCATTTCAAATCAGAGGAGATAGCTGCCTTTACTCCTCTAGAAAACTTTGTTGCGCATTAAATATTCAACCCCTCTATCTCATTTAACTTGAATAATAAGAACATGTAACTTCAAAAAAAAAAGAAAAGAAAAAAAATATAGATATCTGCAATGATTTCTGAGAAATCAGGTTGTACGTACGCTATATTCTGTTTAAGCTGTATAAAACATATTCTCCGAATTACTATACATACATTACTATCTATGAAATTGTAAAGGCACATTAAAATTACTAAAAACTTTTGAAAATATCCCATCGAATACAAATTAGTTGTACGTATGTCACAGAATATCGAATGGTTACAAAATTCACAAAGGTTTACCCCCCTAAACATAATCCTTGCCAGTGAAAACACAAGGAATTCTACCAAGAGAGTCATAATAATATCCCTAAACGATTATTCTAACAAAATTTCCCCACGCTCGATCGACGATATTCCGTTGGAAAAGCCACGATTATCGGATCTATTCTAGGGTAGAAAAAGTTTTCCAGTCGAAGGGTAGGAGGATCTCTGTCCCTCGTAATCCACGTCCGATTTCCGTGTTCCAAGCTTCGAGGAACGATAAAAGTAACGACCATCCTCGCCAATAACATCATGGTTACGTTCGTCGTACACCCTCCTTCGAGGGGTGGGGTCGTCCCTTTGCTAATTGATCCACCGCATTTTTCCTATAAGGAATCACCGATGCCACCCCTGAAATTTACCCGTAATTTCGAGGTTTACACGCAGCTCCGTAATCTCTCGGTTTCACGGAGAAAATTCCGAAGACTCGACGGAAACACGAGTGCGACTGGCGTCTTTTATTTCCGAGCGACACCTAGACGCGTGAAAGGGTCGAACAACGAACTTTGACTTCGCATTCACTGCGAAATTTCCATCGAGGGAAATATTATACGAGTTTCCGCGTTGTTCGAGTGTCTAACTAACTACGTTTAAGCCTCGATCGTGTGCAGTCGACGGCCGATGTATATAGGAGTCGTATGGGCCGGAAGGTTTGAAATTGATGGAATTTTTTCGAGCGTGTTTTGTAAATGAATATTCATTTGAAATAGGAGAATTTTTCTTCGAGTTTTCGATATCCCTTTCTATGGCTTTTTTATTATTTTTGTTAATCAATATTTCAAGATCACAGGAAAAAATATCAGTCACATTTTTCATGTTTTATAGAAAAACAATTTTCAAGTTGAATATATCGTCCATCGACTTTACATTCTCCCTTTTTGTTTTATTTTGGTATTAAATATATGTATGCCTGCTACTTTTTTCATCATTTCAACCATATCGATTGTCATGATACTGGTTATTTCTCGTACATTTGGTTTTAACGAGTCTTCATCCCAATCATGTAAGTTTCGCAAAAATATATCACGCTCAGGAATGTACAAAATGCTCAAAATAGTCCTCATAATATTTAAGGGACGATGTAGATCTTCAGTTATATTCACGAGTATCTAAATTCGTATAAATATTCGCGATATATTTATGGCCATCGACGAATATAAACGATTCTACATATTCCCTACCTTAACCTACCCGTTACAATTACTGTTTTCCCTCCGTATATTTAGTCCTATGAGATTTAATAAAACGTAAATACAGAAATACAAAGTAGTGTTTCTTTTTTCCGAATTGCTCGCGTCACGACGTCATAGATCGAGTTTTTAATATTCAGCGTGCAACGGTGGCGAGCACATTGTTAACAAGATTTCATTCACCGCTGTTAAGTCGAGGAAATTAATTCCAGCCGGCTTTCGCAGTAACGCTGCTGATGAAAGTAATTAATTAAACGGCGTCTAACGCGAACTTTATAATCGCGCCGTTTAATAGACTTATAGGGCCGATGCGCTGCATGTTAATTCAGAAAATACATTTTCTTGGACGGTGGCGCGTTCAACGGCTTTCTCCAGCAACCTTTCATCCCTTTCTCGGTAAACTTGTTTGCCCGGCAAGATTTCCCGTCAGTGTGCCTAAGAATTTTTACAAAGTACAGTGTAACCGTTAAACATTGATGAATCGTGAAATTTATCTTTCATACGGAGAGTATCTTCTTCAAACTATCTTTTCTGTTTGTTCGAAAAATTTATCTTAGATTTTAGTCTCGGAGAGATTCTATGTTTCGTTTTCCTTTTCCTTATTTTTTATTCTTATTGTTAGGAAGAAATTGCTCGCATTTTGGGAACAGTACATTTCGTAGCCGCATTTGCTACAGAGAAACCGGGGAAACGTGGATCGACGTGTGGTCACGTGGCAAGGAAATGCACGGGCCAGGACTGCCGACCTCCAGAAAGCACGCGAGTTGAATATTTATCGTGTCCACCCCGCGACACTGCATCGGGACAAATTAACGCCGACCAGCCGGGGTCGTGTGTGGCGAGCCAACGTAGCGACGAGTTTCGCCCTTTCGTTCGCTCTACTTGAATGAAACTAGATCGATATTTATGGCTGTATCAAAATGTCTAATCGAAGACTCTTATTTTTCTGAGAATTATTTTGTAATTTAATTGTACACTCTATATATACGTAAATATTAAGTTGATTTCACTTTCTCAATTCTCTAAATCTTTCTTTACTCAAGAAACAATTTTACCCTTTCATAGATCATTTTATATGTCGTTTTAATAATGAAAATTTTCTTTTTCATATAATAGGATTGTTATTTCCCCCGTACAAATGTATTTTATATACAAAAACGTATCTCTTGGTGACATTTTTTAGAATGTTACATTCGCCATATACAACGTGACAGATTGATCTATATTGATCTCTTCAATTTATGAAAACTTATTTGCGCGAGGATTACTTTTATGCAATTCGTATACCATTTCTATAAATATTTTTCCAGATTAATTTACCGGAAAAAGACTTGTCAGGGAACAAGTGGCGATTTGTGCAGAGTTGCTTGAAATCCCAGCGAAGGATGCAATATTCTTTTATTCGACCTCAGTGTGGCCGGTCATCGCGTGATCTCTCACTCGTTCAACTTTTGTTAGAGATCGCCACCGCGCCGAGCAACGAACGTGATTCGTATTCCAATGTCACAAATATGAGGACAGCCACACACGTTGAATCGCAGGTCGAAGTTAAAGAAAATGCAACCACCCCCGTAACAACAAAGCAGCAACTTTTCACCAACCAAAAATATATACAAACCAACGTGAAACGAACAATCAAGCTAGGCAAATAAAACGAGTTTACATCTCGAAAATTAGAGGTAGTTTCCATTTACAAATCAGCCTCGAGGGGACAGGAACACGCGTCCCCTAGCGTATGTAAGCCGACTCGTTTCGCGCCGCAATCCGACGCGTTTCACGCTTCCGCTCGCGCGTGTACAAACACATACAGAGTCCAGCCTTCGTAAACCGCGCATTACATATGCATAGTTTCATAAATTCGCCCGCGATATTCGCTTCTTCTCCCGTTTCCCTCTTGGTTGCCTGTGAAAGCCAGCAACCGCCAGAGCTTTTTAATATTACGGCACCGGGCCAACATATCCGCCTAGTTTGACGTACCGAGCTTCCGGAACTACGGAGCCGGGTGTCGGCTATGGTTAATGTCGGATACCGATCGCGTATTTAGCATTCCTCTTGGTGGTGGCTTCTCCCTTACGTTTATTCGCCGAACGTCGAACCTAATATCGTCCATTAATTGGCCTCTTCGCTTTTATTATTAATACAAGGGGGATCGCAACGCACACACGCTCCCTGTATGTTCTTCTCTCTGGCTGTGGATTCCAGGGAAGTGAACGAGGCGGAGTAGACAGGATTAGACGTGTGGTTTGATTATAGCGTAGGAATAGGGGTTGATTTGTTTGGACTGAATTAGGTGACAATGGTAGATGGTTGTTTAATTATATATACATATAGATGTGATTGTGCAGGGCGGGTGTGATGGTAAATTTGGGGTGTATTGTGCTTTGTGAGAGTTGTTTGGGGAGAAGATGGGACTCGAGATGTCGTTTGATTATGGTATACGAATAGCGATTGATTTGTTTGGACTGGATTAGGTGGCAGCGGGCGTGATTGTGGACAGTAATGGCCAGTTTGGGGTGGATTGTGATTTGTCTGTGATATTTGAATTAAGACTAAGTGATAACGATTAGAATATAGTTGACGTTTGATTATATCGTATGATACGTTTTCTACTTTCATCGTATCATTTCTTTAGTCGCACTCACTGCGGTATGATTTATATTTAATCATTTTATATAACCATTTATGATATGTTCACGTTAGTGTATTTACTTACACGTACTAGACTATTTATTCTCGCGATAATCTTTGGAGATTCGTAATCAAACGCTAAACAACCATTTCTTGGTCATTTCATTCTAACGGATACTAAGTCGAACCTTCTCACTGTACTTCCAAATTCTTCAAAATCCTGCCTTAACAAGCGATAAAAAGGACCATCAATCAGAGTATACAAAAACGCAACACCAGACTCCATTCGACAACCGAAGCTTCCCTAATCTTGAAGTAGTCTCGCGGAAAGCGGTTTGTATTCCAGAATACCACCGCTAAATGGGCGTCAATGGATCCCCTGACGAGCAATTCTCCGCCCGGCTCCCTTTCATCCGCGACACATCGGGTCACGGTGTATTGGTTGAAATTAATTTCCAACGTGGGGATCCGGCGCGTGGAGGCAAGCAAAGAGAGGGGGAGGATCGGGACAGACGGCGGGGAATGGGAAATTTTCGTAATGAAGTACGGGGGGACTAATGATACGCGGATAAAAGCCAGGCTGCGAAATGAGGCCGAACTGAAGAGCAGGAGGGCGAGAAAAAAAGAGGATAAGCAGTGGGCACACAGCACATTCTATCGAGATTCAGAACCGTCCGTCGGGGTCTATCTCTTTATAAACTGAAAAGAAATCGAGCTACCATTCCATCCTGCTCTTCTTCTTTCTCCCCACTTTTTCTCTCTCTTTCTCTGTCTCTACGATATTTTTCTTTTTCCTTCTTTCCAGTCTCTTCGTTCTTCTTTCTTTTTTTCGGCGATGGAAGTGGAAAGCAGGCAGGAACGGGGTTTCGCAGATAAAAGCGCGGAACGAGAGAGAAAGAGAGAGAGAGAGAGAGAGAGGGAGAGGGAAAGAGAGAGAGAGAGAGAGAGAGGTCGTGCGGTCGTAAAAAGAGGATTGAAATTGCGCAAGACTTTCGTACGGAAATGGAGGTCCGGTATAGAAAACCGCGATTTTCATCATCGAGAATCTTCTCCCGGGCTATGGTGCATGAAATAATGTTTCCACGGAACGACGGATAGCAGAGGAAGAAAATGGCCGGGACCGCGGGGTGGTTATTTAAACGTCGTCATCCGGTCGAGTGAATTTTTAATGGATGGCTACCCTTTCTCCCCGCTCTGCTTTTCAACAGTTTCAAGATGTTTCTTTTTTTTTTTTTTACTATGTGCAGACCAGTCTACGGATTGGATACGCGGAATCGTTTCGATGGGTTCGACGAATGGAATTTCCTAGCGGTAAACGGTATTCGATGTCTCTCCCTCGTATCGCAGAACATTTTTGTTCGTCTTTGCGCAACGTTGCTTCCCTCTCGTATATCGCAATGAGCATTCGATATTCTTTCAGAAGAGACTTTACTTTCGTTCCGTTTGAGAATTCTTGTTGCTTGGTGTCTCGTCAGTTTATCGTACGCTTCTTTCGATTTCTTTATGGTACTGTCTAGTTTGCTTGGAACATTCTGACAGTCGTAGGAATTTTTCTATCACGTTAGAACTTTTAATTGTTAATTGAGGGACTCGGGGGAAAGTGGCATAAACGGCAGGGTCTTTGAGTTTGTAAAAACTGCAGGCAAAGTGGTGAGTTTTTTTATCATTGTTAAGAACATGTAGGAGGCTTTGGTAGAATTAACACATTATCTTTATGGAAATTGAAATTCAATTGTGTATATCCATATTATTTTCAATATAAACAGTTTCAATGATAATTATCTGCACGCAGTATATTTGGTTATGCACGAGAAGTTGGCTGCTCTAGTTAACTTAACGTTGACTAGGAACGATGAATATTAAAACGTATAATCATCTGGATCCTCCAAACAGTAAAACAAAATTCTTTTGATAAATGTACGCTATCTCGTCTTGTAGAACAACGAGCTTGTACCATTTATTCATTGAACTTCTCAATTAGCACTTTCATTTTCCTATTCTTTTATCTCTTAATTTATTCGCTAATCAAAATCAGCTTCGTAAAAGATAGTGCTGTCGAAAATTTTCCTTTCCAAAGAGACAAAGGAAAGAGATAATCGTCTAGAGGATAGAGTAGGCGGTGGAACAGGAAGTTACTTGTGGTATGACTTTCCAAGTGTCAGGCCTCTTTTGTCTCCGCACAGGTTTCGCGAAGTAGACGGATCTTAAGGAGAACGTCATTCGGTTTCTGGAAGCAGGTCTTGGAGCATGAGTAATGCGAATACGCTTTCCCGAGAGTACGTCTGCTGCGTTATTTCCGTCGATACACATTTCTTTCTACTACAAAGTGCGCCAACCCTTCATCCCCTGTATTCTCTAGCTGTTCCGCCTTAACGTTATTTTCCTTTTATCTCCAAATCTCTCTTCGTCTGTCTATTGTTACAAGATTTTTTTACCATTCTCCTTTTATTCTTTTCCACGAATTTTCACCGTCATTTTTGTTCGACACGGTATATCGAAACGCGGACGCGAATAAGTTTTCCGCTCGACCAACGCTGCGATCTCGCTGTCGATTTTCTTTGTATCGGAAATTGGAAAACGGCTACCGGGGTCAGCTTTGTCTTTCCAAGCTTTGTAACTTTTCAAACCTCGAAACCATCTGGTCGGCTAGGTCGTTGAACGAACAATAAAAATTTCAAGCCCGCCAATCGAAACAAGATTCAAAGAGATTCGTGCTATTCGGTTAATTAATAAACATCGGTTCCGCCTGAAACAATTCAGTCAATTCCTTTTATCGCGATTTTCGACGTTCCGATCGTTTTAATAATTGCCTTTCCTTGATGATGGATTCTATCATTTCGCCCATCTGAACGATTCTTTGCTTCTTTTACGACGAATTCTGTCGTTACAGTCGCTTTAACAATTAGAAAATTTATCAATGCGATTCGATATTTAATGAATGATTAATTTCATTCACTGATAATGAACGAGTCGAATATTGATGATACTACAGAGGGACCAAATGCTGGAAAGTAGAGGGAAAGGAAATGTAAGTGTTTACGTATAAAACATCTAATCGCACGAAATTATACTTCTCTTGAAAGTGTTTCATTTTTATCTAAACGATTTTGTGGTGTAATTTCGAAAATATTTTATGTTCCTCGTCTTAACACTTTGCAAACAAAGTTGGTCCCGATCTTTAAGGAATTTAATAAAATAATTAATATTTCTCAGTACGCTAAAAAACGTTACTAGAAGTATCTTTAAATATGCTCGTTGATTTTTAATAAAATATTACACTCGTTAAATGCTGCTCGGAAAGTTCGTTGCGATTTTTAACTCTTTGGTCGGCGTAAAAAGTCCTGAAAAAAGTCCTGAAAAAACCTGACTGGTTCTGGAAGGATAGAATATTTAAGTTGAGTGAAAGAACTTTTATAATTCAATAAGTGTATATCGAATCGAAACTTGAAATAAACTCAAAATGAATGTAACTCGAGTCGGAACGAATCTTTTCAATTACTTCAAAAATGCTCGGGAATTCAGGCTGAGCGCTTGCCAGAGCATACGGTGTTCAAAGCATTAAGTGAGTCACTCTGTATTTACTTGTTTTACAGCTCCTCCTTTCCTACTTCTTTAGAGATAGTGCAGTAAAATTTACACGAGATCTGTTCTTTACTAGTACGCCATCGCATGTTTATTACAAATAACGATAGAAAAAAAAGAAAAGAAAAGAAAAAAGGGAAGAAGCAAAAACATTCAAAGAACGGTAACGACCTACGTTCCTCCATAACGTTCATATTTTCGCAAACCCACTGCACCATCGGAATGTCGACATTTCTGCGATACACGTCCAGGCAAATATTTGCGTCGCTATCTGCCTGCGATTCTGACGTCTTCGATATCTCCACCCGCTGGTCCCCTTCCCGATTTCTCTTTTCCAACGATCGTTCCCATGGTCCGAAGAGACTTGGCAAGTTTTCTAATTAGTATGGTGCCTCCGGGTAAGTGAAGTCGGCCCGCTCGATAGTTTAAAATGGGGGAAAACGGGAAAGGAACGCCTTTGAGTTCTGCCAGGAACTTTTGGCCTTTCCTTTTTCCAACCCCCATCATCCATCGTCCCTCTCTCTCTCCCTCCCTCTCTGTCTCTCTCTGAGACAAGTCGTAAAGTCGGTCCATCGACTTCAAGATTTTCTCCACCCTGACATCGTCTTTCTAACCATCCCACCTTCTACATTTTATTATTCGTTCCTCTGTTCGAATGTTCTGCGTTCGGGAAGTTCAACCCAAGAGGTGGTAAAAAAAAAGAGGGATGAGAGAATGGATGGCAGGATTATTCCATGAGGACGAGATGCTCGCGTATGCAATTAAAGTCAACAGGTTCTGCTGTCGGAAAATAATGGGATGTGAAGTTGACTGGAAGTTCGAGTAATTTTTAGCTGCATAGTGAGCACTGTATGGTGTTTTTAAGAGAAATGCGCGGAATGTATGGTCGCAGGCAAACGATTTGGAATATACAGCCACATAGACGTAGATTTTGCAATATAAATTTTCTTTCACATGTTTTCGAAATCACTTGGTTCGTGATAAATGCGATATTGAAATTATTTCGTTCAAAATCACACAGACTGATAGATGTCTCCTATTTAGAATTTAGTTCTATTATTCTCAGCTTGCAATTATAGTTTTCACATGCATCCGAATCTATAATAGACACAACACGATTAGGTGCAAACTAAAATAGTAGTATGGACAAAGTGCTATCATTTTACATCCTACGTGCACCGTCTACTCTCTATTCACCGAAGGTACAGTTAATTTACTGTCTTGGACAGTCGAAGGAGTAAAACAAGCAGACAGAAATTAAATAAGAAAGAGAATAATAAAATTCAAACAGCGAAACAAACATATTTTTCTAATCAAGCATCGATCAAGATCGAATCTATTCTCCTCTATCATTTCAGAATTCATCTTCCTGTTGAAAAGAGTGACAATTTCATCGCTGATAAATTTTAATCAGGGCTAGACGCGTCCACGTCACGCGACCTCTGTGACAGTGAATTTTCTGACATCTTATTACCATCGTCGTTAACAGTCGTCTACCGTGCAATCCCTTTGAATACAAGTGGCCGTGTTTAGGCACGGGCACGTAAGACCACTCGACTCTTCTCGTTTCACCCTTTTGAACCCCGTCATGGCCATTATTCCGCTGTTTTACGACTTACCCAAAAGGGTGACGCCGACAGGAAACTATTTACGTCTTCTCGGTCGTTTTATTTGAATATCAATTGTTCGACGAACTCGACGACGTGTAATGTGTCATATCGCAGTGGGAACCCGTGTTTGGTACTATGGGGTGGCTCGATCCCTTGCGGCAAGGGATGGAGAATCCTTGTCCATCTGCGAGGACGAAGATTGCGTCGTGGGGTGACTGTGACAGATTTGGCGGTAAAAGATCAGATATCAATGAGCGTCGAGCAAAGTATTTAAACGTTTCATTTCTTTATCTCTTCTCTCTATTATTGCTACTGTAGAATATATTTTTATAACAATCTAAGTTTAACAATTGGAAACGATAATATGACGAACAAGCCTGTTTTACATTCACAAATATAAATTTTTTGAAAATAGTCGATGAATCTATAGAATTTGATAAACAATCAGACGAGCAATCAATATTTTTTGCAAATGTTCAATAGTGTGTAACGATACATATTTAACACAGCTAAACAAGAAAGTTTTGGAAACATGGAATTGATTATTGAATTGAAAAAATATTTCGATCATTGGTTGCTAGAATCTATGCTCTCTGTCAACATTATGTGTTTAATAAATAATCGTTTGTTAGCTTTCAAACAGCTTGCCGTTTTCCCTTGTTTATTTCGCTGTTGAAATACACGAGTGATATGTTAAACTACCAGATGCAGATCTGAAATTTTTCCACGCTGGACATCCGCGAAACCTTCTATGCGATACTAATTGCTCGATTCGATCGCAAACATTATACAACACGAAGCCACCTTAATGACACGATTCATCGCATTCACTCGCATTCACAGAGAAACGTGTTTACGAACCAATAAAAGCGGCTCATCGATCATCGATAAACGCAACGCAGAACCGAAACGTTGGTAAACCCCGCGGTCGTGTTTAAAACTGACAAATCCGAAGCTAAAAAAAATAGCCTTACAGATAGGTTGAACCATCTCCAAAACGCGTAATGAAACGCGTGCACGGTCGAACGGCCGGAAACAGACAGGCGGGAAAACGAGGCGATCGGTCGTTTCGCGAGCGCGGCCCGATTCCATCCTAAATCGATTATCCGGCGTTCCATCAATTTCTAATTGACGCGATAATAAATTTTACGTCCGCCCCTAGCGTCGGCCCGCCTATTCCCGCTTCGAGCCCCCGAATTTCCAGCCTGATTAAATTTAAGCGCTTTGCTACACCCGTCTACGTCGTCCTCTTCTCGCGTGGGATGACGAGAAGAGAAAAGGGGAATCGCAGGAGGAGAAGGAGGCGAGACGTAGGGAAATCGCGAGCCACGTTTCAGTTGCTAGCAGACCAACTTAATGGCTGCCGATGGCACCGCCGCCGAACACCTCTTTCGAGAATTGATGAGCATTTTCGAGCGGGATCGCTTCGACGATTTGTATGCGCCAACCACGCGTTGGATCGGGTCGTTCTTCTTTTTTCACGAGAATGAAGCATGGTGAGCCGGTGATCCATTTTTTCGATTCAACGATGTTCCATGTTACTAAAATTGTCGTTTTATTTGCTTGTGGAGATAAATATGTATGTTTGCACGATATTGGACATATCAAATATGATCGTTGCTTGTTTGTCACGTTTGATAGATTTATCAGTTATTTTCGGGGTACATGTTTGCGAGCCTAACAAATTCTTCAAATGACAATCGAGATATTAATGAGAAATCAGTAGATTTTTAGAAGTTGAAATTGATCCGTGTTATTGTTACAAAGTGATATAATTTCTAGAGAAATTATGAATTGGATACATCACTCTGATAACCTGAAAATGTACATTAAACGATCACCTTAAATTCGATAAGGGACGTTTAAACATACCGAGTTCACTTTATCAAGGTTATGAGAGATAAAAAAAGAAAAATTAAAAAAGATGAATTTCCAAAATCTTCCTCGTAAAAGAAATAAAAGAAAATAAAAATACCATGTACAATAAGTAAAATTTATAAGAGAAAAGGAAAGAATTCATCCTAGAAAGCGATCTTTCAATCTTAAGTAACGCAAACTTGTCAAAATCAATTCATCGGCCGTGTCTGCCCATGACATTCCCTTTCTACTTAACGCGACTGTTGGAGGAGCAGCAAACGAAGTACATCCCGCAAAACTCGCAAAGTCCGTTAAATACGAGAACTAACGGCGAATACAGCGCGTTTCCATTAAACACAGAAACACTTCCCCTTCCTTTTGCAGCGGAATATAACTATTTTCTTTATTTGGAGCATTGTTGTTTCGAGAAGCGCAGTTTCGGAGTAGAACGTCAATCTTCGAGCGTAGAACATCGTGTTATTCCGCCGAGAACGATGTTTCCGACGCAATTTTACAACAATACTACGTTCTCTCTTTCGTTCCTCCACTTTTGTTTTTCCTTCCTTCGACCCAACCACCAGCGTACGTGGTGCGCGTTTGATTTTTCCTTCGTTCGTTTTTTCCTCCTCATTCGTGAAAAATGTTGAGCATAAGCTGCCTGGTTGAATATTTCAGGCAAACGTTTTCGGGGGAATTTTCGAGGAAACGCGAGCGCTTTTGAAGCGGTTCCCCGGATTTGTGTGCCGAAACGCTTTTCCCTCACGTTCGAGCGGGTTCGCGTTCCACGCTGGCGGACCAGACAACGCGACGATTGCCTTCTGCTCTGTATCACGTTTGCGCGCCACATTTCTAACTTTGTGCGGTTGGCTTGTACATTTGTTGGTAGCCAAAGTGAAAGAGAAAAAGAGAGAACGCACGAGAAGATCGTTAATTACGGACGCTTGAAGGAAAACGAATAAAAGAGAGGAGTTTGGTAATTACTCGCGGAAATTTCAGAGTCGATGAGTCGATTGCTATTATACTATGTGAATTTTTGTGCATTTATAGGATATTTAGAAATGCAGCGACGCGCATGATGTGTAAAGATGTCTAAAATAGTCGAAGTAGAATATACCTTATAATATTTAGTATCAGAAGTAAATTTTCATTTAGGAGGTTTCATCTCTTTAGTTCATAAAAATATACATTTGCATAAATACTTACAATCTATTATGATCTACTTCTACATGTAGATTAAATACTCTTTATTCGCGTATCTTTTGATCTAGTTGAAACATTTTTGGTTGTTGATGAATATTTTATCATTTGAAATTCATAATGCATGATCTTCATTTCGAATTTGCAATTAATTTGAATTATTTAACTTAATGGAATAGTAGGTTGAATTCTTCAAATGGACTGGCTGTTAAATTAGTGCTTCAAACAGCAAGACGTTAGATCAGCTGATATCGGGAAACTCGATAATCGAATACATCAATGCTTAGATAGCAGTTTCAGTGGGAAATTACATACCATGTCCAGAATAGTCTGTCCACGTACTGTATCTGGAATTAATGGCTTCTATACGTGAAATTGTACCTCATGTTCCTTAATCTTTGAGCATGTGCCTTGTTCCAAAGGGTAATACAGGAATTACATAATGCATATATTTACTTACTATATTTTCGAAAATACTAACTTTTTAAACGACCACGTTTCAACTTTATCGAATCCGCAGAATAGTTAAGTTTCGCAATGTTGAAATTCTTTTTACGGAAATCTTAGATTGCATCAAACACGCAAGTGCTTTACATTTCAATGGATTGAATTGGCAAAACTTGTAAAGCCCATCGCGTCGAATCCGCAAACATCGCACGTTCCAAAGTATTTAAAACGCAAAAATCTGAAAACCTTTTCAATTTGCGAACATTTCAAATTCCAATTCCTTGAATTCATAGAAACCTTAAATCCCATCGCGCCGAATTACAAACATTTCACATTCGAATTCATCAAATTCTCAAAAATCCTAAATCCCATCGACTATTTTATGCACGATTTTCCACGCACGCGCGCGAATATTTATCATACGAATGTTATACCAACAATTCGCATTACAATCTTTAAATCTATCGCTAGGAATTTACACAAATGTTAAACTTCATCTTGTCAAACGAATAAAAGGGAACCACAAGTCAAATTACGAATATTATTTTCTATATCAACGACTCGTACACAAATCCGAAAACCAGATCTCCGGAAATTCACAAAAAAGCCAAATATACGGCTGTCGGATAAACAAGAGGCCCCGTATCGAAATTCTATCGCGTCGAATTCGCCAACGTTTCCACCTTCCGCACGCAATGATTCACGCGAAAATCTTAAAACGCGTTTCCAGAAATTTTGGATAAATCGGAAACTTCAATTATCAAATAATCAAGAAATCTCAGACGAAATTCTCATCAGGGGTTTGGTCATTCATCGGAAATCTAAAGAACGGAGCATCGATCGATGCGTATAAACATCTGAAGGTGTTCGCCAGTAGTTTTTTCGAGACTCACGCAAATCGCGTTCGCATTACTATGGACGACTGGTCGCGGCGGCCTGGTGCACACGCGGAAGCGCATTGTGGATTCAGTGCGTGTCGTGTACAGGCCGGAAATAATATCTATCGATCCAACCCGTGGCACAGAGGGGGAGAGCAAAGGATAAAAGTGCATCGCGGCACTATCCAGCGTGAGAACGGAATCGTCATAGATCGTCGTCGTCGTCCTATCGATTCGATTCTTCATTTTGCAACGAATATCAGACCGAATCACCGACAAAGTTCGCTTTAACGGAAACGCAACGACGCTCTGCCCTTATGGAAGCAAAAGGGGAGGGAAAAAGGGGATGAAAGCACGTGAACTTGGAAAACATCGAATATGAATCGAGTTACAGATATCGATGAACGACGAGAACGGTTTACATATTCTTGAATATTCTCCGGTTTTATTTTAGATGGTTTGTATGTAAAATGCTCAGTGTGACTGACAGTTAATCTATTAAGTCGACGCATACACACAGTGACTCGTGTAAATATTTCAACGTTCGCGAAAATTTGTTTATGAATAGCTTGTCGAAAGCATTTTGAAATTTCATTACCACTGCCCTTGAATACGACTATTATGATTATATTGGTTGACTTTGAGACCAGTCTGATCGAATATGCATTGGTTATTTGACGTTTAATCGGAAATTTCAATTTGATAAGACAATTTGTGTCAGTATAATAGAGTATTGATAAGAGAGTGGAAGAAAATTGTTGAGATACTTATAGACACATAAGTATATGATTTATAAGTTAGATAATAAGAGAATAAATTAAATCTTAACGAAAGAGAAGATTTCAATGTTAATTATTTTTTGACGACGAAACGAATGAGCTATATACGATTACTGACATGATCACTGTCTTTAAACACGACTATTATGATTATATTGGCTGCATTTGAAATCAGTCTGATCGAATATGCATTGGTTATTTGACGTTTAATCGGAAATTTCAATTTGATAAGACAATTTGTGTCAGTATAATGAAGCATTGATAAGAAAGTGGAAGAAAATTGTTGAGATACTTATAGACACATAAGTATATGATTTATAAGTTAGATAATAAGAGAATAAATTAAATCTTAACGAAAGAGAAGATTTCAATGTTAATTATTTTTTGACGACGAAACGAGTGAACTATATACGATTACTGACATGATCACTGTCTTTAAACACGACTATTATGATTATATTGGCTGCATTTGAAATCAGTCTGATCGAATATGCATTGGTTATTTGACGTTTAATCGGAAATTTCAATTTGATAAGACAATTTGTGTCAGTATGATAGAGTATTGATAAGAGAGTGGAAGAAAATTGTTGAGACACTTATAGACACATAAGTATATGATTTATAAACTAGATAACGAGAGAATAAATTAAATCTTAACGAAAGAGAAGATTTCAATGTTAATTATTCTTTGACGATGAAATGAGTGAGCTATACATGATTTTGTGCACCCAATTTTGTAATCTCGATCTTATTACATCGTCGTATATCAAAGAACCCATCCTTCTTATCAAGCGAGCACCAAACACTATCTCATTCCAGCATCTCCTATACGATTCTCATAAAGTTTCTCGTCAGATGGCAACGAGGCTAGTGCATGGTCCACAAACAAGCGAACCAAATAAGCCTTGGTAACAAGGTAAAACGCTCGGTCGCGGTTCATGGGTTATTTATAACTCAATTCAACAAGGCTGGTGTCTCTGATTTTCCAGATAGCAGCTTGAATAAAACTCCACCTAACTCTTCGCACAAAAGAATGTAAACTAATAAGTAGAGAAAGGTAAAATTCAGAGAAAAAATTCGACAATACAAAGCGTGCCATTGCGACATGTGTAATGTAAATGTTTCCCATAAATATGGAACATGAAAATAATAGAATACATCCTTTTCTATGAAGAAATACAAATTTTAGTTGTACACAAATGGCTAATACATTGACTGCCACACGAATTTGATATATTTTGCACCGAGAGTCACAATAGATTGAAATGTAGCACACCATAACATTTAATTTTTGCGAAATAGCATATTGTGTTTCCGCACTTTTTTCTCACGTTGTTGGAAATTTGTCAATCCATGGAATTTAATCATACGAAACATT
The DNA here is from genome assembly GCF_910591885.1 of Bombus terrestris. Taxonomy (NCBI): domain Eukaryota; kingdom Metazoa; phylum Arthropoda; class Insecta; order Hymenoptera; family Apidae; genus Bombus; species Bombus terrestris. The sequence goes on from NC_063278.1 coordinate 7,852,717, forward strand.
TTTTATTCCATTAGTTTAAAAACTTTACAACATGGTGACAGTCAATCTGTTAAAAAGGGCCAATAGCTATTTTTGCAGTGACAAATTTTATTCGAAATCTCAAAGAAACACAGATATATCAAAAATAAAAAACGAAACTTCTTTTTCTCGTAAACGAAACAATCCTCTAATTCTACATGCAGAACCAAAAAATACAGTGGCCGTTTTTCAGTGATACATTTTATCGAGAACCTCCGAGGATATTTTTATATTAAAGGATCCAGAGATATATAAGGTTCTACAAGAAAAAAAAAAAAGAAGAGAAAGGAAAAAATGTTCACTAGCTATCAGGATCATTTCAACAAATAGATAAACCGAAAAACTGATACACTCAAAGAAGCCGTGCAGTCTATTTGTCCGGTCTGAGTTGGAAATCCTGCAAGGGTGGACGATTTCCAGTTGCGATCGATCCGATGGAAATGCAACGTTCGCAAGGTGCGGCAGCGGAGAAACATCGAAGACGAACAGAGGCTTAAGAGCGTGGCCGAAACCGTCAGCGACTCGACGTTTTCGGGGCTTGGCCGGGAGCTGAATTTCTCCGCGAATCGATTCGCGTTTTCCTTCGGATATTGAGCCTGGCGAAATTGAAACGCGAAATGTATTTCTATGGACAACGATCGCGCCCTGGCACGATCGACGTTGCTTCGAGAAAATAACTCGATGCACCGTGCCGTTTTCCAGGAATACCACGGGAAGAAACCCGATTGCTTTTTGGTTTCATTATTTTGTTTGGTGAAAGCGTTAACATTCAGTAGAATTGGCTGAATCGAATTAAATTTGGAACAGTTTCATAAAGACATATGGTATAGATAAATTTTTACTGAACATTTTCGATTAAATTTTGCGACTGAATTTAGAAAAAATGCATAACGATATACATATGTGACTATCTATATTGATTTTCCAATACACGTGACACAGGGAACAGGTTTCTGTTCATAAATCATGAGACACTTGCTAACTTTAAACGTGAGCTTTAATAAGATATATTTGGAATAAAATCTTGAAGAACATGGTATAATTTACTTTTTCCTTTACTACGTTCGTTTGACATTTATAATATTAGCTTATAATAGTGTATTAATTATACCGTGAGTTACGAACATTAATAAAAAATCTTGAAAAATTCCTTTTCTTCGAATAATATAAAATTAAAGTAGCTCTAGTGGAAGTTTTCTTTGTACTCGAAAAAGCAATAAAAAAAATATTAATTAAGAAATATAATCTCAAAAATATTCTCTTGCATTTGTTACACCGTGTCGAGGTACCTAGAACTAAGAAATTCCAAGCCCTCGTTATTAAAGTCCCTCGAGTAATTAAGTTGAAAAATCCCAAAACAGCGGAGTCAACAGATTTTTAATTCTTCAAAACAGCGAGCAGTCACGTTCGTCCCGTAAACCACTGCGCACATGAAGCATCTCGATAAAGTTTCACGACCAAACAATCTTTATTTCCTTCAGCAGACCGTCTGAAAAATAGTACAGTAAAAAGAAGTGAAAAATTCGGCCGATTTCGATGTAACGAGACGACCAGAGCACAGAAGAGAGATTTCTTTATTCAAAACGGAAGCGGCGACCGTCTCGGTCAGCGGAAACGACGGGGAACCGTGGTCGTCGGTGTGACGGAGATTCCTGGAAACCGTTTTAAAAACGCGGCCCCGCCGTGGACCAGAATACCGGCAGTGAATTCTGTTCCCCCTTTTTTTTCCTGAACGCAAGGAACCGGCACGTTGTCACGGGATGCGTTTTGTCAGGCTCCGGGAGGGGGTGGGTTGGTTCTGGAAAGGGAAAGCAAACGCGAGGGTTTTCGCCGTCCTGCGCTGACCACGGGGCGAGGGGGCTAGACAAAAAGCGCAAAAACGGGGCAGACGTTGCGGAAAAGGGAGTACCGGGCGTTTTTAATGGTGGCTGATGCGTTGGAAATTTATGTACATTGTTGTCTTTGAAAAAAGGAGACGTTCGCTTCGTTGTTTTGCGAAGAGGTTCGAATTTTCCGGCTTGAGGATGAGCTGGTACGTGATGCTGGAAAAATTATAACGAAGATCGAGCATCGAGACTGCACGTATTTTTGATTCTTAAGCATATTTATCGGAGATGTCTTTCAGAAGAAGATTATGTGATTTGATAATAATAGTAACATGGTAAATGTACTTTTGTTCCTGCAATCTATGTTTTTCTTCTTTGTAGCATTATTTGGCTATCTTATTTTGGTTATTGAAATTCCCTTTTCTGTACCCTCGTACTACCTTTTTATTGCTGAAATCTGTATGGCTGTAGGCTACTTGTTCTCGTCTTCACTTTATAAATTCTTTTTTTTATTTAAGCTTTCAAATCTTGTACAGATTTATTCGCTACATCCTGCAATCTCTTTTTGATGCCCGTCGTAATTCATCCTTCATCACTGCAATTCCTTGTTCTTATCCTGATGCTCATGTCGTCTTTATATCGCTGCAACTCACTTTCGCGGTATAATCTCATTATTGTCCTCTTCATTCCTGAGATTCCCTGTTTCTGTTTTTTTATTCTACTGTTTTCATTGCTGAAATTCCTTCTCCTTCGGTATCCTGCATGCATTATTCATTCTAAATCTTCCATCACATATTTTCTCAAATAGCAAACAGATAATCAATAAATCCGCAGATAAATACAATAAGTAGAATAATTAATGTATTAATCAGACGTGATAACTTATATCTTAATCTTGTTACATCTTCATTATTTTTCATGCGAATTCATATTATAAATTCTTATGCCAATTCATGTTATGGATTCCTATTCAAATTATCTTTATCTTCTTTCAGTTTTCATTACAGAAGATAAAAAAAGATAATAGACTATATAGAATTGTCTGTATCGCTAAATCAATCACCATCGCTATATGATACTTTAATTTAGAACGTACCTGTAGAAGCTACTATATGCGAAAAAGAGGAGGCTCGAGCAAACTCACACGGCAGGGAAATCAATATGCATTTGCGCGTGCCGGAAAATAAATGAATCGGCTCGTTTGCTCGTTGCTTTCGATTCCCATATCTGGTGCAGCGGCGCGTGCACCCCATCCGACGTTTCTCCAATGGCCCGCCGTAATTTTCAGCTATCATTTTGTCTGCTCACGCTTTTCGAGGTCTGCCGGAACATAATTGCGATCGCGCGAGTCCACGGATATTCCTACGCATTCCGCCGCTGTTGTCCCTATTAAAATCTCAACCGATCCATTTTTCTACTTCTCTTTTCTTTCACAGGAATAAAAAGTAATTTTACTTCGCGTTTGGAACATCGCAGATATTTTCATGTGATTCTTCTTTGCTGTCTTCTTTACTCAGTGATTTCTTTTAGTAAATAATTTATATTTTTATAGCGAATTTCCTTTGTGATTTTTCTGTTATTTGAACATTATTCTGTTACGGTTGTGCAATGTGGATTTTTTAGTTTTCACAGAAATATCCTCGTCCTCGTTTTTATTCTATCCGTCACTTAACAATGAACTACGACTTTTACAGAGAAATATTTTATATACACTTCTGCTGTTATTCGAAAACTATTCAACCACGAACCAATTAAACAACGTGAAATTTCTAGTTTCTACAGAAAACTCTTCCATTTTACTTCCTGTTTTTATGTAACAACGAACTTCCATTTTTAGTATGAATCTTTTTACATTTGTCGTCGATAGAAAATTGTTTAACGTCGAAATATATATAAAGTATCATGAAATTGTGTTATTAGCGAACAAAATCGACAATATAAAGTTTTGAAAGATCTCTTACGATATTTGTGATGGAAAATACTGAACCATAAATTGTTTTATATAGGCGATCAAATTTAAGACACAAGTCTATATTATCGTGTAAATTGGTCTTGTTACAGCCATAAAGTACTGATTCTTGGTAACTCCACAAAGAACGAAAGCTTATTTTCATCCGTTGTTGAAATTCAGGAGAAGACTGAACGATCGTTGGAGACTTTTAACGAAGCGGAATTATCAAGAGCGGACACCAACGAAAAAGCGTGGTAATTAGCGTGACCAGAGCAGATTGAACTTGGCAATTTCGCGGCAATTTAACGAGAGATATACAGAGTATGGGAGAAACGGAGGCAGAGCTAGCACGTAGCATCGCGTTCACAATGTAAATCATTTTGTCCGTTTCTGACGGTGCGCCGATGGCACTTGCCACGCGGCCATAAATGTCCCTGATATTGCCGTAATATAATCCCATCTCTTTCCTAAAGTATCGTTGAAAATTTCACGAGGGATTAAATTCAATTACTTCCTTGATATATATGATAGGTACGGAGCGACGTGAATATGCGAATCTCGAAAAAAATTCACGATTTCGTGCCAGTTCGCTATGAAATTGTCCCAAATTGCTTCACGTGTTTCTCCGTGTAAAATGAACGGTAAAAGAATTTTTATTTAGCATGAATATCCTATGAGAACCAAAAAATCTACATACTCATGTATCTCGACGTTGAATAATTTTCTAACAAGAGCAGATACTTAAAATTGTTCATTATAAAATTCATGGTTAATTGGAGATATAATAAAATCGTAGGATCTAGAGAATGATGATGAACATGATACGAGTTAAATTCTTGAAACTTCCTCTATTAATCGGAATGTTAAAAACAGAATTCCAATTCGATAATATAAATTGACTAAGTAGATATTATAAATGGAATATCGCCTTTACGTAATCTTGCTCATTAAGAAGTTAACACGTCTACGTTTTAAAATGTCGCATTTCCAATCTTATTAACCGATAACAAAGTCTCTGGAAATATTCCACGACGACTGATTCCACTGTTACAAATATAGTGCTGCAAACGTATAATTGTCCTAAGACAATAGGTCCTCGTTTAAGAACAAGTTACCAAGTCTTCGTTTAAAAGTGTTGCATCTCCAAATGTATTAACCAATAACAAAATTTCTCGAAATTTTTCACGACCATTCCTCGTCTTATTGTTAGAAATTTTCCCCGGACAAAACAAGAAAAGGAAGAAGTCGAATAAATTGCAAGAGGGTTGCAGGGCACGTTCTAGCGACCGGAAGCGCGACCCAGCGCGGAAGACATCGCAGAAGAAAGCACAACGGGGACCTCACGATCCCAACATGGTAATTTTTTCTTTTTTTTTCTCTTGGCATCGCGTGGCGAACTTTCCTCTTAGCGGATCGGCCGAAAGACGCTTCCCTTCGGAGTCGCGCAAATACGAAGGGAGAACTTCCGTCGCCGAGTAAATGGCGCTCCATCCCGACTTCTATCCTTCATTTAGCTCCTACATAAATCTTCCATTTACATTCTTGCTCCTCCTTTCCCCTGGTTATTCTTATTTTCGTGTCCCGGGATTAATTGGCCGCGATATCAACCCCCCTCGGAGCTTGTTCCCACGTGGAACGTGACTTTGTAACTAATAGCGCGGCGATATGAATAATTGTCTGGGACGTTTGCGTCACTCTTCTCGAAGCTCGGATTAGCATTTCGTTAGAGGGCTGGTAGGGATTTGGGTATCGATTAGGCTAACGTCTTGAGAAAATATGATGAATGCTAGATGGGTTTTATAGGGAAGAGGAAATTATTGTATAGGATGAAAATCTAGATTTGAGATATTTTAGATTTTATACATGAACATGGATGTTAATGACGAAGTAGAAGTACTTCAACAAGGAAAATGTACATAATTTAATATCGTTAACGGTGCAGCGAACAAAGTTTCGTTCTTTGCAAGAGAAAATAGAATAAGATTGACTAGATAGAAATACGGAAATGAAGATTGATAGTATAGGATTGATACGATAAAAATTTGAGTTCCAATATCTCGTTATTCTTGAATACATCTTGCGACGTATGAGTTATGTTTCGCGATTAAATAAAAATGTTATTACTGGAGTAAGGTGATGGGCAAAGTACACGTAACTTAATATTATTCTACATTATTATAAATAATTTTGATTGCTCTAATCTTCATAAAACCTCCTGACCCCAAGAACTTACCCTCGGTCCTTGCCACTCGCCCTCGAGACTCGCCACGAACTCGCATAAATTCTCCAAATTTATCGTAAGAAATTCCCGTTTCTTCCCCAGTTTCTAACACATATCCCTCCGTGTCGTAGAAACATGGTAGGAACCACAAGAAAACTTTTATTATATATTTTACTCAAATTCGAAACTTATCCCAATAAAGTCGCCTAATACAGCCATAGGAATTATTCAGGAATATACTACGATCGTTGAAAAAATATTTCATTTTCGAAGACTATGTACATAAACTCGATCAAGAACTATTTCTTCAGTGGCAATTAAAGTGTTTCGAGCGTCACGGTATCGGGACGGCCCACATGGAAGCTGTTTCGAACAGTCTTTATCCCCTTTGGAAAATGAGGTCACTGTCCCAAAAGAAAATCATAATAACTAGAAGAGGATTTCAGGCAGCTGCTACTGGCCTCTATTTAAAAGTCAGACAAAAGCTTAGCAGCTACAGAAGAGGAAGAGAGACGAAGAAGACGCGCTTCCACCCTCTGGCTGATATATTCTGTCGCGTGCGGTTGTCACGCAGCTGTTTCCGGTTCGAGGTAGCTTCTTTCGCTTACTTTCTTTTTATTTCTTTCATTTTTGCATTTTTCATTTTTTTCCTCGATTCTTTCGGTGAGAAAGCGAGGTGAAAGTGGAGAGAATTTTAGATAGCGACGCAACCGCCTTTTACTTGCAAATTAGCGGTTTCTCTTCGTTTTTACCCTTTCGCGTTCGTGACAACAAATTTTATTGCAATTGCTCTTACTTCTTTGGCTTTCTTTGTTGCATGGGCTAATGGGCCGGCATTCGTGCTGCTGTGTTTCCCGTCCTTTTCTCTTTTTTTGCCTTAGCCCACCCGGCGCAGGGAATTATTCTTGGAATTCATGGAGTAACTAAAAAGGTGAACTAAATTCTATGCTCTAGTTTCCTATGCAGAGAGACCCTTTAAAAAAGGATATCACCTTTCAGCGCCACTTAAACCCTAGATGAAACGACCCTCTAGTGGTGACTCTAAAACCTATCTGTGCCTGCAAAAACGTATAATATTAAGGATAACATAATCCAATACACAAAATGTTCACAATTACACAAATAATAGAAACGTTATAAAATAGCAAATTTTTTACAACGAATATGTTATGAATGATCTCCCTAATCAAATACATATATGAGATTGAGAATGATATAATTTTGTATGCAACATATATATAATCATACAAATGGCGGAACAATTATAATTATAAAAATTATATATCCTGCAGACTTGATTCTAATGGAATTATTCTAGGACAGGTAAAATATTTATTATTTCGGAGTATCGATGATTTCGCATTAAAAATCGCGAATCTTTCAAATTGGAACTACCACGAATCCAAGACTTGATTTCAATAAAAAAATTCAAGCTTTCGTCCAAATATCCACGAGCGAAATAACAATGTCTTCCGAGAAAGATGAAACGTCTCGCCGTATTATTTTGAAATATCAATGGTAAATTTTTCAAGACGAAAATACTACGTATTCGAGGGTTGATATTTATAGAATTATTCGAGTCAGTGATCGAAGCATCGAAGAACGAAATAATAATCTCTTCCAGGAAGGGTAAAACGAGCCACGGTACCATACGAAGTTATCGATGGTTTCGCGTTAACAAAACGAGCCTCCGTCGCAATAGCGACACAGGCTGTCCTTTCTCGGCTCGATAAGACTTCTCCCTGTTTGCGGACACGCATCGCGTGCATCAAAGGCTATCAGGCCGCAATACGACACCACGGAAACCCTCAAACGACACGGCAGCTCCAATTTCAGTACAAATCCATCATAGGCTGCAGGCCGAGCAGCCATCACGAAGCTTGCAGAATATTTCACGATATTGCAGGACGATGGAAATTATACGATTAATTATGCAACGCGAAGTGAATTTCTGGAAATTCGTTGATATGCAGCGAATTGTTAACGGAACGGGATTTTTCTTGTATAATGATATTTAATTTTTAGATTACGTCGGATTTCTTTTATACTGCATCTTTATACTGTTATTCGTACATTCGTTTATTGTCTTTGTTGATTTTTGTGATTTACGTTGTATATTATTTTTGTATTATGAAAAACGAAGTATAATGAAATTAGAAATAGAATACATTAATAGATATTGTTAATGGACAGAACAAATTCCTTTTTAAGAGATAACTTGGATGAATAATAACACTTCTAATGTTATTTATTTATTGGATAGTACGAATTTTAACATTGTGCGAAATGTTATACCATTTAAATTCCTTTCTGTTGCCTTTCCACGCTTCGGTATCGATATCACTGAAACATGACAACAACAAATATTTTTGTTAGTTGCAATTTGCATACATTACTTTGAAATCGGATATCCGAATTTTATAATTTAGTAATCTCAATTAAATACATGCTGCTATTAAATCCGCGACCGTGTAATTGATATTTAATATCTTCCCCATCCGGTTCCCTAATTTTTATGCTTCCGTGGAAAATCGTTGCCTCTCATTTGAATTCATATTAAATACATATGCACGAAATGTAACAAATATTTCTTGGAATCGTAATCGAATCACTAAAAAACATAAAATTCATAACTAAACAAGAAAAGAAGATAAATTAATTAATCTATTCTTTTCAAGATAAATCCCTCAAAAAGTGACATATCCCTCTTTAAATTCTTTCCTTTTGGATTCAAATTTTCATTACTATTCTCCACTTATATAGGATAAACGATATTAATAAGTTTTCATATCATAAGTATCCATACGTATAAAATTTTATTATATTAAATAATTAGATAATTTAAGTAGCTGATCTCCTCTGCAATTCTGTATATTCTAGAACTTTTGCAATCTTTCTAAACTTACTCCAGTCTTCCATAAAGCTACATCAACATAACTTTCCAACACTCACATTTAAGAAGTCAAAGAAAACCACACGTAGTCGCCACAAACAAGAAGAACAATAAAATTAAATGCAAGATATCGGAGGAAATATTGGAACGACCACCATAAACACCTTTCAATTTTAGAAACGAGGATGGTCAACAAACGGGTTACGCGGAATCAGACTGAAACCTTCTCGTTAAATGGATCGATTCTGGGATTATCGTTGCGGTTAATCCAAAGAATTCTGCAGCGTACCGTTGCGTGCCCGTTAGACGAATCACAGTCAAGTTTTTAGTAAGCGGTTTGGCACGATTCCTTTTCATATTCGGCCACGGTGCCCGATCGGCGATTTTCGAGAATTGATCGTCCAACGATAAACCTTGAGATCGGTCTACACTGAGACCCAGACTCGAAACGATAACGCACGAACTACCAGAATGGTGCAGACTCGAAGAATTTTCGTCGGACGTGTGCAAACGAAAAATGGGAATTCCCTTTTGCAAATTTTGCAAATTTTCATCATTCCGTTTACACGAGCGAACAGGATTGGTTAAATCGGTAGACTGAATTCTAGCGAATACTTTTACAGTGAAGGAGACATTGTGAATTTAGAAGTAATAACGTTTCCTATTTTTCACATAGATTACGTAACAGAGCTCTTTTTAATTGATTAAAATGATTTCATAATATATTTAACGTATATCATCACTTTATTAGAATTCTTTAAATTTTACATATTTCGTACCGTTAATATTTAGAAAATATATTTCTATACGTTTTTTCTTAATTAAAATACCAATCTCTATTATCTTTCTACTATTCGCTTCGTCAAACATTTGAATTTCCAATAAACTTCTAATTCAACAGATTGTAAGCGTTACATTCAACATTTCTAAATCAATAACGGAAAATGTCATAAATGCGTCCCATCGAACAATATTCTACAATATTTTCGTTCTTCCAATTCTTGCAGAACGGTACTGTCTGACCGGAGACGCGCCGAATATCCTGCCAGTGCGCCGTGCGTTGACTAATTCTCCTGAAATCCTCTAACTAAATATAGTAGCCTACTACGGTGTTGGAAAATATAAAAGAAATGTTTCACCGACACTCAAAAATTCCATAAATCCATCCCATCGAGTAAAAATCCTTCGATTTACAATATTTTCACCACTCCATCTCTGAGCTAGGCAATCGTCTGACCAAGTACGCGCCACTACTCCTGTCCGTGCGCTGTGCGTCGACTAATTCTCCTGAAATCCTCTAACAGCATCAGCTGGAACTCTCTGTCGCGACAGTAATACGAAATGTTCGCTGGTCGTTTGACGAGCGGAGCAGGCAGTTTCGACCTCGTCACCAAGCAACCTGAGGCCTCCGACTCCGAGGAGGATATGGAAAAATTCGCTGGAAATATATTCTACGGTGTGTACCCTCTATCTTTCCGCACACGTACATCCACTTCCCTTCTACGTCGTCGCTACGATATATCGCTCGAATCGAGTCGATGTCAGTGACCCGGAATTTGCATTTCCCCGGAAAATACACGAGGAGGAGGAGACAGGGGGTGGCTGATGCACCGAGGGATGGGAAAGGGTGAAACGTTGCTCTTGCTTTCTCTCTCTCTCTCTCTAACTATCTATCTTTCTCTCGCTGGTTGGAACGTTGGTAGAGAACGAAAAAAAGGTAGGAATTTCCGAGCAACGCTTTTTAACAGGCCGGATCTACCAGCCGGAACGTTTCTCTCGGGGGAATGAACATCGACGAGCCAGTAATTAGGCGCGATCTGTCGCGATTTCGTAATCGTCACGCTGGACAGCGGATCTTCCAACGATCTATTACGCTCGTTAGGCGACGAGAACAATTCTATACTCCTGCGAGATTTGCACAGATTCGATTTGAGGCTGAAGTCGATTGAAAAAAAAAAATGTTTGGTAGTAAAATTCTGTGTTTTTAGATATTTTTATTAGATTTTTTTTTGTTTGATACCTATATCATATTTACAACTCGCTTTGTTGAGCCAACCAGCAAATTTGATAGCGTAGATATCGCGTGCGTGTGGATAACATTTCATAGCGTTTCCACTCCATTTGCTTATTTTTCATTCCAATAACTCGTATGCTTTCGTTCTCTTTAATCTTCTGACCTTTGAAATTTGTGCCAGTTTTTTAGCCAATTCGTTAAGATGTATCCTCCGTTTGTTAAGTGTGTGTTGTTGCAAATTTTTAAATCTGTTCTTTTGCCTACTTTATTCATAGTGTTATTAGATGGAGAGATTGAGTAGGTCTAATAACAAGGACTGTGCTTGCTTGGTAGATGTTTCTTTGCAGATAAAAGGAAACTTTTGTTAGAAGTAATTATGTCTAGTGGTGCATGTTTCTCACGGATAAAATAGAACTTTTATTCTCAGATATCGTTGTCGGAAGAAACAAATGAGATGTTATACAGATTTCATATTGCCCGTAGAAGGTGTATTATTAAAAGAAGTTATGTTTAATAGCATATGATTTTCAAAAGAGTTTACTGAAGATAATTTATGAAACCTGAATAAGTTATCAAAACATGAAATATTAAAGCAATATATATGAAGATTAGAAGAAACTTTTTTAAGGCTAAATTTTAAATATAACGATAGTAAGATACGAATTTATAGGCGAATTATAATATTCAATTTATAGTGTCTTTATTTAATTATAGTATTTAATTGTGCACTTCCTATATTCAGGTTATCCAAAAAGCGCTATATACGCTATTAACTTAAACAAGTTCATCATCAGATTTTTCATATTTCATTCGTTTTTTTCACTCCCACCTGTTATGAAAAAGTATTCCAAAAACGATTGCTATTAAATAATACACCAACTCTACCCGCAATATCATCAATCCCAAAAGACATCTCAAACCTCTCACCACTTTCAGCTCGATAACAAACCGAGTAAAGAATTCAGCAGAGTAAAATCACTGTCCTTCTTACAAAGTAGACTGATCCCCGGCTAAGAAAAATCCTCTTCCTTTGCAAGTAGCATCGAGGAACGATCCATCTGTCGTCGATGCTAACTTGCTAGTGCTCGACTAGTAGCGTTGGTACGTCGCGGGATAAGCGATGAAAATCATGGAATGCGCTCCTCAGCCAGCCTATCCCGATCTAAACGTTCTCCTTTAAATGCAAATCTGGCAAGATTACGCAGGGGATGATCCCCTTTTTCGACTCGGCCGGCCTTGGATCACGTATATATAGATATACGTCAGCCGTCTTATCAAGGGAACGATAGCGCGAGTTGGAGGAGCATTAAGCAAATTGTTTTTGGCCGGTCGACGCGCTTGTTCTTCCGGCCAATCGGAACCTGACGACGTTGCCGTTCTTGCGCCAGAGACTTCTCATAATTTCGTCGGCCATTCCAGCCATCGAGTTCGTTCGGGTTCGAGGGCCAGCGACTCGTCGAGGGTGAAGATGTAGGGGCGAAACTCAACGAGAACCGCGAACCAACCGGCTTTTTATTACCGCCGCTAATTTACCTTCCGCAAAGTTTCGCCAATTTCCGGACGTAACCGCGACCGCTTCGCTGACCCGCGTTTCCCTTTTTTCCTTTCTCTCTCCCTCTCTCCCTCTCTCTTTCTCTCTGTTGCCACCGTTGTGCTCCGTGCCATCCCTTTTCGATTCGGACGAACCTCCACCAGGTTACAATTTAATCTGGCAACAAACCAGCCTACCGGTTCTCCGGCTACAATTCTGGTTTCACTAGAGAATTCGCATCTACGATGAGGCGACTGCTACTCTTTTCAGGTGGATTTAGGGCTTGAATTTGGAGAGAATTTGAAAGATCGAGGCACGATTGAGCGATTGCGTTGAGAAGTGGAATATTTGAGACCAATGAATTGTCATTTTTTCCGTATTGCTTCTCTTTTAAACTTTCTTTCGTCTGATACTGTAAACCTTCATAGGACATTCTGATGGGGAATTATTGCTAGGATAAAGGATGCTTCGTATTAATTTTAGAACTTTTCGAACAAATACGTACGGATATATAGTCGAGATTATGGGAGCAATTCGAATTTGAATAGTAAACTTATAGAGAAGTTAAAATTTCCAGAACAACTATTCTTTAGAGCAATAACAATCGTAAAGCAGTCAGGATAAACGAAGTTTTCAGGCATCTGACATATTTATAATAACTAGACTTCGGATTTTTATGCAAATTAATATTTTTTGGAATGGGTATAACTAAAAAAGAAAAAATAGAATCCTGATATAAAATTATTTTATTTATTATATATAACACCAAGTATTATGCATTCTAGTTTGGATATCATAAAAATTCGCAGTCTAGTAATAACCAACCATAGAACAGTCAGGCTAAGCTAATGAAATCACAATTAGACAGCAGACAAATTAACTAAAGTCGTAGGCCATTCAATATTAGGTTTCAGGAAGATCAGTCTCAGAATAATCTCATTGAAACTCTGAAAATTACAAGAAACCCTCGCATTATAATTAAACCAATCGCGCAAAACTTAGTTTGACGATGCATCGTTTACAAACAGCGCAGGTTGTGCCATATCCATTTGGTTCTGATTGGCAATGATTTGTCAGACGAGAAACGCCACGCCCCAGCAGATAGGAAATACGATGTTATGGAACGGTCGTTCGGACGTTTGCTCGCGTGCAACGTCGACAATTCGGTAGTTTTCGAGAAACGACGTAGGGCGACATCATTACGCCAACGTCATTTACGTCACGGCCACTTGACTGTGCACCGATAACGACCGAGGGAGGTGCAACTTGACCCAGTTGTCTGATTCGGCCTGTATAATCGACTCCTTGTCGATCCCCTTGGACATTTACTTCCTCTCCAGTGGCCAATCACGCGGGAAACTGCTGGTTTACAGGCTTACATGAATTCGGTATAGCGTGCCCGTAAACTTTATACTTCGCCCCAATGAAGACCAAGTAGCGTACGCTAGTCTGTGCTTCCACGAACGACCGAATTGTTTTCAACGACGTTTCGATGAAATTCCTGCACGTTTAAGTAGGGAATATCGACGATTATTACAGTTAGTTTCGCGTGCAAGATACGTAATTCGTATCGGTTACTAATTTTTAAAGAGTAAAAATTGTACGTAACGAGTGAGAAAATGTGTAAATGAGTGTATAATTGGATAATCGATATTCTGTCGATATTCATATTGCGATTGAGAGATACTTGTAATATGAGTGAAGATTCGATTGCGAATATTTATGCAAATTCAAATTTTTATAAATTTACAGAAATGAAGCTTAAATAAAGTTTCGTTGCGCCTACTATTATTTTTAACCAGGATATTTTATATGTTTTTACATATTATATGCATTCTATATATTTTTTCAGTTTTAAATTTTGTGCAAATGTATAAAAATCTACAGTCCAGCGATGGCGTAGTGCCAGAGATTATAATCTTTGAATAAAGCTTGATTTTGTGTCTAATTATGGTGTCAATTTATTTACAAGCATCACGAAATACAAGTTGTGTATAAACCTTCGATGTTCTGCACGATATAAGAGTATCGAATAGCTAACGCTCACGTAAATAGCTACCAAAGCGATTAGGTGGAGGATTAAGACTTGCAATCTTTATTTTGTATCTAAATACATTAGATTATTATGATTAAAGTAATATCATAAAAATAAATAGGCGTATACACGTTTCTGTCTTAATAAAAGTCTGTATTAATTTTGTTAAAATTAGTGGTATATTTCAAGTAATCGTAAAAAATATTTAATATATTAAATTTTTCCAGTCAGAGCTTTGTCGAATTTAATTTTAATAATAAAAAAAATAACTCAATTACTTTTGATATTAGAATTATCCATACAATTGGAATAATCAATACATAAATTTTCAGACAAATTTTACATATTTAAAAGTATCAATACTACCAGTCCCCAACTAATAATTCTTATTCCATTTAACAATTCCTTCGCCACTTGCTTCATATAAAATTTCCAAACCATCGCCTGCCATCGTAATTTTACAAATTCCCCAACGCATTAAGGCCCAACAAAATATAGCGACCAAAAGAAAAAAAATCTAAGTTCCAACATAAACCTCGATCATGGAGGAAATTGCGCCTGCGAAACGACCACGTGGACATATATCTTTTCGCCGCGAATAAAGCGGTCTTGCTTCTTTGCCGCGCAATGATTGATACGATACAACGGCTGGGACTCGATCGCGAACACA
Source organism: Bombus terrestris (assembly GCF_910591885.1). Taxonomy (NCBI): domain Eukaryota; kingdom Metazoa; phylum Arthropoda; class Insecta; order Hymenoptera; family Apidae; genus Bombus; species Bombus terrestris. Next base: position 7,867,876 of record NC_063278.1, read on the forward strand.
ACTGGGCCGACATAAAGGTGCATCGTCCGTCTTCGTGTTTTATTAAACGAACAGCCTCGCGAGCAACGGCCGAGGAATCGATAAGTCGTCGATGTGACGGTGGTGCGTTGCCCTTTTGTGGATACAACCACCGTACACGCGACGTAAACGACGCTTCGGTGGCGTCCCGACGTAGGCTAGTTTTCGAGAAGCGTTACACACCGGAAAGAAAATTGCATCTATGGTATAAACCTCCACCTAGGATCGATGATTCTCACGAGAAGTTGTTGTAAAAGAGGAAGACTGTCCTAGGTAGCTGTTCGTCGTTATTTTTCAAATTGCTATCGTTCAATTTTGTCGCGACTTCTCGAAGGTTGAATAATGATTATGTAAAAGTGAGAATTTGTGAGAACTGCATCTGTGTATATTTGTGCAGAGTACAATAGAACTCCATTTATCTGAACTTTTTGACGGACAAAGAGTTTATATAGTTGGAGTTTCTGTAACAGAAGCTCACCAATTATCAACGCTATCTATTATTTTTCGTTCACATGGTAGAAGCTCGCGTTCAGATAGAGGAATTGAAGCAGTGAAAATTCAGTTAATGGAGCATTAACTAAAATTTCATATAAATGGAGTTCTACTGTATCAGTAATAGGAAATAAGAGATTTGGTATATACGGTGTTATGTGAAAATTTCACTGCATTTATGATGAGAATATGTGTTGTATGTTTAAGATATTTAACCCTCTTGAGGTAGTTTCTTCTTAAATAACGATCTCATTATAATTCATTCAAATTTGCAAACGAAATGGAACACACATATTACTACCATTAATTGTTTGTATTAACATGAGCCACAGTTTTTATAACAGGTAATACGTGGTTGTACTTACCATGAAATGACACGTTGTAGCACTAGCCTCAAATAGTCTAAGAGAGTTGTATAATCAAGAAATGGAAGGAGTCTGTGTGAACCTTTGATGAATCGAGAGAATTGAAACAGACAAATTTTAAGACAATTGAACTACGTTGAGAGTTAGGGACTATCAGAGTAAAGTTTAATTGTTATTATAACGTTTGTATTTCATTGCCAAATATAGTTTCCACCATTTTATGTTTATATTTGATGAACAAACATCTGTTAGCAACGCTATGCTCCTACAATTGTATAAATTGAAGCTTTGTTCAGAATACCGTACATTGAGTTTTACATCATACACAAAGATTAATGGTATTAGTTTGTAGAAGAACGAAGAAACATCGAGATAGTGTGATAGATGCGTTTAATCGTGAGATTATTAAAATAACTTGAATAACGACCCGTCGATTCGAGTATAACAGCAAGGGTCAGCTATTGTCTGCATTTAATTAACGGTCGGAAAACTTGCACAGTGTGGCTCCGGAATTCCTTCGATGAATCGCAGGGTGACTGGGTTCAAGATGGAAAACTTGGGAAGCTTCTGTGCCATGAAATATTCGGCTGCAAGAGTTCTTCATTTAGTATACTACTAGTCTGTGTAACGACAGGAAGTTTCGCTCGATAAATGGAAAATCATGAAAAGAAGGGTAGTTCCTCTCAAAAATTCTAAAGAGTAACTTCTTACGTTTGTCTAAAAATTACTCTATTAAAACAAATACTAGAATACGTTACAACGTATAAACAATCAGTGTACTCATTTCGTATAATAAATAAAAAATGGCACATAGATCTACACAGTCTAGAGATCCCTGTAAGAATTGGAAATTTAAATTATTCATAGAAGATTCAAATCCATTTGATCGAAGTTCCACTATGCTTTAAACGACTACTTACATTTCTATGAACGATTCGAATCTGTCTCATCTAAATCCAAATCTATAAAGTTAAAACACTTAATGTTTAATAAAATTTCAAAATAAATATTTTTATTAAATATTTATTTCGAAAATTTTATATTTAAACTCGACTGTACGTGATTCGAAAATTAGCATCCGACCCTAATCCTATAGAAACTATCCTAGATCCAAAATCCCACGGAGGCAGGCTCATTGTGGCTGGCGATCATGATGTATAAGTAATAGCTGAATTAACATCCCAGTGTATCCCCTGAGCGTCATCTGCTATCTACAACCCGTTAGTGCATCGACGAGTCGCAAGATGTAGACGAACAGCTTACGAGAACGTCGCGAAAATGCCTCCCCTGCTGACGCCAACCTCCACGTACCAGTTCGACGTGTTACACCACTCGTGCGACCGGTTTCCGGTTTGTTCGTCGCGTATGGGACTGAAACACGTCGAAACTGGGGTTCGCTGATAATCGACACTTCGTATCTCTGCGGTGAAGAGCCGAGAATGGGGATGAGAATTGTGGCTGTTTCGAGATAGGGTAGAATGATGGCACGATGAAGGGAAGGGAGAATGTCGAGAAGGGTGGTTGTGTTTTCGAGGATTATTTGGCTGGATCTTGCAAAGTGAACTGACTTTTGTGGATTTTAATTGAAGCAAATAGGTTTGCAAGTAGTTGAGGGTTGTTTCGAAATGGTCCGTTGACTTTTAATCAGATTAACGCGTTCGCTGCAGATTTAATATTCACGAATAGAGTAAATGATGATGGGATGGAGGAATAAATTATATCGAAAGGGTTGTGATTGTATTTCAGATGATTATTTAAGTTGCGTTTAGGATGTAAACTGATTTTTCAGGGTTTTAATTGGAGTAGGTGTGGTCCAAAGAAGTTGGTCGAGAGTTATTTCGAAATTTCAATGGTTCGTGGACTTTTAATCAAATTAACACGTTCACTGCAAATTCGATTTTCACGATAGGGTAGATGCGGTCCAAAGAAATTAATTGAGGGTTGTTTTGAAATTTCATTGCTTCGTGGTCTCTGAATCGAAATGACAAAGAAACTTCCGTATTAGCAAGCTCTTGGAATTCTGTTGAAAGCAATAATTATACATTCAACGTTCGTTAAATAGGAATCACGAGAACGTATATGATGAAACCACAACGAGGTATTTTCACAAATGCGGAGGAATTCCGTGGCGAACTTCGAGCGTACAAATGAATTTTGATTCGAGATATTTAATTAACGGTTGGAGAACTTGAAATACCTCGGAAACTAATAACAAAATATGATGAATTTTTATAAAGATTCTTTGCATATATCTAATATAAATGCATCACTTTTATCGATCTTTAAATACTATTAGACGAACTCTGAAACGCAATATCGTTACTCTTCGTTTTCGTTTTATTCCAATTCGTAGAATCACCCCTTAAATTTGCCATCATCTTTATCTAACCATTCTGTATATTCGACTAAAACTGAAACAGTAGAGGGTCGAATCGAACTCGATAGATCACTTCTAAGTGTGATTTCGCGTGTCATCGACTACTTTTACACGGTTATCGGATATCTTTGTAAGAATCTAGGCGAACGTTGGGATATTTCGACAATGTTTCGCGGGATTTCGCAAAATTACCCCCAGAGAAATTACGGTGGACGTGGTTCCACGTGCACGGCTGAACGTGACAGGCGGCTTTCAAATAGGAAATATGAAAAGCATATGGTCCCGAGATGAGTGGATCGTGGTATTTCGGTGTGAATAAAAGTCGGCTGGAATTAACGTGCTCGTACGATTCGCGCGAATATTTTTCTCTTTTCTCCTATTTTTTGAAGAAATCGGGGTGGAGGATTTTCTTTCTTAGACGTTAATCTGTGAAATTCTCCAGGTTTTGTCTACTCTTACGACTAAACCGCAGATTTTCATACAAATTCATATCTTTGTGAGCATGACCGTGGACAAAATATTTGTTTCATCCTACGAATGAAAATTAAATAAAGAAAAAAGACACCTTCTCTAAGTTACACGAAACTCCGAACAAAAAGCATTCCTGAATCGATACATTACGATAAAGAGAGATCTATCTACATATTTACATGTTAATATCAACATATTACATTAAACTCGATCCAATCTTTGTGAGATACAGTAAACTAGATGCAAGGACTGCGATACTATCGATTTACAGCGCCTTCGACCCGAAACTATTCCGGTGACATAGTGCACCGTACGGTAACATTATTTGAAAAGCCATGGAAATCGGACAGTCCGTTTTACGATCGAATAAAGTATTCCTTGGCACACTGAGGTTTTTGGGTCGGGTCATCGAGCTTCTTTTCATCCTTTTCCGAGGATCAGTACGCAGTTTCGAAGTTCAGTTCATCCATTCGGGTACGGTAAAAGGGAGTATGGTTGTTGAGAAGGGGTTTGATTACAGTTTGATGTTCTGGTGATAGTATAGTGCGCGGATCGAGGAAAGTGAAGGCTTGCGAATAGTTTCGGAATTTTTAAGCAGACGAGGATTTTGATGAAGCTTGTGTTGTGCAATGGAAATAATACAGAGTGTTTTCGACAGATAATCAGCTTAATGATAATAAATAAAGACAAAGGTTTGATATCTAAAGGAATAAAATAAAATAAATTCCTGGAAATTAAATTTTATTCGATGCAAGTGTATAATTATTTGTAAAACAATCTATACGTGGAAACATTTACAATGAACATATATATATATATATATATTATTCTGTATACATTGTTCAAAGCAAGGAAAGCTTTGATTTTTTATGTTCACTTCCTGTGATCGTACATCTTGTTTCAATAATTATCTTGAAATCAATATTCATCACAGTATCATACAAATAACATCAATGTATCAGACTTATAATAGGGTTTCGTCGTTTCTATTCAAGATAATCGTCCACAGCAGCGACTCTGTAAATTAAAAATTTAAAAATTTTGATCACCTGTATTATTACAAGAATATATCTAAATTAATATGTTATGTGAAACACGTGACAAAATTATTTTAATTATTTTATCGTCTCTATCGACAAAATTCGTTCAAAATCATCCCTAGACCATTTTAAGCGAACTAGCGTCGTTGACCCACATAAGGAATCGTATTTTTAAACGGAACGCGGCTCGAACGCAGACTTGCAAGTAATCGCATTAAATATACATTCGAACCAGGCTAGAATCGTCGTTTGCCTCGGCGGCGCCGGCGATTTCTACGAAATTCGTGATTCAATAAAGTGCCAGTATCGAACTTCCTTCGACCGGGTTTCTGTAAAAGGGGCTCGTTAACGTCGTTGGCCATCGTAACGACCACATGTCCACTTGGACGCGACCTTCTTTTAGTTCCTTATCGTTCACCAATATACCGAAGCATCTGTCGCTATAGGTAATTCCCGATCGATTGCCAAAGGACGTTAAAGATCGTCAAAGTTCGACAGAATGACAGAATCTATATAGTTAATCTGATTTTCGATTTTATTAACCCAGATATGCCCGTCACTCGTTCGAATAGATTACTAGAAGGTAATTTTCTAAAATTGTGATTTTTGCTGTGGCATTCGATATTTTTTAGGGTGAATGAACTTTTTGTGGATGAATTTCTTTGAAAAATGCAAAACAGGACAACCGCTTTACTTTGAAGAACATGAAATAGGAAAATAGAAGATTCCTAATGAGTGAGATTCAGTCATTATCTCGAAGCTTTACTGTCATATCCCATAGATTATTACTCTAAAGCCAAGAAGAAAAATCTCCATATGCTTATAACGCCTCTGGATTTATAACAAAACTTCAGGAAAGAATAGGAGCAACTCTCGTTAAATTTCAAATACATCACTAGCCGAGGCTGCTTCTCCAGCTCCGGCACCTACTTTATATGGAAACACGTGGAAGGGAGCAACAAAAGGTAACGACAGGAAGAGCGAGGGCTGGGAAAAGTGTCGATTTGCACACGCTACAAAGGACGACACAGGTTCAAATTGCAACGCCGCCGGATCCAAGAGGGTGTTCCATTTCCCGCAAATCTTACGTGCTCGTAATCATTGCGCAGGATTCGCCAAAGAACTAAGCCCAAGGGTAGGGGCAGCCATTTGGTATTCAAGCTGACCGTGTTCCGTCAAAAGCAACAAACAAACGAAAAAAATGTGAGGAGAAAAATAAAAGAGCAGAAACATAAAGAGAGAAAAGGAAAGCGTGAGAGTGCTGTGTAGATATCTCGTTGGTATTCCCTCGCGTTTTCTGCGGAGGAGGCAATTTTTCCCCGAGAGTGTCATTTGCATAGCAGACGCGCAACCAGCGGTCATTATAAAAAGGATCGTTGTCGATTAAAATACAAAGCGACCAGCGGCGAAAGAAGTTACCACGACGTTTTTAAAAATTCGTCGAATTAATACGAACACCGGCTACTCCTTCGATGAAGAGGGTGGAAGAAGCTGTTCCGTGCTGTAACGAGTACCGCTTGAAATTCAATCTGTAAATCATCTCCCTTGAAAGCGACGTAACCGCTTCGCGAACTTCTCAACGCGGTATAGACGTCTGGGACGATCAACTTTGCAATTACAACGGCGAATCAAGTTGTCGGTCGTGTTAACAGGTTGCCGTTATTTGAGGTAAACGTGACGCGTAACTTTCCAAGACTGTTTCCATGGTATATGGCATTCGTGGTAAGTAACGGTTATGGTATTTACCTCGTTTTCTTGTATAGGTGAATACATTATTAGCGGATTCGAGAAATTATTCAAATTATATTGCGGAAGAAGCTTGGACTTTGTGAACGTGTTTTTTAAAAGGCTTTTTTTATCTTCACTTTACGATATCCGACTGTTCTCAAAAACGAAAAACTAGTCTTTTAGAAACTACGAAATTCTATTTGACATCTCATATAATGTCTTCATACAGAAACTCTGGTATGCTAGACATAAACTTCAAATCCAGGGTATAAACGAGGTGAAGCAGAAATTGAACTAACCGTAGCATGAATTAGTATCCCCACTGTTCATAAAGTACTCTACCATCGTTAAAACTTCGAAATATTTCATCAACCGAAGAATCTGTGTGTTCAGAGATCATCTATTTGAAACATCACTGTTTCCTAATAAAATCCTTTTCTGCTACTCCTACTGTCTATAAAGCATTACACTCTGTCAGATTTATTAATATTTTGTTTAATAATCAACAGATCTACTGTCTTTCCAACAATCGTTTACCATGTCAAACTCTACAGAAATATTCGACCCTGAGTAAAGATTTCTCTTCAGGTCATAATACATTCTACTACTCGTAGAAACTCAACATTTTTCAGGCAACCCCAGATGTACTTCCCTCACGGAGGAAGTCACTTCGATCGAATTAATCGGCTGCGAACGTGTACTCCGCGGGCCAGCCGTGGCACCGATTAAATTATGAACGCATTAGCAAATGAGCCGCTATTACAGGGTCCAGGGATATGAACAAAGTTAGACGCGGGGGCTCTCTCAAGCCGGTGAATTTTCGCGACGAGAAAACTGTTAGCGGAATTGGCGGTCGAGCCGTAAAACTCGTTAATCATCCCACACACTTCGTTCGGCCGACTCTCTGCTGGCTGTGCCACATATATTTTCCAGCGAGGGTTGTCTCTCGTTCGACTCGAAACTTTCTGTGTCTCGGGGCCAATGTGCTCGACTAGACTCGCCTCTGTATTAAAGCGATGAAATACACGCGCGATCAAAAGTCTCGCAGACGGGCCGAGTTATTGGACCGTGTGCACCGGTGAGTGCGCGTCCGTGTCGCTGTTTGTGTGTTATACTGCGGCGCATAAACGGAAATTATGTTCCGTAATGCAATGTAACGTCGACGAAACGCTCCGACCCACTTCGGCCGTTCGTTGCCGACTGCGATACGCCCATGCAGCCCACCCCCGTTAATTATATATCACGATTCGCTGCAATTAATGCCGCATTCCCGCACGCGTGCGCATCCTAGGATAATATTATTAAATTGTTTGCGGAAATTGTTCACCGCTGAAACGAACGAGAAGTCTTTGTGGCAGCCCGAGGAAAGATTCGAGGGGAAAAAGTACTGGTTTCAGTTTACGATTGCTCGTGTTTTACTGTATAATTGAAATGAATTGCTATGTGTCATGCATTGATAAAATCGTGAAATGTAATATTTGCAACGATCGTTAAATTATTTATTATTCATAAAGTTTTTTCTTTCGGTAAATATTTTTTCACCTTTGAAAATTGTTTTTTGTGTTATTATATTTCAAAGCGTAGAATTTTCGCTCCGATATACGATTTGAATTTTTTGACATTTACAAGTGTATATGAGTGTTGGTAATTAAACATTTTATACGATTTAATACGATTTAATATTTATATTGGTAAATTAGTTGAACCAATTCTTTCTTTCTTTGGTGTCTTCTATCAAAGTTAGCAGATCTTGCCCTATAAAGTTTTGTTGCTATCCGATCGCATATTCGAATCTAATCGATTCCCTCTCCTTACATTTAGCCAAATTCGTGGGACGTAAAATACGGAGAGAATTTAAAATGAAAGACGGAGGACCCTTCGAAATTAGAAAATTTCAGTTAGCTAAGGTAATTAGCGTTTCCTTCTTTAAGAACGTACTTCATCTTCCAAAACTCATCCTCCTTGCAATCTACAATCCTTCAACTCGAACTCCCATTCACAGAATTAATTAATTAAGGGCAGAATAATAAAAAAACGAAATTCTGTAATAGAAGATAGCTGTGTAAAAGGCGGGGAAAGTCCTTTCTCAAGAGAGAATTTCAAGTTTACTAATAATGAGGTAAAATCAAGCAAAAAACAGCACGAAATCTCCCTTTCCAAAGAAACTATCACAAGATTTTCCACTGAAACGTCGGCCTCCCTCTTTTTTCCAATGAGAAACCAAGTTCAAGGTTGCACTGAGAAAAGAGAAAGATATCGAAATTGGTGGAAATTTTTGAAAAAAGGTACACGGTTGACCGTAAGCAGCGTGAATTTTTCACGACATCAAGCTATAATGAAGTAAATCAACGACAGGAGGAAAAATTGCAACAAAGAGGTCGATGGACCATCGAGACCTGACCGCGAAACCAACGATCGAAGCTTGGTGGCTGTTCGACCGCGGACTTCCGGTTCGACGCTGCGATAAAGCGAGCCACGATGCACCGTTAGGCAAACGGTGACACTGAATGGAGAATGGAGCCGATGAAGCGACCGGTGCGGTGGCAAGAAATTCTGCATTCAGAAAAAGAGAAAAAGAAAGAGGCGGTTGGGCGTTGGAAAGTTTTCTGCCAGCGCGGACAAGCGACGGTGGAAACTGGTAGAAAAGTAGCAAAACTGTGCTCCGCGATCAGAAAATATGGGAAAAATTGCAAAGCAAATAGGGGTATTGAATTTAGAGAAAGTTCGGAATAGGTTGTTGAAGCGTGGACTGATAAGTTTGAAATTTTCTGAATGGCGTTTTATTTTGAGGAAAGATACGAATACATGTGAAACGACGTTTATTTGTCCTGTTTCTATCGATGATAAATTTATCGTTCTGATATATTATATTAATACAAGATAAATGTACCATTAAGCCTTCATAAATGCATCGAGACATATAATATTCTAATTCTTGTAACGTTTTAGATCCTCAAAGAAATATCTCAAAAATGTACTGAAATATTTCTTGACGTCTCTAGTACATTATACAATCATTGGTTCAGTCAAACATTTGAAGCTTCCTACGATAAAAATAATAATAGTTTGCAACAATTTGTTATAATGGTAATAATAATTTGCAAATTCTAGAGAAGCTTATTCACTTCGTCTGCGGTAGATCAAATAAACTCATACGATAACCTACGTTAATTATCAGATACGATTCGTTCAAAAATCGATGCCTAGAACAAGAAAGAAAATGAAAAGGAAAATATGTAGAACCCAAAGCGTAGATCGAGCATCCGTTAGTCGGAAGAAGCAGCGAAAGATTGAAAAGCAAAAGGCAAGATACCGAAAGTAGAAGAACGTCTACCAGCTCATCAGGTTGAAATTTCCCGAACAAGAAAGACGAGTCTCAAATAGCAAGAAACGTAGACTTGAATACGAACCGGCATCCATTCAGAACCTCATTTCCCTGTGACAAGAAATCGAACCATGCCGAATGAGGTAGAAGCGAGAGGAGTCAAGGACGACGGCGACCAAAACGGGCTGGATGTCTGAAAGCGAGATCTCTCTTACGTCTCTGAGAAATTCCGCTCGATCCCCGGGATCAAGAAGGAAGAGGTCGGGGCGGTCTGGAGGGAATCGAGTCTCATCTGCATCCGGTAACATTGTTCCACGGCTTTCAGAGCCGCGAGAAAGACCATCCTGCCGCAACGTGGAAGCGTTAGGTAGCCTTCGAGACGATTTCAATGCGGCTGAGGACGGGAAATGAAGTCGAAGAGGTTGGTTTCCGAAAACCAGCAGGCTACGTGGCACGATAATTGACCTGGGAGTTGACTCGTTCCATCGATTTGCACCAGAGAAGAGAAGCGGTGTATGGATTTGGCGAGACACGGCGATAACTTCCGGCGCTTTAACAAGCGTAGAACGGACCTGAGAGTTCATGAAAATTATTTGTTTGTTATTAAATAGGCTTGAAACGAAACCTGAACTTTGTGTGGTCACAAAAGATTAAGGGATTGACTCTGATCTTTTTCTAGGCGTCGATACATAGATATTCCATGATTTCAAATTAGATGATTTGATGGATTTCAGATAGGACCTATATCGTAGGTAGTACTCGTATCTTTACATTTTTCATGCATTCTTTCTTCTTTTCTTCTGGGGAAAATCTAATTTCTCTGCTCTCACGGCATAATGAAAGGGGTCGCAGGAGGATTACAAAATTCTATACAGTAGAAAAATATTTAAATAGATGTAGAATTTAGATAGAATATAGAAAATGGAGAAGGTTTCCTGTAGAGTCTCCCAGTAGAACGGCGGTCATTCAACGAGTAGCGCTACTGATCATTATTTTACAGCCCTGATAGATCGACTTCCGAATAATTAATACGAGAAGTTATTCAGGAGCGATAAAAGACTGCAATAAAAAGTTTGATCGTTTCATAGATTTGCATCGGACAAGAGAACTATAGTAGATAACTATAATATGTAGGTTCTTTAACAGGTGTCAGGAGGATTCCAGCTACTTGTCGCTTACGGCTCGTAAAAGTTTCACGATCGCCATTCGGAAGTCGATCGAGGACTCGATCTTGTTCGTCGCTTCGGCCAATTACTCCTCGCGCTTCTCGATAGCCATGCATTTAATTATTTCTTTCTGCGGAAACAATCTTGGTGTCGTGAAACTTTCATCGACCTTTCTTTCTAGCAAATGCTAGAAATGGCGACGGGGAGCTACAGGTGCGATCGCTTGAATGGAAACATTGAATGGAAAACACGAACGTCTCCGTCTTTTTGTGTTTCTTTAATGAGCTGCGATCTCAGACTGATTTGAATCCTGTCGATGGCGGATCGGCCACTTTACGGCGACGATCAAACGTGTCTTATTGATTGGTGGATGCTGTGCGGGGAAAATGGCTTTTAAAGACGATTTTATATGAATGTGATTGTATTAACATGAATCGTAATTTTTCTTCTTTTTTGTAAGAGGGTAAGGGAAATTTAAATTTCTATAGAAATAGAAAAGAATAGTGTGGATTGCAATTTATAAGAATAAAATGAAATATAATAGAATAGAATAGAATAGGATAGGATGAAACAGAGTATATGGGAACAAAAATTTTGGTTTAATTTCATTTTACTCTTTTTTTTTTAGTAATTATCGTTGTTACAAACGGTATGATTTATTTCTCTGCAGATGAATAGAGGAAATTTCTATAGAAAGACATAAATACCGAAAATAACTTGTATATATTATATTTCAAACCTGCATCTTTCCATCTTCATAGCTGAAAATAAAAAACTAATTACTAATCTTCTATATGACTGTGGTCCAGGGCAATGGAAACATTTAAAAACACAACGATTGTGCATGTCAGAAAAGGTAAACAATGTTTCAACATTTGATAAAAAGTTTTAAAGCAGCGTCGGGTGTCAGGCCATTTGTAACATTACAATGAGGATGGTGTTTCTGGTAACGAGGAGGACACGCAAAAAAGACACTCCAGATGTCTCACGATTAAACCTAAAGGTCTGCGCAAAAAGGAACAAGATAAAGCTCGTTTTCCTTGCTTTTTTTTTTACTTTTCCTTCCTTTTTCCTTGCTCTTAATTTCTTGTTTAATGCAAGGGGCAGAACATGTGACGTGAATATAAGATTGGAGAATCTTCCTCAAAGGCGAGATCGTTTTAAAGATAAAGATTAGTAGCTGCAGAGAATCTCTTCAGAAATTGTGCTAATAGCATTTAAAGTAGATTGACCTAACACGCTAAGATTTAACATTAAAAAGGTAACGAAGAAATTAAGATTTAAATTTCTTAAGCGTCAAGTAGATCTTCAACATTCTGTAATTTTGTAATATCGATCCTAAAATCTTCCTAAACTCCAAACGCACCGTACATTCCACCAATTTAACGGTCAAACGTATATTCCTATCAGAAAGCTATTAGAATCGCATTCACAGAGGAAGACAACGTCAATTTGCAAGCATGGCCGAACAAGAGGAAAAGAATCGGGTGATTTAGCCAACGAAAAACGAGAACCAACGATCGCGACAGCTGACAAGCAATTTTCAGAGTCCAAGCTGCTGGTAGCGGAAGGAAAATTCTATTCCGATATCTATTCTACTGTTCGTGCACGAGTTCGCGCGACAGCAGGCAATGAGACAGCCTGAGAGTTCATTAGATCCCTGTACAAGCGTAAGAAATCCTCTTCGTAGACGTGGTTTCTACCAGAAGCCTACTTTTCATTCTATTTCATTCTAAGTTGATTCGTAGTTTTATCGAATCTTCCGCTTCTTAATGGACACTAATTGAATGTCTCGTTCGATACATGAATTTTGATGAAATACCGTTTTATGTTCTTCCCTTCGTCGATTACTATTAGTTGGAGTCTCATTGTCTATCGCTGATTTGCGACTATCGATGTAGAAGTTGTTTAAAAGTTGTTCAGAGATGTACAAAGACCTGTCTGTTTCCATGGCAATTTGGATTTGGAGGATTTCTGATGAAATTACATACGAAGATATAAATCCGAGAAAGTAATTTCAAATCTCGATAACATTTCGAGCAAACTTCTGTACAGGAACATCACATTTGAATTTTAAATTTCATCTACCCTTTTACTATAAAATAAAAGTAAAACGTAAATTATACATTTTCCTCTATAAACAAAACATCAGCAACAAACTTCCCTCTTTTACTTTCCATAGTTAAGAATATTTCCTTCGCAATATTAAAAAGCATTGACAAAATTAAATGATCAAAAACAGAAATAAAAATCACACTCAAAGGTTCATTATCCTAGAACTGGGCTAAAAGTCAGATTCGTTCAATTTTCTTTCTCGTATCTTGAAATATCCTACATTGAAAAAATTCTATCTGGAAAAAATTCGTAACAGAAGATCGTGAGGCGTTCTTTTGGCGAATATAACTGCGAACAGGTGTCCGGATTCGAAAGCAAAGGGCACGATCAAGGGAGATCAGACGGGATGTCGCGAGGTCGGAGAAGAAAATCGCGGTAAATGCTGGCAAAGATCCTCGGCGGATCGTCTTGGTTCTCGTCCGCCTCTAGGAAACGCTGAAACGCTCGAGCCACGGAGATTAAACGTCCTTCCGGTGGCGTAATGGCGTGCTTAGATCGCACGAGAGATCTCGTGGCTACACGACGGAGAAAATCGTTCGATTCGCGTTTCCTTGCGATCTCGAAAGAATACCAACGATAGTGCGATAAGAAGAGCGGAATCTATTTCAATCGTCACGCAAAACTGCAAATTGCAACGTTCCAGGCATGCGAATATAATAAAGATTTTATTCGAGATTCTTCCGCTCATTTTGTAATTGCTGCAAGTAAAGATATAGACAATCTTATCCCGGGTATTCTGATTTACTACCAATTTGTCAGAACTGAGAATTCTCAGATGAATTACAAATATCCGAATTGTCTCTTGTTCCCGATATTTTTGTGCTTATCTCGTAATTATTGGAAACGAAAGCAGAGTAGCCCGGTTTAATAAAGTTTCTGGCAAATGGAAAATTCTCAATTGGATCTGGAAATCTATTGATCCTTAGTTGATTCTAGAGTAATTCAAAAGTTTATACTTTTTAGGAATCGACGGAATACGATCTGTAAGGATTGGATAAAGATCCACGGATCGTAATTACGAAGAAGTTTATATGAATTCGAAGAATACCTTCTAGGCAAAGTTAACAGAAGAGTAGACACTTGACGTAGGAGAATGGTTGGGCGTCGCGAAGAGCGCAAGAAGAGAAACAAGGAAGTATATTTCCAGATTCATTTCATGACGGGGCGGAATTTAACGAACGAAACTTCGACCCGGGTCGCAATTCACTGGAACGCGTCGTTGAACATCGTTTAACTTAGAATTCGCGATTTGGTCGGAAAGTTAAGAGAGAATCGTCGGTAATATTTGGCTGGAAAATCGACAGCTGTACAAATTGCGAGCAATGAAAGGAATATTCGCGTTTGATCTCGGTCCACTCGTCGTTCGTTGGTAAATCTGGATTCGAAATCGGCCGGAATAAATTTCCCACCGAACCAAACACATAAATTATACATAAAACCAACGATAAACACTGTCGAAGGGAACTTTGAATTTTCAAGTATTGTCGTCCTACTTTCGCGGAGGGAATCGAACGGATAAAAATCGTGCAAATAGAACGCCTTGACTAAACCAGAAAGATTGCCGACGATTTATCTAACGTAGAAAAAAGAAAGGAAAGCATAAAAACTTGGAAATACAAAGAGATAAGTGCTCCGCTATAGAGAGTCTCAAGGGGAGCGTCCATTTTTTATCAGGATTAAATTTTCAACGAACCCATAGTAATGGCCCCTAAAAGTCTTCGTCTCTTTCACATGCAACATATAACGCAACATACAATCCATAAAGCGCGACCATTTAAATTTCAATGCTTGCATGTTTTACGAGTTTCGTAGACATCCTCTTCCTCTTCCACAAAGATTTCCATGAAAGATCCACTTTTATGTTTCATCCTCTTATTAGTAATTCAGCTTTCGATCCTTGTAATTGAATCCTTTTTGACTTGATGGTTCTTTTACCTTAAAAGGCTTAAAAGGCATCTATTACAGCAAATAATATTCTATCAAATAATCTATAGGAAATATTAAATTTTTATAAAAAATAGGATATGCTCTAAGGCTTTAGAACGTAAGAATACATCCTTCGTGAAACGGAACCTGTACATTAGAACCTATTGACAAAAGTCTTAGAACAATCATTATATTTTATCAACACGATGTACGTCGAATATCGTACATAGCGATCTACACAAACTGAAACCTTAAACTTTCGTTAAAAATAGTCCTCAAGACGTTTGAGGGTGCACATGTAGTTGTAAGCCACGAACAGGGTGAAACGTAAAGAGACAATGTACAAACACGAAACTCGCTCGAAAATTTCAAGCTCCGCCCTATGAAGCTTCGTTGAGACGCGGGTTACGCCGGCATGCGCTTCAATCAGCCCGAATTTTCGGCTAATACATCCTCGGAGACTCACCTTTGACCCGCTTCCATCTACTAGACCAAGCTAATTTCGTGCAAGTTCGCACGCCGTGGCAACAACTTTGTATTTCCGGCCGGATCCTGGCAGCACGCGTCTTTCTAGAGTTTCACCGCTCGATCCTTAACGAGACAGACGAGCGCGAGATGCTTAACGGATAGGAGAATGTGTTTTGATGTTTCGTGCAAGTTCTCCGGATGGTAATTGGATGGATAGAACTGATACGGGCACGAGGAATTCTACCGAGGATCTACGTTTTGTTATTTAGTTTCTCAAATTATTATCCTCGCAACTGCTACTGCCGTACTTCTTCGATTAGTTCTTCCGGTCTAATTTGTACTTCTTGTTAAATTATGTTACCCTGTTGAACTAATCTTTCACCTTGCTGAAGATCGGAATTTGGATTTAGAGGATTGACGAGAAGTATAGGGATATTCGTTATTTAATAAACTTTGAGCATTCAGACGAGTTCAATTGAAAGTTGTCTGCTCTATACTCTTTAATAATTCATTCTTTGATATTCCATTGATATTTCAATCGCATCGCGTTTTACTCTTTACAAAGAATTAAATTAATTAAATTAAGTTATAGGAATTAAAAATATTAAAATCAATTAAAAATATCAACTCTGTTAAGATGTCTGTATTCTATTGTTACGCTTTTCAAGGTATCATTTTTCCATTATTTGAAGGACACTTACGATAGTAGCTCTATCGTATAATGGGCTTAAAAATGAAAAAAAGTTAACTGATATTTATAACTCTTTTCACTTTATTCTACGTGAGATTTACATTCCTCCCCACTGAAATGAATCCTTTTCCATTTTTTCACATTTGCATCGTTTACCATTTCATCCATAACCTCAACAATCCTGTGACGAATATTCACAGAGAGAGAGGAAAAAAAAAGATAAACTGCAGACACCTCGTGCACCGAAATATCACGAAATTCGGAAGCAAATTCCGGTTCACGATACGCTTCCTTTTAACGGTCACGAAATCGAGCAATCTCGAGGCAACGGCCGAGAGTTTTGCGCCGCCCTTTTACCCGTAGAATATTTGCAGAACTTCATACGCTGGCGATCTCGTTGGCGATTTTTTTTCTGCTGCCAGTCGATCAGTTCGTTTGTCCACCATCGTAAATATTGAATATCCATTACGAAATATTGCGGGGTATCGAATATTCGAGACGCGGGATCGATACGCCTCGATAGGCGCTGCCAGCCGAGCCGTTTCAGGGGAAAATTGCTTCGCCAGGTCTGGTCGGCATCTTCGATAATTAATATGGCTGTGAAGGCTCGTACCTGACGCGGAAATAATGGAGAGACTCGCAAGCCGTATCGTTGACCGGATATTTTCGGTATTCGGCTGTAATATTCGTCGATGTTCAGTTGGTGACTTTCTACCCTTTTTCTATGGCGTTCCATTCGAAACGATTAGGTTCCTAGGAATAGGAAAATATTTATGAGATACGGCTACCTCACGAAGATATTTGACTCTGGAAAATTTGTACACGGACCGTAGAAAAATTAAACTTACCATGGAATATTTTTATAAATATATCACGCGTATCATGGAAAACTTTCTGAGATTTCTTTAGCATTGTAACGAGATACGACAGATTATATTGATAAAATTGGAAAGCAATCGGAAAATCAATACGAAAGTTACTACAATAGATATTTTTACTGAAGACACACCAGAATTTAGACATTATTAATATAAGTATGTGCAAAGGTTTAGTAAAGGTTTAGTATAAGACGAATAGCCGTTTTAAACACATAATCGTTAAAGGTGGTTCCACTGAATATTGAGATTTATTAATGTGATGAATAATTGACAGCTTAGATACTTTTGCGATCTTTGCAAAATATATACGTCCTTCTACTAGTCGGTATAGAATAGCCTTAATAAAGAAATTATTCTTCATTAAGAAATTATTTTCTTGAGGTTCGTGTCATTGACGTTTTAGGAAAGACGTGATAGGAGGAGTTGAAATTTCCTACACGTAAATCCCAAAATCATCAAGGGACTATAAAAGTGCAATCCCAGAAGCTTCCAGCGTTTCATCAAATTAGAGGCATACGATCTGATCCTGGAAACATTTTTTCTATCTCCTGTCCCTGGAATCTCATTTGCTTGATGGCACAGAAGAAAATGACTACGTCTCATATAATTCACACCGAAATGTTCGTTGCTTGGAACGTCTCCAAACGCGTCGCTGGAAAAACATATCAAAAACGGTTTACTCTCTGCATTCTTTCAAAAGAGGAAGAGCACGTAATACAATCATAGAACTACGATTCACCAAACTCTCTACTGGCTTGCGAAAGTACCATAGATAAATTTTATGTGCGTATTATGCGTGTTAATATAATTTATGGTTTCCTTTAGCTCGAATATTTCTCCTCATACGGCAAACTGAATATCATAGCGGTGTATCTATATAAAATAAATATTTTAATCGAATGAATTGCTTGGAGCTTTTAGCATTGTACTTCTTTAGTCCCTTGATGGCTTTATATTTGTATATAAAACAAGGCTCAATTTTTAAAAGTGTCGTCTCTTTAGTTTCACGATCGACTATGTTGTAACATTATTCTCTGTCGCAATTTCATGATTTGAAATAGAATGCTAAATTTCTTCGCCCTTTGTACAATTATATTCCCATACGATCTTTAATAGTCTATCTTAACACCATCGCCTAGACTTTTAACATCCACGCTACCATATGGACAGTATGCGATACGCATCATCCAGCAACACCAAAGTGATTTGCTGGAACTGTAGTCAGAAAACAGTACCGGAAGCGCTCTTTATCGGAGTGGGCTGTTTCAACGGACTAGTTAGCCGCAGCTTCGCCCGCTTAATTTGTCATCGCAGTCGAATTCGTCTGGTCCAACTTCTACAGCGTTGATCCCAGTAGCATTGGCCACACATGAGCACATGTATACATACGTACCAGTCTAATCAATATATATATGTATTACTATACTATACTGTGTATACTATACCATGTATATAGCGCACTCTCGTTGCTAGAAGGCGGCCCGTAAAGGGTACAATGCGTTTGAAGCTTGGTACGAGGGCCGACCAGTCGAACAACCAGAGAAGCGAATGAAGCGAATGAATCGAGCCCCCAACGGTGGGGGATGATGGCCGATGGTGGTGGAACGTTCCGCTGCGCAACAATGCTTTGCGGCAACAATGCGCAAACAAATGATTCCGCTGTACCGACCGTAATTACTAGAGGCACACGGTCCTTTTTCCCTCCTCCCCCAATCTCCTGATGCTATCCTTCCGTGTGTACCCTTCGTTCCTCTCTTTCCTGTTGCTTGTTCATCTTTCCATCCGCGTTTACACTGGCCCACTGCCTCCCGACCATCCCCTCACTCCGCTGCACTACCCCTTTCTCATTGCTCTGATTGCTAAATCAACGCACTTCCGCAACGACGATTGATCCACCCTCTCCAACCCTCTCTGCGTCCATCCACCTCTACCGAGTGGTACACCAGTGCACCGACCAACCTTCTCGTTCTCTCTCCAACATCGTCGCTCGATGGTGATCGCAACGAGGGCAGAAAAGAGCCGTGCACCAATCGAGCACGGTCTTTTTGCAGGATTTTCTTTGTGCCTCGTAATGGAGAGACCGTGCAAACGACGCTCGATGCTCCGAGACTTGGCCCGCGGGATTGTTGCCTGTTGGCTCTCGTTCGAACACCGCTAATTCATCAACGGCTACGGTCAATGGTTTTTCTGACGACGACTCAACGATGTGGATTTTAGGGGTTCCGGCGTTATTTTCGGAAAGGATTCAAAGATTCTTAGGGATTATGCAGATCGAAGGGATTGGAGGTGTATTACTGTAGCTCGCAAAAGAATTCGAACACTTGTATAAACTTTTTCTGTATACATGCATGTACATGTATATGCTATGTTTATAATCTTTTAGGAATACATATTATGCGTGTAATACGAAATATTAAAAAATTATATTATGGCTATAATGTGTCTTAATTATCGTGACTGTATCGATAAGGTAAATGAATGTGAAAATGCACGTAGACGGTCGATTTTTAATCATTGAACAGCCAATAGTAAACCTGACACGAAAGACGCTCTACTCCTTCTCTTTCGTCCTCCTTTTCTTATTAGAAACAAGTTAGGAAGAATAATCGAAGCTTTATAGGACTACCGATACTAAATTATAAAATGTGTGTCAAAAATGTCAAGATGAAAAAGAAGAGTACAACGAAAGAATAAGGACAAGCCTTTATCTGAATATTTTATGGAAAGTTATTCAAATCTTCGAAAGAGCAAAACACAGACGCATCGTAAATCTATAAAATTCTTATGAAAAATACAAACACACCATTCTAGCAATTCTGGTGTTAAATTCTTAATCGTGTCGGGTTTCTCGTCGCAGTTTTCCACCCCATAAAATTGAAATTCCTGTAAACTGAATGTCCCAATGGCAAAACGCAACGGGCGACCACAATTGTATCATAGGAATAGCAAGGATTCCCCAAGACGATTCACTTTGCAGGAACGTTTATTCGGGAACGAAAATTCCCAGCACCGCAATACCAATTAAACAGTGCAAACAGGCTTGAATTTACTGTTCCGGGGATTAGGAAAAAGCACAGAGTGCGAAAGGTCAACAAAGAGCTTTGCCGGACAAATTGCAGCATGAACGTCAATCTGCCAAGTGCCGATAATCGTTCAGGTCGAACATAACTTTCGCAATCCAGTTTGTGGATAAAATATACGCGATCTGGACGCGAGATCGCTTGAATTCTGCTTCTTGATTCGAACCAAGCGGTAGAAACTCAAAGAGCCGAGGGTAGGAGTTCGCCAGAGACGATATAACTGGTAAGAGATGACTTAATAACGGCGCGACCATCGTACACACACGTGCCCACTTGAATTCAAGCTGCAAGATGCTAGCGATGGATTCGACACGAGTTCGAACAGATTTGGACTTCGAGTTGAAAGCTTTTTGGTAAATTTGATAATCATTCTTTGATCAGAAGCTTCTATGGTCACGTTCAATTAACGGCTAATGGAAGCAAATCAATGTGGGAAACTTTTCTGTAATTTTCTAGTAATACGTAAATTAAAATGTAATCTCTTAAAAGGAAAGTAAGCTTATTGGAATCTGTGTGGTAATTTTCACTCTAATTTTAAGACGATGCTGCAAACTATCTTCTTATTTAATGGTAGAACGATCGAGGAACTTTTTACAACATCGTGGTAATATGTAAATTAAAATGTTGTATATGTAAATGTAGGAAGGAAGTGTGCTCATTGGGAAGCTTCATTTAATTAACGTAATTAATCTTTTTTAATGGCAAAACTATCTCACGTGTCGACTATTTTACATAATCCTGATAAAAAGTCTAAGAAACGTGAAATGTTCGCTTTACCGAAGAAACTTTCTAAAAAAGATCTGCAAACATCCAACAGAAACGAACGCTAAAATAAAAACGCAACGTCCCGAAATCCTCCCGTAAAGTGCACAAACGAAAGTCGACCATTTCGAAAAGGAATAACAAACTGACCCTCTAACTCTGAATAAACGCAGTTCGTTGAAACCTTCGAGCACTTAAACTACCCTGAAGCTGGTGGACCGCCATCCCATCGGAACTCGGGTTCATGCTGGCGCGAGAAGAGTGGTCGCAGACTCGAGAAGCTAAAGGCGTCGAGGAACGGAAGGCTACGCAGACGCCTGACACTGGGGCAATATTGAAGCAATAATCTTGGCTTCCTTCCTCTTTCTCCCCGCGTTACAATGTATACCTTTGCTACATGGAGATATTAAACTTACCTGCTGCCTGTGTGACCGCCTCTTTCTGGGTTTGTGTTCGTGTGCGTGATACCGGTGCAGCTATCGTCGATCTTTATCCCCTGTTCCTCGGCCGCGCTGTTAAATAGCCCCCGGGGGAGTATATCGGCCGCGTCCGACGTCGGCTGCCGCACCTGCAATCGATGAATAATAAAATCATACTTTGCGACTGTACTGCAAACTCAGTTCTTCTGTTCTCTTTATTTACTTTTATTCCGCTTAATAGATAGATACAAGATAATTATTTCTACTAATTCTTGGATCTGTTTCTACGGGACGATCGATCGCGTTACAGAGAATGCGGACGATGAGCGATCCACGTTGTCTCAGCTAACAATGAATCGTTAAAATAAGAAGAATGAAATTTTTATATTTTTCACTTTACAATTATTTTATTAATTTAATGAAATTTTCATTATCCACGCGTATTCAAACTCTTACCTCTAACCCATGGTTCCGTGATTTCCAATCTCTAAAAAATATAGTTTGACAATTTTTCCAATCAGAAACAATCGGCAAAGTTTGCTTTTTCTGGAGGTTTGCGAAAAGGGGATTGGATCGTGGCACAAATTGAAAACCGCAAGAGTTTCGCAGGCAGGATTTAAGGGTGGTCGTTTGTTTGTAATTTTAAATTAGCAATTGAATTTTTAGAGATAGGGCGAGACGGGATATACAATGGTGGGGAAAGTAGGATAGAAGCGTGACGAGGAATATTTTTAGAGCTGACGTTTTGGCTCGAGGTACTTGACAGCTGATAGGGCAAGGGTGTTGGGACTTTGATGTTCGAGATGCTTCTGAAGAATGCTTGGAAATGATGGTAATGAAAGCTGTAATTAACGATGCGTGATGAAACTACGTTTCGAGTATTCAGCGTGTGAAAACAGTTTTAACGTTTAATTGATTCGCTGCTATGAAAATATGGTTCTCCTTGAAATTGCACATCTCTTCAACTGGAAATGATTGCAGTTTAGTAATAGTGATTTTAACATACCGTTTACTTTTTTGTACCGTCATCATCATGATACTATAACATTTATTTATATTTAAAAAACCGAAATATGCTTTTTGTGGAAACTTTTTACGAATCCTTGAGTACAGATCAAATATTTACAATAATATCATGGCTCATTTTATGTTGTCTTTTTAAAAGACAGAGTTTACTTATGGTAAATGCCATGTATTATGGATATCAAGGCACTAGACAGGGGAGAAATTCCAAGAACGGACTTGAAATCGTAGAAAACAGGACGTGGAAAACAGAATATCATGCGAATAACGCGGAGAGAGGATACGGACACTTAAAAGGAGCACTTTGCACCTAAGTGTACTATATCAAAGCAGAAGGTACAATAGAATATGAACAAGGGAAGAGGTTGCAAGGCAGAATTGATAAAGAATCACAGAGAAAGTTCAAGTCTTCTTTAGAATGCTAGAATGCGAGAAATGAGAAACATTTATAGTATATGATACAAATATAGTGAAATTCCCACATAGAGGAACATCGGTAAATAAAATACAATGCGTTGACTTCAAAACTATATTCGTTTTAATATTTTGCAATTAAATTATAAACCTCGTTTTATCCAAATCTTTAAACCTAATTTAAATCTCATCTATCACTCGCGATAATTTGATATGTTGCGATAAACATAAAAAATATATAACGTGAAGAGAAGAAGTAAATCTTTAATTTAATTCCGTATAATACATAGCTGGCCATAAGTATAACACTTGTGTCTGGATAAAATGTGAAATTAGTTATAAATTCATTCGTTTGACCGTTCTGTTATATTTTCATAAATCTATCGCTTCGTCCATATCATACGTATCTTATGATGTAAAATATAATTTCTCAGACTATTTCTCAAATTAGAGACTCTCTTACCAATGACATGAAACCACGGCAAATAATTTAGTAAATTCTACGCCGACTGTAAAAGGAACCTTCCAGTCCCTAACATCCACGTGGAAACGTCCTTCGCTTTCAAGATGGAGGTGACAAAAGGATGAAAATTGTCGCCAGAGTAAATCGTGCACATAATAAAGAGGGCGGCTGGCGAGACAGCGAAACGCCATTTCGTCTACGTCGTAGTGGCGGATTTCTCTCATTCAAAATTTACTCGACGGAATAAATGATTTTCATAGAGGATAGCCGGTGGTAAAATTTCTACGAGGGTAAGATAGCTCATTTTCTGGATCATTCATACTAGATCGTTTTCTCGTCGGACCAGAAAAGTATTTTCGTTCTTGTATGAGACATTAAAGGCGTCTCGCAATATATAAATTTTATTATTCTGTGCAAAGTTCATGATTGAATTTTAAGATGTTAAAACGTAGATGACTCGAGCGTTCCTCGCTACATCGATGTTTCCAAATCTACATGCAAAATCAGTCGCATTTGGCCATGATACGAAAGGCAAAGCCTCTTGCCTTGTAAAAAACTAAGCGACCTCTCTGTGAGTTGCACAAGTTGTAATATACAAGAAAATAGAATAGAAGAGGAGGAGAAGGAGGCAAAGGAACGTCGCAACGATTTTCGACAAGTTATTCCAGAGGAGAACGACCAGCAGCAATGACCTAAAATTGCGTGCCATTGGTACGAGAGTTTTTCATACGAAAATAAATTCTCTTCTGTTATTCGTATGCATGAATGTGCACGCGGTTTCGAGCCAGGACTATCAACTTAATTCAGCCTTAAATTCTCGGCCCACTTGGCTTTAGCTTGTATATAAGAGAGCCGCGTGCCAACTGCCGGGAAACTCTATCGTCTACTCGGTCGTGACAATGTGCATGGAAATGTGGACAAGCTCGATGCTGCCTAATCGCCGACTAGCTTCAGCCGCCTCGGGATTTCCTTTATATTTCGAGTCCTCGCGACGATCTGCCTGGATTGCTCTAACTGGTACACGAAACTACGACACCGAAATAGCTGCAGTATGCCTCCTTCCTCTAATTTTCGCGTTTAAATGCGGTTTGGGTGAATTTTGAATGACGAAGTTTCAGGAATATATTAGTCTAATCAGTTTAGAATTATGTTAATTTGTAATGTTCACTATTTCATTATTTCCGTTCCTCTTTTAGATAGAATCAGTATAATGGTTTTAAATGTGAGGCGGTTTAAGTTGAGATAAACACCAACTGGAAATATTATACTTAATCAAATATTTTTTAATTGTCTGTCAAACTTGCCTGATAAATGATGTATCCCAATTAATGCTATGTTCATTATTTGGTCAATTAAAGAAGTTTAACGTTAAGCGAATAATTGTGAGAATAATAGATTGAGAAGCAGGTTGTTTGAGCAAATAATCAGTTTACCTGTTAATTGAAAATTTGTTCGTGAAATAACATGTAATAAAACTAGCGAACGTTAATCGAAACGAGCGTAGATAGTAACAGGTGTAGCGAGCGTATAACAGTATTAGTAAGAAACAAACACACTGCATATTCGTAAATTCTATCAAAAGCAAATAAACATACTAGCATATAACGAATCATTTGTTTCGTGGAATAACAGATAAATCATTTAATTTGAAATAAAGCGACTTAGTTTTTATGTAAACTCCAGCATGAAACATTTATACTATTTCAAGAATTGATTATTTCTCAAATAAGATTAAAAAGTAATTTTACAACAATATTATTCGAAAATTTCTTAAAAAGCAATTCTGTTCTAAATTACGATCTTGTAAACGTTTCAATCTTCCTCCCATTTCTTCTATTCCTTAAAACACAATTCTGTTCCAAATTACAATGTCTTAAACGTTTCAATCTGAGACCAGGTCGATCATAGCCCAACATCCTCTCGTACATCTGCAAGCTTCTCCCAGACACCGTCATCGTGGACATCCGACGACGTCGTTGCGGTAATCGATGTACTCTTGACGTTTCCGAGCGTCTTCGACGCTCCATTATCGTGTCACGTTCGTCGTCTATTCGATTGCTTGTAGGAAATTCCAACGACCCAGAATCCGGCACAGGTCGCGTGACCTACATGCTCGCAGAAAGGATTCCTAGGAATGTGTGAGTGATCACCAAACCTCCTTCGATCTCTCTCTCTCTCTCTTTCTCTCTCCGTATCTGCCT
Organism: Bombus terrestris; assembly: GCF_910591885.1. Lineage (NCBI taxonomy): Eukaryota > Metazoa > Arthropoda > Insecta > Hymenoptera > Apidae > Bombus > Bombus terrestris. The sequence continues at coordinate 7,893,298 of NC_063278.1, forward strand.
CTGTCTCTGTGTCTTTCCTTCGTTTCCTGCGTCGCCAGGGTGGGTACGAATATATATTGGAGACGACTACCCTGATTTCCACTGGGTTGGAAATCTCCTCTTAGTCCACTATGTCATCGAGATTACCCTATCCACTTTCACGCCGCCACCCCGACGGAATGTCGATTTTCATTTAGACATTCCTTATTTTCAACAGCGGGAAATTTAATTCCGTTTACGTGTCGCGAATATCGATATACCGCGGGGAACGAGCGCGTGGACGCGTTTTCGCCCACGGGAACGCGCTCGTCCCCGTTTCTCCTCCATCCTCTCTTTATTCTGTCGCATGAAACGTCTCGTAAAAAAAGGTGGACGACCTTCTTTCTTCGTTTTTCTTTTTCTTTCTTTTTCTTTTTTTCGTGGCAGCCGGTGGATAATCTGAGCGTAGCGTGAACGAGATTTGTATTCTATAGAAGCTTGCGGGAGTTTTGGATTACTTGGGAGTTCGCGGTTTTCATTGACCATTTTGGTAGCAGAAACAATGAGTTTGTGGCTTTTTAAGAAATTGAAAAGAATTTTCTTCGTTCGTTTGGTTCCATCTGTTATAACGTAAGAAGGGGAAGGATGCTTTGAACGAAGAAGAATAATGTTTATGTCTGAAGATTGCAGGAGAAAACTATGATAAGTATATTTCTGTTGGTTTTCTGATTTTACTACGAAATTATAATTGAAAGGACGAATTTTAATATAATTGAAAATGAAAACAACCTGTCGGGTCCAAAGATGTAGGTCTTTTAAAAAGAGCTTCATTGCTTGTATTTAACAATTATTATATGCTTTGAATACTATTTTCTCATCAAATATATGTCTCCAAATATAAATATCTCATAATTTCTATGTAAAATCTAGATTTGTTTCAAATTCGACCAATGTAATTATAACAGTCGTGTCTCATTACAGTGCCAATGAAACTTCAAAATGCTTTATATAACCAACACATTATGGTTATAAAACTTCTGAAATATTTTCGCGAGCCAGTGTATATTTCGTTCTGTCAATCCTTCAAATCTTTTCAATGCAATCACGCGCCAACCATTTCCATAAATAAATAATAAAACATAAAAATCTTTAAAAATATAGGAGAACTCGAACGCGGATGGAAACCCAAGAGACGTGACAGGGTTAAACCCAGCATCGGTACATTACTAACGTACCACGTCCCTCCGACACTGTTGGTAAATGTAATTTTTAATAAACTTCTCGACACCTCGTCGTCTGAGAAATATCACGATGGCACATAACACCTCGGCAGGTCTGCGAGCTATCGGTAGCCATTATCGTTAACACGGCCGCGTGTTCCGTCGACAGCGATTCGATTACTCGTGGGAAATTCCGTCGACCCAGAAATCGTATCGACAAGCTTCGCGTGACCTCGATGCAGACTCGCGAACGTGGATGAACACGAAGGGCGACGAAGACGAAGAAGGTGGGAGGCAACGAGGCACCAGAAATTCGCGAACCGATCGAAACGAAAGAAATACATGGAACTGGTTACTGTGATTTCCCACGTGTCACCCAGGCCTCGGCTGTTTCCTCTCGCCACGTCAGCCGGAATTACGAATTCGATTTCAGCCCATCTTCGCTTCGTCGTGTATCGGCGACGGGTGCATCGCCACGGAACCAGAAGCGACGACGAATCGAAGAGGCGTCCAGAGACGTCCTTGGAATTCCTCTTGGAATTTTCTTTTACAACCACTAACGTGGGCTTCAGGTCGATGTTGTGTACCTTCTAACTATTTCGCAGACTATGCCAGCTTTCGAAGGTTGATAGTTGGATCTCGTTATTTGGATTTCGCTTGGCAATTCGGATGTTTGACGAGGTAAAGGAAACGTGGGTTTTATTATTCGGAGGCTCTAGGATTTTGGTGCATTCGTTAGTTTTTAGAGTAGAAGAGTTTTTAGCAGTGAAAATTCACTTCTTTAGGACAATTATCAAATTTAAATATCGTGTAGTATATTTAAATAAATAGTTACATATTAAACACTTAACTCTAAATATTTTATTTAAAAAATGGAGCATCCACCTACCATTTTAAAGCAAAGCTCTAAGAGGATGTGATATTAGCGCTCTAACTTATAAATTTCACTCGCGAATCCTGTAAAATTACATCGTTGCACTAACAATAATTTTTACGAAGACTCAGAGAAGCAGCACGACCATGCTTCACAGTAATCTGGTCGCGTATAATCACGAGGAAGATGGGAAGGAGAGAGAGAAGCGCGAGAGGGTCGAGGTGATGAATCGAGAGAGACCGGGGTGGCAAGGAGCGTGGAGCAACTACAACATAATTCAAAATCTCATTAGACCGCCGCCATGAAGTACAATTTTTTGCCCATTACACTGGATACGGAGCACGTAAGAAGGACGTCGCTGAAAAAGGCTCGCTTCCGCCCCTTCGCGATGTGTCCTTCCCGTACGAGGTAAATCAGTTCTGCTGTATCGAGATACCTTCTTTCGGTTGTTCAATTCATGCATTCGACCTTCGTTTCGCAAAATTATCAGGTCATCTTCGTAATGAACGAGGAATAAAGCTTCGTGAAAGGGAAAGAAACGAACTGCCGGCGTGAAAATGGTACTTTGTGGGTCAGCGGATATTTTTTGCCTGCTCACTTGGTTTAGGTTTTTACGAGAATGTAATGAAAGCAGGAAGCAGATGGACGTTTTCTTAGACCACTTTTATAATCGAAGGGATACGTTTTAACGTAGTTTAAAGGATATTATATATCCTGCTCTTGTTGTAATAAAGGGACAACATTTCTTGTTAAGTGCATCATTCAGGCTACGGTGAATTATGTATCTCCGAGCTTTTACAAAATAATTCATCCTCTACGTATTTGGAATTTAAATTGAATACATTACATCAAATTTTAGTAATTTTATTAAATTGTATTACTCTAATTTCTCAAACAAAAATTAACGATATATATGAATAGTATTGGCAAAAATTGTGCAATAGATACGAAAATCATTATACAATCATCTTTCTGAAAGAATAACTGAATATATATATATATATAGGAACAAGTAATCTACAGTAAAGAGAATAGCGTGATACAGCGTTAATCCGACCACCCGTAGCACTCAATTTTCTCATTTTTCCCTTTTTTATATCCCTATTTATTTCCCTCAACTTACAGTCCCTAGCTCGAGTAATCCACAGTAAGTAGAATAGTGTGATACTAATCAGGCCACCGAAACTCAATTTTCTTTTTTTGTCCACTTATTTCGTTTAACAACAGCCCGTAGCTCGAGCGATCCACTGCAAGTAGAACGGCGCGATACTAGTCAGACCATCCAAAACACTCAATTTCTCCATTCTTTCCTAGCTACTTACATCGACAACCCTTAGCTCCATTCGTTATTACAAAAATTCCATGATCATTCTCGCTTATTAATTCGCCGTTGGTGTCAGCCAAGGAAATTAACTTCAGGGGCGAAGTGGTACGGGTGCATCGATCAAACAGGCGCGCCGCTTCGAAAACATCGCCGAACCTTTTCCGAACGCGCCGCTCCGATAGAGATTCCGCTAATTAATTTAACTTTCACAGTTTTCCGGCCGCGAGGATGGTAAGGGGGCGGGGCGAGTCTACAAGCCAGCCAACGGAACTTCCAGCGTCGATTTACGACGCGGCGTGTTCACGCCGCCCGACACGGGGGTGGCTCGACCGCCGCCAACTTGCACCGTTTCTTCTTGCCCTCACTCACACCCTCCCGACCTCGTTCGACCCTTTTGGCGGCGTAGAGGAGACGGTGCGAGAGTTTGGACAACTTTTGGCCGCATTGTTGTGGCGATCACGACGTACGACTTGGCAGAGCATCCCCCTTTGAATGGGACGCGTTCGAGAACCGACGAAGAAAGCGATGAGCCGTGCGTAAGGGTGGCCGGCGCCGATACACAATATGCGTGCAAGCAACGCTGCATCCCTTCCTGTCGAGGAATTGCCCGGTAACTTTCCAGCTACCCTCTCCGTGGGATGAAAACAATAGCCAGGAGAAAGCAGGGGAAGATAGTTGAAAGACGATCTCGGTGGAAGGTTGTACGATACAGTACACGGTGATTTACAGTACTCGGTGTTTGTTCTGTGTGCGAGATGGTTGTAAAGGTAGTCCAACGGCTGGTGTATCGAGGATGCTCGAATTTGTAGAGATTATTAGAAAGTTTGTTATTTAGGAGCTGCTGCGCGGTTCTTTGTCGTCGAGTAATGGCCTGTTTCGATTCGTCGATTTTTAACTCCTTGTCTTGTAGCATCGTGGGAAAGTTTTGCCAACTACGAACAATATGAGTAGCATAGTAGAGGCTGAAATTAATGGAATTTATTTTGTATATTCAATGTATCGTAGTTAAATAACTTTAGCTTAGCTTGCAAAAGGTATTATATGCAACGCGCAATCGTAAATTAACTCTCGAACGTGTTACAATATTACATGCTAACGTGGTGGAGATTACATAAACAATTTTATTTCTTAAGTGTAAGAAATGTTTTCATTTAAGTCTTCGTTTCATCCTCATTCTCGTGACAAGAATGATCTACATTTCACTGGACGAGGGTTAAATCGCGAGGAAAATTAAGGTATTAATTAAAGTACGGACTTTTCAAATTAATTATCCAGACGAAACTTCACCCTCGAATTTCAAAATTCTTCTACACGTTTCTAATCTAAAGAACAGTAAATTCTTCTAGAATTTGCTGACTAAATATTTATCACCATTTTGCATTAAATAATTTTCCTAACCAAGCGAAATCGAATGGAAGAAATCAGTGGCATTCGAACCCACGAAGATGAAACTCGAGGGCGATCGTGCGGTAAGAGGACCGATTAAATTAGACGAAATGGCCATTAAAAAGGTGGCCAGTAATCCAATAATAAATTTGACCGGTAACTAGCCTCGTTTAGTAAGAGAAAAGGGGGAGAGAGAGAGAGAGAGAGAGAGAAGGAGATAAAAGAAAAATAAGAAGAAGGAAATTAACGCGAAACGTATGAGCGTTCTTCTCGCCGGAAACGTCTTTAACGTGCATTACTTCCTATAAGTTACAGCGCGATAAATTTCGTCACGGGAAAGGAAAAAAAAATTTTCCGAGCATCTCGGAAGAATTACCAGCGTCCTAAATCATGACGCCGAAGCGAGCAGGAAGGAGCTTTACGAGCGGAACCAGGAATCGCGATCGTCATTCAACGCGATTGCCAAAGAGCAATACAGTTTCTTCGGGTCACAATTTTTTTATGAAACTCTGGATTTACTTCGCTGAAATTGCTCGTTCAAGTTAAAATAAACTAAGATTTTATTGAATTTAAACTACATACAATAGTTGCGACTGAATGTATACAGGCAGGTTTATTATTCTGAACGTTACGAATAAGATTTATAGTTTATGAAAATATGTAGAATTTTAAAATGAAAATAATTAGAAGAATTATTTTCTTTGTCACAATATTTACTTTTCCCGGAAAACTTGCTGGACATCTGACATTTTCAATCTCGTTAGCATCGAATTCTTCTATTTCTTATATAAACAAACTTTTTAATGTTTTAAGATATTTAATATGCCGCATTGAAACGCAAACCATGTATACTAATAAGAATGTTAACTTTACAAAAATAGAACTAAATCGAGAGTGATACGATATACATATGAAAATGAAAGGAAAATACGTATAAAATAAAATGATACGATATATGTGTATTCACCCAATCAAAATCACCTAATCCATTGATTCTAAAAAAAAGTCAAGATACTTACAAATACTTTCTACCACAAGTATAATAGATCCCTCAGAGAAGCTCGTTACACGCGTGGATTGCGATCTTTGCGTAAAACGTAAGTCTCGTTTGGGGATGCACAGCGATGCGTTAAGGGAGGCAACAAGGCGGGGTTGGTTGGTGAGAGAAAGTAGTCGAAGCGCGATGGAAGGGAGTAGGAGTTGAAGAAGAAGAAGAGCGGAAAGAAGGCTCGGGGTGTTTTGCCGTGACGCGTTCAAGAGGAGCAGTAGCAGGAGAAACTGGCTGTAAAGACGAATGAAAGAGGCACGCATGCAACGACCGTTGCGTCGTTCCGTTTTCCTGTCTTCGTTCGCGCTTCTTTTTCCTCTTCTTGTTTCCTTACGAGCGGAGATAAGCGTTTCGTTAATTGCTCCACTATTTACGCCGACTCTCCTCCGGTCGAGTCTTCATTACGTCGCGCACGGGATCTCGTTAATTAATTCCCGGCTGAACGAGCCCACCCTCCGGCGTCGTTAATGCTCCCTCCCCCAGGAGCTACTGGTTCTGCCTCGTATCGTCAGTGATGCTGTTTTGAGAATTTTACTCTGGCCAACTGGCGGTCAACGATCGACTATCGTCAATGGTATCGAAAGAAATTGTATGAAAAATGGATAGGTACAAGTATTTTATTATGTGCAAGTTAACACATGCGTGTGCTTTCTATGTAAAGTTAATTGAATATAAATATTCATAGTTAAGAGAAATAATTTTCAGTTTCACTGTCGACGTTATATACTAATAATTGCTATTTCTATGTTAATTTTAATTTGTATCGCATATCTGAGTCGGTATCGCATGTACACATGTGTATGTATGGTAAAAATACGTACGGATTTGTACACAGTGAATATGTTAATCAACCTTGTGCAAATGGAGGTTTTACATAAATTCCTTTTCCCAAATGCTTAGGTCGCTCTATCGAAAGAATTTCTGTAAACGTTTCAAACATGTGTCATGAATGGCGCATAAACCCTGTGAAAGAGCAGTTCGCTACTCGGGAAGGGTAGCAATAACGTTTCAGTAGGATGAAAATATTGGCACTTTGATTTGGAACTTTATTAAATAACAGGGATATATAGGGGCGGATATTTAGGTTGGCCCGTCATGCGTTGCGAAGATATGAGCCCCAATTGCCAGTAATTTTTGCAGTGTACGGGTTGCTCGATTCTTGGCGAGTTTTATACCGTATGAAAAGATCCGGGCTGGCTGCTGGTGGAAGCACGCGATACCCGAAGGGCCGATAAACTGCCGTCGAATATTCCGGTGTGTCAATAAACGTGTAATCGAAACGCAAATGGGATACAAAGTCCTCTTTTACAAGTGTCCTTCTCTCTCTCTCTTTCTCTTTTCCTTTTTATCTATCTTTCGCGAGGGATGAAAGATACGCGGCAATAACTTTGTTTGACTGAAATATCTGCTGATATTAAAAAATGTGGTTCGTAAAAGTTGCATGGATATCAGGGGGGCTGCGATACCGTGGCAATAACTTGTTTTAAAATGAAACGCTGCGCTGTTTTATGCTCACCGCGATAGCAAATACTTAGATACTTTATGACTTTATTGTGCGCTGTGTATCAGGTGAACAACGTTATTTCTCCATTTTGCATACTTTCAACGATACAAAGGGACTATTCGAAAAATCAGTAACCTTATAAAAAATTCCATTCAGAAATTCTCTGTTATTAATCTATCCCAGAACGGTATTCAATGTAATCGTTGCAAACTAGTTATTCCAAAATATCTTAAAAAATTATTCCTCCGAAATTATTAAAAATTAATAACTTTCCGAAAAATGTTGTTTAAACTATGTTTTTCTTTTAATCTATCTCAGAAATTATTCGAACTTAGCCACTACAAAATAATTAGATTTTCTTTTAAAGTTCGTTCAAAATCAAATAATCTTTCAAAAAGAAAATTATATTCAGAGGCTCTTTGTTAATAATTTATCCCAAGTAACTATTAAATATAACCGTTGCAAAATAATAATTAAAAGATCTTCCAAAGGTGACTATAAAACAACAGGCTCATAAAATCCTCTAATAACAAGAAACCCAAGCTCGTCAAGCAAGAAGCGTTCAAACACCCTTATCCGAGCCAGTTTTTCTAGTCTCTGTCAAACAAGGATGATCTACTAGCTTCGTTAATGGGTCGCCATCTGTCGCCACGTATTTCCTCCGGTAAAAAGCTCTCGATGACTTGTTGGTCCCGTGTTCGAAAGGTTAATCGCGATACTATGATTCTCGCTAAAATTGACAGCTGGCATTCAAGTAAGAAAGGAGGGAAAAAGATGGGAAACGAATCTCCGTGGATCAAGTAATGTATTTTACATTCAGTGGTATCGCGTTTTATTACGAGCTGCATGCAGACAGATTTGGTTGTATTCGCGGCAGAGGAAAAAATAGAGAACAACGCCGCGAAGGAAATTAACTCGGATAAAATTGTAGGCGAAATCCGAGACGAACGTCTCCGAAGGAAAATAACCGGGAAAAACGTGTCCCGACGCGGCCGCTGGCAACTTCCAGGGTAATCTCACTCGAATCATCAAGGAGTGTTTCTTAAGCTGACACGAAAGCATGCCGCTCTCAAGCTCGTGAAAACTCCCCAGCCTTCATTACGCGTCTTCTTTCGCTGTTTTTGTGACTCGTCTTCACGAGGGTTCGTGTTTAAAATTCCTATCAGCCAGAATTGGATGGGGATGAAATTAGAACTCGACAACCACCAATCAAAATGAACTATATCATTTCTTCGTTTGGTTCTTCTTGAAGATAACGAAGGAAGTTGTATGGCTTTGAAAAGTTTCCTATTTTTGACTCCAGTCTCGAGTTGCAATCGCGTTTTAAAGGAATCTTTGGATGAGTTTGTTATTGTGGGGATCGGTGTGCTGGTTAATTGCGACGAGTGAAATAATGAGCTGCATTTACAACTTTATAAGTGAACTTAAGAAGGGAAGGAAAGAATGAGAAAGAAAAAGGAAAAAGAAAAAGTACTGAAAAAGCGAAAAATGAAGATAGAAGAAGGAGGCCACTAAAGAACGTTAAATTTCTCTTCCTAAAATTCCACAGTTGCAACTTATTGCCAGAAGACATACGAGTAGAGTGGCTGTACAAACGAACACCAGGAGGTACGATTTAAAAATGTTAAAAGCCCCAAACGACGCGCAGCAGGCAAAATAAAATTAAACGAAACCCAACTTGAAAATAGAAATAGAGCGCGGTGTCGCAGCTTGCGAAAGGGAAAGGGCTACCCCTAGGGACGGTGGTACGTATCGCTAGTGCCTCTAACCATTCGAGTTCTATATAACTTTCTCTGCCACCACTCCTACATTTTGTACCTTTCATTTACAATTTTCGTAAATGTGTTCGACTGGACGGATGTACTGGCTTCTTTAAACAGTCTCGACAAATCTCTGGTACTTGAAATACACGCGTAGCAATATCGATGCTACGATGGAAAAATAGTTTGTTTCTGATTAACAAATGGCTTCGCAGGGGACAAGACGAGATAAGCGAGAAGATAAGATAAGCCATAAACAGAGGAACTGTTACTTCAGATGAATCGCTGGAGGCTTGTCACATGAAACGATTTCAGATAGGGATCTCATTAAGATAAAAGACTTTGTTTACTGAATAAAGCGTTTCATTCGTCTGGATATCATAAAATTATTCAAATCATTTATTTTACTCGTGGATTTTATTACTTTGAGCTGGTAAAATGAAATTCTAATAACATCACGTAGAAAATTTAAATATCATCGAAACGATAATCCGTTGGCGATTTATTAAAATTTATATTCTTAACATTTATACTCTACGAATTGTTTTTTAAATATGCCATTATATTATTAATACTAATGAAAATGCTTGTGTTTGTGTTCTCAACAGAATTAAGAATTTTAGAGAACGCACGTAAATCCACGGTTAACCATAGAAGCAGTTAGTGTTTCGTATAACGAGCGCTTAAAAAATCGGCCATCCTGGTAGCAAGCCGATCGTGGTCGATTTTCGAAGCAGGAAAATAACTTATCTATTCGTAACTTCCGCGGGTTTCCACTTGCCTGCGTGCTTGAAATATGTGCCGTATAGAATGGATCCGGGAAAACAGCGACCGGCATGCAGCAGCGAAGAATAATGGCAGGCTGTCACAATACTCCACAAACCGTTACGCTCCTATCGATGGATCGTAGGAAGAATTCAGGTTTTTATTCGATACGATTGAAAGCTACGTAGAGCACTTGCCACAAGACGAATCCGTCAAAATCGACTGATTTTCTTCCGGCTTTATGTTTCTGTTCGAATATACTCGATAGGGACTTTGATCGATCATAAAAGTCGGGAGAAGGAAATGTTATTAAAAAAGAGAATACAAATTGATAATTACGCAAATAATGATAAAAATAACTAGCAATAGAACTCGGTATCAAAAATAAGAATATTAAAAGAAAATTACGTCGAGATACTTGGTAAGTGGAATAAGTCAATCATTGCTCAGACATAGACCAGTATATTCTACTTTATATGTACAATTGATGAAAATAAATTACTAGTCACATACATCATAGTAAAAATAATTAGCGATATAGTTAAGACTTAAAAGAAGCACCGAGATACGTATTAAGTGAAATAAGTCGGCCAACTTTTAATATTTCATGTACATCTTTCTCAAATTTTTAATAGATGCGTTCAAAATTTGCTCTTTGATTATGAATAGAAATTAATAAATAACAACAGTAAGCTTAAAAGTACAGAAGACCAAAGGCTAACTGTCAGCTCAAAGGCAAATATCAGAGTAAACAAACAATATAAAGCCATAATCTAAATTATCCACAGATACTCTATAAGAATAAAGTTCCGCTGTTCTAAATTTCAGTGTCGTTCATCCATCATTCTAAACGCGATATTCAAGTTCCACAGTTTCGTCGCTCATTAGAGCTACACAATTATATCTCGACCGAGCTACCTAGTGAAATAAATTCTTTCCAAAGCAACGCTATTCGATAACAGTAACGCAAATACCTGCTGTCGTTGCTACGGCAAAACGCGGGGTAGGGTGAATAAAAAAAGAAAAAAAGAAGAAAAATAGGGGGAAAAATACAGAGGGGAGAAAAAGAGAGAACGATAGGCTTTCGCATCCGGACCGCCGGAAGCTGATATAGGCGCAGTCGCGGTCACCTCCACCTCTTCAATGCATAGTGGCAGAGGTTTGCACCCTCCAATGAAAATTTCCTTCTATCACAGCCTTTTTTTCCTACACTATTTTCAAATGCTGTTTGGCCGGTTCGCAATCGCCAGAGAATTTTCTTCGGTCATTTTTCATCCGATGATCTTCGCGCGTTTCAGGTTAGCTTGTTCACACAGTATCGTATCGTATTGTACCGCTCGAACGTTGTCCGGTCACGAAATAAGCGATATATTACAAAAACAAGCGATGCTATTTGACTATTGGAAAATTCAAACGATTCGGTCCTTCGAAACGCGGGATATTGTTTGCAGCGAAAACTCGCCAGTGGCGAGTTTCGTTTCATCGTAACATGCGACGAGAGTGCGTGCGAATCGAACGAAACCGACTTTGATTACGATACCGAATCCTCTATTTACAGTTTTTACCACGGCATCGACCAATCGGAAAATGAAAAATAATTATTGACCATAGAGATACTGAAATTGTTAGAATGCCAGATTTCATATTTTTCGCTTTTACAGAAAATACGCTGCTGTTTTTGATAAAATTGGTGGTGAGTTTCATTGGTATAGAAACATGGTTATATACTAACATTTCTTGTCAATTTTGTTGTAAAATATATTGTTATAAAAATTAGCTAACCATAGTTTTCTAGAGCGTTATTCGAGAGCTGTTCTACGAATGTTTTCTACACTTATTGTATTTATTTATGTTTGTTACATCATCTCGATTATAATCATCAATCAATAATTACGAATTATGAATTGATAGTTTACTATTAATGTATAAAAGTAAAATATGTTTGCTGCAAATATTGCTCATTTCTTAACTAATTTGTCTAACTAAAGGAAGAAATAAGAACAGTTGAAAGAATAGAATAATTTAATATTTACATTTCTTGGACTTTTCATTTAGTTTTATACGCCACTCATTTTTTAAAATGCGAATTATATATTACTCCTATATATCAGGAAACATTACAATAAACAACAATTTCTATATTTCTTCCTTGACGATGCTTTAGGACCAAGACTTAACAACAAGGATAAATTTATACTCCGTTGGTATAGCTGGCTAATTACGCCACGACCATTAAAAGTGGATACATTCGACCCACGAGATCTCTTAACCTGCCCGCTTCGCGGTACCCTGGGGATGGTTAAAAAATATAATACGCTAAAGCCGCGCATCGACGCAAATTTCAGTTTCGCATTGTCCCGCTCTAATTCGCATTGTCTTCCGCGTTAATTCTATGTCAAACGACTCTCTCCTAATGAACTCACAAATTTTCGAAATTTCATATCATAAAAATACTTTTCTTCTTCTTTCTTTCATCTCTTTTCCGTTTGTTGAAATTCAAACGAAAATTTCTAGCCGACAATTGGTTGTTTCACGATATTATATATCGCGCTTTAACGCGTTTTTTCACTTTGCTATTAACGGATCAAATTCCGACATGCATTCCAAAAAAAAAAAGAAAAAAAAGAGAGACGGAACCTGAACGCTGTAAACGAATATGTGTTTACTTCATGTTTGTACGCAAACAACATCTCGTAAATACAATTCGCGAGAAAAATATACATCAAACTGTCTGCAAATACAACCGATAAAGCAATTAGTAAAGCGTTTGTATTGCGATATCGCTTGATTAATTAATTAATTCTTTCAAAGATACATGTTAAGAAAACTAGGTTTTTTGAGATTTCATTCTGCACATATTGTCAAATTATCTCGAAATTTTCATCACGAAGAATTGCAAATATTTAACTTTTCAGTCTCACCTGTCGTTTCACAATTTCCCTGTAGCAGATTATTTTATATTTGGTTAAATCACGACTGTCATCCGATGTAACAAATCAGTAGATTGATCACGTGCTTAAGTTAAAAACTAAAAACTGTACTTCTGCAGGGCAAAAAATATCAAGGAACGGTGCAACGAAAATCTTCGACACGTCAAAATTCTACGATATCCGCAAACTCCAAACACAATTCTACATATCCCCTTTCTAATAAATCAAAAACGTTAAACCAAGAATCATGCATGGTTCGATACGAAACCTAATCCCGTTGATATCGCCTGGAAAACTGGATCCAACTATCTCTTAACTCAACCGGCCAATACCTGGCAACGATTCGCCGGCGTCGATCGAATTCGATCTAAGCGGCGGAATTTGCTAATCCTGCGTGATCGAGCGGGCCGACGCGACGACCGTAAAACCGGACGAATGCAAATCAGTTTCGAGGCGGGGTCGAGGAACTAAAACCGAACGAATTCCTCTCGGAAGGTTCGTCGATTATCGAGGAACGGTGGAGCTGGAGTGGAGTGGAAAAGGGCACTTTTAACTCGACGAAATCCTGCGCGATTGAACGAGTGCTTTGCTTCGGGATCTATCACTTTACATTGGAGAAACAGTGACAGCGGGAAATAGCGAGGAAGAGAAAGGAACACAATCGAAGAGGAGTGAATCGTGCAGTTAGTAGCAACGCGTGTACTTGCGTGCGTTTGTATACGTTTGACTATGCGTATATGCGTTTGTATACACGGTGACTAGATCAACATATATACAATATTGAAGCGTGTATAACAAATTTATAGTTTTATTTGAAAGAATAGAGGTGATTTAAGAATTTTTAAAATCACTTTCAAAATGGATGAAATTGATACAGTAAGTCACACAAGTATTCGTACCCTTGCAATTATTGAATCCAAATGATTAACATTTTTTAACAATAATATATACCCTGCAATATTCATCAGTGGTAATATGTAGTAGTATAATTACTATTTTAATTAATATGTAATTTGCTGAAAAATAGTAATTCGTTATAACATTTAAAGGGAATTTGGAAGAATACTTCTGCGACTCACTGTTTAATTTCGTTCAATAAAGTTCTTCTGCATCTTCTACCGTTCCAGAGTTACAGATTGTTCCAATTGGAATACCCTGTACATATACACATACAGAGATACACTTATACAAACAACATACGAATATCTAAATACATTGAAACATAATATACAAACATGCACAATACTACTGACTGTAGGATGATTATACGTTTGTATGTATTTACTCGTGTGCGTGCTGGCTGCAGTTTACAGCCGCTCTTTACGTCAAGGGCCAAGATATTTTATCGTCATTCGCCTCGTCCCTTCCACGATACGTTCTCTATCTTCCATTCCCCTATTCTTGTCTTTCCTATATATACGATATACTATATACGATAGCCACGACTCTTGATTGGGTGCACATTCGCCTAACTTTGTCGTCCCCTAGTCGCATTATGGTAATTCCGCTATCGCGCCGTGCATCTTCCGATTAAACACTCGAACGGCCACTCCGTATCCCGTGAATTTTAATATTTCTTTCTGGCTCATGGCTGTTCCAAGGGAAAATATTACCTTCGCCGGCGAATACGTATGGCTATTTGTTAGAATCTCGATATGTGTTCGGGAATAGAACCCGGAATGGGATTTCTCAGATTTTCCACCTTGAGACCGTTAATCGACTCGTATTTCACCGGGTCGTGCCGTGAAAACATGGAAGACAGTCGAATATTGTTTCTCGCGGGGCGATGAAGTATTATTATTATTTCTGTTAGATTTTTATTGCATACAGGATAAGGACGATAATGAAAAAGGGGAATAACGTATAATGGTAAAACTAAGTTCTTTTTCAATATACAGAACAATATCTAGAAATGTTACAGGCAAACAACGACCCATAAAATGTAAAATAAAATGATAAATGAATAAAATAAATGATTAATAGCTTTACACGTTTGATAACGATACGATAAAAATATAATTTTCTCTCTAGTCGATCAGATATTCTGCCAAACTGTCATTTGAATTACATGTTACTCTCAATTCTATCTGATAAACAGAATTTTAGCTTATACATAATAAACAGAGAATTTTCTATGATGACTGTTGGAATATTTTCGCTAACCACTGTATATTTGCCTCACGTCACAAAACTCCTATCTCTTCCGCACTAATAACCATCGAACTAATCGACAAATAATCGCCAAATCGATGGCCGCAAAGCAGTCAAATTTTTTAATTCAACAGTTGTACATATCAGTCGATAAATGACAATAATAGGAACGAGCACGACATTACCGCAACGAAACGCAATTTCTCGCTGACGTTATTGCCATAAATTTATCCTGACACCTGTACAATCCAGATTTCAAATTTCCGCAGCCATAATGGAAAATCATCCTAGTTTTCATTTAGTTTCTCGGTGGAAATACGCTCGATGCGACAAAGGCTGAGACAGATAACATAGAAAATTGAAAAACTTTGTACGCTCGTCTAAATACCACAGACTATACTCTCGTTTGAAGAGGGAAGCGGAAATAAGGAGAATTTCCTCTACCGATGGACTCCAATTTTTCTGTTATCATAGAAGAATAATTGGAAGATTTGTGTACACACGAATCTCGTGGAAAAATTTTCTATCCGAGAAATGGAAGAGAAATGTTCTAAGAAGTAATGGACCTTTCTTTAAATTTACGATGAAGAAGGGGAATTTATTTTAGTATAGTTTCAATCGTCTATTTACATATACTAAGTGGGTGTTCGTAAAGTTGGCGTCGCGTTACATGGCTTACAGTGGAGTACGGTATAATGTTAATTTTCTATAGCGTCAGACAATCCATTAAACTCGATTGAAACTCTGAAACTTCGCAAAGCGTTTAGGATCGACTTCGACGAAGCATAGTCTTCTATAGACACCAAGTATACGGGTCTAGAAATTACTAGGATACGATACCATTAATAGAAGTGTTATATGATCGAAATATTTAAAAGTCCTGATAAAATTAGTATTTCTACTTAAGACGACTTCATAATGCTCATTTCTGATGGCCACATCCTTTTACCAATTAAATATACTCTTAACATATATCATAAACTTTTAACAAATAACCTAAATATGATAATTTCAATTTCAATCCCATATTCTACCTATACCTCTTCATCTACTGGTTTACCTTTTTAATTTTTCTAATGTAATTTTTTATCAATTTGTATTCCAGCGATGTCTTAAGCAATTTTATGACTACATAATTACACAATCCAGACTAACTTTTATTAAATAATAATCTACTACTATTTAATTATTTCTATGTAATACTCCATGCAATCTTCAGCTGTTTTGTAATTACGTAACACGAGAACCAAACTCTTGTCGCAAATTTCTCAGACCCAATCCCAAATATTCTCGCGAATCCAACTTCCCGATGCGGAAACTTTCGGAATCCTCTCTGAGGTAGCTCCCAAAGCGAAGGTCAAACCTAATCTCGAGGACAGCTCATCAACCAGTTCATCCCTGACTATACAGGCATCAAACGCGGCCAGACGAGACGATTTCCAGCCAGCATGTCGCTTTCCGTTCGCATCACGGGCCACGATTACCGAGACGAGGTCATCGCGATGCATATTCATGAAGGCGTTGGGCATACTCAAAGGAGACTAGCGAACGAGCCAGACTAACCACGAAGAAGAAACTACGAGAACAAAGCAGTGGTGAAAAACCAGAAATAAATCCATGTAGGTTGGTAGCGACAGAAACGAAGAAACCAAGAAAAGAGAAATGTAGATAAGAGAGGGAAAGAAAAATGGGATGAAGAAGGTTGATGGAAGTACGGGGAGAAAAAAGAGCAGTGGATGCACTGATTTTGGTAGGTCTAGATTAAAATTGAAGCATAGTAATATGCCGGTGAACGGGGACAAGCGGGCAGCTTGTAGAATCCGCAAGGTACACGCGAGTTTCTGGTAGCACGTGGAAACGTAGTAGGAAGGAAACGAGCAGATGAAGGTAAGGGCGGTAATAACAGGAATAGCGAACGACGGTCGGGGAGAACAATAACCATGAAAGCGCACCGGGAACACGGCCAAAAGGCAAAAATGTCGGCTGGGCGGTAGCTACGCGAGGAAGCTGCTTTTTTCCTGGTCTCCGTCGTCACTGTTGCTCGCCGCTGTCGTCCACGTGTACGCGTTCCACGGTTCGATGGACCGCTCTTCTATTTTTTTTTCCTTTCCCTACTTTGCTTTCTTTCTCTCGTTCTTGTTTCGTTCTCTCGTTACGTCACGAATCAGGCGACACCAGAGGGGAACGGGGGTAGGTTTCGTTGTGAAAGCAGAGATCCAACGAGCTCGCGGATTGACGAGCTTCGGAAATATCGCCGACTGATTTGTGTGTCGATGCACGCTGCGGTGGAACCCGATACGAGCCACGGGGGTAACGTTTCGATCAGAAAGAACGAGTAGTATGGACTGCTGCTGATAGAAAATGCTGTCCTTTGTCGAATTGAAATGTTTGCTTTGGTGGAAAGTTTGGAAATATTAATGTGCGATTGGGACGAGTGACGAGAAGGCTAAGTAGAATATACCTGTATTGTTCGGACAACGTTATTTTGTAAATACGTGTAACATATCTTGGATTTAACGTGAGGTTTTGAAGTATTAATGCGTGCTTGAGGAGACCAAGGAGAAAGTTAAGTAGAATATACTTGCGATGACCAGACAACGTTTTATTAACAATATGCATGGTATAGTATAGACTTGACGTGAATTTTTAATTAATTTATTAATGTGTGATAAGATCGAAAGAGAAAGAATTAACCCCTTAACCTACGATTTAGGTTCGGGAATTTTGGGCCGAAAAAGTAAACAAGCTCGCGCAGCCTTCGAACCATTCGCACGACTTGTGTAGTACGATGACCCGTACTATGCCCGTAATATTTACATTTATTCCGACCATCTACTACAGGCTATGCCCGTAATATTTACGTTTGACCCGATCATCGTACTACGGGCTATGCCTGTAGTTGTAGGTTAAGAGGTTAAGTAGAGTACATGCGCAGTGATCAGACGTCCGTTAAGACTCGATCTTATACTACTGAAATAAATCCAGATCCTTTCAATCGGATAATACTACGCTATTTAAAATTCAATTGAACTCATCATTTTTTTACTTTTACTTTTGAAATTAATATTACAGATGTCAGTAGGAATTTCGATAATTTCGATAGATTCTTGTTTAAACAATTTCGGTAAATAGAATCCTAACCAAATATTTTACAAACATACTAAACAAATACGAAAAGCAATACGCAAACAAACACATTAAACACACATCGTTAAAACACATATTCTCCAGCAACCTTATCGAAAAATGTGTTGCACATATGTCCATCTACGAACACACGAAAAAATTCTATGCATTCCGAAGTAGCTATCTCACACGGACAACACGCGGTTCAGTTTCTTTCGTTCGTTGATTCTAAAAGGTGGAAGGGCCTTCCGGTCGCTGTAAATCGTCCCCTCCATCAACGAGCTAGCGTTATAAAGGCTGTTTGACAATCAGTAACATTGGCAGCCGTCACCGTTCGCAAAACGTTTCCGCCATTTCGCTTTTATACCTGGAACGCGACTGGAAGCGTAATTCGCGTTTACTTTATCACATCGTCGATCGTTGGCCGTTCGTCGCCTCCGGCTGTGGTGTCATAAAATCGCGAGGGGTGCGGTTTAGTCATACATGGAGCGTCGGAACGCCTCTGGCTGCGACGTTGAAATTAACAGACTTGCTGAAAACAAGCTTTCGCGCTACTGCTACGTTTTCCCTTCCCCAAATATCATCGTTATTCAACCCCGTGAACTTGCCCCACGGTTTATCCGGCTTTATTCGCTGTTACGGAATACGTGGCGAAACTGGTATACGTTAATGCATTCGGTCGAATTAGAAACAGCGTAATCCATGTTCGCGAGAAGGTTAATAGCTTGAGATTTGAAGGGCTATTATTTCCACTCTGTTATGAAACTGTTTGAAATGAAATTCAAAGGAAAAATGTTTCTTCGATGGAAGAAATTTGTCAAAAATAATCTCATTGCATCTGCAACGATAACGAATTCTTAATAGCAAATGAAGTTACGATTAAGATATTAAAAATATGATTTTGTAAGAGGAGCACGCACGTGGCACAATATGAAAATCACAGCCGCTTTGTCCACTCGGAGCGTCTGTCACAAAGAGAAACATATTCGCGTGTGAGCGGTGCGCGGCGCGAATGTAAGCGCAGTAATCCGGTTTACCGGTGGCGGCGGTATTGGATAACAGGCTTTTCTCGCACGTGCGCGCCTGTAACTCTGAAATGTGGGCCGTCGATTCATTAATGAATACGCACTGGTCGTTCTATCGTGTTCCGTAACTCGAGCATAATTTTTAATCCTTGCCCAAACAATTCATCCGATCGATTCGATTTTCATCGGACCTAACACGCGCATTAACCATCAGCCCTGAAATATTGTTTTGTGTTACGTTATCGAATCCTTGCCTGAATAACTCGGTATTCGCGACTTTGAAACTGGGGAAAAGAACTGTATGATTACTAAATGTTCGTGTGATTACAACGATCGACGAGTTTGATACGAGAATATCATCGGGGATATTACCACGAAGATGATTTCGCGTTTACTCCATCACGGTTAAACGAATTCCATCGAAGTGTGAAATCTCCAATCCGCGCTTTTGTTCATCTTTTACAAAGGCGAGACACATGAAAATCGAGTAATTATTTAGAATAAGAAATATGTGATAAGAGATATGTCAAAGTGAATGTATTAAATAATTCTTTTTATACATATAATCACTGCTCGATCGTAGTTTTCCAGTTATACATGCCATATTACGTTCGTATAAATCTCGAGACTTTGCGAATTTACGATGCGTCGATTTATTATTGAAGAGCAGAAACTCTGTATCCTCGGTTAATATTTTAGACAATTAGAAATTCTTCCAGTTATAAACAAAGCTAAAACGAAATATCTGAGAGTGCGCGAGGAATACTAAAAAATAGCAAAGAAATCACATCCGCGTCATAAATCGTTGAGAGTAACTATTACAGCACCTTGATATTTCGGCTCAGTTCGATAATCCGAAACGAATACCCCCAGTTTGTCTGTAGCGTCTCGTTTTACCCCTAAATCCCGTAATTTTTCTAAGGATCTTCTTTTCTCTGTCGGTCTCGAGAGAAATGGCGACACGTGTGCAACAATTAATCGTCTTATCATCTCTAGTTCTGCGATCCTATTTCGTTGGCTGGCTGTTCTTCTTTTTCTTACGGACCTTTCTATATCTTGACGTTGATTCTCGTTTTATTTTAGACGGCCGACAGGATAACGAACCGCCTGTGTGTAATAAATTATCCAACGAGTAACTGGTTGTTCATTAACGAACCTGTTTGCCTGAGAAACAATGCTGGACATCGACTGCTCTACGGCCGAATTACTCGTGGCCATTGCGTCAGCAACAAGTACTCATTATGTGTTTATTACGCCTGGAATGGAGCGTTACAAGTGGATCAGGTGGTGTGTGATTGCTCGTGAAACGATATGTTCGGGGGCAAGAATGATTGCATCTGAATCGATGTATTCTGATATCGTAGCTGTATATCTACGTCACTTTTCAGAGAATTAATATTTATGAAATAGATTGGTTCTAAATGGATATTCCCACGACTTCGGAGTATCAAATAGGAAAAAAATTCATTTCTTACTTCCATCTTAGTGTTATAATGAGAGGAAAAGAAAATGGGGGAAAAGGGAGTAGAGAAAATGATGATCGAGCTAATATTATGAGAAAAAAGTTTACAATCCACCAGTACTGATAAATTCCCCTGTACGATAGTAACAAGATTTCTGATACTACGGTTAAAGTTCTGCGAGTGAATTTAAAAAAATGCTATCCAATAATAATACTTACGAGGTTATAATAAACTTTTTTACTGAGCATCTCAATCGTGTTTGCATCCCATTAATCACGAGTGTAAAATGTCCGTCGTTAAAAGAAACAATCAGAATTAAGGAAATAATATAACGTTTCTCTAATTACACATACCGTGAAACGAATGACTTTATTC
This sequence comes from Bombus terrestris, assembly GCF_910591885.1. NCBI lineage: Eukaryota > Metazoa > Arthropoda > Insecta > Hymenoptera > Apidae > Bombus > Bombus terrestris. Next base: position 7,914,207 of record NC_063278.1, read on the forward strand.
AGCGATTCACCGGAGTGTTGTCAAAGAAATATTCCATCCATAATACGTTAGGTGGTTTCGACGCAAAGCCGGCTGAAAAATGAACGCGATTTCACGTATCTACATACATGTACGAGGCGTGAGAATACAAAAAAGTCTGCGAGATGCATCGTCGGGCACGCAGAAGAGACGCGCGTCGGTGTAGGAGAGAAATTTGAGAATGAAAAATGCCACGATGAAAAACACGGCTGCTGCTAGCTAGACCGGATAACCGTGTTCCGTGTATTGCGAGGCGCGAATGTTAATGTATTGAAATGCATGTACATTCGGAGGCGACGCCGACGCCGATGTTCGTGCATCGAATGCAAGAAACCGAATCTATCCTACACCCTCTGGAGAGTTATTCATTTGGCTGTGCTTCTGCTTTTGAATATTTTTCATAAATATTCCGCCCTTTCGCGATCGCGCACTCGCGTTTAATAACCTTTATGGACTGGCGCGCCATCCATACTTCCATTCGAATTGTTCGAGCAATCCCTCTTAGGGTGTTTCGCTGTTATTGGAGAAATTTCGATCTTCGATTATGTGTTGGATACGCATAGTGGTCGTAGATATCTCTTTTTGACAGTTATCTCAGGCAGATTTTATTATTTAAAGTGAAAATCCGAAAAAAAGGATTTTTTAGATACTTCCGATAATCTGATGGAAAAATGTTCCGGACACTCAAAATTGTTTGAGCAGTGAATCAACAACTGGATAAAATATTGGAAACTGTCAAAAAAACAATGTTTTTGATAAAAGATTGAGTGCAGCTGCACTTTTTTGGATGACACGATATGATGTTTTTCATAGTATAGTATTTTAGGTAGCATTTAGAGAAATTTAACCATGTCGTAGAAACTTTGACAAATTTAGATCGAAATATAGTAACGTTTTTTTTATTGATGCCTAAGTTAAACACGAGCGTAAGTTTTAATAAATAACAAATTTTTTGGCAATTTCTCTAAATACTGTAGAAAATCATGGTGATCGTTACGACGAACATTCTGTAGATAAGTGAGAAAGGTAAACCAGAAGCCGTTCGAATTGTACGATACTAAGAGGACACTAACTCGTAAAATGGAGTTGGAAACAGCAGGAGTGCTGGTATAATATATTGCCAACTTTTATGGGTAAATGAAGCTGTTAATACTAACGTTTACTGCCATCAGCCGGACAATACGACGCTAAGGACGATTTGAATGGGACGTTTTAACTCTTTCAACCTCCGTCCACCGATTCAGCTATTTTAGTCACGATAACAATTACGCTGCTCGAGGAAGGAACTACGAGTCAGACGTTCCAGTTTCACCAGACAAACGTACGATCGATTTGCTTTGCCTGACGTCGTCAATGCGTTCCTATTGCGTCAATGTTCTATTGCTGTCCATAAGGTATCGACCGACCAACGTTAATAGAGTGGATTGCACTTTCCCTTTGGATATTACGATTCGCGTTATTCAATCCATATGAATACTGGGTTTCTATTTTTATTGCCAATGGTTTATACTCAAATCCTGACAGCGATCTATAACGTAATACACACACAATAAACGCATAAATCATTGTCAATCTATTAACAATGAACGTACAAAGATATCCTAGCTCGAAAACTGAAAAAGGAAGAAAGAAAAACCATTAATAATGATACAACGATTCCACGAGCCTTTAAATCCCCTGTCAATCACGATAAACATTCAATAAATCATTCCTCCAACATCGCCAAGCATTCCAATCAATTCAAGACTGTGCTCGCGTCGAATCCATCGAAACAATAACTTGGAACTGCACTTCGCTCTCGGGAAATCCCTCGAATCACCTTTTCATCTGCCGTCAATATTGCTACACGCACTTGGAAGTGGGCGCCGCCGATACCGGAAATATCGAAAACGCTGCAACTACTCGAGAGCATCCGTCGCTCAGGCGAAGCTGTGCGCATCGTGAGAATAGCAAACGGACGAAGCTCTTTATTCGACTGTTCGACTATTCAAGATTCGACGGCGAGTTTAAATCCCTTGAACCATCGAACATCCTCCAGCTCGAGCGGAAAACCATGGCAAACGGGGAATCGATGGCCCCCGCCCGCTTTCGCGTCGTCGAATCCACGGAAACTTCGTACCCTCCGGCTTTCACGAGACCAGAAGCCGTCTAAAAGTGTCGTTTCTTTCCTTTCCCCGCCGAATAATGCGGCGAAAGGAGGATTGCCGCCGTTTCGACGCCGGATAACTGTCAAATATCCAGTCAGTCCGACTTCCTCTCCCATATTTGACCTTAGTTCCAGCAGAAATCAGATTCCGCGATTTTCACTTTAACATCTACGCGAGAAACTATCGCGTTCGCTGAGTCCGTACGAGAAAAGATCTGTTTTCTTTTTAACCAAGATTTATCATATATCGCAGATTTATATTTGTTAAGCCTGCATTCTTATCTTACGATCCACTGCGATTATCTATACGAAAAAGCATTTCCTTTTTAATTTTGGAAGGTTTATCGCGTACCATGAAAGTATTCTTACTTGCCACCCCTTTCTTTATACCTACTTCCTTATCATCAGGGGTTGAGATCTTGAATACATGAATGGCGAGATGGTGAATAGAGCAAGCTGCGAACTTTTATGCGTTATTTTATGTGCAATTTAAAGGCGTAAGAATACGTAAAATGCGCATAATATTGTTGCCTCGTTATTTGATTTTAAAGATAAATACGTATTCTTCCATCCCGTTGAAAATGATCAAAATGTTACTTGGCTTTCTTCTTACCTTTACCTTTACAACGCTTACATCTTCATCTACGTCGCATTAAAGTCCTGTGATGATGAATCGCGCAGATCGTAATCGAAATCAGAAAACCGACGTATTTCTGCTGCGATTTACATGTACATTCTTCACATTTCGTTCTCGTAACTCAACAACAACCGGTATCCACATACCCGGTACATTACTCCCGTCAGAAAGAACAGCTCGCAAAACCGTACATTTACTTCAACTTTATATATCCACTTTCGACTTCCGAAACAAACACGATTCAGCTGCAACTTTGCTCGGGAAGGCAAGAAACGTCGTTGCCAAAGACACGCGACTCAGCGGCTGTCACTGGCGTCAAACAGGTCCAGCCTTCCTTCCAAAAATTCGCCATCCCGTAAAAAGTTCACACTCCTCGTCGAAGGTTCACAATCCGATCGTCAAAGAAACTTCGAAACCACGTCCGTCGCGACTTTAGACGCGTGTTTTCTTCGAGACGTGCGAAAACAAAGGTACGAGGAGACGAGGACATCGGAAACGAAGGCGATACTTCCGGCCGTGAAGAATCAGTTTTCGTCCGTGGGAAACTTTAGTCGAGACGTTTCGCACATATACACACCTCGTCGAAGATCTTCTCCACGAGGTGGAAAAGTTCCACCGGGATCTTCTGCCTTCGTCGGAAGGTTCTCTGGCCGGATGTTCCGGCCGCGAAATGGCTTTTTGGGGTTCGTGGCTTCTTTCGAAAAAGAAGACTCCCTCCCCGGTAACGAGATATTGTTCTCTCTCACGGCGCGAAGGATAGTTTCTGCCAGAGTGGTTCCTTAGGGTCGTAATGTCCCTGTCTTTCGGACGATGGCTGGGAAAAAAAGAATAGGCCGGGCATAGTCTGGTTAAAACCGCTGCATACTGCTTTTGGACACCTTCCAAGCGAGGTTTTAACGTTCTGCTTGCTTAAGTACCTATCTGTTCGCTTAGAAATTCACGGATTAACAGATTATTCGGATATTTATAAAGATGCGGGTCTCTTGAGAGTTTCCAGCTAAGCTAAGCCGTTTTCATGCAAGTTATATATTGATGTAATGTACGTTAAGTACGTATCTGCTCGTTTAGAGATTTGTGGATTAATAAATTATCGACAGATATTTAGAGACATACTGTCTGAAACTTCTAGTCAAGCTGCTTCTATATCGATTGCAACTGTAGACTAACGAATAAAATTATTTTTATAAGAACGTTATACGTAGACAGTAATATTTCACAAATTTTACTATTTTGACGGTATAGTAAATCTACGTTTATTAATGTTATCAAATTTTTAATAATCATTGCATACGAAGAAAGCTATGGAGAAGAATATCTAATAGTAAAGAGTCTGACTTGCGTAGACTAATTCTACTAGTTGCAGATGGGACAATTGCAAAGATGTGGAAACAGAAAGTATTACAAGTACAAAAGATCTTTTCTCTCGCTATCGTGTAACATTTACGGATGAATAAATATCCACTTAATTTGTAACCAACAAAGACGTAAATTATAATTTTCAATTAAACGTTGCCAATTAATTTGACATAATTCCTTGACTTTAATAACCAAGTTCCATCTGAAACTAGCATTTTTAAATCTCAGCACAGCCATTTCCCAATAAAACCCACTGAACCATCCTCCTCTAAAGTCGAGAAGAGGGAAGAAGCCGCGCAAGAAGCACTGAAAGAACACGGCTGTTCCGGTCCGTTTCAGACGCGAACAAGCTGTCCCGGAAAATGGTAATTCGTGCAAAATAATGAGGGAAACCGAGATACCAGCTGGAGGAGTAGGCGGAAGAAAGTCCGAGATCGATGGAGAGGAATAAAAGAGAGGATGGGGAAGAAGAATAAAAGCGTGCACGTCGAGGTTCAAGGAGGCCACGGAACAACCCTTATCTGCGGTGAAACGGGGTTAGTTTCGGGGGAGGGTAGCGGTACTTTGAGGTGAGCGAGGGTTGGAAATCGGCGTCTGGCCGCGCGCGTCGCCTTCGGAAAATTTGATTTGTCCTCGGCTGGCCGAAGTTTGCGAAATCATTGACGAGATTACAGGGTTCTTGCGGTCGAACGAAGACGAAGAGAAGAGGATCGAAATGAACGGAACAGAACGATGGAATGGGGCGAAAAAAGAAAGTCTCGCGGAAATAGCAAACTTAATTCGCGACGCCGACGTCGTTCAGACCATCTCGCTGGTTTTCCTTCCTTGCCTCCCAATGGCACCGGAGGTGCTCGAATAAAATATGCGTTTTAATTTGCAATTTAATTGGAACATCCCTACGCGTACCAGTCTTGCGTTTTTCCGTCGGGCGAGCTGGTCGTATCGAGAAGACTCGCGATGACCATCGTGGCCACTAATTTCCCAACTCGCGAATTACGGAAAGGCCACGGCCCTGGGGCGTTTACGGGCAACTTTTATGAGGAACGGTCACGGTACCATGGAAATGAGGGAAGTTTAATCGAAATGGTGATAGAGACGCGGTTAGCTCTTACGATTATGAATTTGCTGTGGATAATTGCATATACTATTACGTCAGAGTTATATTTATTGCGATGTTTCGCAGAAGTTTATGATCCAGGAAGAATTATAAATGAGCGACACCATCAAACAAGAATTTTTTCCCCTAGTATTACAGGTGTCGTCCATAGATCAAAAAATACAGTGATGATGATTACAATGAATGATTTAATTAAGTATAGAATAGGTATGAATGACTGTGAGGAAATCAATTTTGTTGATAAAGATGCTATATATGAAATGATAGGAGGTACAAAGTGAATTTGTTAAAAAATTAATCGATAGCGATATGGGAAGACCGTTTGCAAATTAATTAATAAATTCTGAGTTAATTTAATTTTACTTTCGCATGTAACTGACATCTGCACATTGCTTTCAATGTTAATTTGAAATAAATAATTAAATTTTAATTATCATACACACAATGGTATCGCATATCATTATTATGTACGATATCAGTAAAGTTATGCAGTGGTTTAAAAGCAATATAAACACACATCCAGTGGCACAGTAATTAAAGGAGAATAGTCTTAAGTTTCTTCCTCGAGAAGTATCTAAGGATTCTTCAGAAATCTCAAGTTCTCTAATCAAAAATTAAACTTTGTTGTGTGTGACAAATTTATGTTATTTACAATTTTCGGTAATGTTCCAAAATGGAAATGAACGTTAAGTTAATGAAATTGTGTTTTTCAACAATTTAAACTTTCCTTTTGTCTCTATCTACGCGAATTTTCTTCATTAAGACATACAGTTCCTCGATATAATACTTACAATACGATTCCATTGATTTGAGCTCCATTTACCGTGTACCTGCCGGGTGAATTCACTTATCTGACCGGAAACTCCAACAACATGAACGAAAAATCATAGCAATAAGAGAAATCAACGAGTAGTTAACACACGAACCATCGTCCTGCGATATAAGTGCAGATAAATAGAATCCTATTACAGCGATAAATCGACAATATATACGTGTAATATTACACGATTAAATTGTAAATAATATCAGAAATTTGTAGACAAATTAATTCTTCTACAAAATTTCAAACATATCATAAACATGTAAAATACGAAGAATCTAACAACCGTGCCATCTCGTCAAAGCCCCATAAACGGGAATGGCAGTCGGCGAAGTATCATCGAATTATATCGCTGAGGATGCGGCTATTGCAACGAGCCAACGAGCCGTCACGATCATTTTCCGCGGTCGGTTTCGACCCGCGGGACTCGTAAAGAAAACGTCGTTAACCCTGCGGGTCTTCGGATCCCGGATACGGCCCAGACGCTTGCGAACTTTTCCACTATGTCACACACGTACGTACACGCGGGCAACCGCGGCATGGTTGCCGCCAAGTGACGCCGTTTTACGCCTTTCGAACTGTCTGGCAAACTTCCTTTTTATGCTTACCGTGGTTCGTTGGTAACGATGCAACGGACTTTTAGTGGAGTATCGTGGTGGCAGCGGTTGACCGCCGACACACGCACGATAATTCTCCCTGGTACCGAGAGAATGACAGTTTGGCCCGAGTTCCGCGACAGCATGGCAGGAAAATCGCGCAGTCCGCGCCACGACCTTTTTCGAATCGCATCGTGAGCTTCCATCGTGCCAACAATTTTACTCTGGAGATGTTATGGGGGGAATCTTGGACGATCTGTCGTCGGTTCGATTATGGTTATTGACGGAGTGATGGATGAGATCGCTGGGGAGGGATTTATAAATGGTCTCGATGATGAAACATGGGAAGGTTTGTTAAAATGGGATGTATGGGTCGAATGGGAGATTATGGTTGTGTAAAAGAGAACTAGGATTAGTTTGTCTTTAGGAGTGACACTGATGGAATTACATGGTTTGATAAGAAAAAGTTGAGATTAAATTAGTGTCTTTTTATATTAGATAAAAGTAGTAGAGTTCATCATCTGAGAAGCTCGATTATGTTATATTATTATTATGATATAAAAACAATCATCTACTATGAATAAAATGATGGTAAATCTTTGCATCAACAATTTTTTGATTGAATTGCATCTTGTAGAAGAATATTTCTAAATAACCAAAAAAAAAAAATACTGTAGCGCGTGAGGAACTGCTGATAAATTTAATATAATTAATATAATTTAATAGAAGCAATCGTTACTTATCAAGAGGAAATCTCGCGAAGAAAAAGCATTCCACGGTGAGTTTGCCAGTTGCACTTGACGAGTTGAATCGTTTCCTGATTTTATGTGAGGACACGTGAACGCGCATAAAATCTAAAACGTCCTGACCGGCTGAAATACGCGAACGAGCGGGGCAAAGGTAATGCAACGCGGCTAACGGGCAGAAATAACGCAACTGACATAACCGTAACGCGGTTTAATTGTACTGCCACCTGTTAGGGCCTAGCAGAGAAATGTTGCGCGCATAGGCTGACCATTAACTGCCGTATACCTCTCCTAAACCGTTTTAGAAGCTTACGACCGTCGCGTTGTAACCACGAAAAGTAACTCACCAACACCCTTAAAATGTACAAATAGAATCCACGAAATCACTAATTAATATTTCATTCGAGACTGTGAGTGGGAAAACGTTATTTAAATGGCGAAAATGTGAATTAATTGGTATTAATTACTTGGATAATAGCGTTTTAAATGTTATAACAATATATGGAATATATGTTATGGAATATATATGGTAGTGAACTGGTTGCGTTAAATTATGTCGGGATAAAATTATGACAGGGTGCGGGTTATAAAGTAAAACTCTACAGAGGGGAAATTAAATCGATAATTTGTAATTTTAGTCTCTGAAGAATGAAATTTGGCTCTATCGAGATAAACTGAATGCATGCGGCTTGGTTATATATTATTTTGCGATATTATTAAGTTTAAAGATTGTTAGAATTACTAATTAAAATTGTTATGTTTAAATAAAGAAGAATTTTAATGATACTTATATATTAGTATTATTATTATTAACTCTTCCATTATTTATCTACAACCCCGTCGACAAATTGAACAGTAGAGAAAAAATGATGACGTTACAAATATTTTTCATTAATGAAATTTTTCTCCATGGACACTCGTATGACACTCATATCGAGCGTAAGCCGATATTTTCCCAAGTGATATTTCACAAAAATGTTTCGGCAAAAAAGAACGAAAGAACAAAGTGAGCGTAGGATTAAAGTTAAGACATTCAGACGTCTGAGAGTATTAAACGTGATTCAAGCTACGAATACAATTACTTTCACAGGCAACAACAACCGACACAGTTCGAGAACCGCTTTAAATCCAAAAGTTCTTCAGAACAGGGTCCGAGTCGGAGGTGAACGAAGCTCGCAACTCGTTCTTTTTACACTTGCCAGCCGCGTAAATCCTCAAAGGGTTAAATATTCTACCGGGGTAGGAGCTGAGCAATCCAATTTGTTCGGCTCGCGGGAATATTTATGCGTTCACCGCGAGTCTCGCATTACTTCGACCAGAAACGGGGTAACCCGGATTTCCAGAAGCCGTTGCTCGCCGAATAGAGATCAGAGAGAAGTATAATAACAAAGAAATTCGCCTGATCGATCTGGCTTCACATGATGCATATCGCTATCGACGTGTATTATTTAAAACAAAAGCATTTCCCCCAGCATTCGGTGTTCGAGGAACCGCGAATTAAACGCGGAAATCACGGAGAAAAGACCAATCACCAATAGAAACGATTTAGAATGTGTATCTGCTGCCCGTATGATGGCACAATTTTTCATGTGTGTCGCACATTCAGATAGAAATAATTCATATTCTGCAGGTAAGCACGCTTACGTATCTATCCGGCGTAAAATGTACACGCTATAATCGGTCTCGATGCAGGTTCGACGAAGAAAAATCTTTTGAGTCGAGTTGAAATTCATTCCGAAGCGACTGTTTCGTTCTAGTGGCTCGATATTACCTGGAATTATTATACGAGAACCTTTTATTCTTACGGTACATACGAACGAGAAATGGATTTTTCTTGTGTGATTCGTCCACTCATGTGTCTATAGGAAATCAGAGAAGCAAACCTAGTCATCGGTTAATAATGTGAAAGAGAAGTAAAACATAGAAAACTCGATTGAATATTAAATGTCCTGTAATCTTTTTTATCTAGCAATTAAAAATTGTTTTACCATTAAATTCATATTTCTAACGTTTCGTATATCAATTATGAAATCTCGCGATAAACTTATATTTGTAAGTATGTTATCTATCAATTAGCAAACCTGCGCCTAATAAACCTACAATCATACCTTTTTCGCCAATAATTAACCAATCTTCCCCCAACGAATTCATATGTAATTATTCCAAAGAAAACTCGATTAAATAGACTGGTAATTTCGTTTAAAATCTTAAATCAACTTCCCTTAAATAAATTCATTTGTAATTTTCTCGTATCTACGAACTAATCAATCTTCCTTCGATAAACTGGTCAACAATGTCTTTTCTCTTATCAACTAACATTTGTTATTTTACACGCCAATTAGCCAGTGTTTTCCCAATAAATTATTTCCAGTTAGTAACAGTATCATTGTACCAAATGTTCAATAGCTTGAGCGAATCCTATAGAAACAAGAAACCTTCGTGTTTGGAAACGGCGAACGGTAACGACAGCAGTTGACGAGGCGAAACGAAGCGAAACTCGCGACGCGTAATTCTGTGGCGGTCCATCGAGTAACTCGACAAAGCGGCAACAAGAGGACATCTTTACAGCGGGGTAGTTCGACGCGTAATACGAACAATTACGTTCCAAGGTCCCGATTTCTAGCGCGTTCCAGCGCGGTGCGCGAACCGCGAAACAGCTTTTAAACGTTCCAGCAGCCATAAGCCGCTCGTAGGATTTGTCTGGCGAGCTGGTCGCCAAACAGGCAAACACGCAAACAAACGGGCAAACAACGCGAGCGAAATAATCAAACGGCCGGGCAAACAGCGACTCCCAAGGGTGACGTTGAAACGATGAAAAAAGAAAAATGAAATCAGACATGAATCAGAAAGTCGATTTCTTCGCGGCAATTTTGTGATCGCGACTGGAGAAACGACTTTCTTCACCATCATCAGCTTTCTTTATCAGTTATTTCCCTTTACAATTCTTTCCCTGTCCTACTTTTTATCATCCTCATTCTTCGTTTCTGCTATTCGTAGAAGGAATCAGATGCTCTATTCCATATCCTCTCATTCCCTTTTCGAATATGTGATTTTCTCCTTCCATCGTTGCTATCGTCCCCTTTCATCGTTTATTTATTATTTTATTTGTTATTTTCTTCTTCGTCACTGCCACACTTTCCCTCTTTATTTTCTTCCGACGATTACTCCATTGCCTATCTTGTATCCGCGGATACAGCGACGAGTTTTGAGTTCTTGTTTCAATCGTTATATTCTCGTTCACCTTGCTTGTCACCTCTTCTTTCTTCTCCTTCTTTATCGTTTATTTCTTCTTCTCGTTTTTGGTCGCTTTTTCTCCCGTTTCCTCTCGTTTATTAATCTCACTCTTTTTTTTCGTCCCTTTTATGATTCTTTCTCGTTGCAGGCACTAATGCGACTGGGAAATGATAAAAGCCGAATGTAGCTGCGAAGATAAAACCGCACCGCTCGTTATTTATTCACGCGACCACCACCAACACCGCGGACGCAACCGCTACTCGCTCGTCCCGCTAATATCGTTGCATCCGCTTCGTGAATTTCTCTTTTTTAATGTTTCACGCAAGCCCAAAGGTTGCTTCGACGACGTCCGCGGAAATTGGCTGGTGAAATAATAACTCGCCGGAAATACGGGCATCCTTAACCTCGAGAAGCTTGTTTATTCGGATTGGAATTCTTCGTATCCTTGACATACTTGGATTTTATGAAGAGATTCCAAATGAGATTCAGATTCCACGATGCCTGCGATATGGTTTATTATAATAATTGTGAAAATAAGAAGAAACGTCGTTTCACGTTAATAATAAATATGTTTTCAACGAAATATTCTATTATAATATGAAGAAGCTTGAAGTATTCTTCTGGTCTTCTCAAAATGGATATCTTTAGCATTGCATTTTGACAAAAGAGGGCGGCGAAACAATTTCATCGCGTTCCTTTCTTCTTTAGCATATAATACGTCTTTCAATTCACAGAAATGTACATTTCCACGAAGAAGCAGGTCACTATTCATAAAATTCGCATTTTGAATAAAATATTATCCTTAATTATATCCGGTTCCTAATCCTCCACATGGTTGAAACAGTCCGGACATTTGTCTTTTACACAAGCTGCCGGAATTCTGTCCTTTCAAACCGTCTTTTCTCATTCCGTTTCCTCGGGGCGTGGTCGCGAAATTACAATTTGAAAGCCGGTCTTACGACGACTTTTCAAAACTGCCACGAATTTAAACATTTAAGCACAGCGTGCAGCCTTCCATCCAATTAAAATCCGGATTTCGAAGAGTGCGTTTCCGCAAAAAGTAACTGAAACACGAGAAAAATACGAAATTTCTCCCACCCAAAATCCTTCTTTGCCACTAGAAGTTAAAAAGAATTTGTACTAAATTGTCGCGCGAAACTTCCTAAGAGAGAAACTTTGCTAGATAAGTATCAAACGCAGTTGAATGTACAAATGGCACAAACTAGACTGATTTTTCCAACAGAATTTACTGAAATTTTTGTTCTACAGGAGCCCAGGGTACAAAAAGTATTTTCGTTCTTGGAAATTCCCGATATACCAGGAGCTTATTTTCGGGATAACAAATTTTATCAGATTAAGGATTTTAGAAAGGGCAATGCAGCTTGAATCTTCAATTCTTCTGTGATACAAAATTTGTAGAAATTCTATTGAAAAATTTCGAGACATTCAACTTAATGACGGAATCGAATACATTTATTAATTAAATTGTAGTTAATACACTTATAATAACTTATTTTATGAAGATTCTAAAATAAAAGTTACAAGTTTTCATATTTCAAGCAACGACAAGAATTTAAATTTATCGTATCAAGTTCTATCATAGAAGTCTTGTCATAAAAGTTATTATAGCCGTATAATGTAGGACTCATAAAAGTTCCTAGAAGTAGGAGCAGTATATGAAAACTATAGGATAAGAACACGTTTTCCACTTTCTACAGGAAATACAGTTTTAAAGTTCGCTATATTGTTAATATTACTAAAGTTATCTTCGTATTTGTTCTTAATACTAAACGTACGTACATACAAACTAGCATATCAAAAGGAAGATCAATAACACTGGCAACAAACATCGAGCTAGAGATCAAAAACCCTTGGCCGTGGTTGTCCAAACGGAGTGTAGTTTCTGCAGTGGAAAAGCAAACAAGGCTAACCCGAATCATGAAACAGACAATTCCACTAAAAGAAATTCGTACTCGACAGGAGAGCGAGCTCGTTTGCGCGGCTCTGTCTGTCCTCAAAGCTCCCCTCACTGGTCATGAATCATTCCCTTTTGCGAGCCGATTCCGCGGTAATTAACGTTGACTAGCTTCGAGCACGCGTGTCGTTCATCCGCTCGAACAGCAAACGGCCACACGCGCACCCTCTTCGTCTTTTCCCGCTTGTGACTGCCACGCGCTTCCGTTTGTAACACGTGAGCGGAGTGGCGAAGAGAGGCTCTTTGATTAACGGTCGCTTCTTCGTGAATTAAATTGCACGTTGCCGATCAGATAACGACGGAATGCAGGTTGAACAATCGGCCAAAGAATCGCCGGCGCTTGCATCTCGATATTATTGCCTCGATCGACCGCAAGTATTTCGATTGATCCGTTCAAACACGGACGCGTTCCTCGCTCAGATTCGCCAACTTACTTGGGCGAATTTGTTGTGCGGTATGTTTCAGATGTGGTGGTGGTATGAAAGGTGGTGATTGAAGTATTAATTAGCGGATCGCTTGGTTAGTCGTTGGAATAGCGCGGAATATTCTACACTGTTGATGCCGTTCCTGTCTTTTGACAGAGACAAATGCAATTGGAATGGGGCAATCGAAATTGGCGCGGCTTAGTTGTGATTAGAACGCGGATGTTCGTGCATTTATGGAAAATTTAAAGATGCAATAGTGCACAGAATGCATACGATAGACAGAGATATATGAAACACTGAATGTATAGCAGGCATTGGGATACTTGGTGAGCGAAACAAATCACAGCATAGGTTCTATTTTTTAATCGCATCCAAAAAATATAAATCTGCATAAATATGAAAACTGCAAAGTCTTGATATGATTGTATTGGTAAGAATAATCGAATTTTAGATTTTTATAAAGTACTTTTATGAATCGACTTGTTACATCCACATTATTATTTCGATATTACGTATAGTGATTATCGTTTCATTTAATATTTCACAGAAAAATTTCGGCAACTGCAATGCAGAGGAATAAACAAAGGCAGACAAATGGTCGAGTAATAAGTAATTAACAGAACAATAAAAAAAAAAAAGAAAACGAGAAGTTTAGTTTACGACGAAATATGGTCGTTTGTCGAAATTCAAAAGATTTTATGGAATGCCACGTTCGTGCACACGTGCACGAGAAAAATTTGTATGGCTGTCGGCTGTCAGCGTGTCCAACGATAAAGCTTCGTTTCGTAAGAATTAAATTCCGAGCGACGGTTTTTGAATATCGAAACGGACTACGCTTGCGGCGTTGAATCGCGCACATTTAAAAATCAACGATACAGATCGTCCTGTTGCCGCCACGTGCACCGCCGCGCTGCGCCGCCAAACGGAAGAACGGAATTTATTTGGACAAACAAATATTTGCCATACTAAATATTTAAAGTTCGCTTCGTCGTATATCGAAACAGAAAAGCGAGCCTCTCTGATTCGTTTCAATATTTTTCGATCGGTCGACCAAGTGTATCAAGCTGTTTATTTATCGATGAAAATAACGGGACCAAAGAATAACGCGCGATATCCCCCAAAATTTTCTCAAAAATCCCGAGATGCTGTGGATGAGATGATTATAAATTTATCCTTTATTTGCTGTAATTCGTGAAATCTGAATTTACGATTCTTCTAAAGTCTAGAGTCTAAAGTTAAGATCAACGCGCTCGAGTAATTACATAATATCTGAGCCTGTGTTTGAATTCTTATTAAAAATATCATTTTATCGAGAAAATCACAAAACATCACTTACTGATATATCCGTTAATTTCTTCAATGTTTGAGCTCATGTTTTATTCTAACACCATTTTTACGCGAACTGAATAATTCGCAGCGAGCTTCTCCGTATAACGGAACTATGCTCGTAATATAAACAAAACCCATAAAACATAATCATATGTGCCATAGAGGAAGGCTTAAGTTTAAATAACCCAAATAGCATCAAAATCAAGTCGTTTCCACGGGCAATTAGCTAGAAGCTGGTGGCGTATCGGCGAGCTACGTTTTCATTTCCAACCAAAACGTGTCGGTTTTAATCAGGAAAATTTCGGAAGCAAGTCCGGCTACGGCTGATATATTAAAGCAGCGAGGACACGCGACGTTAATATTTCGGACGGTCCTTGCGGCATGGCCTACAACGGACAACCGTAAGAGCCTCGGCTCATACACTCGGCCTACTTCTGCATCTAGCTGGCTCGCGTTCAAAAGCAAAAGTAGCTGAAAACCCGGCGGCCATTAGACGGATATTTAGCCGCGGTCTCATCCCTCGTCGGTTCGCGATTACGCGGCTCACAAAGCCGCGCCGCTGAAGTAATCCCTTTGAAAGACGAACGGGGAAGGGATACAGTCGCGATTCACGCTGAGTGGTCACCAATAAAAGCGACTCCGTGTAATTTTCTGTCACTGCAGGACTCCCGTGTTCAATTTACTGACCGGGAAAAACTTTGTTTCAGCCTGGTCACATTACTTTCCCGCTCTATCTATTTCGCTTTCTCCTACTCCTTCCATTTCCTTTCTCCTGCTTTTTGTCTATCTCTATTCCTCCAGTCTCTTGCTTACTCGCGCGTTTTCCGACCATTCGTACGAGCGAGTAATAAGTACTCGGTCACGGCGCGAAACTCTTCGGTCCACGCTGGATTAATTCAGCTTGCTTTATTACAACATCCTCGCATTTATGGTGGCGGAAAGTTCACCGGAGTTTCCCGTTTCTCTTTCACCCGGTTTTCGTGTTCGTTCCATCTCTCCCCCGTGCTAGAGAACACTCGACCGTGCGATCGTCACGCAGCGGTCGAGGAATTTTTTTTTTTTTTTTTTGAACCTAGTCCACCCTATCGAAACGTTTTCGTTGCGGAACTTTTTCCATCCGGTGGGAAAACACTCGAAAGCGGGCAACTCGAACGAACTTCCCGGTCGAGAGAGATCGACGCCGCTCCACGGTCGTCGGCGAACGATTGTCGAATTCAGGGTACAACTTCGATGGTTAATTGTCGATGCACCCGGAGATTTTAAACCGAGTTCGCCCAGGAAAGTGTTGGACAGATTTCGAACGAAAATGCGATGTTATGGACATCTTAAGTTAAAAATACGAGCGTTTAGTAGATGTTGAGAAGGAAGCTTGTAATTTGGACTGTAAGCAGGTTTCTGATTATTAATAACGACATAAGGTAGTAAATATTAATTTGACCAATAAGACAGAAACGATATAATCATCGTTTAATTACACGATACGACTTGGCTCTAGAATCTTTTAAAATCCGCAAACATCTTCCTTTTGTCGATTTATTTATTACAACACTCGCTCGCTATATCCCAATACAAAACTCTGTCTGTTTCTCAATCATTCACACTAACGCCAATTACTAACAATAATTAACGATGTATATTTCTCGAAGCAAATACAGAAGACCAGAAAGAAAAACGTACTTCTGACAAAAGTCTCAAACCCAATAGCCAGAAGCCATTATTTAGCGGGGATTCGTTGTGTCGACTGGAAACGGACAGAAAAGAGCGTATCTCAGGTGACCATGAGAAAATTAGATAGCCTACGAGCCATTCTACGACCCTTTTCTTCCTCTCGTCGGACTTTATTCCAACGTTTTGCCACGTTATTTTATTTAACGTACGTCCTCAACTCCGGCTCGATTCAATTATTCAAATTCCGTCCCAGCCTGGCCTTGACTTCCGTTCGCACCCCTTTCGAGCAGCCGATCTCTCTGTCTCTCAGGAGATTTTCCTTCTGACGATATTCCTTGTGCATTTCCATCGAAGGCTTGGCCCCTCGACAGCAGCCCGGTTCCACGGTAATGCCATGGGGCTCTCGAGCATCGCCGACCTCCCAAACACAGAAGCCTCCCTCTTTCGAACGAGATACGAAGCCTCGGAAATAGGTGTAGCTTCGTGTAAGATTGGAAAAAGGGGTGTGCATCGGGGACTCCCGAAGCTGCAGGATCTGGGGTCGTCTTCTTTGAGAGGGAACACGCTACTGAGTATAGCTGATATTTACCATTCTCTATGGAGAGTCTATTTGAATGGTGAATAGCGAACGACGAGGTTCGAGACGTTTAGGGTGAATATAGTAGGAATGCTGGTTACGATAGCGAGCTGCGAATTTTCGAATCGTATAAAAGGTAATAATCTATTTATCGATAATCGATGGATCAGTGTAAAATTGCCTGGATATTACGGCGTATCTTTGTATCTTCTTCTTTTTAAAAATTTCTAACTAATGCGTGCTAGGAATATTTTTCGTTTATCAAAAGAGGAAAATTGTTTTGAATATTCGCAAGATCGTACATTCAATCTCTTCGTACAAACATCCATAATTTCAAACAATGAATTTAATTAAACATACGCTTGATTCAATAAGTACACATAATTTTTGGCGAGTGGAAAATTTACTCAACTGCTAATATTAAACCGCAGCGATTTAAAGAATCGGCCAACATCAACTAATAATTAGAGGTATACGGAACGCATGGGGCTATGTATCAGCGAATAATTGATACGTATCCTATATCCGATAGAACCACGACTGATTCGCTATAAACAATTAGGAAACAGGCTGAATATAACCCTACTTTGTTAAACGATCGTAAACTGAGACAGAGTCGAATAAGGTTGCAGTTACATTGAATACGCGTTCGAATACGTCAGAGCAATCGTATGTGTATACCGTATATTGTGCCGCGATCCTAAACCTGTGATACAATTGAAGTCAGGAAGATTCTACGGCACGAAATGAGACAAAAATGAAAAAAATTACCTTTGGAGCTTTATTTTCTAGAAAATCAAGTTTGAAAACTTATCAAATACACACGAATTTTGTTTAATCTCAACTAGAAAAATGAAAGAAAATGATTTGCTTTAATGCTTGATTTGAAGTAAACGGAGCTGCCACATATTCAATTAAGAATTAGTTTAGTGCACGCGTACTTGACAAATTTTGGAATTCGATTTTCTTCCGAAAGACGAGGCGTTAAATGAAAGATCTCCGCCAACTTCAACTGTCCCAGATGAATTTGGATTCACAGTGTATGTACATACGTATCGTTACGAGTGTATAAATTCCAATTTTCACACATTTCACTCACAAAAACCTGCCTTGTAACTGTAGCTTAAATTCACGGGTTCCCTTCATCTCGACAAACTCCTTCATCCTCGTGCCGTTTTCACGTCTCGTGACCCGCGATTTGGCACGCGACACACGCTTCCGCCGTAATTCAAAATTTGCCCCCGGAAAACCGCGGCGCCCGGACTTCTTTACAACGCGACGTCGTCATTCGCCGCACGCGGCACCTGAAATGTGGACTACCGTGTGAACGACGTGCGAACGTCTTCCATATTTCGGAAATATTGGAAAATACGAGCAATCCTCGTGTCTACTCGGTATCCAGTATCGCTCAAGAGCTCGCGAAAATTCGTACGCATAACCTACGACACTCGTATACTCGTCTGGCCGTGTGAAAAATTCTCTGCCGTTCCTCATCTTGTTCCGGATTACGAAGAATTTATATTTCCACCCCTTTGCACTCCCGAAGCTGAATGGAGCTCTCGCGTTTCACGACTTCGACCGTATTTTACCGGCAGCGCGACGCGCAAATTATAGCGTGTAACTCGTCAAAGGGAGCTTACAATTTTCGAATCCGTTCCAACAATCCGACGGCGCGCGTCAATGACCGGACGATGAAAATTGACCGACGCGTATACGCGGAAAACCGCGAACCCGCGGATAACGCTTCGTTGCACTCTGTTCCGTCGCGTCCTTTAACGAAAATAGGGGACACTCCCGATGTTTCGGAGACGGAGCCCGGCTGCAACGTCGTAAAAATCGCGTATTTCCTTCCGACGTGGGAAATGAAACCGTTAATCATGACGAATCCAATTGTAGTATAGCAGTACAGTTGGAGACAAAAATAAATGGGTCGGTGGTGGAAATATGTATCAATGTAGTTTCCTTGCGATTAAACAAATGAAATAAAACAATAATTGAATACGATTAAATACGTTTATGTATTTACGCACTAAATAATCAGTGTACGCTGAGATATAATAATAATATAATTAATTATGTATGAATAAATATATAAGGAGATATAATAAATGAAACTTAAACATACGATACTAGTATCATAATAGCTCGATTAAACTTCATCGATACCTGTTTTTACTATATTCCGCTTGTTCCTGCCCCCGACTGTGTGCGACGTTTTCACGTTCGGTCAACCTTGGTTAAAACAACAGGCACGAATTTTGTACGATTAAATATCTCCGGTGAGGTTGGATTGGTTCGGCGATGGTTAAAATGTGGTGGAGGGTTGGTTTACACGGAACGTTTTGTGAGAGGTTAGGGGAGATTCATTGAGAAGCTTGAGTGTTGTTTTAGAGTAATTTATGGGGCTGTTAAGTCGTCGGTTTGGTAAAACACCGTGTCGTTTGGTGAGTTATAAATTAAAGATGACGTATTTTAAAGATGGCAAAGAAAGAATTTCAAGAATTAAAATCGGATAATGTTATGTGAGAATGCGAAGATATTTATAACATTTCAGAATGGATGAATTATTTGAAAGTTAGTGTGAGTGAGCATAGAGTCGTATATTTTACGTGATTATTAAAATTTATTATTGGTCCATTTGTATGCTGTATCATTGAAGAATTGCGCTTTCATTTAAGATTATTTCAAATAAAATTTTGATCATAACTATGAATAATTCTACTTTCAACTATTAGATAAAAAATTTAATTTATTTCGTATAACTAATCTATTGCACGTTAGTTTCATCAATTTAACATTAATGTAGTCGAAGTTAGAATCACCGACTGCCGATGCATACCCAAACATTTGGCAGAAATTTTTGCGCATCCGGAACAACGTTTCGTATTGTTTACACGGAACCGGGTAGAACACAGGGCTGGTTCCAATAAAAATGCCTGGGTGTCAGCGTAAAAATGTATTACGCCGGGGAGCGAAAAATTCATGATCCATCCGTGGGGGGTAGGGTGCTGTGAAACATGGAGGAAAAACGAGAGAGCCGCTTGCACACGCAGCTGCGTTATTTTCACGGCGATTTGTCGGTCTATCGTACGTTACGCGTTCAGGCTGGCCCATTATCATGAAAATTAGGAAGCGTCGCTGCAACCTGCGCGTCGGTCGTGAATTAATTTTTCATAACTCAGCCAGAGCTTTAATCCTCGTCGAACGAGCAAACAAGCAGAATAATATGCAACAATTAGAATTTGAATTATAGAGACTAAGGGAAGAGAATCGATCATTGTTCTATCGTTAAATTATTATGTAGCAAGTGTGGTATAAGCGTTAAACACATTTTTATGTACGCGAAAAATATACAACATAAAGAAAACCTATCGAATTATGAGCACAAGTAAAAGAAGATGGCCATTGTTTCAGTAAAATCCTAATAATTTAGACTTCTCGCTCGTTTCAAATTCTCAAGAACTACATAAATCTCATAGATAAACAGAGTGACATTTTCTATATCAAACGCATTTTCAAAGAAAAAAATCCTCTTCTGCAATTGTTCCTCGATTATGAATTTCTCTGTTTTCTAACAAAGACCAATTAGACGAAAATTTCCGGCATCCAACTGCATCAATGTACTTAGCATTAGCATTTTCCTCCAAAACATCAGTCTGTCTTCCATCAGCCATTCGTTATCCCGACTCCCGTGGCAACCGGATGAATACGATCCGGAAGATAGGAAGGGAAGCGATGTCCCGGACGAAGGAGCCACGAAGCAGGAGCACGCCGCTCAAAGCAACCGGAAGATCCCTTTTAATTCGCGTCCAACTCAAGACTAGGCGAACGAACCTGGAATCCGTTTGTGCGGATTCGCGCATCCGTCTCGCGGCCGCGGTAACAATGACTCCGTGGAATTTGCGATTCAAATGCCACGGCTTGAATACCGAGACTTCTGTCATTGCTGTGTGTCCACGCCTCACTTGCCGCGACGTGCACCGTCGACGGTTGCACAACGCCACGTCCCTTTTCGTTTTCTCGGTTCTGTTCCTCTTAGGCGCATTGTCGAGACGTTTCGGCCACTATCTGCGTCAGCAACCAGACGTCAGCGGCCCGCGCTTACGCTACGTAGCCAACGAACAAGCGTCGAGCCAGCGTCAGCGTCGCTGTGGTCGATGCTGGCGATTGCCTACGCTTTGAGACGAAAATGGACAATGCCGATGTTGGCAAAGCTTTCGTTAGTCTATTGAGAGCCAAATAGGTAATTATAATAGGTAATGTGGGTGTATGTGGGTGTATGTATATTTGAGTAAATGGATTGTAACGCCGGATAAGCGATTTTGTGAGCCGAGTAAAGTGTGTTTGAACGTAGAGAAAATTTGCATTTTGCGAATTTACTCTTTGGGAATCAAATAAAGCGTAAGATTAGGAACGATAATAATATGAGTGGATATTGGTGCATGTTGGAGTGGATGGATAAACCGGAAGATTTTAATACAGGTGAAACGACTTTATGAGGCTAGTGCAGAGTGTGAAATTTTGGAAAGTAAATGTGAAAATGATGTGTATCTGGAGGAGCGAGTTAATGATGCGAGAAGAATGTTTGCATAAAATGCTAGAGATCTTCCGATGCGGGAAGATTAATTCCATTTGTCGTTACTCGTTAAAACATCGGATTAATAAACTCTATCAAGTATACAGTACATCGAACAAGTTCTAAAGAAAATAATGCGCTCCCGAACGTCAGATTTATTCTCTAGATATTTTTTTACGCGATTATTTCCGGGACAATACACAACCGCGGAGTAATTCCATGGATGAATAGTTAAAAACAGCGGCGCGAGACACCCTTTAAAATGAATGAAAACCATACGCATAAATTTGGCCGTTTGGCCGATACACAGGTCGCGGTGGCCGCTTCATAATTCCTTTGCTTTTTGCTCGTTGGGGATGAAAAAGCCGTTTCGCTCCGGTGGCCGAAGCGTGCAACGATAACGCCTCCGGCCTCGGCCACTCCATGATAATAATTAAACGAAAGTTAAATGGGAAATCTCGAATTCCATGATAACGGAGCGCCGAGCATCGAGACGGGAACCAGCTTCAGGAACTAGTTTCGATTCTGTCACGTAGTCTCGCTCGCCTCGCCCCCTGACTCGTGGCGATTCCTGCAACACCTCCAACCACCGACGCACCCCGCGGTCACAGTTCGTGAGAATAACGCGAAATTAATTTTCACCTGTCTGAATTTAATGACTTCGCGCTTCGATACTGCGGCCGTTCCTCGCGTTTTCGATCCTCGCCGCAGATAATCGATGATTTATTTGGCACTGGGTTGCCCCAGCTTTATCGTTCGATCAAAGAAACGCGTATGGTTCGTTTAATGTGGTTGATTTCCCTGATGCACAGGAAAAAGTTTCCTTTTTGTGGTGATATTCTTTATAGTATCGAAATGGAAAACGAAAGGTCGATTTCTTTGCTTCATATAATACAATTAACTTTCTTGTTGTATGATTCGATTCTTGTAATTTGATTAATCTACTTTTTATTGTAACTATACTATGGAACCCTGTTTGTCTGGATTATTTACTATTTTTCATACAGCAAAAATTCCCTGATATTTAGGAATCCTTTATTTAGGAATTCTACTTACGATGTTTCTACTTAGAAAATAATCTACGATTTCTCATATAGCAGAATTTCGCGTTCTGAATAAGTAGGTAATTCTAGTTAGAATTCTAATTAACCCCATAATAATCTTAAACGAATGTGACTCGATATCGTAAGTGAAAGCAGTTAAGAATGATATTCAGGAAATAAAAGAACTGGAAAAGTGTAAATGTAGCGAACGATTAAATACCAATAAGACAGAAAATCAACAATTCCATTATGAACTATAAAACAAAAATTCCAACGCTATTGTAAAAGTATATTTGCAACAGGAGCGTTTAAAATGGTTTTCGAGAGAATGAAAAGTGGCTGCTTATAAAATTACCAGCGTCACCGTCAGCGACTTCTGTAATTTTATTGGAGCTCGTTACTTAAGCGAATCGTAATCCGCAAACGTCATAGCCACGCTATTCTATAGTTGAATTTAAAAACTTGGCCAGAGACTAGTTGCTCGGTCGATTTAATGAAATCCCGGTAAGTATATATAGCGAGGGGACGATAGTGACATAAACGAAGTGGCCATTAATAACGCGCAACGGCTCCACGGTATCTCGTTACTTCCCTTTTCGTACCTTTAATTAGCGCCGGTTGAAAAAAATTTCAGTCGACCGGAACGATCTTTTAAGACGGATACAGCTCCTTTATTCTCTTTAAATCGACGCGAGCCATTCGTTTCTTCCAGTCAACTGATATTTCAAACCTTAATCGGACCATGGATAATATATATAAAAAAAAAAAAGAAGAAGAAAAGAACAGTACCTATTCACGAGACAAAAAACGAGAAAAAGATAACGTCCGACTAAATCAACGTCGACCACCGAGAAGAGAACGAGTTGTTATTCACTTTTACAAAGTTATAATCCGTGGTAAAATTGAACCAGTGCCAACCGTTCCGGAATCACATCAGACACGCTGCAACAGGTAACGTTCGCCAACGCATCGTCGAAACAACGCGAACCAAGCCAACTTACGTCTGTTACGATCGAAGCTTGAATTTTTCCAGGATCCAATTTGCGACAGTTCACGGAGGTGCTGTTTTGCGTTGTTTTATCCAATTGGAGTTAACAGTTTATTCTATTCGAAATCTAACACAACGATTTTAAATGGTGATTGATGGCCATTTCCATTTCGGAAAGAGAATCGTGAGTTCTAAAATTTGTAGTGGATGAATTAAGAGAGAAAGGAAATTGACATTCGCTTGCTATTCTAATTTATTCTATTCGCTTCTCGATTGAATCGTTCGAAAGTTACATCGATCAGCTCAATAAATGAAATAATAGAATAAAATGATGATGTTAGAAATATTATTCTCTCAAATTCATCTCAAAACTTTCCTACTATTCGTGAAATTTCTTTATGAAAAATTAACTCGTCTATTTTTTAACAACTGTTTGTCACAACACAAAATGAATTTGATCAGTTTCACAGAGACTCAATTCTCGATATTTGTTTCACTCTCGAATTTTAATACCAACAGCATTCGTTAATTGCGTCGAAAATTAATAAAAATATGCGTTAATAAAAATGCTTTTTCAATACCACAATTGTTCCCTTGCTTTTATTTTCGAATCGCGGGAAACGCACAGCGTTTCATTGATATCGCGTTTCGGCTTCGTTAAATCATCTCGCTCAATGAGAATAATGGAAGAATGCCTGTCCAAGCATACTGGGTTTCAGAATTCGCAGAGACTGCACCAAAAATAATTCAACTGCGAATAATAAGGGAATAAGCTGGGATAATTGGCGAACGCACGGCAACTAAATTCCTCGAAATGAACCATTACAGTCTCGATTACGTGGCAGGGGATGAATAAATAATCAGCTGGCCTGCAGTCTCGTTTAGTCTCTGCTCTGTAGCACAGCAAAAAGGATAAACGCGTGGTTAAAAAGAGATAGCGAAGTTCAAGTGAAACTCATAAATGGAGACTCGAAGGCACGTGCTCGCGTTTCAACAGCACGATCTACGTGACCATGATTCCTTTTTTCTTCTCGTGACAAGAGATCCTATAGCGACGACAAACGGGCTACTGTGTCTCGAACAAATGCCCGCTAACGACAAATAACGATGAGTTCCATTGTATCTAGCGAATGGTGAGGCAAGCGCGCGATCGACATATTTAAACGAGTGCAATGTTTCGATTCACGAGTACTCGTTGCCACGCGGAATCGTTACTTTGCGCTTCGAATACGAATAAACTGGTAACGATCGTATTCGAATTGGACAGAACAGCGTGAAATAGCGGACGAATTCTAATTTCTTGCTGTGAAGTGTTGTATATTCGATGTTAGAAAAATTGAAGCTTCAAAATTTCCAGAGTCACAAATTCTTTGTACACATCGAAGTATTCGTTGCAAGTTCGAATAAATTACTAACGATTCGTATTACGATAAAATTGCATAAAATAGTAAATGAATGCTAATTTCTTCGCATATGTAGGTATCATAAATCCGATTCTAAGGAAAACATCCATTGTGATCCTAAGAAGATTCGTGAAACGAATACATAATTTCTCCTTCCCAGAAGCTTTGTAAGAACGGATCAGAACCTAACTTTAACTATCAGATGAAGTAACAAAGATTTACTTGCTAAATTACACTCGACGAGCTTCAAGTCTTTAAATGCTTTCATATCTTATTTTCTATGATCGTAACAACAATCGATTCCCAAACGCGCAACGATATGCCGAGAAATTATTTTTGCAAGGAAAAAGGTTGGAATAGTTTTAATTGTTCCGTGAATGAAATTTTGCAGAAATCGTGACGTAGTTACGCGTTTATAAAATTTTATAGTGTTTCAGTCACGTAAGGTTCATTTACTTTAATTATACGAATGGCGGTAAGGTGGGAAACAGCATGCGATTACGCTCGGTATGGGAAGCGTGACAGAGAGTAACGATTATCGTGTACTTTCGGGCAATCAGCGGCGAATGGAGCGTCCATGGAAATTCTGCGATGGAAATTGGCCAAGAGGAACGGTTTGTATGGTCACGAATTCGATGACATTATTATTCCGAAACGTGTAATACCTGCCGACCAGGCTGACGAATATTTGACGCAGCCAGTGTTCGATCCGATTGCATTTAAAATACCTAATTCGATCGTCGATAGATGTATGGTGAACTAACAGAATTGTTTATAAATATCATCGATAAGAGGTTTAGTAATTCGCTTGTCTACCGCTGGAAGTAAATTAAATCATTGGGAACGCTTAATCGAAGAAAAATTCTGCCAGGCCCAAGTTGTTTAATTCAAAATGATTAATATTCAATGTGAATGTTGAATATCAATTTTTTGTTTCCTCAAAGAAATTAATTCGATTAATCCAAAGGGGATTTTCGTTTTAACATGATTTCACGTGTCTCGGTCTTCGTGGAAACTATAGCAGAAGAGAGAATCAATCACGATCGATTGCACCCCAATGAACAGCCGCACCACGTAAAACATAACTGAAACAGGGGATTTGTTGCGTCGCTACGGGACAAATTAAACGCGTCCCTCGTTATTTCACTCAAATTCGCGACAAGATTCCTGTGTAATCCCACCAATCGTGGACGGACGGATTTATTCGATTTTCCACGCTCATCTTGTTTTTCCGTTACATAGAACGGCGCATTATGATTGATAGGAATTGCTTTCAGACCGAGGAACGTTATTATTGGAAAGGAATTTAAAGATTACAGACAGGACAATGACGTATCATTTTTTGTCACTTTGTTGTTTAATGGTGATCCAATAATAAACGGAGTGATAAATTGTTATTATTATTAAACTGACGGGAAAAAATGTTTCAAGTCGATTTATTATAATTGTAAACTTTTAGAAGTTATCTCGTAGATTTGTTCTTTTCTACTTGAAGTAAGATATACATATTACAGTACCAGTAATTATTATTTAAGCGAAAGTGCAGATTGATATTGCATGAATAATATAAATTTAACGTATGTACGATAACAGCATCAATTATTTTAACAATTATTTTAGAATAAAACTCAATCTGAAATCCCTGCTATTCAAATGATTATGAGTAAACTACAGATGTCTTTGTGTTTATAGGAAATTCGAATGTATTAAAATGTATAAAATATATGAAACATCAAATATTAAATTCTCGTTATCATATCTTTTATACATTCATGAAAATATGAATTTGCATGAACGTCGCCAAATTAATTATCCCAAGTACTACATTCGCAAATTCTTAAATGGCTTTCTGTAATGGTTCGTTAAAGAAAAATCCGGAAGAGCAGAGAATTATCAAGATTGAATCTTAAAACGCACCACGAGCTGCGAAAACAGGAGCAACGTAACGATAGGAAAATCGTATTTCACGACGATGGAGGGCAAAGCGAAAAAATCCGGCCAACGGCTGAAAATAAAATAAGTTGCCGAAACCCGTTTTCCGGGCTCTCTTTCCCGAGCTTTGGCTATCGTCCCGTAATTACCGAGCAATTACCTCGGCGACAATGAGAACGTGTTTCGCGGAGCGAATTCGGCGCTCGTTTCGTCGACGACGAACCCGGAAAAAGTAAGACGAGAGAGCCAAGGGAAAAAGAGCGGGCCAAGGAGAAAAAAGCCGATCAAGGGTTGGTAGGAGACGAACGGAGATTCGGAGCGTTTGAATTTCAATTCTCGCGAAATTAGTCGGAATTCGCGATCAGTCGAGTACGGATTCGCCGTTCTGAATCGTGGGCCTTTTTAAAATTCCCTTTAAGTTCGTTCGTAACGAGACGCGAACGCCGCTGGAAACTTCTTTTCTCCTTTAGACGATCCACGTCGGTGTTCCCTTATCCTCCCCTCACGCGTTCGCACGGGAACAAAGCTTTTTTAATTAAGAAAAATCGCTGGATCTCGCGTTCCGTCTGTTGGACGGAATCGTTTTGTCGTGATCGTAATCAAGATTCACCGTGAATTTATTCGGCCGCGAGCGAATGAAAATTCACGATCCGGCCCCGGATATCGCAAGGCATACCTTGTTAGGCGGTCTGAAAGCCACGCTTCGAGACAAGGATTTTTCCACTGCTGATTTAGGAAAATGAGATTAGGCTGCCGTGTACTGGAGATGCACGTACCTTCTATTTCACATTCCGTTAGCCGAGGAATATATAGGTTGAATATATTTGTTCTCGAAGGAGAATAAGGTAAAGATACGGAAATGGAAATTTATGCGGACGACGAGAAATTGAGAACCGAGCGAACGTTTATGTCAGAGTATCGATAGTGAGTGAGATGTAATTTAGAGAATGTACGTACGTCACATACTTGCAATAACATAATAGCGTGAAGTTTGCAGATAAAGATGATCTGATGAATATTCGATAAATGTACATTCAATTACAAATATTATGTTTTAGTAAGTTTTATATAATCTGATTTAGCATTCGCGTTATAAAATAAGTTCAGTATTACTAACTCTGATTCTAAAGTGTATAATTTCTGCTATATTTCGATTAGCTACACATGTACGAAATACGAAGGAGGGATTAACAATCCAAATAGATGATAACATGTACGAATTAAATTATGTGTCCAGCTGAACATCATCCTTCAATCTCATATTCCTCACGATATTCAAAATAAATAGAAAAAACAGTGTAAGAAAAAGCAGAAAAAAGACTTTATCTGCAGTTGATCAGTGTAAAGATGAGAAACGTAACAGTTTCCGCAGAGCGAAACATCAGTAACGTAATTAGACAGTCGGCTAGGTGGAGGACGTAAAACGCGAGAACCGCCACGAAGAGAGTTCCGTGAAAGCTCTCGACGACGAAGAAAAATGAACAGACTATATTAGCAGCGTTCCCTAGTCGTTCTTAATTAATAGGTAAAATTGCCAGGCTGGTCGTGTGACGCGTCCCCTTTCTACTCCTAGGACGAGAATAATTATTTGATTCTCTGATTCGTGTTCCGCGGCTTTTATCGGTAAAGTTTGCTCGCGCGCACGTGCGTCGCGATTAGGGGCAATTTTCAAGCTCTCCGATTAATCAAGTGGTGGCGGATCAGCGCACGACGAAATCGATTTTCAGCGAATCAACCGAGCTAATTTGTGCCGAAACGCGACCGGTACGGTCGTGCCGCGTCAAACAACGCGAGTCCGCGCGCTCTGGCCACCAGATGCGAAAAATACAGACGAACTTATAATTGCGGTAATTAAAGTCGTAAATATCACGCGCCAGAGTGATTCGAGGTCCGTATTCAGCCACGGCTTTCGAATACCGATCGATGGACCTGTGATTAAGAGGGATGAAACATCTGTACTTGAGCACCGAACTAAAAATATCGAATCCAGCCTGTTTGAAATCGGCTTTTTCATTCGGAAGAAGTCGTTTCAAAATTTAAATCTTAGTTACAAGCCCGAAGAAACAGATTTGAGAATTATTTTCTGGGAACTAATATTGTAACGAAATTGAAAGCTGTGCTGCAAAGCCAACTTTTGCATAAAAAATTTTGCATTCGTTTGTGAAATATAATAGATAGGCTGAGATATATATGTTTCTCTTTTCCTCTCCCATTCTTGTAAAATATAGTACAATTTTCATATAGTGAAATAGCGATAATAAGCCCCGACAAATTAATGTATTCTGTCTGATACGACATTGCCAGCTACTACTTGAATATCATAATGAAATAGGAAGTGTTTCTGTTTGTTGTTACTGTCAAGTGCTTGGGTCAGTTGAGAGCCGAATGTATTTTGATAAAGGAAAATGAAATTGGAGGAAGAACGATAAGTTATTTTTAATTCAATTGGCGATCGATGTTGTCCAATCGGCAAGGGTGAAGCGCACCAAGTGTATGCTGTGTATAATCTTGACACGTTAGATAAACGTTTGCTCTTAACGAAGTATGTAACTGTTTGATCAGCGCTTAATTATCAGCAAGATGGCGTGTATTTAATGAACAGAATTGCGATCGATTTAGACATATATCTTCCCTTGTATTACATTTGTTCTCTTCTTCATCTCCCGTTGAAACTAGAGCACGAGATGCTTTAATCGTCTTATTAAATTCGAGAGAAATACGTAAATCCATTCGACATTACAAAAATCCAATCTCGACATAGAAAAGATTCTCCTCTTCAACTTTTGCTCTGCAACGAAAAGAAAGTAGCGCAAACAGCGGACTCTAACTGCTTCGATTACCAAGTCTAAAGTGCAAATTAATAACACACAACGCGGTGCGAATGTGCGTACACAGAGTACGGTAACGTTTCACAGAGATGGCAAGTTCGCGGTAGTTTTGATTCCGGTTCCGCTTCTCGAGTCTCAAGTCTCGTTTACCCTGTATCGTTCTACCTCGCGCGGTTGTTACGTATTTAATGCACGCTCACTTGTACCCGCAACCTCGGAATCCAAATAAACTCGTTGCGAGATTTAGCAGACGCTTGCCTTTGGAGTCTAGATACGAGATTAATTGTTCGCTCCTGGCTACGGGTGCCGTTAACAATAAGTTAATTAATTTGTCTCGTTATAGTTTCGGGCAAACAGCACCAACAGCAAGAAAGGAGGAAACTATTTCTTAACGTTTCATAGAGTATTTCCATTACGATTGATTTACGAAATTGTATTGGGTTTTAATATACATTACTTTTGCTTCAATGCATATGTTCAATATATATATTTATGCATTTATTACGATATATAAAAACGGGGGTGAATTTTTATTGCGGTACACTATTTGCAAAAGTAAATTGAAATATTAAAAGTCAAACACTCTTTCAATTATTGTAAGTAGGTTTAATAAGATAAGAAGTAGACAAGGAACAGATACCACTGAACAAAAATATCATTCACAGATAGAAGAACGCAGTATAAGTAAAATATATATAGGAGAAACAGTTGCGCGGAGATCGACGGTGAGTCTTTCAGTAGAATAAGTCAACACTCGTCAGACGAGCGCGCTAGAACTCGAGTGACGTTGAGCTCCTCGATTCTAGACGAATATTTTGTATTTATAAAGGATCGTGTACCTTGTCTTTCGTTAAATTTCATTTATTCTTCTAGTCTATCTTTCGGTATATAAGATCAATGTAATAGTCTTTCAAGACACCGAGTATTCCTGAGACCTATTAAAGCTTTCAGAAGAACCTTTTGTCAAATAATTTATATTCTTCGACATTACTTCAAAAATAATTTATTAATCCTCCAGATGATATTATCTCGACTTATATCTTCTAGAGGGCAGATCTTCAATTCTGATTCAATGACCGATATAACCCACTTATTATATAATTTCAAGTCCAATTTTCACAGTCATCACTATTCGTCAATGTCCACGATGGTTCCTCGCCTAACCAAATCTTTCAACGTCGATTTATCCTGATAAATAACAAGAGACTTAATAGGTTCGGATTTGGAAGAAACGTTCAACGTCACCGATGATCTAAACCAAGCATCGAAACGCGTAAACCACGAGCGATCGCGATGGACGTTGACGTACAAACGACGCGGCGGGGCCTAATTTAATCGACCAATTACGATACTCCATCGTACCGTACTCTAACCATACCGTACGTCCATCGCGATATTCCTGTGAAGCACTCGATGACACTATGCCGCATTGTGGACGCGGTTTAACGCCCGGCCAGACCTATGATTTATCCTGAGCGAACGGCAAATCGTGAAACGAGGCGGAAACGTAATGCCAGCCTGGGAAAACTCGATGATCCGCATTAGGCAACGATTCCACAAGCCTGTCCGAATCACGAAACCATTCACTGAAACGGACGAAGCCTCGTCGTCTGGTCGACAAGCATTGTTACGATTCTGGTTACAATCTCGACCAATTTCTGTCCGACTGTTTCTCTCGTTACGTTTCTCGTTACGTCTGTTAAGATTTCAGACGCTCTCTGGATTTATTACACCGCGTTACAGCTAGACTACTATAACATAATACGTTTGTGAAATTCGGTTAGTTGGAAATTTCTTCCAATCGATTAAAAAATATATCAGAGTTCTAACGACATTGTATTATAGATATGCGCTATAATTAGACAAATATATTTATGCAAGTTTATAATTTTATAAATATAATTAAAAGAATGGAACCTGATAAATAATGTTTTTTGTATTATACTTGTATTATCCATCTTCAGAATCGAGACATGAATTTATGAAATGCTTTTGATCCTCATTATAATAATCATAATACAGCTTTCTCTTTCGCCCTATGAAAGCTGTACAATAATATCGCAATAACTATAAGCTTCTACATATCTGGACTCTGACAGAACGTCATTTGACGGTGTAGAAACAGCCTCTTCTCCCTCAATTAAGGCAATTGAAATTATGTCAAAGCCCCGTCGCGGTTTAATTAAATCACCGCGGGGGAAACGTGACGTTTCACGCGGTTCCAAATTAACCGGCCGGCC
This sequence comes from Bombus terrestris, assembly GCF_910591885.1. NCBI lineage: Eukaryota > Metazoa > Arthropoda > Insecta > Hymenoptera > Apidae > Bombus > Bombus terrestris. Next base: position 7,945,861 of record NC_063278.1, read on the forward strand.
GATGGAAGAGAGGAAGAAGACGGGGGACTCACAACACGCGTGATTTCAAGTACAGCCAGAAATCCATCGAACGTAATTTACCTGTAATTAATGTTATCGATTTCCCGTCGCCGTCGCGCAACCGGCGTACTGGTAATTATACAGAAGCATCGCGGGCATATTTACGCGGGAAAATACAGTAGATCGTAATTACACACAACAAACGCAACGGAGTATGTTAATCCGTTCGGACGATTCGTTGCCAGCCGATCGCGTTTGCCAAACAATAACATCGCCACCCTGCCACCCGCCTTGTTTCCTAACGATCTCGTTGAATTTATCGATGTCGTTTTCGACGGATTGAACAGTGTTATAGAGTCGTGTTAATTCGTTTTTAACCACCCAAGATTACTCGAATGGTAACTTAAATATGTCGTTCTGGATTTCACAAAAGAGGTTGCTGATAGAGCAATGAATACGTATCATATATACGGAAGCTTTTGGCAAAATAAAATATCATGGTAGCGGAATGAATCTTAATTGAACGATAATCGAACAAGTGCGTTATAAAATCCAATAAATTCCTAAAGGCGTAAGATGATAATTAAAGAAGGAGAAACTTTAACAAATTGTCCTGCACTTTATAGAGGATGTTCCTTTATAAAGCTGTGTAATCGAATCATAGTAAAATAAAACATCAAAGCAGTGAAATAAATGTTCATCGAATTATAATTGAATATGTGTATTATAGAATCCTATAAATCGCTTTTAATAGCGCAAGGCGATAATTTAGAACAAAGTACGCTTAAAACTTTAATTTGCTTCTTCGTTGTATCCATTCCATCAAAAATGCCTGCCGTAAATTATCTGAAAGTGAAGCAGTGTAGAGCTAACTTGTATCTAAAAGCAAAATGGTATCGAGCTAACAACCTTCGACGAGCTTTAAAAATACATGATCGCTGGCATGCACGTAATATCGAAATATCCACATACTAATATCAATTTACAGTCGTAGTTTTCATTCCAGGCTGTTTACCCTATATCTCCCCCAACTGTACGAACCGAGCACATGAGATTGCGAAAGAATCAGGGTGCTTATACGGGGACGATGTTTGCGCGTGTACGTCAATGCTATCGTAATACTCCCGTGAAGCGAGCTTCCCCGTGGCGATATCTCGCGGTGGAAACGCAGTCGCGTACGCGCGGAAATAATTTCGCGTCGATACCTCACCCCTCGCGCGTTTTATCGCAGACACGCACGGGAAGCAGAGGTGAGGGTGAACAGAAAAACGAAAGGAGGAAATAAGGGAGGAAAGGGGAAGGAAAGAGTTTTCCGTAGGTCGCGTGGGTCGTATTACGGAGCTGTAAATTCAACGACGAGTTTTCCCGGGGAAATTATAATTTTCCCTCTTGCAAAGAGGCGACTCTCGTGACGCTAATGCGAGCGTGCATTAGGAGAGAAAAATAGCCGGGGGACGTGGAAATTTGTATGAAGGCGAGACCGTCCGCGGGTTAATCGCCGGGAAAATGGCGACAATGGCATCCCGCCGCGAATTAAGAATCGACCATGCGAGACCAGCCCCCGGAAATAGGGGTTGGCCCAGACGTGAACGTGTTCGCAGTTAAGAGGCCGTACGGTTTCTTAAGGACGTTCCCAAGATTTTCAAATAACGTGAAACGAAACAGAGAAGCTTTATTGGTTGGTGTATTCAAATTCGTGGGAGTAAATTGTTAATTATTTAATACGCGATTAATAATCTTAGATAGTTCCCTTATTTTATTCAGTGATTTTGTGAGAGTCAAAATTTGTACAGTACCTGCACGATTTTATAAAAGATATATCATGTCACTTTTATTGTTAATCATCTTTCTTTATCGTAAACAGATTTCATTATCTTTATAAAGCGGGGAAAAATTTATGCGTTTTAATGAGTTGAATCACATTCGGAATGATCAAAATGTATTTCATATGAACGTCCTATTTACGTATGAACATATACTTCTTCATCTTCAATCGCTTTATTACGAATAAAATTAATATATTACGCTCTATTATGCAGTCTGACTTCGATATTTCAAAATTGCTCGTAATTACGAGTATCGCATCTTTTTCATCAAGCAGATTTACGCGGTCGGACAATTTCCAGGTTTGAAGTATGCGAGCACGACCATTTCAAGAGTAAAACGTTGCATTTAATTACCGATCGTACACGTAACAAGCTCATCTCCATCCGGCCATTAAAAATTTCATGAAAACCGTACGATCATCCTGCCTCTTATGAACCAAACAAAAGGAAAAAAAGAACAAAGGAAAAATATACCAGACTAGCAAAAAGAGAGATAAAATACAAAACAGCAAAAAATAATTCACTGGTTTGCTCGTAACGGGAACGCTTCGACATCGTAACGGCCCCCCATAAAGGGAACCCATTCACGGCTAAAGCTCCGTCGTTCGAACGATAAAGCGCGGCCCGGAAGCTTTGTTTATTGCAAAACTCGCCGCGAGACTTGCTTGTTGAAGCGGACTGTACGCCAGAGTTATCGGCTTGCTCGTATAAACCCGTAGGGAAAGGAAGCGGCGGAAGAGTTAAGCCAATTTGGCTCCCAAACAAGTACGTGCTTCATGCACAGAAATGATCCACTCGAGCCTTAAGTCTCTTTTATGGGATCACTCGAAGATGGTCTTGTACTTCTTGCTCTAAGCTGTTTCAGAAGCTGACTCTCTCCTCTTTCACTCTCGTCGTTCACCCATTCCGCGCTCGCTGCTTGCTCATTGCATCACGATCGATAAACCACTTCAATTACCTCACACGTAAGCGGCCTAGGCAAGTTGATACGCCTCGAAACACGTGCTCCACGTACGCGAGATCTACCTACGAGTTTTTGAATCTTGTTTCCGCGATCCTCCTTCACTAGCTAGTTCAACCCTCGCGACGCAACAAAGCTTCGACTTACACTTGGTTGCGAATCGACGATCATCCAACGTGGCCGAGGATCAGACACGAGAAGAAAGATGGTTTATCGCGGTAACGTGAGTATCATTAATCGAATAGCGGAGATACGTGTGGAGCACGGCGGCACCCCTCCGTGTGCTTCTTGCGTGAAAAACCGGAGGGGGTTGGTTCATCAAGGTCGCGTCACAGCCAAGATGAAGTGCACGTTCCACTTCGGGCCACGGGCAATCTCTCCCCCGTTGACATTAATTACAACTTGCTTCGTGAAGATTGAAGGGACGAAAACGTGTTTTCTTTTTTGGGCGGCTCGAAAATAATTTCCTACCATAGTTTAGTATTTAGAAAATTCCACGTTCATAGATATTCTTTTTTTTTGGAAAAAATCTGACAGATATTTTAATGGTCAATTTCATTGTATTTATTTTGTATTACATTGTATTTCATTGTATTATAGTTATTAAGGTGAATAAATTCTGTGAAATGGGGATTTTTAACTAAAATGTCAGCTTCAAGTGAATACCTCTCTTGTGCTTTTCATTTAATCGCCATTGATTTCTACAATTTTTATAACATTTACGTATACTAAAGTATTACCTAGCTTTCGAAAGAGACAATGGTAGAACAATAAATTAATTCTTCGCTGAAATAATATGAAAACAAGAGCGTTGAAACTCTAGTACTACTCTTACTGTCACCTAAAAAAACCAATTCTCAATTCATGACTAACTGCTAATTAGAGTACCCTGAAACCAAACAGTCATAGAAGTATTCCTATTGCCTTCTGCAGAAACCATTTCTCCATTGATGATTAATTTCCGATTAGACTAACGTGGAAACATAAGGGTTAAAAATCACACGACTATCCGTATCGTCTGCTAAAAATCCAATCCTCTATTCATGTTTAACTTCTGATAACAGTAACGTGGAAACAAGAGGAGTAAAAATCCCGGAACTGTACCCTGATCGCTTTTTAAACAAACCAATTCTCGATTCGAAGCAGAAAGACGAGAAACGCGACGTAACAGAGATCGAGGATATTAAAATGTCGTTTACGCGTGCATCTTTCGGCCATCGATGTATCCGTCGAAAATATAATTCTCGTGGCGTTGCGCGTCGCCATCCTTATCTCTTCCGTGCCGGCGGTCTCAACGCCACGTTTTTCGACAGACAGCCAAGGCAAAAACCGCGAATCTCGTGACCGCATCAGGAATCTATCAGCATCGACGAGGGTTGCGCAGCTTTTTGTCCACTATCCCCCGATACTAATCCCGTGTGTGCGATCTCGGTGAAATTTCAGGATGACCTAGCGCGTCCGTATCTCGCGCCTTTCCACGGCAAATCACGAGCCGTTAAATATTCTAACGCGATCCTAGGATGACGTTGGCGGTTTTCGGTGAACTTCGCGGGAGGATTGATCGGCGAATAACTGGCCGGATAAACTGGCGCATTTCACCCACCAATGGAATGCATTTTCGTAGCGATAAGCTGTAAAGCCAAGGAATTGACGGGCGTTGGGAACGAAAGGAGCGGAAGAGTGCGATAAGCTTCGCCTTTCACGTCCTTTCGAAGTTGCTCGAGATTATGGGATTTGTATTTAACGATGTAGATGTTTTATCTTGCTTGTACGCATACTAATGAGATCATTGTTCTTAAACGCGCTTAACAGTGTTAATCAAACGTGTAATATAGCGCGGTTATGGATTTAGTAATTTAATCGAGAATCACAAAGTGCAGAGGCAAGTAGGAAACAACAATTCGTGAAAATAAATAAGTCACGGTGTGATCTTCGCGCTAAAGTTCTTCCATCTGAGGACGTGTTTTCCGGCATAGAGGGTTTCGAGGATCCCCAACAAGTTCCAGCAACGCGAATTCCAGAATCGTGAGTTATCGACGGAAAGGAAGGGGTTAAGGAAGTTGGAAGGCGAAACGATTAAACGGCATTCCACGGGGCCACGGAACTTTCCGCTTTCCGGTAACTTCTTTCGGAATTCATGGCTCACTCAGCATTCCGCACGGATTATGTCCAGATCTGCTCGAGATCTGTTCGCTGTGCCGCGAAATCGACGCCTTAAACCGCTGTCTTGTCGAAAGAAACTTTCTATAAAATTCGTGTATCGCGCAAAAATAGCTTTTCAATTCTCGTTCTTTTCAAAAAGTCATTTCCATTATATATTTCTGTCCTATATTTGATAATTTCGATGAGTGACGTGCATTATCGATCTAGAATTTGTAATTATTTCTTAGTTATATCTACACTGAATCTCTTTCTAATTTTGTTACAAATTAAAAAGAAATGCTACATGTATCGATAATCAATTTCTTTATTTCAGCAGATGTCCGTACTAAGAGATTAAAGGACAGGGACATTAAGCTGACTTTTTATTTTAAATTCTTAGATTCTATAAAATATACGATGACTCCATACTTTTGTATATCAAAAGCATACCATCCACAGTGTAAATTTACCGGAATCGAAGGGTCAGCGAGTTGAACATTTATTTTGCATCGTGTAACACGGTAAATAATTCACGTTTTATCGAAGCACATTGATAATGAGCTTAACGAGCAAAGAAGATTAACCAAATGTGAATTCGTAATATTCCATGGATAAATTAAGTACAAAAAAAGAACAAATAAAATAAATCTGCGATTACCACGCATCTGTTAGCATTTTAATTGTATGTAATCGTTCGAAGTCTGCCTTGTACGATTTATCGAACGACCTCGCGGGTTGCGAACAGTAAACCGATCGTGTGAATAGGTCACTGAAACAAACTCGAAAAAGTTTCGAACGAGACGTGTTCGATTGTCGAATTAATTCGATGCACCGAGAAGCGGATAAATAGGTCAATTTATCCGATGGAACGTGGCCGAGTCGTTCGAACACAGGGGGAAATAAATACCCTTTGACGACGAATTTCGTGAAAATTCACGTCGGCCGGTGACTTTCGATCGGCTTTTCATCGCCACCGAGAGAAACGGTGTCAAGTGGACATGATCCAAGCGATACCCGGCTCCACTTTGACGAAATTAGCATACATGAATAATTGGAAACTGCCAAAGTATTCTTCTGTTGCGATCTTTCAATCTGCAGACTCGAATTCTAATGAGCCGAAGGCAAAGTGATACTGAAGATTTCAAACTTTAACGATAGGCTTAGATTATCAATCTTCTCCGATTTTTATAGAATCACTAAAGTGAGAAAGACGTAAACGTGTTTTCTGTAGCCTATAAAGATACATACAGTACTTTGATGTAGCAAAATAATTTTGGTACTTTTCTACGAGCTGCACTAATCTCTATATTAAACACTAAATAAAATTTGATTTTCTGAATATTTGATTTTCCGTATCTCCAAGTATTAGGTTGTCCGAAAAGTTTCTTTCGTTTCATAAGGTGATAATAGATGAACAACAATTTCTGTTTTGTATTATTTTATTCAATTAGGTATGATCCATTTCGTTCTATTTCTATTATTACATTCGATAAACTAATATAAAACAAAAAGCATTGTGCGTCTAATATTTCCTTATAAAACGAAAGAAACTTTTCGGACAACCTAATGTATCGAATGTATAATTTTCAATCGCATTTCCATCTTTCGCGCAAACAATTCCATAAGATTCAAAAGAACAATACTTTCGCTATAAAACAACTACTAAAATTCTGGAAAATATCCAACAGCAAATATAATTGATATAAAACGTAACGCGAATTTCAAACGCGAAATAATATTATAACGCGAATGAATTTTCCACGGTGTTGAAGTTTTTACCGCGGCGATAAATTCCCGTGGTCTACTATACATATAATATGTAATGCGTTAAAACTGTTCGATGAACTATCGAGGGGGCTGATGCGTCATTATATCGGGCTAAAGTTATTTTTTCGAAATTCACGACGTATCGACGGTTCATGGCGTGGATCGAGGGTAAGCGGCGGCGAGTCAGCGCAAATACGCGTTTCATTAAACCGCCATGAAAAGCCCGCGATATATATGGCCACGAGCGTATGAATTTTCGGGGGAACGAGCGCCGTTATGGACGACATATCGACGCGTTGCTAACTATGCGTCGCATGATGAAAATCGTGAAATTTCCACGGTCGCGGGATTAAATCAACAAGTCAAATTGCACGCGGTATAGAGCGTGAACGTTTAGTAGCTCGGAGAACGGAAGGAGGAGGAAAGGGGAGAGGGGGTTACGCGTTTCAGATCGAATCGCGATCGTTTCGCTAATAATATTCGCGCGAGGCGATCAAAGGGAAACGTGACTTCCCTGGGAAACGCGACACGAAATCAGCAACGTTGGATAGAGTCAGAGGTTCGCGGAAGTTTCGTTAATCGGCTTGGAAAAATTCGCAAAGAGGATTAAATTTTATTGCAGCGAAAGAAATACGCGGCCGTTTCACGGCGACAGAATAAAAGTCCGGCCGTGGCCGAGCCACGGTACATTCATATTACAGGTGGGGAAAAAAAGCTTGGCAAAAAGAGAGGTTGAAACGAGAGGACAAAAAGGATCGGTGAAAAAGGAAGGTGATAGGTTCCATCGACATTTACCAAACGCGGGATTAAGCCACGCATTGACACTCGCGAAAAAGGCTCGATTATTCGCGTGTGGCTACACAACTGTGCACCTATTTGCCGATAAATCCACGAATTATCGATCGGTCGATCGTAAATTAAATACGACGACCCCTAGTGTCGAGGGAACGCCTACCAGCCGTACGGGGTTAACTCTGTGTCACCCTTTCGGCCGAGTACCTCTGCGTGTACCGTATATATCGTATCGTCGACGACGCATTCACGGATTTTTCACAGGCTTTGTGCGTGAGACAGCACGCTATCAAGGTCTAGCACCCTTATACTTACGCGTACGCCTAGCGATGAAAGAACTCGCTCTGGTGAATAGCAAAGAAGGCTGTTTCAGAGAGGCTGAGTAAGAACGAAAGGGTGAGCGTACAACGTCGCGCCCATCACGATGACGTCATCTACTGTGATCGTTCGACGAACCGAGTCCTACAGCTTTCGATTAATTCAGACTAACCTCTGAAGCACAAGGGTGTTTTAATTGGAGGAAAAGAGAGTATTGTCTTCTGAGAAGATTAAAATTTGATCGTTAAGTGTTTGTATAGTTCCATAGAATCCTGCAATTAGAATCGCGGCTAGTATTCATCATTGTTCCATGTTCGTCAACTTGAATGATTCTTCGAGATATTACACGACACGTATGGTGGCTCACGAAAGTATTCGAACGCCTGCTACATACATTTTCAGAGTAGTTTGAAATACTAATACAGTCGTGGCAATCTCGTGCCTCGTTACAACTAATAAAATTTCCAGACGTTTTGTGTAACAAACAATTTACGTATAGAGCTTTCCTATGGTAAGTATTCAGATACTTAAATCATTGCACGTGTAAATTCTTTCAAATTCGATTACTCGCGATCAACTATGAATCATAGCAAACATCACGCGACTCTTAATTGGTGAATCACTGTTTCATTCGGAACATATTCCACGTAAGACGTAATGACTAAGACGCGGTTGTAATTCTCGGAAGCAATTGCTGGTCGCTTGGAACTGTTAGGGAGGATTTTATGGTGATCGACGATTTCCTGCAGCGGCCGCCACCCCTTTATTACCGAACGAACACTGTCGTCACCGAATCTATAAACGAACGATGCTGCACGAATGATTGCGTATTAAACTGCATAGCCGGTACCAGGCGCACACTGGTGCGTTTCGTTTGATCGATGATGTTTTTGGGTCTGGCATTTCTCTCCCCTTAATCGTACGAACGAGAATCAAGCGAATTAATTAGTTTATGTGATTTAAAGCCAGCAAATCGTCCTTTCGTATGGCAACAGTGTACAACATACAGTTTCCATTCGAATTGTATTTTAGCTCATTTGCATCTCTTTGAAGAGGCCAGGGCAAACTCCATCCCATTTTCCAGGCAAACTTGCCTTTCCTTCACGTAGTTTTGGCCTGTACGTTCTATTTAACCGTGGATTGTTCGAATGACGTATCTATTTGCCGGTCGAGCAGCACAAAGAAAATTTTTCAGAGGAACCCTAGCTATCTAATAGCCTCGTTAACGTCATTAAGGTTCTCTGATTGCTGCCAACTCTACGATCGAATAACATCCTTACGAGGAGGGGACCCTGAAATTCGATTGCGAGCCACGTCGAGCGACGACACTGATTATAAAGATTGCTCCTTAATTCTATTTTCTGCCTCGCCGTTTATAGAACAACATCTTTATTATCTACGATACGATTAAACGGATTACTGGAGCGACAATGTAACTCCATCTTTATGTACTAGAATCGGAACAAAACTATATTTTTAGCCATACACTACGGGCTAAGATATAAAGAGGTCGTAAATTAAATTATCAAGAAGCGACACTAACTGATGTCTTAGGTTTCTGACCCACTTATAACGTCGTACATTATACATATTCTATTTTAAATACGACTACTTGTAACCAGTAATGCTTTATTTATAATTAGACGAAACGCGATTATTTATTTGAATTTCAATAAAGCGGAGATTTTAGTAGAAATATAATATAAATTTTCTTTTAATCCACTATGCGAGGTATATTGATTTCGTATCAAAAATTTCTCTCCGTACAGGTTTGATCGAGGTTCTTGTCTTCGTATATTTCTGTCAATTCCCTTCCTCCGACATTCGAAACTCAATTTAATTTCTGACTGATTTTACGATCTGGCTGTATCGTGGCACGGACTCTTCTTCTATAATACCGTGTCACATTCCTGATAGGATTACGGTTGCGTTTGAACAAAGACAGGTTGTACTTGTAACGAAGTCTTGTTTTCAATTTAACTTTAGCTTCAAAATTCTTCGAGAAGGACGGCAAGATATCTGACAGCACGTTATACCAACGAGTAGCTGTAATAACATCTACTTAAATCGCTGCTAAAAATGCTTCAAAGGCATTAATTGAATTGATTATATAGGCCGACATTAATTGATTTAAGTTAATGTAATAGCTAAACTGATATTTTATTTGCCGAAAATGATTATGGTTTTACTACCTATTTTCAAAATTTTATTAAATATCTTTAAAACTATCAGGTTATTACCGTCTTCGACTATTTCATATGGAAATAGAATATACTTATTTCTGTCCGCTAAGTGCTACACATTTGCTAATTAACAAATTAACAGAAATAAACTTATCCTTCTTTTCCTGTATAATCTTTGACAACTATGGAGATGTTCGCGTGATCAATTCTTTTTATAAAATAGAAAAAAAAAGGAGAAAAAGGAATAGGAGAAATGGTAGAGAAGAGAATGTGGCGCGTCGCGTTTAAGCAATTAAGTCACGAGACCGCTTTATCGTCGAGCGATTCGAGTTATTTCACCGATCCACTTGATTCTCTCTTCCTCCCGTGGCTTTTTTCCCTGTTCTCGACGATATCACTGGCAACTTCCTCGCGAATAATTTCAACAAAGCGGAACGGCCAGAAAATAGCGCGACAGCCGCGAAATTCGCGGAGGCCGGTCGCGGAAAACCGATAAATTTAGCCCTCGTGCTCTCGCATATGCTCTCGCCCTCCGAGAAAACATTTTATTTCCGCGCAATAGCCTGGACCGATACATTACGTTGATATCGGAACATTTTTCGGCCGATTCGTAAACAATTTTCACGATACGAATTGGCGTGCTCATCGAAATTGCGTACCATTGATGCGGGACATCCATATTCGACGAACGAATGTTCATTTATTTGCAGACGTCGCGTGGTTCGCGTCTTTCGTACTTTCGTATTTTTTCTGTTTTCCTCTGCACTTCAGCTGGACGTTTCCACGATGTTCCGCGGTTTATTCTCATTGCAATTTATAAATAGATCGCGGACGTTAATGTCAATTCATACTAAAAAAAATTAAATTTAAATAAAGATTAATTTCAGCTGCTAAATATTATACTGTGCGACTTACTTTAAATATATTAGCTATCTTTTTTACGTTACGTACATTCTGCAAATTTTTGCATCTTGAAATTTTGCATAAATTTATAAAAACACACCCGCGGTTCATTTATAAATGATATCTGTTCCTATGAATTAAATCGTGTATGAACAAAAATGTGCAACGTATATGCGTATATCTCTCTCTTATTTCATATATTCATCATTAAACTGCCGATATTTATGCATTTATGGAAAATTCAAATGCGCAAAATACATTTAGAAAAGCATACAAATTTTCATTTAACTGCTGGTTAATTTATGTTCGTAAAAATACGAATCCACATAACCATCCGCAATCTCGCCGCGGCAACGTTATATTTCATCATTGAGCTTGATACCAAACACTAGTCGCATCAAGTATAATTTCCAACTTCTGAAATTAAAGCTGCAGGACTATAACTAACCATAACCTTTTTTCTTCCTGGAAGCGAATAAAATTTCATTTGCTGAGGGCTAACCACCAACGAACTCTTTCGGCGTTCGACGAGCAACTAAAATATTAGCTTAGCAGCTCGACGAATAACATTCATCGAAGGCAAGAGGAAAGATGTTCCGTTTCTATTCCATTCCGTTCTGTATTCCACAGAAAACTATCATCGATCGAGAGCGTCTGAAAAGGGTGAATAAAGAGCTTTCTATTTCTAGTAAATCGTTCGATTCCTTCGACGTGGATATCTCGGAGTCGCGAGTCGAACGGAAGTCGCGAGAATCGACCGAATTGCGTACAAAGGCGGTATTTCGTTACTTCGTGGGGAATTTTGTCCGTTCGCGAACCTCACAGAGAAACGCCTGTAACGGACCGTAATATCTCGTTTAAAGGCGTCGACGTTTCCACGTGTTCGGTGGGGTCCTCGTTAAAGTGAAACAATGGGCATTCGGATTACATCCAATTCATTTATCACGTAGTCTCTCGCGAGTACCGAGGGGAGAGCCACAGAGGAAGGGAAAAAACAATGGAAAACCTGGCGACCCTTCTATCGACCATCACAGCCGGATCCACCGTATGCTTGCTAAGATATTAATTCCTTCGTTAATTCGTGCCGGGATATATCGTGCATTATGTTTTTTTAACGACCGCTCTCTGTTATTCGATCAAATAATGTATCTTGACAATGAAAGAAAATGGTGTGTGATTTAAAGGTATAAAAGTACGTGGACTTAAGGGTGGTTTTTCAACCCTCTTAAGATACTTGGGATTCGATACTTCTTTTTCCTTTTTTGTAACATTTCTTAAACTTGAGCAAAATACGAAAGTGGAAATTTAAAAAAACCTAAATGCGATGCAATGTACTCTGGAGAAAAATTGAACGATATGTACAAAGATAGAGAGTCCCCGAATAAAGAAACTATCATATGGAAACGATTATCAACACGAATGACAAGTTACAGATTAATACAGATTAATCATCAAGGAAATTGCATTCTCGAAACAACATCATCATCTGGAAATCTTCTAGAAAGAGAAAGAATCTCATAACTATAACCTACGTCATCAGCCTAAACGGCTAATCGGTTGAACAGCTTAAGAAATCTCAAACGCTTGAGTGAACTTTTCCAAGACACCAAGAAGCTACATAAAACGATACCGCGTGACGTTGTCTTCATAGGCAAAACACCTATCCAGCAGGTGTTCGCCGCGGGAAATACGCTTCACCAACGATGTTACTTATTATTAAGGAGACTGTGGGTCGCGAGATTCGCGCGAGACCTACGGTTGAACGAGCCAGTCTTGATAAGCGTGGAAATTAGCAAGCAGCGCGGCGCAATTAGTCAGAAGGCCATGAACGTGCCAAAAAGGCTAGTAAACTCGTGGCTTGCTTCGCTGGAACTTCGCGGCGACTTCGAACGTAAATCAAGCGGCGTGTGGCGCTCGGTTTTAGCGGGACACCCGGTACAAACAGAGTCTAAAGGGTTCGTCGGGTGGCGGCTTGCTCGCGGATTAATATCCCTATCTTCTGTTCGTCTCTGCACGACCCCTTTCAGAGGTACACGAACGTGCACTACTGTTTTGCGTGCACGGAACCAACGCCCTCCCCCGCCAGTCTCCCTCCGCTTCTGTTGTACCGATAGTCTCGTGTTCCTGCGACTACGAAGGGGAACTTCGATTTATGACTCCGTGCAAGTTGCTTCGATGAACCTCGATGTTCCTTTGTAACGCCGACTTTCCTTGCTCTTTTGTGCGTGCACTTTGATATCGTGACTGGGAGGTTTGTTCTTTTTAGAGAAGATGATGGATGTTTCGTCGGTGATTGAAAATTGTTGGAGAATATGAAGCTGGATTTTGATATAGGATACAGGTGATCGAATATTTGCAGAAGCCTCTCGTGAATTTATTATCCGTGTTATCTGAAAAATTTGAAATTTCGTCAGCACTGTAATGGAGTATCGTGTGTCACGATTAGATTGGTCGAGTTTGAAACAAATCTTGTATTCTTAAAAACACCATTTCTTATAAGAGTATGTTCGACGACTTTTAATCGATAGAGTAAATATTCTTCGTTTATAAGAGACCAATCCACGAAAGTTAATATTCCATGTATTAACCAATATCGAAGTTCGTATTGGAAGCGATTTCCCCTCCTATTCAAGAAGACACCTGAACCAGCCTAATTCCTAATACGTTTAATTCGCCTACACCAATAAACCGTCATAATTAGCGACCATTTAGCAATGGTTTTATAGCTAAAATACCAATTCCGGCAAACATCGCATATTAAGTAGTCTACACGTATATCATCAACTCTTCCTGGGAACTTCTGTTCATAGCTTGATTTCAAGTTGCGCAACGCGAAACACGTTGCCGTTTCACTGAAACCAGATCGTTCGCCAAAAGACAAATCCATGGCTGGAAAACAGAGACGATGGAGTTTATATCCGAAGTTAATCTGTCCAATTCCATTGTTCTATCGCTCGATGGTTGGTAAGTAAGTCAGAAATTATCCAACCAGGATATTCGCTTTTCGTGTGACTTAACGTTGGCTGTGGTAACAAACGAATGCGCATTTCTTCTTGCTACGGAAACTTGTGTTTGATTCGCGAATAAACAGAAAGAGGAAGGAAGAGGGGAAGAGATAGACGCAGAGTCTCTGTGCTAATCCTGAATTCAGGGATGAACGGTGATACCGCGAATTCCGGAAGTCCCCGGGATTTAGCAGCGCTACGGGAGTTTCGTTGGCGGCACACGGCTACGTTTTCGATGCTCGTCTAACCGCTCTGCCGCGGCCCGCGGTTAAGTGGTTTAGAACATTGCGATCGGCAGCTCGTGGCGGACAATCTGGAAACGTTTCCACGAGGAGACGCACGGTTTGCTGAGCCACCGTATGAGTTTGCCGATTAATTTGACAACAAGCACACGCCGACTGCGGAACTTTGCAAATGGCTCGTACCGTGATTTACATGCCCGTACGGTTTATCGATCTCTACCCTGCCTCGACGAAAAACAAGCTCGTTCGTTCTGCGGACGTACCCGAATTCCCGATGAATTCGAACGGGTGTGTCCTCTGATGAAGTCCCGATCAATTGTGGATTTTGTGACGTATAAATAGCGAAAAGGCATCGATGAATTTTAAAAATATCAGTGATAACTGCAAATTGAAAGACGTCGGTGCATATAGAACTGCGTTGGAAATTCGAATAATCGTGAAATTTGCGATACTCCGTAAAGACAGGAAAAATAACACAGTTTCAGATATGCTAGTGACAATCGTGTGAATTAGACACTCAAAAATCTGCACTGAAATCTCGAATAATCATGAAATCTGTGATATGCAGTATCGAAAAGAAATTTTAGAAATATTAATAATAATCGTGAATTGAAAAACACAGGATTGTGAATCATCCAAATTCGCCCCTGAACGTGTGGATGAAATTTAAAGTAACGTCTTCATGATATCGTAAAAGCGATTAAAATAATCGACGAAGGCAATAGAAACGCTCCTTAAAAGAAACGAAAGACGCAGTGTGTATGCTCTTTTATCGTGCAGGGATGACCGAGAAGAGTGAATGCAATGGACAAAGGTAAATTGCGGCTACAATACAGGGGATAATAAGCGGTCACCCTCCGCACACTTCCATAAAGCGAACGTAAGGGGATATTCGTTTGCCGACGCGTCCATTAAAACGGACTCTCGAGTGGCCGACGGTGGTGAAGGACGTCGGGACCAGAGGCTGTCAGCTCCAATAGGAACTGCCATTAAAACTGATAGAAAGAGAGCTGGTACTTCGAACGGTGCGGCTTTATTATTCTTAACGACTGCCTAGAAGTCTACCCACGATATTCCCAATAATATCGTGTCGTAAACGTCCGCGTTCAAGGGGGCGACGTCGAATCAACACGAGATGACGTTTTTATAAGATGAGCAAGCGTTCGCGGTAACGAAGATAGCAATGCTACAAATTTTCTACTTACACCGTGGTGTGAAAGATTCCATAAGGAACTACAATATCATTTGATGACTAATTAGATAATACAATTTTATTCGTTTATCGATTCTGATATCATTTAGTGATTAGAACGGTATATTTTAATATATTATGGTTAAACAGAGGAATATCTTGGATGCAAAAATATGTGAGAAAAATATGTAAGATTTGAGCTCAAAATATGATCCAAATGAAGTTTTGCGTAAAAACCAACGTTCAGCGCGTGAGAGATGTAGTCATTGAAAACTTTTAGTAGACGTAGATGGATACGTCTTGAAAGTATTTCCGTATTTTTGTCGAAGTGAGCGAACGAAATGATAAAAGAAAATACGCGTTTCAGTTTAAGTTAATTATTAAATAGCAATTTCGAGTTATGTTGTGTTGCATTGTATTTTACGCTTTAGAATTATTTTCAATACACTCAATGACACTTAACTATTTTACAACCTCTATGCATTCCAGCCCTCCAGAAATAGTTTAATAATAACAATTCCAAAAGCTACGTTAATGCCAAAACTGTAACCCCAATTAGACTAGGGAAGAATGGTCATTGTACCATGCCGAATTTAATCAGACTAATGTAATACCCCAAAGACAAGAATTCACGGCACAATCAATCACGACGCACTCTGTATCTTTCGTAACGAGACATCCAAATGTCGTCGAAATAAGCGAAAGGAAGATGGAGTAGCGTTTAATTTCTCGCGAAAAGAAGAAGGCTAGAAACATCGGTGATCTCGCGATAGGTCGATTGTATTCGTGACGACGTGATGACAGCGTCTTCCAGCAGACGACGGTGACGACAACATCAAAGGGCTCGACGAGAATTAGTGTCCGAGCTAGGAGAAATCGAAGACTGGAGGGAGGAAGACGGGCAAGGACGAAGCGCACGGACGTGTGAGCAAGGACGGAAATAGAGTACGACGAACAGACAAGGACAAAGAGAGCTGAAGAGATAGACGGCAACCCTTGAGCTATTGATCAACGACCAGCTACCGACAACACGCCCTCTTAATTAAACCCTCTGGGAATCCGAGACTAACGACCCCATGCTTGTAAGTAGAAGAATGTTCGCGAATATCCTGTGAAACAGGACAGGAAAGAAGCCACTGCTGCGATCGTTTCAACTTTCGACGATTCCAACCCTCGAGCGATGGATACCTCGATCTTCGTCAAGTCGAAAGGAACCATACGCTACGGAAACATAGTGTACGGCAAAGATATTTTTTTATCTATGATTTCTCACTTTCTAAGGTTCTGTGTATTAGTTTCAGACGAATGGATATGGGTACTTTGAAATTTTTAGTGGGATTTTCAACTTGTATAAATCACCGGGAATCGGCTTATGAAAGCATTTTGAACATGGCAAATGATCTTTATGTCGATGAGTATTTATCTTTGGAAATCCTGTATTTTATTTCAAGATGAGGAAGATTACAGATTGAGAATGTACGATGATAGAGCGTTGAAGTTGAAAACAAATTGGGTTTCGTTTAGGTATTATAATCGTTGAGCCAAAAATTTCGAGCTAGTCTAATCGATTCTCAGTGATCTTTTATCTTTGAAATGTTCTGTGTTTTATTTCAAGATTAGGTTAGCAAGTTCGAAATTATTGATGATGTGGTGTCAAAGTAATCGAAGTTGGGTCGATGATTTTCTATTTCTGAGAAGTTCTACGTTTCATTTGAAGTTGAAGTTTTAGGATTAAATGCCAGTACTGACGCAACGAAGATAATACAAAAAATCATTGAAAATATAGCTCAACAATTTTTAATATTCCTAAGCACAAATATAACTCAAAACTTCCTTTGCCTGCCACTGTACATCGGATATTGCAACTGTCGAACGAAGAATTTCCGTTTATGAATAACATCCTCTTTGCTTCGTTGCTTTCTTCTCTTCAACGCAGCTCTAGCTTGAACGAACTTCCTCCATTAAAAGAAGACGCAATGAAATTTTTTTAATAAATCTCCCGGCCAGTTTCGTCGGACGGCTAGGATAGTTTATAGTTTCAGGTTGTTGAAGAACGCGTCAGGTATCTCAGAACTCCGACTTCTTCTTCATAATACATAAGTTCAAGGCGAGAGGAAATTAGCAAGGAGAAGGTACGACTTCTCTTTCGCTGGCGACTGAATTTAATATTAACGAGCGCATCGTACCGAATTAAAGGTGCCCGACCGCCTCCCGCTGCCCTTAATTATTCGAGTTGAACGTCTTCCGCCCCTCGGTACTCTCTAATTTCTATTTCTCCTACTAACTCCGTTTTCTCGTCCTTCTTGCACTCTGCCTGCGAAAGTTCCGACCCAGTTCTTCTCGTTCGCCCGCGATAACTCCCGAAAGAGATTGCGGATTCCGAAGATGCTTGATTATCCGACGACAGGCCGATTTGATTAGGCATAATTCATTAAGTTGCTCAATCGATTATTATCAGATATAATGCGTTAATATTTTATGCTCACGCTATAATTGATAACATAGAACTTTCTCTCTGATTACTGATATCGTTGATTTTATTCGATCAACCACGAGAAATAGTCTGTGCGGTTTGAATTTTTAATTTATGAGAGGTTTGATTGGAATACTTTTTAGGATAATCCATTATTTATATATTTGATTTGTACGAATCACTTCCATTTGAATCTTGACGAGCTTTATGTTCTATGAGATAAAATCTCTTTCTCCTATAAGTAACTTTTAAACGATCGAGAGTTGGTCTTTGAGTTTTCAAATATCTGAATTTAACAATGGCTTAAAATAGCTTTGAACGAGCAAATAATCTAAAATTAATTTTGGACAAGCTCCAGCTGAACCTTGAATGTTCTTCGATAATTTGATTTTATCTTGAGTAAACCGTGACCTATCTGAAGAAATGCCTCAAATTTATCTTAAATAAACTTTAAACGTGATATATACACACCTGATATGTTTTTCTCACTCTTTCCAATGATTTTGAACCTCCTGGAAATAACTTCCAGTTGACTTGGATCGTGAAATGAGCCCAACATCGTCTCTAGCTTTTAACGCTCTTAACATGACCTCATACAATCTTCATAAAACCTTGGAGTAATCTCAAATAATCTTGGAAACAAAATACCAAGAGCGTCTTAAGGTCTCTTGCAGAAGGAAACGGAAGTAAGGAGGCTGCTAGCTGAAAATGGCGCGAGATTCAAAAAGAGAGACAGAACATTGCAACGTCTTGCAAGAAGAAGGTAAGCATGGAGGCAAGGAAGGCAGCTCGAAGGCTTCGTTCGTCGAGTAATTAGCGACGCTGGCAGGGGTAACGGTTTATTAGCGCGGAAAGCGACGAACACTGTGCTCGGGTAAATATTCTCGCGCGGCTACGGAGGATGAGAACAGGTCTGAATTTCCGTCAGCTATCGCCCACGAGAAACGCTGGATCCCCGTCGTGTCGTGGGTTTCAGTACCCGTTATCCGTAGCAGTGGGCAATTATGAATTCAAGATGCTCGAATAAAGAATTAAGACGTCAACCGTGAAACGATTTTTCGACGTTTACTTTTCCAAGCTTGTTCTCCTATCGTTGAGGAAATACCAAGTGTTTAAGATGTTCTTATCGATCAATAGTTAATTGGATTTAAAAAGAGGAAATAGCAGAGTACGTGGTGGAGACTGATCGGATTATTGGGTCGATCTCGACTGTATTCTTCGAGAGTCTGGTCGTAAACTCTTCCTGTTTATTCTGCTGGTACTTCGATGAGGAACTGTAACTAGAAGGTTTGCGAGGATTTAAGGAATTAGTTCTGATTAAATTATTTGTGACACCATAACGATCAAAAGAATTACTTGCAACGATCGGTGAGAAATCTCAAACGAGATAAAAGCATGTTTAATTATTCGTATCATATTTTAAATGAAACTATTAATCGTAAATGAAGCGTTCTTCATTTCGTGTGTCTAGCGTGTCAACCTTTTAACGCGGGAGGAGATTTTATCAAAGTATTTTAAGTATATATTACGATATGGATTAAAACGTTATCACGAGAAACGTAGCGTAGATCCCTTCCTGTCCGTGGACACGACGTAATTCATTTTTTTTCTCGCACCGGTATGAAATTATTACACGTTCCAGGAGGTCTGATATGCAAGTAAGATGAATCATGCAATTACCGGCCTCTTTGTTCGGACCAACGGCTCGCAGTGAGATATCCTATTATGCAGATGTGGCAAGAACCGCCGTTTAAAGGAGACTACAAGGCACTTGTTGCCCGTGAAATTTTTCCTGGCTAAGTGACACTTAGAAAACCCGTGGAAAGCTCATCCTTCCAATG
Source organism: Bombus terrestris (assembly GCF_910591885.1). Taxonomy (NCBI): domain Eukaryota; kingdom Metazoa; phylum Arthropoda; class Insecta; order Hymenoptera; family Apidae; genus Bombus; species Bombus terrestris. The sequence continues at coordinate 7,965,506 of NC_063278.1, forward strand.
AACTGACTGTTTCACCAGAAACTTTGACACCATAACTCGTGGGCTTATGAATAATGAAAACGACGTTTAATATCACTTCCTTCAAAAGTATACGCGTAATTGTTATTAACCAAAGTTGTACTCCTTTCGTCCAAAGCTTGCTTAAGTTTCATATTCACTGTATTATTCAACAACTGATCATCAAAGTAAATTCTTTGAATGTAACGAGAATTTATTCTATGAAGAATAACTAAAATATCGATACTCTGTCTTCTCTTCTCACCTAAACCAAGACTTATGACGAAAGAAGGAAGTTTGGCGAGACATTACAAGCTCAATTTCGAGCGAAACTTTTCGTCGTTCCAGCGACGCTTTAACCCCATTATTACCGTCTTCCTCCGATTGTAGCAGCAATAACTGTCCGCTTCTGTTTCGATCTTTGTCCCCGGCTGGCAGCGCGAGAAAGCACGATCCTCACCCTTTCGTTACACTTCAGACATTCATACCGTAAGTTTCGAAAACCCTCCTGGATCTCGTATGCTCGAGGGTTCAGTAAACAGTCCCGAACAGCTCGATGGAAACGAAACTGTCCGGCGCTGAGGGGCCGCGGCCAGAGACAGGATCAAGGAGTTATCGTGACGGACAACACGGGAAGGATAACACGAGGGAGTAAATTAACAAAGCCCTACGGAAAAGGGATCAAAGAGAGAACATGGAGAAAATGTTTGCGGGTCCAGCAACGACATCAACGTTTCTTTGTTCGTGAACCGTGTGAGGAATTTCGAATGCGTTTAAGTAGCTGTACACGTGGCTTCCGACATCTGTGGGTGATTTATATAAAAGAATAAATTCTTTAGGTATCGTGGTAGAAATTCTAATTAGGTAAATTTGTTTCTTGATATAATGTGTCTTTGTGTCGTGAAATTTATAATCTAATTTCTTTTGTATAGTTTGAAGTTTGTAATAGGATTTGTTTCTATGCTTTCAAGTTTGTAATTTAATTTGTTCCTATGTTTCGAAATTTGCGATACATACAATTTCTTTCTATCGAACGCAATTTCTTTGCGTGGACAACTAAACCTAATGTTAAACAAGTATATTATTAATATTAACTTCGATGCTTTTAAATCGTCCCTCGGTATAGTTTATTATTGCCGTATCCCATTATTTACTAACTGAACGATGAATGTATTTGTTTTTTGTAAAAATGGTCCTAATTTTACTTCATCGTGAAACATGAAAAAAATACATGTTTCTATAAAGAATAATTTTTTGATACAACAAGAATTCTACCTTAAGTAATTAAAATTTAGCGATGAGATAATGACGTTACTCATTCATTATTGCAAATATTCCTGCTGATTTAAGATCAGAATATTAGGAATGATCAAAATTTGTGAAAAAGATGTAGACAATTGAGAATTGTAAAAAATTTATCAGCATAAAACTGGTCCATACTTGAAGATTATAATTTTATGACGCATTTTTTGGTGAAAATACTTCATTCTGGTATTATAGTAAAAACTGCAAGGGCGCTAGGAACGTTTTAAATCCATTCATTTCCACGGCATAAAGATGCCATTTCCTACGTTCCTCGTGAGTAATTCTAAATATACACTTAATCCACGCGGGAAGATATTCCCGAAGAAAAAGCATTGAAACGAGGGAAGCTGTCGTAACGTGGAGCATCGTAAAAGAACGCGCGCACCCGCACGCGAGACATTTAACCGCGTGTAACGCGGTAAATACTCGAATAGAGAAGTTTTAAGTGGTCGGACTAACCTTTTCACCCCATCGCGACGCTCGGCTCTCGCTTCCTCTGTGGAGTCCTCAGGCCATGCAGTCTGCAACAGAGAACAGGAGGAAAAAACGATCAGCGAGGTGATTCGCGCGTGTCACGTTGAAAACAAAACGCGCAGCCGTTCAAAAAAATCCAGCTGATGCGGAAAAGACGTTGGTAGAGGAATTAAACGAGGAATTGCTTCGAAATTAAAAGGAAAGGGAATGCTCCAATGAAAATTACGTACGTTCCGACCGCAAAAGAATAAATTTCATAAAAGTCCAGTTCCTCTCTAACCGCGGCTATGATCGAAGAACTAATGTTGGCAATTTCGGATGAATTTTACATGAATCTCTTCGACCTCCTGAGGGAGGGCCAAGTTAATAGCGCGGTGAAAAGAACTTTGCCTCGTGACCGGTTCGTTGAGAGAAACTCCAAGGTACAGCCTTGTGCAGAAGTGTTAGGACATTTAGGAACAAACAAGGTAAAATTGACATTTAGTCAGTAAGAAATTATTAAACCTTCTTTGAAGCATTAAGAACTCGCATAGCTACTCGATATTGTAATAAGAAGCTCAGAAGTCAAAGTGATCAATTCCAAGTTTTGTAAACTTTTTCAGATGCGACATTAACATTGATCTTCTTAAAAAAGTAACCGAATTACTTGCAAAGGTTTATTTGTCATAAGCAGATAAATAACATAAATATTCGCGAATTCCAAAGTAAATTTTGAAAGATATCTGTGACATCCTCGCGTTTCTCTACTTTTTAATACACAGAGTTGATTAGTTAATTAATGGCTCCATTCATCGTCCCAGTCAATTTTCATATTCGTATTATTAAACCTTTCGATGATATTTATATTAGATATTCTATCAAATCATAATTCATAATGATTTATGACTTGTACAATTTTACTAATAATGGTACTATACATATCACCTATACGAGAGAACCCAGGTAATCCAATACTTATGAACGAGAGTGTACAGCAAGAAAACCAGCAATTTGGTTCTTTTGATTCGTTCTCGGCTCTTTTATCATTGTCCCTCGTGCTACGATTTTATTTCGTGTCTTCCGAGCCTAGCCAAATGGCGGGGGCAAGCGACGAAGCCCTTCCTTAATCCTGACACCATCGACGCTACCCGTACGTTCAATGCCTCGACGAAGCGAGCAAATAAAAGGATTTCCAAGTTGCCACCAGGTAAAAGTTCGAGGGTTGTCCGTTGGCCTTGCTTCGGGTCAGTCTAACCCTCGTTTCCGCTCGTTCCTCTCCATCACCCCTCTGTGTCTCGTCGACTCGATAAAAGAATAGTAAATTCCAATCTCCAACCCTGTCGCCCAGATATCGATCTGACCTGGCTTCGTTATCGTTCGCGTTTATACGCGAGTCGCGATAAGAGAAAAGGAATAACAAGGTGACGCGCTTTGTAGTGGCAATGTCGAGCTTTCGTTTTACAGTTCCATTGCGTTTCGTGTTTATTTCTGGAACGACCTTTTTTCCCTGCATCTGCCATCGCACCGACAAAGGGAACGTTCGTTTTGTAGCTTGGTTCTCTCGCTGCTGGCCAACGTATACTTTTCGCGTGCGTCAGGAGTTTCGCCGGAATGAAAGTGGCTTTGTAGAGCGTACCGGTCTAACGATTTCATCATTTACAGAATTTTTGGAAGTGCTGGTCTGCGAAACTAGAAGTCGCTTTTGGAAGAAAGACTGATACTTTGGAAAATTGAAGTTTCCACGTTATGCACTACACGAACGTATTATTATTTCGGTCAATTTACAGTCGCACTTGATACCATAAAGATGGAAACTGTTGATCCTACCAAACTCAGAAGTATTTTTGGCGAATATAAAAAGACGATCGCGACGATACAACTATAAAGTTAATTCATCCAACGAAACACTTACGTTTCTCTGATTTGTCCACCCTAAGGAAACTATTATTTCTAACATTTCTATCAGAATCTAACTACGTGTATCAATTTAGAACAGATCGCGATCTAACTACCTGTTTCTTGTCTCAATAGCATAAGAGAAACTTCGGTGTTTAGCCAAGCGTTTAGTTTAGCCAGTTTAGCCAAAGTGAAGCCTCTAACGTACACGAGGTCGATCTCTGCTATTCTATCACTCTATTCACAATCCCACATAGTATGCTCGATTCTTCTCTTCATTAATTTAATTAGTTACGACCATGAAAGTCTCACATTACGATTGAGAGTTGAAGATACCTTATAAGTCCTTTATCTTCTAATCTTTCAATCCTATTTCCTCCCAGATAATTTTGCTGAATCAAACAGTACAGCCTCTTAAAATTCATCATTGAATTACGATAAATACATATAAGAATTCGATCGTCTACCTTCGCCATGCAAATCGGAAAGAAATATTTAATAGGGATAGACTTGCATGCACGATCAACGACGTCGTCTGAAACCGTTCTGGATCGTTTTGTTGAAAGCCAGCCGCTCGAAAGGGACGTTTCCGGCCGGCGATTCCGAGAACGTGCTGTTAAATTTTAATTACACAGTTTCGAGGGAAACGCGGCAGAGACTGGCTGCCATTCGCCAGGAATAAAATGCGAAAAAGGGAAAAATGGCGGGCCATAGGAGGAACAAGGCGTAGAATCGAAGAAACGACAGCTTTCCAGCTTGCGAATTTCGAAGGTTAACACCGAAAGTTCGCGAGGCCCGTTGTCGTTCGGAACTTTGTTCAAAGTTGTCGCATGAATTTGACCGGTTCAATTTCGACAGTCGGACCGACAAGGGCCTACCCCTTAATATTGCACGACCTGCAGAACCGTTTGTCCCGAATATCGAACCACGCGACTTCGTTTCCGCCACTCTATATACAGCTCCAACAATTTACGTCTGTTTTATTGGTATTTTACTGTGCCTGGTAATTTAAACGATTCACATGGATGGCGAAATGTTCCACCGTGAATCAACGACGAGTACTTGTTGCTTGGAATGAACGACTCGAGATTAACGGGGGAAATTAAAACGGATGACGACTGCGTCGTCAACAGCGAAGTCAAATTTACCGAGCAACTTCAATTTTGGCAGACACGTCAAGAGCAGTCGTAGATTCGCACTGGAGTTCGCCGAGGAACTTCAATCTTGGGAAATTTGTCACAAACGACGTTAGCGGTCTGGAAAGCTTTCAACGACTTTTGTTGCTTGATGTAATAATAGAACTATTTAATATCATTGATTACGGAAATATACGCGCGTTTTTGGTAAATACAGATATCGATTATTGCGATTATACAAAGTACTTCAAATTTTCAAAAGAAAGAAACTCAATCCAGGAATGAAAATGACGGGTGAATGTTTTATAATGTTTGGCTGTGTAAACGCTTTGTTGCAAAGTTGTTAACAAATATTGACCATAGATTGAATGGTTCGTATAACACACGTAATATGCGATATTGATGGAAGGTTTTTTACAAATATTCATATACTTTCGCCAGTGTGTGTGTGTGTGTATAAGTCATCATAAATACACATCATAAATCTATAGATTACTGTTAAAAGAGAAACAAAACGGGAGAAAACACATGGTTTAAAGTCGAATGAATTACCTGAATTACCTTGAATAACGTGTTACAACAGAGCGAGTGGACAGATCGATTTTCCATCGTGCGAGGAAAAAGAATCAGCTAGTGGCTCTCTTTTAAACATTTAATTGCGGAAAACACAAGCGAAATTAACAATTACGGGAAGCAAGGTGCGAAAGTAATTGGATGCATATTGCATCGTTAGCACGTACCGGTGTCTCGTTAAAATTAACGAAAGAAAGACAAGGAGAAGGAGGAAAAATGGAAGAACGCGAGAGAAGCGTAAAATAAACCGTGGTAGCCAACGATTTTGCGCGAGAATAAAAAATTGCTCTGGCCGTATCACGACGCGAACGCAATTAAATAAGTACCATTACATTGGAAAGCATAACCCTTGACAGGGCAGCGTGCCGATAATTCTGCTAATTGCGTGTCGATTGAGAAAATAATTTCGGACGATCGTGATGCATCGCAATTAATAGCTCTCAAATAGCCTTCATGATACTCGTAAATGCTTGAAAATCAGATAAAGAAAGTTGCATATGTTGCACTGAATTCTTTACGTAACTCCTTTGTTGAATAGAGTTAAAGTTCACGAACAATAGCGTTCATAATTTGAAAAAAATTGTAACATTCTATAATTCGATTTTTGATGGTAAAAGTTACACGCCTATTTAGATATAGTATATTATAATTCTTCAGTTTAGATAATTTAGGTGTTATAAATGACATATAAATGAATGAGTGTAGAAGCCTCTTAATCTATCATGTTCTGAAAGTACCTTAAATTACCACTTTAATAAAACATTTCTACAGAATAAAAATGTTTGTAACTCCGATATTAATTTAGTTAAATGTAACTTATGTGCAGTTCTACCGCTAATAATAAAAGGCATTTGTGCTTAGCACATGTGTCTTTTAAACGGTTTTAAAATATGTAGAACAAAACCACCAGTAAAAATTAAAAATCATATAATACAGACCGCAAACAGATAATTCCTTATTTTACGTTTAAACGAAGATTTCACCTTTTAAAATAAAGTTATATTTTCTTCAAAAATTCGAAAAGCCACATCTAACCTGTCAACCAAACCACTAAATAAACTAACGCTAAACCACGAAATACGCTTCGATTCCACAGAGAATTCGATTCAAACTCCGTGTAGTTCGCGTAGATTTCAGAGATTCACGAATCCTCAAACAACGCATCAACAACCGTGTCGAATCCACCTTATCCCTCCGCTTAATCACTGGAGAACGACTCATACATCAACTTCATAATCCTGGGCAAACATATCCGAGAATCATGGGTGTAAATCGAGCAAAAGGGACCGGAAACATCCTTCGTGGCTGGAATGGGAAAAAAACTCAGTATAACGGGTGGTGTTAGACGAACGTTATTCACGGGCGAACTAATCCAGAGAAACGGGGCCACTGGTCGATACCTCGATATTTAGAGTTATTGCTCGATCGTGGGGAATTTCCGTTCCGTGCTCGTAATCGATGTAACGCCCGCCGCTTTATTGCCACGTTCCACTAGCCGTCGCCTCGTTGTGTACACATCCTGACGTCTTTGTTTTACCGTGGCAAACAACACGTGAGAATATAGAACGAACGTTTAGCACCGTCTCATAATTACTGTCATTACGCTTGCAGTCTACAACGTCTTCGAATATGAGGGAGGACGTATTCAGAATGTCAGGACGGATGTTCGCGTGGACGAGACACATGATTTGGGAAATTCGCGATGATAGGAGAAATTGAGGTTACAAGACGGATCTGGAGCATTGATTCGCTTCACTGCATTGTGCGCTACTACATACACTTTCCTAACTGTATTTCTAAATTTTATTCCATCATCCTCTTGATGGTTTGTGTTTCAGACGGTAGTTTCACGTTTCAAAATTTGGGGTTAGTAGTTTCGCGATTTTAGCGGATAAAAAAATTTAGAAATATTTCAGTGTTCCAAGTAATTGATACTACAACTCCGACTAAAGCGTGAAACTGATACCAGAGAATGGAAAACAACGTAACGCAGGATGTAAATCTATAAAATTCCCGTGAAAAATTAAGAATTCATCGTTTTGATATTTGTAGTATTATATGACCTGGATAAACTGGCAGAAATATACAAGATAAAGTTCGATTTTGCAGTAACAATTTTGGAAACATTTTTGACAATTTTAAGATACAGATGCAATTCTAAAGAATCGAATTATAAGAAATATAAATTCCGAATTTCCCATTCAAGATAACTCTCGTTACTCAGACATTCTTGAAGAATCTATAGAGCTACCTCATATATCTTCGATATACGTCAGGAGCAATTGTGATTTTTGAGTGGCTTTACATATTGCACGTCGAATAAAATCCTAGCAATATGTCTTCAAATCCTTATCGAATGTTCCGACTTCAGCGAATTTGCAATACCAGGAAATACTTGCAATACGTGCTAACGTTTACAATTACGAATCCGAACCAGTTCCAAGTATATTCACGTTGAAAACAGGACCCTTTAATACTTCAAATCCACCATGTAAGAAACTCATCGACGAAGAAGCGAAGTTAATCGATCGATAAATGAACACGAAGCAAATGTAGAATTTTCTACGCAATTGCAAAGTCATCTTTTAGTTAAATACGGCGAGGAGAACAAGCTATGAGAAAGGTGGATGGTGGTTAGTTTAAAGGGAAACCAATAACGCAAAAGCCCCCGTTCTGCTGAAAATCAAAAGAGATTCCGGCCAGTGTCATAGGCAGCGGAAATTGAGAAAAAATATCTGGTCGTTGCGAGCTTCGAGTTCGTTTCGCTTCCGTTATTTCCGTCGTATGGATGAGAGGAGAGTAACGAAAGGAAGGGAAGGATAGAAGGGAAAAGCGAGAGAGAGAGAGAACAGACGGACAGGCGCGAGTGTGGCTCGTAGCCCGCGGTAATAGGGTTGGCCACTCGGTATTACGAATGTAATTTATTTTACTTCACCTGCGATCCTTATCACGACGTCCGGCTTATTTAAACGACTGAACGACCAATAAAAAGAAAAGAAAGAAATCGTGAGAGTCGGCTAGCCTGTTCGGACCACGTTTCGTCGATTGAAACCCCTGTAGAAAGGGCTGGTTGCTTTCTCAGCTCGAAACTACGGCTATACACAGTCCCCATACCGTGTATTTCGACCATTGTTTGCTGAACGCACGCGACCACCGAATGTCAACCGATTGAACGGGTTTCACGTGATCGCAGCCAGAGACTATATTCCCGGTGATCGTCGTCTAATTATAGCTTGGATGGGTGTAATCGTAATAACGTCACGATTAGTCACGACCGCTGCTCTATTCCGGTCCGACGATAATCATCGTCCCTTCAACCAGCGTCCAATTATTGTGAGTACGCCATCGTTATGGTCGTCCATGTCTACTTATCAACGAGTTATACGTCTTACGCGCGTCTTGTAATTGTCATACGATGATCGATCGATGGCTACGACAGAATATCTCGTATTTCTTCTCGAGTTTCGCGGTTAATATATTGTGCAGCGATAGCGGAATATCATTGCTATTTGTATTTCATCGTTATAAAGATGCGTAATTGGAAACTATTATTTCAAAGCAGAATGATCTTTTACTACCAACAATTCGTAATTAATTTTAAAGTATTTAATGCGCGACATAAACAGCCACTGTGTATGGCTGACAATAAAATCCTGACCCGTAGTTTGTTAAATGATCTAACCCCTTGTAGCCAAAATGTTTTATCTGAATCTATAGCTTTTTACTGTAATCCGACGTCCAGGAATAATAAATTATAAACAAATCACTTAATCCTGGAATAATAACACATTGATAATAACGCAATAATTTGTAACTTTTAGAAACTAGCTATACAACCGCTCCGACACGTTTCCAAGAAAGTTGCCTCAGTAATTTCAATCTCTACTACTGAAACTGGCTAAAGTGATGTCTGACCAGTACCGCGGTCTTTCTACTTCAGCGTCAAAGAATGATTTATAGCAAAGGCTAGTGGTACACTCGTTAATCACTCTGCTCTACGCGGACGATTAATTTCCATGGACCTGTACTCAAAAGGAACTGTCTTCGGGAGTCGAGAAGGAAATTGCTCGCTCTTTAGCGCGAGCCAAGGAAGCATTATGGTAATAGGCCAGATAAAGACATCGAGCAAACGCATGGAAGGATGAAGGATGCATCGCGTGACCGCGTTGCACACGTGTCCTACGATCGTACCGCGTAACGAGTCTCCTTCGTGTTCTTTTTTTCTGCTCGTCTAGTCTGTCGCGTGAAGAGCGCGTACAAAGGGCCCGGCAGACGATACACACTGTGCAAACACTGGCGAACAAGGGAGACCGTTTCCAGTACCTTTCTAATGATCGATGCGCGCCGCGAACGCTACGTTGACACCTCTCGGAGTTCTTTCAGAAAAGAATCATTATGCCGTGCAACTGTGATGCAACAAAAGGAGCGTCATGCTTGCAAAGGAACACGGGGATACCAGATGGAAGGAAAAGGTGCGCGAACACATCGGAGATTAAACCGTGATACAGAAAGCGCCAAGCAGCTGATAATGCGAGAATCGTTATAAACAGAACAGGCTACATTTATTAGAATTAGTCGGTGAACAGGCTTTGCGACACGGTTAGAGACGATAGCTATTGTGGAGTATCGATCGAACATTTCTGCCATCCCTTGTTACATAGGCAAACAGATATAACTTCTAGAACATCTGATATTTAATACGAACTGAATTCTTTTATTTTATTGCTTTTATTTTATCATAAATCTATTATTTTATTCGCGACATATGTGTCTTATCGTTTAAAATACTAAATAAGTCTCTACTAAATAAATCTCGTCAATCTTTTAAGAAACGCAATGAGTATATATTCTAATAACTATGGCCTCAAGAGTATACTAGAACTTGTGTCTTCAATTAAATAAATATTTCACGCGAGATTAAACCTGTACCCTGTAAAAGGACTCGTACAATAAGACAATCGTCTACGTAACTCCATGGGACTATATAAAAAGTATCGTTCATCGTCCACTTGACAGCGAACAAGAAAGAAGAAAAAACACGGTCAGGTAATCGCGTTAAAGCAATGGTAGAAAAGTAAAGATTTTGAAGGAACGCGAGCCCGCATCAGTGGCAGATTTCGAGCAAACCGAAACGGGCCAATTTTTCAAAGCGCGGGCGATCAGCATCGAATCTCGTTCCCGGTGCACGTTGACCAAGTATCCGACGGTCGGGAGAAAATTCCTATTTACCGGCAAACAGCCAATAGCAAAGGCCAATATTAGCACGCAGCAAATATCGCCGGCACTCCTAGCCGCTGCCCCTGTGAAAAGTCTTGATACGTGGGCGGCCCGCTTCCTACCTATCATTTGACTAGCTGGCTACGCGACTGGAAAATTTCTCGTTTACAGGCTACCGATATGGTATCGGCATCGGTACATTGGACGTCGAATCGAAACAGCAGCGAACTCTATACTTCGCCGAGCAACTGATCAAACAAGACACTCTGTATTCGTATTTACTCGTTCAGTTATTCAAGTCTCATTGCAACGGAAGTCGAAGATAGCGGCGGTGAAATGTGATAAATGTTTGTTAATTAAAAGCTGTAATGGAAATTGGAACTATTAGGTCATCCCGTAAGTTCGTGCCGACCTTTGTGTATACATTTCATATTTTAAAGAAAAACAAGAGAACTTTTATCGAGACGGAATAATGAAAAATGGGAAGAAGTTGTACAACGAGAGGGGGATTGCATTTTCTCATGAAACTGAAAGGTATGTAAACAATCTTAACATATATAACCGCTCGAAAAACGGCACGAACTTATGGGATGACCTAATAATTTTTGGGATTTAAGATAGACGACAGATAGATTTAGGTAGATTCAAGGCGGTTGATTATCTGATAGAATAACGCATGAATGATAGATTAGCGTAGGTATATTCACAGCTAGTGTCTATTTAACTGCACCAAAGCAAACAATGATCGATTGTCAATACATCGGTGCTACTTGCTATGCACTTAATATAAATGCGTTATGTAACTGATAATATGTAACACGTACATGATCATCACTTAATCAACTAGAGCTACCAAATTCGACGAAATAACCGACTTTAAGTTTTTCATTGACGAGTGATCTATGTATTTAATTTATATTTAGTGATTAAATTTATTTATACACTTGGTAATTCACTAATCATAATACAATCTGATATCGTTCGTGCATTTTATTATTAAACGCGTTTGAAGATTTTAAGTCCACGGTCAGTTTAAGTAGTAACGGTTGATAATGATCAGACACCGCTAACGTCTCTACTTGGTGAGCGCGACGAAAACCGCTGATACGGCGCAGTAACTAAAGACATCTGTGAGCAGCGAATAACGTAAATCATAAGAGGGTAACCGGTACGCAGGATATACCTGACGGGGCGTGTCGACGAGATAAAGCAGCTGGATGAATTCATCGCCCATTGACACGAGAATGGTCTTACTTACCTTACGGCGGCGTGAACGCGACACAGGGCAGATTACATCTATCCCAAGGGTGTTCGACGAAATACCAACCACGAGCCAGCCAACCAATGACACCCGTACACCACCACTCCATTACGATTCGTCGAAGAAAAGCGCTTTAGCCGCTAGGCCAAGCGTTTCGTTTCTTCCTCCGTGCCACGATTTCCCCATTTTACACGCCAGACAACGTGCGTGTCCGTAGTGGGTGTACGACTGCTTTATGACGAGCCTCCAGTCATGCAACCGAGATTATCTGCCAGCCGCGCAGAGCAATAGCTCAACGGAGGCGTTCGACGAGGTTGCGGGGAGAAATGGCTCTGATAACATTCAGAACCGCGGCGAGATAACGTAATGTTGGTAATGGGTCGTTGGATCGGGGCTAACAGCCCGTAAGAAACGACGCGATCGAGGACAACATTTGGCTGTTTCTCGTTGTCGACATTTCGATTTCCTTGAATAGCGTCACTGTGGGAGTAAACACGGATGAAATAGATCCAGCAGCCAATACAACCTTTTATTTCGTGTCCAAGAATTGTAGATGAAATTCGTGGTTTCATTGAAAAATTAGCGGCTCAATGGAAGATAAGATCACCATGTAATGGTAGCAGCAATTGAAATTACAAGTAAATGTAGGAATAAATACAAGGTAGAATATTTTATAATTGCAGATGAGAAGTATAGATTCCATATTTTTATAATACTTTCTTGTTCATCCCTCTGTATTGTAGATTGAATGATCAAACTATCAAATATTGATTGGGGTGGTAATTCCGATCTTTTTCTCCACATGTCTCCACGTTTTATTTTTACGTGTCGTGATTTTATAAATGAAACTATTAATTATGGAGACAGTTGGTTTTTCCATGTTTGCTCTGATAATATTAATCGAATCGAGTCTATCGAAATTCAGATTAGAAAGTAGGCAAATTTTATCATATAACATCACGTGAAATAAAAAGTTACATTCGGGAGACTTTGAAATTTTGCCGACAGTATAGCAAGTACTTGCTCTATGTTGAAGCTTCAAGTATCTTACGAACGAACGACTAAATCTTATTCCACGCACTAATTCGAACAGGAGATCGCAATTTCGATGGAATAATGGGATGTAAGTAACGAGATCGTAGGTAAGATACTTAACGATTGCATGCGTGACTGTATCGACGACGATGCGCCTCCATTTTTCAGTCACGTCGGCGCGTTACATTATCTAAATAGACGATGAGCAGTCACGCGATAGTAATTCTCGCATAGAGTAGTTCCCACCGCAAGAAGTTCATATTTCATTATATTTCAATGGGATCGATTGCTTCGTCGTACGTTGAAACGTGTAAAACCGTAAAAATCAGTCAAAATATCAAGATCCAAGATAGCTAGGATTTAACGAGACATATACAGCCCGCTGTGAAATTAGCTTACACATCAAGATAATTATCAACGTGTCCATGTGTTAACAAAAGTAAAGGAACACATTGATCTTTCCTTTTGACCGATAATCAATAACCCATTAGCGGTCTAGGAACATTAATTACTGCTTCATATGTGATCGATACACATCACACTCCAGGTGTAATTTACAATCAAGCTATAATGTAACAAGCTATCTAATGTCGTCGAGTTACAATTTATCGTATCGTAATAAACGTCGTTGTTCGTCGCGTATGCGACAGTGACAACCGCTCTAAAATGCAATTTCTGTCCAGTTTTGTTAGATACGAGGATCGAGGTCAGTCTAAATACGGCATCCCGGGCATTATAAATAGTAAACTCTTCTCCCTGTTTCATTTACCTTCCGCTTTGTGCGAAGGCGCTTCTAAAACGCTTTGGAAAGGTTTTTTCAGTTCTGGTCATGGAGAAGGGACAGGATGAAAAGGAAGGGGTTCGCCACTGAAACGGACGTTTAAAGTGGTGTTTACAACACTGACAACGCTGACATACTGAAAACTGAAACAGTCGAGAATTTAAGATGACACGAAACGTTTTCATCGACCAATCAATGTCTGAACGTACACGAATGCTTCTCCAATAAAAATTCCGTTGTTGAAAACATAGCGAAACGTTTTTCGATATCGCTATTTGTTCCGAAATTGAACGGTTTTTAACTTCTGTGTTCTGAGGCAATAAATTAACGTCTCGTACGTTGATCGAGATTTTTCGAAGATCCAATGATATGTTTTTTACTATATCGAATTTGAAAAATATATTGGAGATAAAGATAAAGATATATTAACCAGACACTGAATCAGTTCGTAATATACTATTATAAGTACAACGATCATGAAGGATAAAGTCGCTGTAGTTTCATTTATCTTTAATTTTATAATTAAAATACATGTTGCCAATAATAACCAAGTGTCCAAGTACCTCAGTGTACGTGCAGAGTGTTTGGAAGGCTTCGAAGCGTAAAACTTCGTTCTCCAAGTGTAAATTCTTGATAATTAGAAACATAGAAGCATCTGCTCTGTATCATACATTTCTAGGTGCAAGAGCCACTCATAGCCAGTCCCAATTCCACTCCTCAGCGATCAAGCGTAAAGACGATGCATTACAAATTGGAACAGTCAAGCATTAGGTATAATTCCAGTTAGCCGTTTCACGGTTCACAGGAATGTAACATCGATCGAGTATACATCCGTGTGCCGATGTTGACCATCAGCCCGTCTTGAGTAATTAGAACGGATGACCTGTCGCCTTCTTGCCATGCGGCGAAATGATTATTGATGCCATGCACGAGAAATTCGAATCGTAAACCGATCCTCGCCGTTGCAACGTAACAACCGACATCTGAGAAAATCAGCGAACAAAGCTGTCTCGCTGTGAATCTCATTTTGGAAGCGATCTCGGTGATCAGATTTCTCCAAGTCGAACAAAAGCCAACCAGCTTACGACGAGACGAGATGATCAAAGCCGCGAGACAGTGCACGAAACGTTCCACAATATTCCGCGTTACGAAACAAACTACGTGCAAACGATCAATCTCAATTTACGAGAATACGTGATACGCGAATTCCATACTGCCGTCAGATACCAATAGGAAAAACCAGCGTGAGATACTAATAAAACCACGATACGTGTTATTTTGCATACAGCCTTCGCAGAATATTTAGATCAAAGTTTGAAAAAAATTTGTTTGTTCTTTGCAAATTCCAGCTTCCTTCTCTGAGATAGTCCATAGCCGATTAATAAACTGCGAATTCTTGTGTCAATTCATATTACCTTGATCGAAGTGATTAAAAAAGTGAAATGGAGATTTGCTTCGCCTAAATACTGTAATACACGTTTTATCTTGATTTTGCAAATATCACTACAAATGCATAAACATTCGCCATTTATATATCTACAAATGCAAGTATTCTACTAATTAATAATACATTTCTGTATGATTGTGCATAATGAGTTACTCCGAATTTTTCTACGAATACCATGGTAAAAAATCTTTATTTTCGCGAGATGGCAGTTCACTTGGTCGCTCGTGATTTAATATTCCCAGAATGCGTTTCCCGGGGCAACTTGTTACCCGTGACAAATGCAAGAACGCGGCCGCGTAGCGTCAAAAGCGATGGATCGCGTGATCTCACGCGCGATCGTATTTACGCGGCCGGCGTAACGATCCGCGGTGTGAATCGGCGACAGTGACAAATTGCCCCGAAAGATGCAACGATCGCGCTATCGTGCCTCTGAATCATATCCGATACTTCCACCAGGATATATCAGGAAGCTTATTACACGTCGTTACTCGTGCACCGTGATATCCACGTTTCCACGAAAAAATTGTATTAAGATGCCACGAGCGTATCAAATGGGTGGAAAAAAGAACGACGAACGACTTTTCCGTTCTCCAGGCGAAATAGTCCACAGCTCAACACGGACACTAGCGCACGATCGCATCAATGAGCCGGATTCCAACCCCTCGCTAGCCACTTTCCTGGCAGAGCAAAGGTACGCGAGGGGTGAGCGGACCGTTACAAGAGAGAGCCGAGGGTAAATGGTCTCCATTGTACTTTTAAACGCCCCTGACTTCGGCTCCCTTCGCCCACGACCTCCGACATTCAACCTGGCAACCCCCACCCAACGTGTCGTCGGCCAACCATCCCAACTCCTTCGCGATTATTCAGCGATGACAAACGACTGTCCTATCCTACCAGGTTTCATAATCACCCCCTTCTTCCTCTTTCATCGCTGTGTTACCTGCAGAGACTCGAATTCCCGCGACCACCACTGCGTCGAACTCTTAGCTAGACACCATTCCTTATTTTTGTTCGCCGGAAGATAAATTGACGAGAGATTCGGTGGCAAGTTGAGATAGCAAGATGAGGAAGGTACGGTTAAAAAGAGGCCAAGGGAAAAAGAAGTTGGGAAACTGCTGTTTCAGTTTGCGGAGACAGAAGGTATCGCTGATTAACACGTTACCTTCTGCGTTCACCATTTAGACGATTTTGCCATGGAATTTGTTCGGTATTAAATGACTTTAAATACTGAGAAGTTTCATAATGACAGTGAGATTAATTCTTGTAGCTCGTAACAATGTTAACTGATTTCTATAAAATTTTCAGCGTGTACATAAAAAATTAAATCTTTGAAATATGTTGTTTAAATTTTCCAGGTAAAAGTGTTCAGATCCAAAACGTCCGAAACAAGTCCAGGTAGAAAACGACCTTTGCATTTTTCTTCGCGATACAGACTAATCTTTTTTCAAAATTTTATTTATACGTCATCTACTAAATTAATCCATCTAATCCCTAAAGAAGCTCGAATCGTTTGAATCAATTTCAAAAAGTTCTTCTGTTCTAAAGAATGTCCAAATATTAATGGGAGCCACTGTACCTAAACTATACCAACCAGATTTCTTATAAGCCGGAGTATATATTGATTTGTACTATCGTCCCTGTATATTGATTACTACCATTCTGCCAATTTATGGATAACAAATTACGCTGAAGAGAATGAAGAGTAGATGATATAAATGAAATCATTTTCATTAGTGTTCCCATTCAAACAGACTAAATAGGTTTCCTATAAAGCGAAGCGTATATTGATTTGTACCACTGCCACTCTATATTGATCATTATCATTCTGTCAATTTAATACCAGACAGCAAATTATTCTCTATAGAATGAAAAATAGATGTTATAAATAAAGTCATTTTCATTACTGTTCTCATTCCACTGCTCAATATTCATTAAAATACATATTAACACCATGAAGTACGAATATGGCGTCAAGCAGGTAACACGCATGTTATAATAAACTAGCGATTCCTTTTATCTCGCACGAGCACGAACGGAAACATGTGTAAACACGTCTGGGCGTTTGCTCATTTTTCCCTCCGAAAACCGCTCCATTTTCATCGAGCATAATTCACCCTTATGGAGGATGACTCGCGCGCCCCATGAAAATTTCTGCATTCCAGTACGCTGCTAGGGTGAGATAAACTTATCGATCGATATCGAAGCGTGAGAGGATAACGCGCGACCTTAACTCAGCTGTAATTTTCGTACGTTAACCGAAGAGGAAACCGATTTCAGCGACCACGTATGTAGATTTCCCGTGGCGATATGAGCAGCCGCGCCTACTTACAGTAACTCACGAAAGTATTTGAGCACGTATGATAGAAAAGTTTCGTGTGCATATTGTGAAATTCGATTAACACTGTAATAACTGTAAAGACACAGCTATGATAATTATATTGATAAAATTCAAATCAATCTGAAAATACATATTGTACATGTCTATCTGTAATTTCATTAGCACAGTAACGAAATACGATTATAATGATTGTAATGTCAAAATTTCAAACCAATCTGGAAAGATATATATTGTATACATTATACAAGATGTATTATATGTGTATGACGTAATCATCGAAACATATTGAAATTTCTAGCACTCTAATGAAACACGACTGCCACGATTATATTGATAAAATTTGAAATCAATCTGAGAAGAACGTATATCGGAGTTGCCAAATATTTACTGCAAACATATACGATTTATTAAAAATTGGTATATAACATGAATAACATATAATGTTATTGAATACT
Source organism: Bombus terrestris (assembly GCF_910591885.1). Classification (NCBI taxonomy): domain Eukaryota; kingdom Metazoa; phylum Arthropoda; class Insecta; order Hymenoptera; family Apidae; genus Bombus; species Bombus terrestris. Next base: position 7,983,400 of record NC_063278.1, read on the forward strand.
CAAATTTATTGATACAATGAATAATTGATTAAATTTTCAATGTTTCCATGATTTCAACGAAATAAATATTTCTACTAAATATTTTCTAATATCTATGTACAATTTTTAGATTGGTTTCAAAATTTACCGGCCTAATCATAATAGTCGAATCGCATAACAGTTCCTATACCACACATAATACACGTATTCATAAAAAGTGTCGACTAGTATTCAAATACTTTCGTAACTTACAGTAATTGTAACGTTTGACCAAGTTTGCCAAACTGTCTCCCTTTACCAGCTTTACGATGCTCGCTCGTCTAGCCGCTCATGTTACCATAAATTAGCATCGAGGACACGAGCGGACACAGCTCTGTAATCGGCTCGGTTATCTCGTCGGGGCGTTGAAGATCGTTAGACGGGTCGTTCTCGAAGAAAAGTGGTACGGTCGCGAGAAGTACGTTAAACGGGACCAGAGAAGGTCTTGAGCTAAGCTTCAGAGGTAGGTGGCGAGTGATAGTAGCTTCGAACTGTATTAGGCGCTCCAAGGGAAACGCTTAACGCCTCTTTGGATAAAGTTCCAGAGAGAAATAAGGACTTGAGTGGTGGCTGTTAGCGCCAAATTGGAATGTTGCAAGAGCAAGAGTGGTGTATTAGCATTGATGAGAACCATGTAATTGGGTTTGCTAGGAAATTCTAGCAGAATGTTACTATTTAAGATTACGATCTATAAGTGTTATTATTGGGTGGAATTAACAATATGGCAAGTAGCAAGTATCAGAATAAAATTCTGTTAATATTAGGTATGTAACTTCATTCTTCTCGAAGTGTTTTTATAAGTGTATTTATTTAAAAAAAAATAAATGTATTTATAAATTTATACGTTCTATTCGTATATCGTAGACTATAAGTCTAATTAGTACTTTATGATATATACCAATACCTTTGACTCTGGAAAGAAAGGAAATTTTCTTGTATTCGTTTGAACTAATAAGAATCAATAATTATTTGAATTAGTAATCGACACCTATAATTTCCTACTTTGGAATTTCTACAAAACTACCACCAACAGATTCATAACATCGTAATATCATACTATGATGCTCAACGAATTGCACTTCTTTTAGTTTCATATATCCAATTTGATTTCATGAATCAATCGCATATTATTCATTGAACAAAAGCAAAGGTTTAATCCTTAATAACTACATCTGTACCAAAATCATTCTTGCAAGCGTTCCCATACACTCTAGAAATTTTGTCAAGCCATTAAGATCTCGCGAGCAATTAGCCATCCATCTCTAAAACGAGGCATTAGAGCACTCGATTTTCCAAGTTCTATAAGCTATCAAAACTCGTTTAGAACTAAGAGAGGGTAACATTTAGAGAATCCTCTATGGAAATATGTACAGGGATTCGCAATTAACGAACCAAAGTTTAACCATTCGAAGCTCAAATCTCTTAAACGTTTCTCTCTCGCGGACAGAACGTCATCCGCAACAGCGTTTCTCCTTTCGCCGCCGCTATATTTGTATATATATACATATATATAAACACATATACGAACGAACACAGGCGCATTTTTCTATACACAGCCGGGGGCAAAGTAAAATGGACGACAATAGAGGCGGAGGTCGATGGACGAAAGAATGGCGGGAAAGTAGGAAGAGAAATGACGGTAAGCGTCTCTGGATCCTGGGCCACACGTTTTATTTCCACTTCCACTGACGGGTTCATACATGTACACTCCCATCCACAAGCATTACGACAGTTTTTGATCTCATACAATTTGTTGACACCATCAACCAAATGGTTAATCGATTATAATATTTATGCAAAGAAACGGCGAACTTTGTAAAAACTACTTGTAAGAATCGCAGGAGGAACTATAAAGTAAGGATCATATACACTACCTTAATCTCATAGGAAAAGTCTGTATGAAATATGTTGAGGTTGAGGTTGACTGATTGAAGAACGAGTGGGTAAATTTGTAATAGAAAAGTATATTGAAATAATTAAAGATATAAGTATAAGTATAATGTATAAGTTTATATTGATTGAGATCATTATTCTCTTAGTGTTACTAGACAATGGAATGATAGGGCACACGTTCATATGTTTATAACAAAAGGACATTACCAAAAAAGTTAACCTTATAAGGTTAATAGAGGGTACAGGCTAGAGGCTACAGGGAACATAAATAGAAATCTGTTTATTAGTTCCTTTGTTCCTAGACCTTGCAACCCAAAACATAGTGTATACTCAAGGGTACAATAATATACACCGCTCCTTATTTAGAATATTTTTGCGTAATAGCAGTCTCCAGGTCACGTATGTATATAAATAAAGATGTAGAATTTTTCTTGAAATAGTTACTTCAACAAAATAAATCAAGAAGTCAGAAATGTTTGCCTGGAATCTCAATCGAAATTTGAAATTACGGTAGAAAATGGAATAAGAAAGGAATACGAGATTGATCGAAGCAATAATCGTGAGATATAAAGAAAGAAAAATTTAACATTATTATATACAGATGATGAGATCTATCTTCAAGTTAGATAATAGTTATTAACGACTTTATAAGTTCGTAGACATTTCCACGATTAATCTCACTTCCCGTGAGTGTCCTGATATTTATGAACGAGAGTGTATGTATGGTCACACGCGAGCGCGCGTTTTCAGCCGGCTCTCGAGCGGACGTTTTACTCCGCACCGTGGCCTGAAAGAAAAGCCCTAAATTGCAACGACTCCTCTCTCGTTATCGTCGATAGAATCGTGAACGTCGTTCGCAAGAAGTGACGATCGACTGCCTTGATTCCCACCCGGAGCTTGATGGAATTGCGAGAAAAAGCGCACGAAGGGAATTCCTCTTGAAAACAGCGTACTCCGTTCGACCTTGCCCGGGCAAAAGGGATCGGAATTCCATTTCGTCAGACACGAGTGGCAATCCACATATTTCTTCAAAGGCAAAGAGGAAAATGTATATGTACATATTCCTCGTGGGAGATTTCAACAACATTTTCATGTCTCTTTCAGGATCGAGAAGTTTAATTTGACACACGTTGATCAATTTTAGACGAAAGCACACGTGGAATGACTCTGTACTTGTGAAAAAGTTGTGGAAACTAAATGTACCTACGTGTTTCATAAAAGCCAAGAATCTAAATAGAATTCTTAGAATTTAGCACTTTGAAATTCTACGAACGTTAGACAATTTTTTCATCTATCGGAGCGAAAGAAATTATCGTCGGTATCTGTAGCATTCATTCAGAGTTAATTTGTATAGATACGAATGAGATATGATTCTCCATTTCTACTATAATTCTAAAATCCAATTACGTCTGTAATTGTGATAGGGTAAGAGACAGAAGAGATCTAGATAAAAGATATACAAGTTTCTTTTCTGTATCGTTTGTCATAACAGATCTACAAAATTTCAATGAAATATCATCAACTGATAATCTTGACTATTTATTTGAATCCACTAATCCTATATCTTCCTGTCATCCTCCTTCTTTGCCCAGAAAAATAAAATCGTGATTTACGTGTCTCCAAACCAACTACGCAACATCTAAATCAACGTCATTCTGTTCACGAGAGCGTGGTCAAAAGTAACGGAAATTACGGTCGGCCTGTCCGCGTGAAAAGAAGTTACTTTTTCATCGTTAGGAACAGGAATGAGGAGGGGTGTGTCATATCTATCCCTCTTGGTGTACGATCCGAGGGGTAGGCGACACAGGGACTTGCTTTTTGCGAACACGACGATGGGCGTAACTCAGCGTCGTAAAGAAGTTGGTGGCGATGTGACAAATTACTCGAGTTTATCCGCGGCCCTCTTTTTAAGGGGCAGCATTCCACCCCTGGAATCACGAGGGGCAGGCACGGGATTCCTTTCGTCCATCCATCATAAAGCTGCGGCAACAATGCTTACAACGTCCTTCCGCCATCGTCGTCGTCTTTGGTCGAAGATCGTTGTGTCCTCTCCGCCCCAAAAGTTTACGACGCGCGAACGATCCTCCTTACCCTGGACGACGTCGATCGCTTCCGGCCGAAAAACAACCGGCAGATTGCGTCCTCTTTTCTCATCCTACTCTTGCCCGAGAAGATTAAATTCGAGAGTAATCATCGAGATTTATAAACCTCGTCGAGTGTTCTTCTATTGGAAGAAATCGTCTTAGAAATTGGGAGTACAAGAGAGGGTGAAATAAGTAGGAAGCAATATCGGGCGTCTCGAGTGCGACAGTATCCTCTGATTTCCAGCTGCATACCGCTTGGCTTTGTAACGGACGAGTATAAATTACTCGCAGTAGCGGAGCAGAAAATTGCACATTGCGACAGTTCCGATCTACAAACGGTTTAAGTTTCTAAACGCTTGTTTTCAACAATCTAGGTGGAACATGCAACGTCCAATCTACCGATTTTCCTAGACTACGTAGAATATCCTTGCCGACCTTTCAATTTCCTTAAAACCAACTTTCCTATTCGAACTTCAATCTAGCATTCGTTATTTCCGATATTACATTACCCGTTCTCCGATACTGTTTAGCGCACCGCATTCGCGTTAAAGTCGTTTCCATTTCGTAAACTTAATTCCGAGAAACGTCGCGATGCTATAATCGAGGAATCCTCGGTGGCAATATCTTGCAGGAGTAACACGACACACGGGGTCAACTGGTTTAACCCAGTGGGTATATATCGAGTTCATCTTTCCCTGAACGTGTTCTTCCGCTTGCAGCATCGGTAATATCCTTGATCGATCGAATTCGGCCTCCGATAACGATCTATGAGCGGAAAGTCCTCCAGAAAAAACTCGGTTGTTTGTCGGCTCTGGCGATCGATAGCCGCTATCGTTGTTCCCGGAGTCGGACGCGAGTTTAATGCCGCGCAGTTTAAGGGAAACCGAAGTTTTGTAAAGTTCCTGGGCGTCACGTGCAGTGGTTTACGGTGATCTACAGCTCAGGCAAAAGTTCGTACGATCGTGTGACACGATTGCTCTCGTGTGCACACGCGCCTGAAGGCGGCATTATCGGCCAGGCGAACGATAAAAGATTGCTCGTTCGTCTTGTGAGTCAGCGACGAGCACGATCGGCCTGTATTAAAATGTCGCGATTACGCTGCACGATCGATAAGCAGAAACGTAGCGATACCAAACCATACGAAACTCCCAACGAAAATCCCCTTATCGGTCCATGAGGAATTCCAACACCTGGGTTTCACCGAAAGATCCAGCTTGATCATGGATTAAGAGCGACGGAGGATTTTATCCGACATCCTTTAAACGCAGAGCTCGATGTCACCCTGGAAATTATCTACTAATTCGTCTGGACTTAAAACCTTCCAATCTTCCTGAACAGTCCAGAGTCAATTTCTCCGGACGATCTTCGAGAACCGTCATCGAAGTTGACTCTGCTCCCTTCCCTTCCGCATCCCTTTTCGTTGGTATCATCTGTCTTTTAATTTCTCTGGAGGAAACGAGGGCGCTGACAATTCGTATTATCAACGTCTTTTATCCTTCTTTGGTAAGCGAGTAAGAGTTAGGAGCTCCTAACGAAGTCTAACAGCCACCTCGCGCGCTCTCGAGATTAATTACGAGGTATCGAAGTAATTGAGGACGAAGTAACCGGACAAAGTCGCGTGGGGCGCGTGGGGGTGGCCCGAGCTCCATTGTCTACGACCCTTGCGGCACCTACCCCCGGACCGGCCATTCATTTCTAACGAGTTGGCAACGTTATCGGTTAGAGCGGACAGCGCCACGGCGTGTCCACTGAGACGTTAACACCGATACCCGGCCAACCTAACTCTCTCCCAACACGTAGAATCGCAGCCATCCTATGCTCGCTTGTATATTTCACATCGACGCGTGGCGCGCACGAGAACAGATGTACACCCACGTTCATAAGTATTAGGACACCTGCTGGGTTCACATAAAACGCGATAGTAAGTAGAGATTATTAGTGGAACGACTAATCGGTCAGAATTATGTATTGATGCGAGATAACGATTCAGGGCAGGCGTATAATATTTATGGAAGTACACGAGAAAATAATGAAATTAAAAAAATAATGAATTAAAAATTATGGATTGAGGCTCGCGATCTTCTAATTTAAACTTCATTACGGGAACTTTTAATGAATCAGATAGGAAATTCAGAAGAGTCTAATAAAAGTTTGAATCTCATTCCGGGGGTTATTCATGAAATACATAGAACCAAGAAACAAAATATACGGTGAGACATGTAATGATAGAAATGTCAAGATTTACCGGTAACGAAAAGCAAACATATCAGTGAGTAAAAAGCTCAACTGTATCATTTACAATTAATAAGATTATTACAATATGGAATATATACATTCTTTATATCTGAAAGTTTCAAAAGGAAATAATAATCCCAATGTTTTTAACAAGTTTCAAGCATTTTTTCTATATTTGTCATGGTTTCACATGTACCCTAATACTTATGAATGAAGGTGTACGTTTTCAATGATCCTATCTTTGTCTCTGTCTATATAATACAGCAGATATAACGTCCAATGAGCAACCGCAGTCCGGCCAGTTCAGTCTGGCCACCGGTACACTCGAGCGATTTTCAAGCTGGTTACAATGGTACACCCCGTTGCTGTCTGGTGCTGCATTGGTTAACCCGGAAAACCACCCACGGGGATGACGATGACGGCCGAACCACCTCCGTAGCGCGACTTGCCTCGTTTCGTCCCGACGTGTTCGATGTTTATGGCTGTTCGCCCCTTTTCTTGTCGGGCGTACGCCTCGACACCCCTCGTACCCCGCCTTCTGATGAATGGAAAACAACGGGCCACCAGGAATTCGTCGGTGCTACTTCGTTAGACCTCGAAACCCTATCGACCGCATAGAATGGCGAGTTGTTCCAGAGAACCAACCATCCCCTGTGAAATCGCCACGACAACGCAATTTTCGCCTGTGGTTTGGTATGTAAAAGAAGAGGAGGAAAATTGACGATGTACAGTATGTGGCGAGTGCTTTCTGCTTGGAGAAAAGTATAGATATTGCTAGTGTCCTTTTTTTAATAATCTTGCACTGGCTTAATGCAGGAACTTTTTTAGCGATCTCTTTTGCTGGTGCAAAGATAGGTTAGTACCTTTTTTATCGCTAAACATTTTTAGCGATCTCGAATTGCCACTTTTATCGCTGGAATCCTTTTGGTAACCTTGCATTGTCTCATTCTATCGCCGGAATTTCTTTTACTGCTCTTAAATTGTTTCGTTCTATTGTTGGAATTATTTGGTGATTGTATTGCGTCTTTTTATTGCCGAAAATTCTTTGCCGCTCTAGAATCGCTTTATTTTGTTGCAGTAATTTCCTTTATTATACTTTTATTCGCTCTTCACTGAAATTTTTTCTTTGTCGATATTTTCTTCTTTTTCGATAGTCTGATTTATCGCCCTGACACTACTTCTTTTCAAGTTCTCGTGTCATTTTTTTTCATATCCATATGGCACATTATCGTTATCGATTTCGTCGTCTCTGGAATTCTATAAAAAATATTGGGAACGACAATTTTTACAATTAAAATTCCCAAGAAAATATCTTCAAAAAGAAGTTTGTGAAGTGGCAGAGATAATGTAGTCGGTTATCTTCCATCAACTGGAAGTAGGTTTCACGCAAAGGAAAGCACGCTTATAAGAGAATCGGAGGAACGAATTGCGACAAAGTTCAAGCACAGGCGATCAAAGATTTATTTTGAAGTTAGGAGCCTGGTAAAGCCTTAGGTAAATCGTATTCGATCGTAACTTCAATTGTTTCGCTCGGTTGGTTCCCGGAATCAGATCATTTCGAATTGGATTGAACGTCGTTCGATAATGCCCGTGGTACCAAAGTAATTTCTCTTATGACTTCTTGGATCTATGGAAAAGTAGCCGATGGAATATTCACCCAGATCTTGGCGATCCATAACATGGCGAATCAACGTTTGTCAGCCGCTTTGAAAATCCGAGATTTTCAATCCGTGGAACGCGTAGATCCCACCGAAAGAGTGTTCGAAATGCGAAGAGAAGAAGTAGATATAAGGGCGGGGATTCTCGAAGAGAGCATTCTCATACCGCGGAAAATCCGCAATATGGTGCCGCTCGTAAAATAGACTTCCAACTTATCTACTTGCTCTAGCCGCCCTCTTCGATATTTTCGTGTAATAAAGGAACGGAACGGGAGAAACTTTCGAAACAGACGATAACGTCGCATGGGGATTTCTCTTGTTTATTCCTTCGTCGCCAACTGAGGGAAACGTCTTGACATAAAGCTACGTGGAACTGATTCGAACCTGAACACCAAGTGTATGTAAGCAATAACAATTTTCCACTTTCGAAGACTCTTTTTCGAAAACATTGCGACGATATAAAGAATTCCGTATGAATTTTGAAGGAAACCCTAGCGTTCAATACAAATATAGTTAAGTATCCAAGTTAAGTATCCTTCGTCTTTCTTTCATTAGTGATTCATTTATTCTAAACGTTGACTCGTGTCACTGAGTCGACTACCTTAAATATAAGACTGAAGTACACGAAAGTGTTGATCGACTCTGACTTCAGGCCATCAAAAGGTAACTCTAAGCCCATATAAAAATTCGCGATGTTACAGTCAATTTTATGAATTGCTAAATTGTAATTTCATATCACCAGCAACAATCTTTGACTTAAATTCTCTTCATTTCGCAATCAGTTCCATCACACCACCATTAAACGAATACCATCGTCGAAATCTAAAATTTATTTAGACCCATCATTTGCACACCTCGACGGCTGTTTCATTCAAAAACCTCGTCAGATCTTTAACCGGTTCTCGTTTTCGCATCCACCCATTTCGTTTTCTCGCTTCCTCCTCCGCGCCTCTTTTTCTCTCTCTCGTTTCAGAATTGCGCCCGGTGGCTGATTCTTCCTGCCCGTTGATCCTCCTCCCGGAGGTTGGCCTGGTGCCAGGGTACGGCAATATTGTAGCAGCAGGCAACCCGGAGAATCTCGTGACTCTGGCCTGCTGGCATTCTACCTACGTGAAGCTCCCATGCGCGCATGCACACCGTCGCGTAACGGTAACACGTAGAACACGTTGCACGTATCCATGGTGTCTTACTTACTAAGCACTGGCACGGCGACCACCAACCGACACCCCTGCCTGCCTGATTTATAACCATCGCCCTAATATACTGTTTTAAAGGCGACGTTGTCGGAGAGGAATCTCGATGGATGTCGGGAAGCATCGGCCGTGGAGGCACTTCCGTTCGCGAGGATGCCCTTACCAGGAAGTCGTTATCAGTCGACACTGTGTGCATTAATGCATGCGTACCATCAGCCAGGCAAGTCGGCCTCTTTTCAGCCGGCTACCTCAACGCTATAAAGATGATGTATGCACGCGCTCGTGACCAACCGTGCATATTTAAATCGTACTTCGTTGCTACTTGCACTTGGAAACGAAGGTATCGGTGTTTGCATTAGGGTGAGTGAAAAATTCTGGTGATTTTATGATAGGAATATTCCGTAGTTAAGATTCGTTTAGATTTAATTTGAAGTGTATGTAGGCGATAGAAGGTTTAAAAACTCTAGAGTATGTTTAACAATATAATTTATTAAAGTATACGTGTACACTAGTCGTATAACACAACTGCTGGCTTGATTCGTGATTACGAATATATCGACGCAGGGGAAGTATCAACTTTGCTGTTACTGCTCGTGTCACTCGATAACAAAGGTTGCCTCGCTTCCCTATTCGCTATATTTATAACCGTAAAAATTTAAAAATTAAAAAGAATAAATTTCGAAAGATCCCAACGGACGCTGAACTCTCGACCTTGTTTACGAATTTTGACTTTTCGGGTAGTCGACTCGAAGGCATATGATCACGACAAAAACGACGGATTTTGATTAACCTTCGATAACCGCCTAAGGTTGTCGAATCTATGATAAACTAATCTATCGGTAAACACGGTTTTTGTGTAGCGGGTTCACTGAACGGAAACCGTTATGAATTTTACCGTGGAGTGCCGCTACAAATTAGATTACAGTAGAACTCAGTTTATAATTGGAATTCGCATAATAGAAATCCATTAATTTTCTTCGTGATTTTTCGTTCAATCGACAAGAGTTCATTTAATCAGACACTGATTAAACCTACGTTCCAATAACTGAAGCTCGAATAAATAAAACTCGAATGTAACGTATATTGTATAACAGAAACGTAACGACGCATTCAGTTCATTTAACCGGACATTAATTAAAATTTTGCTATCCCAACGGGGAAACCATTTTTCACGGATATACAGAGAATTTTCATGATCAACGTGATCGCTAAGTTACATCAACATCACACCAGTCATTCTCCAGATGTCGAGAATACCTGAATACTTTCGAGACATAGCTCGTACAACATTGTCTGTACCTCCGCGAGAAATTCCACGCTAATAGATCGCCGTTACGATGTTCGAAAGCGTTCCCTTTCCTATTTCCATGCGTCACCGAAAGAAGAAGGAGTCGAAGTTCGAGATAGGAAGCGGCCCGCCCCGTAGCGGATTTGTCGTTTATCGAGTTTCCGCGTTTCTTGTCTCGCAGCCGCGCGAAACTTTCGATTCAATTCGCCCGGACGGAATATCGATTTCCTATCGCGGCTCGAACTTCGAGACTTTAGAAAATACCGTCCCCCGTATGTACACAAGAAATCCCTTCGATTTAAGATTTCACGCAAACAAAGACCACCCCCACGTTCTACCGCCGCCGACGCTTTCTATAAACCAACATCCATCGAATATATTTCTCGAGGAAAATTCAAAAACTTGCAAGCACCGGGGCCAGGCCAGTCAACGTGCCGCCTCTCGCAGCGAATAATATCGATTCCACTCTGTTAAGCACGAACATCGAGAACACAGCCAGGGTAGCTGTGAACTCCTTTATACGTTCACATGTCGCTGGGGAATATTAAAAACCATTTCGCGTTCAGAACGAAACCTTTGCGAACTCCGCGCGTCGCTCTGGCGATGAGAATGCGCGCAAGCGACCAGTTTCATCGTGTTTTTTCCCTTTATTGCTACTGGCCGAAAAAGAATCGCAATCCGATCGAATCTCTGGATTGAAACCCGAATCCGAATCTTTCAGCCGGTCTATCGGCCATTTTAATCGATCGATCTGTCCGGCTCGGAATGGAGAACGCTGTTTTGCGTTTCGACAACGTTCAGTACAGTGTGTCGTGCAAAAAAGGAGAAGAGACGCTGTTCTGGTCCGATGCAATATGCCCTGATAACGTTTGTAAATGACACGAATCTCTGCGAAATATTCTATAAAAACGAATCTCATAAATATCTTCTCATAAATATGTATTAGCCAAATTAAAATAGAGAAAACGCGGCCGGTAATGATATTATACAATGACAATGCGATTCGAGATCGAAGGAACTGGACGTGATATATGACCCAAATTATTTTCCTTCAGCCATCTCGCCTTGCATAACTTTCTCCCACTTTCACTCAGAATTCTAATCAAGAAAAATTTTCCAACATCTTCGAGTTTTCTCGTTTAATTATTCCCAGTAATTAAAAGATCGAAAGCTAGCATCAGTGGTACATCTATTTAATGAAAATCATTATCTTCCGATATTCTTTCCCAATTTTTATCAAGAATTTTGTGCAAGGAAAGTTCAAACGCTATTGTTAAATATTCTCATTCAACTATCCCTAACCAAAGAGTATTGAAATTCGAAAGACTATTGAATGTTAAAATCTTATCTCGTTTCTTGCATCGAAATGGCCATCAAAAGTCGTCAGAATTCGACGTCTGAATACAACGGAAGATCATCTCGTCAAACATTTCCGGCAAAGGAAAACAGGACGCGAGCTAGGTGCACAAGATAGAACAATAGGTAGCAGGTCTTCGTTGTTACAGCAAACAGTATCGCATCGGCAAGGGAAAAGGGCAACCGTGATGAATTGCGGGGGATAATGGGATTAAGGCAGATGGCGTCCATTAAGCAATGTGGTTTTAGTCTAATATGATTTCCATGTTCATACGCGGCCGACCGTTTTGGCATCGGCACAGATTGCCACGTACTGGCCGCTACTTGTCCACGATAATATGATTTATCTCATCGAGTGTCTCGTGCCCAGGGAGAGACCCGGGCCCGAACGATAAATATCGACAACCTCTCGATTGAATAAATCATCGACAATGGAGCAGAAAACGGGATACTCGTGGCCACTGCACGGGCTTTTTTAAATGGAACTTTTGAAACAGAAAGAGCAATAGCGTCATAGTTTAGCCACGAATTCGTTTCTCCGAACGTTAGGAACTGTATTCATCGGTTGAACATTTTGGACAAGGGGACCTAATAAAGTCATGATCGCCAATGTAAAACCGTGTCTTTTTGTATTTACAGGATATCTCACTGTGAAAAGATTCAAAAGTATTGAAAGATTTCGTATGCAGTTGATTGTCCCTTAATTGCGAGTATCCTGTGCGAATCGTGCCTTTATGTATACTAACGTGATTTAGATATTTATCTAATTTGTCCTTTGACATATTAATCTAAGACTGAGATATTGAAAGCGTTTTAGGTGTTGCTTTGTTTACAGTAAGAAATGAAAAGTTTATCGCTGTTCCGCTAATCGTGAAAATTTCTGACGCGAAATTTGGAAATTTAGATGTGTAGAATATGGTTGGCGTCAAGGAGAATTAGTCCTGTATTTGAAAATAGAATCGCAGAATTCAAGTATTTTTGCATGAACCACACACATTAATTAGAATATCCTCGTTTTCATAATTTTAGTGAATTTCGTTCTCATTAGTTTCTTAATCATCGATCGACTACGAAAAAATGTTAAGAAATTAGAATCTTTCGAGGATCTAAGTAATTTACATTAAGCATTATTCAGAAGATTGCTAAGCACCCCTTATGAGTAATTTGAATGACAATTGATAATGGTCAAGACAATAACGACGACTCGTTTGAAGATAGCAATCGCGTGGGACCGAAATCAGCAGGAAATACGACGTACTTAGAAGCGTATTATGCTGCCTTCAGGCAATCCAGGTCACTTCCGCCGAAATCTCGTTACCCATTTCCAACTGAGAAATTTAATCAGACCGGTCGGCAGAACCAGAGGATACCGTCGATTCAATCAACGTTCTCTTTGAAAAGAATAATCCTTGCTAATCAATTTTGTTTCGGACTTTCGACGACCCCAAATTTCAAAGTGACCCGTGTCCTCTGCAGATCGAAACCAATTAGTCCACGTACTTTTGTATTCTATTTTATAATCGTCTAAACTACCTTAAACAACGTCAAACAATTTTTCCATATAAAACATAGAAGAAAGATAAAAATAGAGAAATAGAAGAAGAAAGATAGCAATTTTTGGCGATTACATACAAACTATAACAAATACCCGCTCTTCTTCCCAAAATAAGAATTATAAAAAGAAGATACCTAAATTTCTGAATTTTAGCCGTTCGTGAATTATATTTTTGCTTTAATATTCAGACTGTTTCATGTCCCTATTTTTCCACGCTCACAGAGACATTACAATAAAAATTCCTGCAGCTACCGCTGGTACGAACAAAAAGAACACGAAACGAAAAAATACGAAACGAAAATTCGTCCGTTCAGAAATTTCCAAATAACAGTTAGCCAGACGCTAAAAAGGCAAAGGGGTGAAGAGGGTGAAGCGATACAACGGTCCTGGTGACGAAACGAATTTCAATTGGCTTTTGGTGGAATCGAAACGGCCGGTCACAGTTGCGGCACCGTGAGTAATGGCGGTTTGATTTAAACTTTCTCGATAAATGAAATTTCTGTCTGCGCACTCGCGGCGACGATTGATGAGCCGCTGCCGCGCGTTTCATCGGCCCGCCTTCATTACTGCCGATTGTTTATTTGCGATAATTGTCATCTATCAACGTTACCGAACGCCAATCGTATCTGGCAGCCAACTCTAAAAATCCAATAAAAATTCGAAACTATTGAGAAAAAGCGATTTGTCCCGGAACTGTTCTGTTTGTGTAACTTTGTTGGACTTTTGCAATTAAATGGAAAAGTTTTCGTTCGAAACTCCATCATCTTTTAGTTTCTTCTTTCTGCATTGATTTAATTAAAAAATATAAAGTATTCAAACGCTTGTAGATATTTCTTATGAATATACTATGTGTGTTATACGAAACATTTTTAAATTTCATTAGCGCTATAATGAGACACGATTATCGTGATTATATCATTATAGATTGAAATACATTTGAGAAAATATGTAGAAATTTTACCCATATAATTATGATAATGATCTAATTGCAGTAATAATGAAATTTCAAAATGTTTTATGCAACACGTACAATATATACATAAAAGATTTTTATGCCAAGTAACCGAACACTTTCGTGACCCAATGTATATACGCTTCAGGAAAGATGTTTTTTCTAAAAACACCAGACTAGAAGTTACTCGGCATTCTACTTACGTCTGAATCACCGTACGCCCCTGTTTCAACTTCCATGCTGGCAAAGTACACAAACCTGCTAGATCCCGAGCGACGTATTTATTCATTCATATATTCATTAGTGATATTCAGTTTGTTCTTTCTATTTCAATCGAGAACTACGACAGAACGTCGCAAAACCAAGGAAACTTAGACGCCGATAAAAATACAAGTTCTAATCAAAACTACCCCTAAAAGTCCTCAGAGAAAATCTTTGAGAAGAATATGAAAATTGTTTTATTAATTACTTATACCAAATCAGCCTCGAATTTCAGCCACCTGCAAAGGTTAAACTAGAAGAACGAAGAGGCGTAGAAAAACAATTGAAAGAAGCTGCAGTCAGAATAGCAGACAGTTTGCAATTCATTTTGTCTGAACTATGCACGAGACGGTTGAAAACTGGGGAAGAAGAGATGCATCGGTGAACGGAAAGTCGGTCGACACAAAAGGGAATAGGTAATGATGCACTTAAAGGGATGTACGAGCTATTCAAAGAGAAACTAAATATGCTGGGACACGCTGGTAATAAATACAGAGAATGACAAACTAGTAGAAGGATCGGTGGTTTTAATGAAGCTTGTATTATACCTATGCCAACACCAAAATATATAATAATATAATTGCCAGTTGCTAGACAGAAAAATTTCTAAATCTTTATAAAAAAACACGGAATATCAAAAGATGTAATAGTATCCCAATTGATATTTTATTCACGTTCACAAACTTCCTGATTCTCAAAAATAGTATTACAAATAAATCTGTTGGTTTCATGTGTTTATTGTCCATGTCATTCGCTAATCCATAATCTTACTTTTGCTGCTGGTCAGCTTCTTCTCATAATCTTACTCCTGATACAGGTCACCAACTCACGGCTGTTTTATTCAGTCAAGCTTACATCGATAAAGTTCAAGCCAATATTGCTTATATAGAAATATTTGATGACACAAAATTATCCCGAGTAATCTAACACACTCTTCTAGGTAAACGAACAGTATGTAGAAAAATGAACAATGTCCATCGTGAAAATAGTCATCGTCATACGCTTGTAAAACTGGAAGGATCGTCGTGTATCCGTCTTGGTGAATGGCAAAATTTGTAGAATGTTTCATGGGAATATCAACCAATCTCTGGCTTAATTAAAGCGAATAGGCATTTCACGGACCAGTGAATCGGAATAACCAGGGCGTTTTTTAATTTCCAGCCGCGAATTACATTTACGAACGCGTTTCGAAGTTCCGGCCGCGCAAGTTCCCCGTCGAAATTCGTTAACTTGCCGGGAGAGCTGGCAACCGACGGAGTGCTAATAACGTTACGCCCGCATAGCTGAATAATACGTCTCGTGTAACGAAATCATTTTTCACCGGGCGGTTAATGTACTTGAAGGGCCGAACCATGGCTCAAAGGAGTGGTTGAACAAGGTTTCACGATACGTGATATAACGACGCGCGATAAATGCAGGTAATGACGCGCTGCTAGTTTCGGCGGCCGCATATATTTTCGTATAATTTTGGTCAAGTATCCTAGAATATTTCGAACGAGTTAGTTACTACTAACAGCAGTAATGTAGCAGTGGTTTCCAGCGAATGAAATTCGTTCCACGGAATATTCAATTGCCGATGCAAATATTGCGAGTTACGATTATTGTTCGTCGAGATTTCAGCCGAACCAGTTTGTTAGAGTAAGCTACGATGAAAATTAAACGACACTCTACCAGCGTACATAATTTTTAGAAACAGATGGAGTCTCTAAAGAGAGATTATGTTATCTCTAGAAAGAGATCGCTATACTAATTTAAATAACGTTGAGAAAGAATAATTTACTTTAAGAAATCAATGTTAACACATGTAATTAGAAACAACATTGTTCAGCAACTGCTCCTTTCATATTAAGAAATAATTGGAAACTTCTCAACTTCGATTGAAAATTAAAAGAATATTTCATTTTAAGTATATTAATAAAGTAATTTCAAATTAATAAAATTGAAAATACGTAATTTGGTTAACCTAACTAGCCAAAGCTTAAGTAACAGCTCCATAAATAACGATCAATGGCATCTTGTCGATCATATCACCGTGTATTTACTACACCCAGATAAAGAAATTATATCCATCGTGGAATGAAAAGAACGGTTGCATAAAATTGCCTGGTAGTTGCGGATCTCTGCTTCAGGTTCGATTCGCACATCTTCCACCACCGAAGCTAAAACTTTTAAATTGCGCGACACAAAAGAGTCCGTTATAACGGGGACGCGAAGAGAGAAAAGGTAAGACGAGGGGATGAAATTCATCGTCGAGACAAACGGTGGTTCGCGAAGCTGGAAAATGGGGCGTTAAGTTCATTAAATTACAAAGGGTGAAACGGAGAGAACGCGCGAACAACTAGAGCAATGTGGTTGTGATTAAAGTTCTTCAGGCTATTAGAAGAAGAAATAAATAGACGAACGAATAAATAAGCCGAGGTTGGCTTGAAGAGTGAGAAACGAAATGATGGAAGAAGATGAAGGTGCATGCACGCGGAAACGAGAAACGTGAATTATATAAAGGAATGAAAAGTTTTTCTCCTTCAACGTCCTCTCTTTCATCCTGCAGATAAAATGAAAGAAAAACGGATAGACGTTGTAACGCAGTTTTAAATTATTATTATGCGCCACGTCTTGTCCCGGTCTTCGTTTCTTCTTCCTATTGTTGAATAATTCCTGATATATTTTGTTCTTATGTAAATAATATTAATATACTGATAAATTGATATGTTTGACAGATATATCTGATTCGTTATATTAAATTATTTATAATAATTGGAATTGAATTGTTATATTTATATAGGAGGCAAACAATGATAGTTGAAGATTCGATATGAAAATAAAAAAATACACATTAACTTCAGACAAGATAGATTTGAATTATTAATTATGTACTAGCATGACAACTTCTAAGAACCGCGTTTCAATTCAAATATATGGTCATGTGCTGCCACCTGACGACAGGATGAGCAATTCCTACTAATATAATGGTTCCTACAAGACGCTTTGGTTAGGATTAGTCTTCTTACAGAATAATTACTCTAATAAAATTATTGTACAGATATAAGAAAACCCCAAAAGAATTCTGATTATTTCATACTACATAAATCGATCTATCTTTGTTACTGTCACGTCGCAATGAATGTCCTTGGAAAGATATATTCTCCGACAATATCAGTAGACATATGTCAAAATCAACAACCAAGTTTGGAATTACAAAGTGACACTCGTTGCCACGATAGTATTATATATCAAACTATATTGCCAATGCTTCAAAGCCAAAAATCATTCGATTGTTTTATCGAATTTGTCGCAAATAGTCTCTATATTTGAACACTAATTGCGCCACTCTCATCAAAAGATATGTTTATGGGCGCCATACATACATATTATGTTTCATATTCACATATCATATGTATCATATTATGTGAAATATTCGTCTTATGAGTATAACATTTATATTTATATATAAATAAAAACAATATCAAATGGTAATGCGTCACTTACCTCTCAGATGTGACGAACCGGTGGACTTCGCGAATGGAAAAACCTAAAGTTCTCACTTTGACACAACACACGAACACTTTTTTCCCGCACTCATTCTACACGAAAATTGTTCTATGACCGAAAATGTGACGCGAAATGCAATAACGCGGGACACGTAAACACCGTTTCGAACCGGTAAAGTCGAAAACGTTGAGAGCGTTTTTGATGCCACGAAGTCGCGTGCGCCATGGCGGTGAAGAACAGCTGTTCACAGGAGGGAGGGTCGTTATTGGGGTTGGTAGGGGCAAGTAGGGGTTTGGAGGATAAGTTGAGCCATCTAGCGACGGACGTAGGAAGCGTTTGATTTAAAGTCGAACCGGAAATCCTTTGAAGACAATGTTGAAACCTAGAATGTTATATATATTTCACTGATCTCTAAAATTATATATTTCAACATTGGTTTTAAATTTCAAATAGATACGCAGGAAATTTATTTTATTCAAAGGATTAAACTAATAATTACTTTAAGATTAATTTAACACGATTGGAAAAATGAAATTAAAATGTTTAGATTGTAGGATATGATTCTTTAATAATTCACTGGTTACTTTGTTGTAATTTTTGAAGCAGTATCGTTTCGTTTTAAGAACAAATACTCTTCCCCAATAATTCTAAGCATGACAGCAAAAGATGCTGAGCAACGAAGGTCAATATGTCTATTAAACGTATCCTTGCATGTCATCACGTGTGATCAATGTAGTTTATTATTCGTAGAGTAACATTCTAAGTGCATGCTGATAGACACACTGACACGTATTAAAATCTCTAAAGATGTAAATCATTTTTTTTACAGACGATTATATTTAACAAGTAATAATTTAAATAGTTACAAACAAGTTGTCAATGGAATACAAACGAATAATGTCACAATTTTAATGAAAAACAAATCTCATGTAGTTGAAATAAAAAGTTTAGAAAATATAGATAAATAGTTATCTAAATTCACAATGCCGTCACAAGGTATGAAACTGAAAGAAATATACTGTTTCAAAAATTCAATAATAACTAAGTAAATTAAATGAAAAAAGATAAACAAATAAATAAATAAATATACATATATATTGCATTTTATACATCTATTCATGATGCCGCGATCATCTTCGCGATTAGTTTTTTATGCGACACAATACACTGTGCTACATTATGGAATGCATATGGAATTCTGTTGTTTGTCTCTGATATTGTTACACATTACAATTAGATCTACTACGCATCAATTTGATATCCCTTTCTTTTATTACTTGCAATCTTTCTCGTTACTTCCTTTAATAATAAAAGTAATAATGAATCTGTCTAATTATTAATTATTCGAAATCTACCGGTTAATCATTAATTAAAAGATACAAAAACTGATTAAACAGTGACATAAATAAAAAGTCATAATATAAGTATTTTTAATACATATCTACATTTCTCATGGATTTTCCTAATCTAATTTGATTATGTAATTTATTATCATAATACACTTGAAATTGTCCTGTATACTACGGGACGAAGGGCTACGTTTGTCGTTTCTACGGCACTGTATTTATACACTCTCATTCACTACGTTGTATTTACTCACGCATACACCTCATGTACGTGTAACCATACTGTTACAAACATTCACACGCACATCAATGCGCGACCTTGTGTGCGCAACAGGCGTCAGGAACCCAGTAAAGTCTATAAAGATTATACGATGAAGTGTACGAGTAGTGACTCTACTTTAGTACGACTGGCCAGTTTTTGCAACAGGAGCGTGAAAATAACTCCACATGCCCTATCCTAATGAATGAAATACATTTCTGCTCGAAAATTAAACACTTATGGCGAATATTTGCAGCCAATTAACAAATCTATTCTTTATCTGCCATCTCAACTTGTATTACACGTTACATATCACATGTAATAAATATTATACGAATATTTATAGAAACATATGCTGAATTACAAATCGTGAAACGTTGAACGTAATAATATTCATTAAAGATGTAGATTACATCATTCCTGTCGATCACACTAATGTGCCTTATTATAAATAATAACACACATTAATAGATAATAATGTAAATGGCAGAATATGCTTTTCGTATCAATCTCATCAACTAGCAGTTCCTTCGTGTTTAGTTTCATACTTATATTTATAATGTATAATATCTATTTCATTTATAATATCTATGATATTTATAACTTGTTATTCGTATCTATATCTTGAAAAATTTCTATATCTTGAAAATTTTCCTCAAAATTACTAAAATCTTTCTAAGGAATCAAAATTTTACACGGTAATACAGATGCCCGAAAAATAGTACCTTCAAAATAATCCGTCCCTGGCTTGCAGTCGGTTTGCCCCCTTATAAAGGGAACCCACGCGAGAGCGCCGGTCGCATACCATGGTAGCGCGTCGTTCGAAGCTCTAGGTAACGATTCAACGTGTAATTGCTTTTAATTCCTAACACGCGTGTGTCTACGTATTAGACAAAAACTCTAGTGATTCTCAGTGACGTATATGGTCTTATCTCAAATCAGCCACACGATGCGTAACAGAGCTGAAGAGATCGAGCCGTGTGGCGATGTAGTGCATGGCCAGTGAAAGACACGCAACCTTTATCCTGCTACGTGTTTATATTCGCCTTTGTGGTCATGGAAACGGTGATCTTACGCTTCGTCCTGGATAATCGTCGTAAACGCGCCTAGTGAACGTTCCTTGGCAACGTGCTTCATCGAGAAACCGGCCAGTTTCTTCGAGTTTCGACGGCCAGTTCCAAGCCACGCTTCACAGCCAGACGAAATCATCGTGACTATGGTATGTACGCTGTTTCTAAGCGGACTTTTCTCCCGAAGAACAGGTGACAACGCCCGGTGACCGGGACAATTTTCCTCGGTTGGAGAAAGTTCGATCGTTAGATACAGTTCTTCGAATAAATTCCTTTCGTGATCTTATTATAACTTGAGATTCTATATTTATGAGGATGGAGCACGTTCGATGGAACAGCTGATAGATATAATCACCTGTTTTTATGATCGAATTTGCTCGAAGTTTAAGAGATTGTCAAGGAGACAGAGCAACTTCGTAGTCTTGTTCGAACGATCAGCGAGTCACTTTGAAATTTACCGTTACTCATCGACGTTGATCGCAACTCAACTGTTTCCGTTGGGGTCTTATCGCTTGTCTAGAACCGCGAAGAGCGTTGCACCAAAGCGCGGTAAACACCGGCGCTTGATTATTGTCAATGGCTTTCGTGGCAAGTCGGCTTCAAGCGTAAAAAACACGACTGTTTATCGATTAAAGCATATGATAGATAACGAAAGCAAGCAATTTAGTAGAGGTTTTGGAGTATCCAGATATTGCCTTCCATGTTATTATTTTTGTAATTTTGACGAGATTTTGCTTTCTCTGTTTTACAGTAACGACCTGTCAAGGGATATTGAATTATTGATGATCTCATGAATTGTCATTGCTCCAACCATGAGTTATTATTAATCGCTCGAGATCGATAAGAAGACACATATCTATCGAGAACATCCAGCAGTGAACGTCCATAATGGCTTTGGCAAAGATCAAGAGTTTTATAGACACGGGGCTGAAGACCGTGTCCACGCCGTTAGATCGCACGGTGAATCTGGAACCGGAAGTGGGCATTAGGATCGTTCATTCGATCAACGAGAAAGCGCTGCATGTGACGGTACTGGGTGCTCGTCACTTACCACAGAATTTTGGCTTCACGCGCGTCAACAGCTACGTAGTCAAGGTATATAACGATGGACTAGATATCTAGATGGTCAGACTGTGATCTTTGGCATCATTATCTATAGTTACGTAACTCGATGAAATAATCGCACGAAACTTGCGCGCCTACATCAAAACCGTCATTGACTCACGAATCTTAGAAGACAATAAGGTTGTGTGGGAATCGTACAACGTCCCCTTATCTCCGTACGATACGTTTGAAATAAAACAAATTATAATGGTCGGGTTGAAATCGAGAGTCTGGCTCGATGCACTTGCCGTCGTGTTATTTCTGCGATGTGTTTTCTTGTTTCCTTTGTATGCTGAAAGGAGAATGATGTTGATCGTAACTTGAAAGGAATTTTCATGTTGCTAGGCTGTATAATTATGTAAAATTCGTGAGTAATAACTACGGGAACGGCGTAGAATGAAAATTCCACGTGACCCATTCGTGACTTCATTAGCCTGATAAGTTTCGAATATTTCACACAAATTCAACGGAAATGTTCTTGGTCGAAATAACTACAGTTATAGCTAACATTCGCTCCATTATGAACTGTTTATATCTAAAGCAAAAACTCAGACAGGAAGGAAAGTAAGTCACTTCTATTCCAGGTGAAGCTAATACCGGGAAAGGAGAAGTTCGAGACAACGTCGAAGAACGAGTCGTGGCCGCAATGGAACGAGGAATTCACGTTTCCTCTACGCAAAGAGACGAAACAGAAATTTGGTAAAACAAAAGTGGTAGAAGAAGAGATCAGTGGATCCAGGTTCATCGTAGCGACTTTGTACGCGGTTCTCGAGGACAAACCATTGATAGCGACTGAGAAGAAGGAAGAGAAGACCTCGTCTTCCACTAAAGAATCTCCAAAAAAGGGGAACAAGAAAAAAGATGGTCAGGGTGCCTCTTCGGAGAATCAAGAGCCAACGAAGAATAAATTACTCAGTCAGTTCTTTAATAAGGGATCGGATAAATCTGCGGACACTACAAGCACGGAAAGGAAACTGTTTGATAAGAGACGAACTGTAGGCGCCACGACGATTTCCCTGGACCCGAAAAACTTTACCTCGAAGCCACACAAAGCAAAACACCCAAGTGATGTGTCGACTGGAGATATGTGGAAGCCATTGCGACCAATTGCTAGTGGCATTTCTGGAGCTGAAGACAGGGTAGATTTTCAAATACATATATTATATTACTATACCACGTTATACTATGTATATTATACCATGTTTTCTTTTTTCTTTTTCATTAATCCTTTCAAGACTGAATTCTCCTGCTGTGAAAAAAATTATTTTTCATCAGTCACTAATAAAAAATTATATTTTCTTTGGATCATTTCATACAAAAGACAGAATATATTGAAATTTGAGGCTAGTTTTACTGAAAACATACATTTATCGATATTTATCTCTTAGTTAATTAATAACATATAAGAGTATAATGTTGCATATACATAATATCGGACGTGAAAGAGTTAAATAGATATTGTACTTAAATTTTGGAGTAAGGACATATTTATACTAAGTAGTTTTCCATTATCATTGTTATAGAAGGAAAATAAGAAAGGCCAAGTGGAGTTGTCACTGTGCCAAGAAAAGACGGACAAGAATGAAGAGGGTAGCGAAAAACTGACACTGTCTCTGCATCGTCTGAGATGTTCGTTACAGACAATGCACGAGCATGAAGCCTTGAAAGGACAGATGTATATCAAGATGTCTGTTGTAGACAACGGCAGAGTGACTCATTTCTGGAAAAGCGATCGTTTCGCACCTTGCGTGTCTATGAAATTCGCGCCAGACTTGGCAAGAGTGATCGCGGATAATCCGTATCAGGGAGCATTGAAGGATGTTAGCTTCGTTGTTAAATTCGTCTCGAAAAATAAATTAGGTAAGCCACATTACTCTAGCGAAAATTCATCGTGAAAAAGTTTTATCAATTGCTTGGTCGTTTCTTAGTTATGAACATTTGATGTTATTTCAGGAAAGAAAACGACTGTTGGTCATTTTGTAATAGGACCAGATGTTGGTGGAACCTATGGTGAACAGTGGAAACAGGCTCTAGCGAAATCGGGACAACAGATAACGAAATGGCAGGCATTCGAGTGAGAACATGAATAGATCAATAAACTTCGACGTCTATTCAGTTTTCCTTCGAGTATAAACCTACTTTCGATTCGCGCCAATGTTATGAATATTTAAGCGCACGGTCGATAGTGTCGTTCCAAAGAATACTTATGTTAGACGAACATCTGTGAATATGAAAGGCATTCATATTGTAAATTATTTCTTTCGTGAAATTTACTTTTATTTCGCTTTCTTTATTTTTTTGATTCTTTGTAAGACAACTTGCACAAAAGTATTTTATCGATTTGATTGTACATATCGATTGTTTTATACAACCGTCCTCGATTCCAAGACAGATTTGTGAAAGTTTCTGCCGAGGATCGGAATAATAGAACCGTCCAATAAATAAGTGGTTACCATCGTTGAATAGAAACGAATACGAAATTCATCGAATCCTAATTGTAAAAGGAAGAAATGAAAGTATACATTAAATTTTGTGCCAGAGGAAATTGTAAGCAGATAATTAGCAGCTGCTCAGTAAGATGTATAATATGGACATAACAATGCGTTTTTACTCTATTTAGATCTAGCAGATCCACTTTTTATTTTGTACTAGCACTTTTCTGAGGTACTTTTAAGATGAATCAGAAAATCAATGGAAAAGTATTTTTTTTTTTTTTTGACATATGTAGGATATTTTACATTATGACGATTTTCAATTTATTTAGTTGAAATGGTAGTGATAAATATTTCGCTCATTGTTTCTATTGTAATTTTGTTTGAAGGTAGACATTAACGTATTATATCTTAAATAATTGTATTTTGTTTAACGAATTATTTATATCGCTGTATTTTATTATGGAAATTAATTGTATTTCGAAGAATATCGTTAAGATCTAAACAATCACACCAAAAGATTTGTATGTACAATATCATTGACGCACGCATCTGTATGACAGAGATATATTTTATATGTAATACACCTGTTGTTATACATAAAGGATGATTTTTATTTTTTTACACGGAATGTTTTCCATATCGCTTTATTCATTCTCTTTTTTATCATACATGTACAAAACATATATAAGGGAATGATATATTATGCAAGCAATCATAGCTTTATTTCTGTGGCAATGTTAACCACTTCTAGAAAATGCATACAAAAATACAAAAAGGCCCAATCGTATCATATTAATACTAAATTATAAGTTTCTAATGGACAGAATTTACAGTCTTATCTATATTGTGCTAAATATTAACATTATTCAATACATTTGTTTGGTATAATGTTCAATCTTTTGTACTAACCAAGTCTAAATTAAACAGTAAGTATGATACAAGCATATATGTGCTTGGATTAAAAATTATACTATAATAATAAAAATATATTTCTCTAAAAAATTGCAATACTCTGAAAAAAGATAAAAATGTATCTGTGCAATATTCTATATTACCAAAAAACTGTCTTAAAAAATACCTTGTTCATTATCATCTCGGTAGGTACTAAGGCACAGAGAGAGGCACTTTAAAACACTTATAAAAAATTGTTCGATGGTACAAAATGGTTTTTGAGTGAGTATGATATAATTTGTAACTGGAATATTCTACTTCCCTGAAGTTCAGATCATATGATTGTTGAAAAGAATGTTGCATTAGTAAGTACAAGAGAATCTTTATGTTGTAAAAAAAATATGTTCAAATATATATTGTCTAGTCAACTCTGTTGACATGGCCAACACTATTAAGTATAAACAAGTACATATCTCAACGAAATTGCTAAAGCTATAATTGAAGCAAATATGCTTCTATGATTGTACGAGGCTGCATTGCAGCCATCTTTGCTATTGCAAGTACAATATTCCATAAATATATTATACGTTCCTGTCCTCATAAGGCAAAATCTTTCATCCCCCTCAATTCCTGGTTCTCCCATATACGCACAACTACGAAAATATCTCCATACACCATTGACTAAGAATAAAAATAAAGTCTAACTTATAACAATTCCTGCAAAAGGTTATGGGCTACTAAAAATTTTGGAGTTATTAACACACCTTTTTGACGAATTTTACGACACATGGTAGGCCTTACACCTGGCAAATGCTCTAAGTCAGGTTCTTGTTTACAGTCAGTTATCGGTACAGTGGTATTATCAAATGGATCTGCACATTTTGGATCAGAATCGGATCTGCAAACCCAGCATTTGATACATAATCCTGTAATAATATACAGTAGCATTTATTATCATCTGTTTATAAAGTAAAATTGTCAAAATTGTTTTAATGTAATAAAATATTGCTTATTTATACACATAAACGTAATATATTAGAGTGATGAATATTTTGTACAACTGGTAATTTAATAATTTTAATTTAATTTAAAAATAGAAAAAAGTTGAATAAAGCTTCTTTTTTCATAATTTATCTCTTACAAATATGTTGAGGTTAAGAAAGAAAACTAAACGACAAATTGTACAGAACAGTATTTACCTTGCTGAATACAACAGAAAACGAATAATACTATTAATAAAATAGGAAAACTTGTTTCGTTTGCCATTTTTTTAGATATTGAAGATCACTTTACAAGAACTTTGAAACTCACGTCAAGTCGTAACGATTAATTACTCCAACTGAACACGCCTACATATGACAACGACAACGCCACTAACGAACTAATATCGTAACTGGGCTGGTGCTGATACTCGAAAATATTCTACTGTTACAAGTTACAAATAAATCATCAAAAATGTTATATAGTTCGATTGTAAATGAAAAGAAATAAATCTCAAATTTATTTTCAATTAAATAAGTTTTGTTTCAAATCAAACTTACATACCGAAGAATCTAGTATAATTTTATGTACAACAGAAGAATATATCAAAATGTTAGTCACATACAAATTTTTATGGGTATAATGAGTAATTCATTAACATATTTACAAAAAATAAAGGAAGTTAGTAATGGAATTACAGTAGTTTGTACGCACCTGAGCAGTTCGAACAGATTCGTTTTCTTTCGGGTCACGTGACCAGCTTCCGAATCGAGACCGCGCCCGATACATGAGGCATTCGAAGAAATACAGTCTTAATTTAATAGTCACAAGTCTAGTCACGAAAGAATGCACCACGAAACAACGATTAACATACCAGTTAATTGAAAGCCTCGTAATGCACAATTTATCCGAACATGAACCTCTGATATTTAACAAACGTTGAGGATCATTCTTATCTCAGATATATAGACATGATAAAAAGTCCATTCCAATTTTCAATTTTTAATTTTCTGAAGTTAAAATGTTTCGGATTTTTCAATCCTCAAATTTCTGAATTTTCAAATATCAACATTCGAATTCTTGAAATTTCCAAATATTTGAACCCTCAAATTTTCGAAGTCTCATTATTTTTAAAAATTTCGATTTAATATGTAATCATACTGTCACAATTCCGGGTCAAGTTGGGCTTGAAAAATACCCAAAATCTTGACAACATGGTGTCGATTTCTAACTTGTCTTCATTGTAGAAGAATCCTACAGTTATCCGTGGCCCGTAACAGAATTGATTCTCTTTTGCGGGTGGTCCGCGAACGGAACAAGACACAGCTCGGTCCCGAGGAAACATTTGAATGCTATAAATAAATATAAATAAATTGATTTTCTGGCATTAGCATAAGTAGCCGAGAGAGCCTCGACTCTCCTGTGTGCGGCTCGCGTCTCTTCGTTGTCTACCTCTTTCTCTCTTTCTTTTGCTCGCACCGACACAGACGTTGATTTATATACCGATGTCCCTTAGGTTCCTGCGGCATTCACCGTCTCTTTAACTTTAAAAGGACACGGGTCTACGATCAGGACGCGAGCCTGTCTCGTCTCGCGGTTGTTCGCGTGGGAATTAATTCTGAAAGCAACAGACTCTTCTACCATGGATGGTGCTGTTTCAATTAAACGATTCCAACGACCAGTAAAATGTTGAAAACTTAAAATATATGGTATAATTTCGAGTCCATCAATCCTTACGAGTCGATGTTTCAACACGAACGTCGATGTTTCCGAAAATAAACAACGAAGAACATGAAGGATGCTCATGATTCGTGTTTGGTATCAAGGCCGCTCTCGAGAGGAAAAATGGTCCTTATTCTTGCTATAAAATCAACCGTCTCAAGAGCGGCTCGAGGTCGGCTTTTTTCCCAAAAATCGGGTAATTTCGTGTAATCTTCACGGAGATTTGGGCGTGGTCAAACCACAAACATACTCCGCTAGGGAACGGCGTGTGTCATTAAACCGAATCTTCCAAACGACCCTGGCCTGTCTTCTCTCATCCTGCTGCCGGAAGAATGGGTCTTCGAATTACCTGGTTGCGTTAATAGACACCTTGTCGATCGACATTTGCAAATTGATGTCTCCAAACAACCTGACACCCCTTTCTTCATCGCAACGCGGTGAAAAACGAAACATTCGCATATTCGTGAAGTATCGATCGATGGATGTCCTTCGATCATCATTCGACAAAAAATCTCGTCATTTTATCGATCAAACGGTATATACATTTCTTTGCTAGATTGTTTAGTTAAGATTACGATTATCACTGAATCATCCTAGATATTTCTAGCCGTAACGTCATTACACTTCCACATTTGTCGCGTATCTTTTATTGCCATTTCATAAAAGGTGCGTAACAACTGACCCATATTCATATCCTTCGACCAGTACTATTCTATAGAAGATCGGTGTTAAAATACATTCTACAGACGTGGCCTTTCGCGAGAAAATCGCTCTCTCCTCTCATTCCTAAAACGTCAACCTGGATCAACGACGATGATTCTTTGCCATTGAAAACGCTCCACGCTTTCATCATCACGTTCATTATACGGACGAACGTTGTCCTTATTAGAATCAAGCATAACCCTGTTCAATGTCCATCTTCGGTCCGATACTTTTCGAAGGACCGATCGTTGTCTCCCCATCGTGGTCCCCAAGCGTATCTTCTTTACGGAGAATCCACCAAGAATACCCCCTATCAGAGTGCACCCCACCACAGCAGCTCCCGCAGAATCACCCTCCACTTCCGCTTCGCTTGGTAGCCACTCCTCTCAGCCTCTGTTGATACTTCCTCGCGCGTGTATCTCGTCAGTCGGCTTGGAGCCACGTGCGTGTGCTCGAGAAGCTCCAGCACGCCGGACGCAAGCCTCGTTCAGGATCGACTTTGTACTTCCTGCTCGTTAATAACACCTGACAAGAAGTTTTACCGTACGAACAAAGAAACTCAATTAGCAGAAGCTCTTAAGTGCGCGATAAGAAGTGTCTCTCGGAAAAAATAATCGATGTTGGAAGACAGAACAGTGGAACGAATCTTTCGAAAGATCGTCGACCAGTCGAAGAGCTAGCCACCCTTGCCCAAAGGAGTTAAGGTGTTCAGTCGAGAAGCGTCGAGTGTCTACGGCGATAGTCACCGATCAGTCTGCACCGTTGCCACGGAAAAGCAGGAAAGAACCGCGCAGTCTCGACGGTGCGTCTAAAACGACCAGGAAACCAAAACCCGAAGACAGATGGTGGAGGCAAGGAGGACTAAAAATATCGGCCGTTGGCACGCCGCTGGCTTGCTGTACTTCAACTTGAACAATTTTACCGGCTGGAGAACGTACCGTTCCATGGCCGTGCGTCGACTCTAATCCCGCTGAGAACTCGCAGACGTTGCGTTGGTTGGTCAAAGGAAGGATCGTCGAAGCGGTGCAATTCTCCTCGAAAAAGTACAAAACAATTTATTTGGTGTCTTTGCTTATCGTTTAATAATCCAATCTTAATGGTAACGAACAGTATCGGTGCAAAATCCATAAACTTTTATTCTCGGTTTAGTAAAACGTTGAATGATGGTCGAACTTGTGATTCCCCGAAGTATGGCTACAACAGATAAGGTATATATAATGTATTTTTTTTTCTACTATAAAATTTTATCATACTCCTGATTTTTTGTTTTTCGCTTTGATTACGTTTAATCTGTTGGGTAATAAAATTCGATAACAGTATGAACGAATGGTTCTCGTGACCAAGACACCTCGATTCTTCGATTTCCGATGAAACAGGGGAGATACGCTACCCATGAATCGTATCAACTTTCGCGTTACATAAACAATCGTAACATGTATACAACGCTGGTTTGCGTGGAGGTTCCTAATGTTCTCGTGTCTTTTCGCTAGGGAACGTGCCTCACCACCTGTATCCCACACGTATATATCTTTCTCGCGAGATCTTCCTACTGTAACCCTACACACTCGACTACTTCCGCTCGAGACCATCGATCCAATGACTCGCTGATTGTTTCTACCGTTAAAGTTCACGAGCAGAGTCGATTAATTTTCCATTCACATCCGCTGAACAGGTAATTCCGAATGAATAATCGAGTCGTTCGTGACTCCGCGAATATTCGCGTACTTCGTTCCTTGTAAGTTCACACAAGTAGAAGCAAAAGATACAGGAAAAGGATTTATAGAGGATTGATGTTTTATCGACTAATTGTTACCAATAATTTACGAGCTTGTCGTTCATTGGCACAATTAGCAGAGCAACAGAAACTGATTGCTCGCAATACGCGAGTGAACATCGGCAATTACCCAACGAGTCATAAGAAGAAGCTACTTCCTCCACTTTAATTGGACCTCTTAAACCCGACAGCATAGAATCTACGCTCTAACAACTTCTTCTTTCGAGAAAATATCGAATTCCATCGTAAAATCCATACCAATTTCATCCTCGCACGATCATCAGTCTCTAAGCAACAACGAGCTTCAACCTTCCATCAGCTCGTTGCAGCGTATTACTCGAGATTAACAAGCGAACGCGAACTACCTCGGGTGAGAGTATCCGGAAAAACGCTAATAACAAGCTCCTCTCTGATCGATGGTTTCAGGAGCGTACGAACGAGAGCAGAAGACTTCTAACGAGCGTCGAGTGGTCGCTTTGAAGCTGCCCCCGTACCACGGGGCCATCCAGAAGCAGCGTCGCCGAGGGAAAAGGCTTTTAGCTCCTCCTTGAGGCCCAGGTTCTTCCACTCATGGTGTTTTACGGCGAGCTCGTTTGAAATTCTTCGCGTGGAGTCGCGGCCGTATTTATAGAGCCGCGCGCGGACTCGCGAGTTCGCGCACGTAGAATCACGCGCGCGCGCGCGTAAATCTCCTCTCCAGCAAGGAGGAGAGAAAGGAGGAAAGGAAGACGGTGGTGGAAGTTCGAAGGGAAACGCAGACAAACAGAGAGGAAGGAAGACACGCACCGTATAAACGGAGAGGAAACGAGAGAACGAAAGTTGCGTCGACGAAGGGACGAGCACGCGGGCACGTCGCGATCATGAAGCGATGTATCCGCGACAGGAGCACCGGCCCGCTTCGTCGTCGAGCACGTCCTCGACGTCGTCGAACTGTCTGCGCTCGCTGCCCCCACTGGCAGGCCTCGATTCACAGGGCATGATCGCTCGACTGTTGGGGGCGAATGCGTCCCTCCTGTTCCTCCTGCTATTTCTCGCCACGATACGCTTCGCTGTCTGCCTCGACGACGTCTCGGTGAGTATTTAGAAACTTTCTGCCGACGTTGATTGGCTGTTTCGCGTGAGTGCCTTCATTGTTGCTAATGAGATGGGAAAATTTTGTTTTACTAAGTGTAATGGAGCGTTGAAGTCGTTTATACTGTTAGAATGGCAGGGTAAATTGATGAGAGGCAGTTTGAAGAAGAATTCAGAATATTTGGTTCATGCTTAGTTTAAGTGCGGTGAAGGGTTTTAATTACTGAGGTAGTAAGATTCAATTTCCTTTTGAGATAAGATTATTCTCATTATAAATCATATACAGGATACAGTGGTAATAAGTTTGTATTTTTTAACTTTTTACGTATATTATTTTTAATTATGGAGTACACAATCTCATTAAATATTCTTTAGGATTAGCGGACTCTCTGTAGTGAGAGGGTAAAGAGGGATAACGCGAGAAAGAATTCGGAGTATTTGATTGATATTGAGTTCAGTGCAGTTTACGACTAATCACTTAGTGAACTGACACGCTCTAGTTCTTATTTGCAATCAGATTTAGACTTACATCGAAGTATCGAGAACTAAATAAATTCGATATAGCTTGACCGTCTGATAGGCATCCAAAAAATGTTCAATTGAGCAAGAACAATCGGTACTTATGTACCCGTAGTATCTACGGCAAGGTACTTTCTAAATACTCGAGTATCTTCAAGCCATTGAACGGGCACGTGGCGTGTGTAGAGCACGAAACCGCGATTATTAGGAAAAAAAGCAATTGTGGCGAGCAAAGCTTCCGATTAGCAGCGGCGTTTGCCAGGCCCTCGTTTCATTAGTTTCACTTTCTGCGTGGAAATCTGATCCAAAAAAATTGTTTCTATGCGGTGCACGCGCAATTGAGCAACCGCCTGGCGGAAAATATTCATAATATTCTTGACGTATAAAAAAAAAAGCGAGCGAATATTACAAAAAACATCTCGCAAATCTCGAGAACAAGATAATCAGAGTAGGACGCATACTAATCTGCTTAATTAAAACCGAGATAACCGCGTATTTGCGAGTAACATGCCTTTTACACGAAACTCGACAGCATTTCAAGACATCGTTAACCGAAATCAAGCCTCGGTTTGATGCATCGAGATCGACAATTCTTTTCAGTATTCAAACCCGTTTCTCGTTCAAAGCGGCGTTAATATTGTCGATAACTTTGCGAATGAAAGGATCGATCGTACCGTACGGGGCATTACGCATTTGATTAAAATTTAAGTCTGACGATTATCTATACTTATTCGTACAAATGCAATTACCTCGTAAATATTTTAACGCGGATCAAAACAATCGAGCAGTGTGACGACAGTTTGAGCACGTAGATAGTTCGAATTCGACGAAATCGTGAATAAAATGTTTGTATGATGAAAAAGTAAAAATATGTATCCAAGCACCGTATCGCACAGAACTTGCTTTTTTGCGCACATGATATATAATTCAATTCGTCGCGTCATCAGAACTGAGTCTGCGATAAGTGGATGTCTAATGGACGTAGATGCGGTGATTATAATTACAAATGAGAAGGAAACCTCTGCAAGAAAACATTTAAAAAACAAACATTCGTATTATGAAGATTTCCTAACAAATTTCGCACATCATACTAGATACGGCAAATACATTTAAACCATTTGAAAAACATGCAGGGTTACTGAGGTTATTTTATTGATGATTAAGATCACGTGAATATCACAGAAGGATCGCGAAGGTCATGTCATTGACGCTTAAGGTCACGAGAAGTCATAGAAGTCGCGTCATTGAAATTCAAGATCGTTTAAAGTTTAGAGACGAGCCATCAAATTCGTTGCATCGGAGATTAAGATCATTTGAAGCTCGCGAAAGGTCATCGAGGTTGTACCATGGACATACTATATCATTTGGAAATCACAATAGTTCATTCGTACTCATCATGTTCATCAGAATCATCGTTATTAATCGGATCGTGGTAATTTATAGACCATAGATCATCGTTAATTTAATATTCTATGAAGTGAAAGTAAATCGAATACTTTCAATCCTCATTTACAGAACAAGAGATTAACCCTTGGCATGTTTGCGTTTCTTTAAGATGATCCATTCAAAACCATATGGTATAGTATCAAACTAACTGTCTCATTTGCAGACGATCGAAGATACAAAATAAATATACCTGGAATTTTTCGCCATTCCATTAATCGTGAGATATTTTACCCTCCTATTTCAAGACGAAAGTCGATGGCACGTTCGCCGTGTATAACGTGCCGCAAATAGAATTCCTGGATGGGGACGCGAACAGAAGGCACCGGGCATTTAGAAGTCGGTTTCATGGAAGCAACAATCAGTTACCTACATCGAAGAGAAACGGTGTTCTTCCGCGAGTGCCGAACGATCTGTGCCGATTTATTGTGCCGGCAAAGAAATTGGTAGAATGGCGTTTAGTAGGTAGTTTCAGGATCGCGTGAAGCCTCGGGGGCCTACGGTGAGGCATTGTGTCAGTCTAAACCCGGTAATAGCGACGCAATCGTCCGGAGCCTAGGCGGAGGAAACGATGCTTTCGCTTAAGATACCCTGGTAATTACTATAATTTCATTTCGTAGCCGTCTTCGAATCCTGCTGTTGATCCTGCGTTTCAAGGCTTGTCGTTTCCGCGCCTGCATTCCCCTTCGAACGCTAAAATAAAAGATCCGATGGAATATTCAATCGAATTATCGCTTCGAAATATCCAAAGGCGCTTAAAACCTTCACGAACCTATTATATCTTCAACAAACGTTTATTTCCGCGATTAAACGCGTTATCGATACTTTTATGATCTATCATTAATCCAGATAATTTTGATCTTTATATTACTTGTTTCCAAAATTTTCAGGAATTCTGGAGAATCAGTGTCTATTAAAAATATATGAACCATAAAATTATAATATCCTTCGTGAAATGAAAATGCTTTAAAGAATTGATAATATGTAACTTAGGTAAAAATTCGTGATAGTAACTCTCGTAATAATAACTCATGATACCAGGAATATTAAATTCTCAAGTGGGACACTTGAGAGCTAAGAACCTTTTCCTGCCACTCCACTGATGCTTCTCACAATCTGATATATACAGTAAACACAAAAAAATATTTCTATACAATTGTAACTATTATACGCGCATTTACACGCTAATTAAATAAAACCAAGTACATTGAATATCGTGTAACTTAGTGGTCATTATATATGACTACAAAAATTTGATACTCGCTGCAAAAATGAAATATAGAACCTGATAAAAAGATGCTTCTCTGTAAAAATAAGAGAATGTGCGAGTAGAAATACTTTTCGTAGCCGCGTTTAAAAGAATGAGAAGCGAGTAACGGATTAAAAAACTACGAACACTGATTCATCGCCATGAAATAAAAATGTCGCAGAAAGTATATTAAAATCTAATTTAGATGAAAACAAACAGCAATAGTTCTCGAGTTACCACCCACAGTCTGAACAACATCAAAGAGTAAGCTTCGTGCTCGAGCGGAACACTTAACCGAAGTTTTTTGTTGGCTCGCCACCGATGATCTCGATAACGTCTCCCCGCGAAGTACACAGTCCCCGGTTTATATTTAGTGCATCCTTTCGCCCCCTCGTTCTCGATTACGATGTTTTCGTGCACCAAACACCATCCCGTCTCCGTCGAATCGTAAATCCATGGAATTGCTCCTTCGGCTTGTCAAACGCGCCAGATTCACAGCCGGACGATTCAGCGTGCGGTAACATCGATACCAGTGCTCGGTTGTCGGTAATCTTGTACGAACAGCATCATGGCTAGGCGAAGAGACGAGGAACGAGTATCAGATAAAGGATAAGCATTTGTTTGAGTTTCCTCTTGGACTCCTTATCTGAACTAACACGCCAATTTATGAGTTGATCCTTGGACAAGCCGCAGATAGCGAACAGATGTTGGACCATTGCTTTTCCTTGCTTCCTCCTCCTATGGTGCAACGTTCGAAGGGATGAGTTCTTTTAGAACAAGTATTTTTATGAAAAATTGAAGTTTAATCTTCGAGTATAGCGACTTGGAATTTTCTCCGCAACGCAATAGGTCTTTCGTTAACCTTTTTCTGGAATTAAAAGTTTGTTGACTGCGAAGAAAAATTGCCGCTTGATCGGCATTTTTTAAAGCGTTTCTCTATGCAAGAAGGTTCAAACTTCTAAATATCTAAATTAGGAGATGCAAAATCTACCATTAATAACGGTATACCGCGACAGAATAAAATCACGAAACCGTGACAAATTTTCACGACGACGTTTTCGTACCAATTGAGTGAAAGGAAGGTCACCTTCCATCGTCTATCTTCTTCTTCGCGTTTCTCTTCCAAACAATTGCGCATTTAATAATGCAATTAATAATCGGTTTGCGGTGAGTTTGGCTACGATGAAGAAATGACGACGTGTCAATCACCCGTAACTCTGGAGCCGCGTAAAAATGGTGACTGACCTCGGGGGCGCTGGACACCCCGCGGTGAAACTTCCTGTCGCGAGATCCGCTCTCTCCTCCACTCTCTCTTTCTTTCCTTGTGATTCTATTAATGTGTCGAGATCGTTGGAATAATTTACCGCTATCCAACGAAGAACACAGGGTCATGAGCGGACAATGTAGCCATGCGAATAGGTCGTAAGGTACATGCTGAAGATCCGTCACCTTTCGAAGATTAATAATCGGTACGACCCTTCTTTTGCTTCGTACTCTCACAGTATTGTTAACCGCAGGAGCTCCCTTTGTGTAGTCCCATAAGATATCTCAGAGGATGATTGTAAACGTATCTTTAACAGCTGACGATACTAATGATCGTAGCTAAATGGTAATTCCTGTAGTAACAAATTACCAGAAAGTTCTATATTTCGCGCCTTTTATCTGTGGGAACTACAATACATGTCTTGTGAAAAGAAATATATTCTTCTTTCTCCATTTATTAGAACTTTGAAATTTTAGTTAGAAAATTTTGCGCAACTCATTTCTTGAAAAATCATTAAACAGCGAAGAGAAGTGCTGAATTTCTATTATGCGAACAGAATTCCACATTTTATACTAATATTCCTATTCGTATTCTCGACATACATTTTAATTTGCTAGGTTTCCCTACAATTTCTGTATATCTTTAAAAATTTTGTCTTGACCATGAAGATTAACTTCGAAGATAAAGAAATTATCATTATTCCATTGGAGAAGCTTATAGTTAGGCGTCTAAAATTCTTGCTAATCATTATCGTTCGAATTTTCACTTCCCATAGGGATGTATGAAACGTATCGCGTGATTTTCATCGTGTCTCAAGTGGATTCGGAGAAGACGTTCCCTGGACACCCCGCGGAGGCTTCTCCTCCCGCGGGATCAGCAGAGCCAGCTCGATTAGCTTCTTACTACATATCGTGACGACTATCGCGTGGAATTTCAGTCCGTCCCGGTGCAGGAAGTATGTTAGCCTCGCGTCTCGTAAAAAGTTGTCGCAACGGGGAAGAAAGAAAAAGCGAAAGAGAGTAGACGGAGCGAGGACGATCGTGAGGACGAGCAAACGAGCAGAGATACATATAGTCTTTCTTCGGTTCCTCCTTCGCTCTTTCACGATCCCGTTCGAGGCTGGTGAATCCTAGCCGATCTTTCTTCTCACCCTCTTACGATCGATGCTTTCCTTTGACTCGTTTCTTTTCGTATTCCGTACGATCGTCGTTCCATTGTCTGGTGAAACGGCGGAGATCGCCCGCCTGGTGATTAGCATTCCGCGAGAAACGGATTCCTCGACGTCGCTGTCGGTCTGTTAACGATTCCAAGTGTACCGCTCGAGTACGACATAGAAAGGTGGATTTATCGGCTTCCAGAGGCATTTAGAAAAGTTAAGATCCATTTGCTGGCGTTAAAATAATTAAAACTATGGAGAAACTGCTTCTATTTGGCACATATACAGAGGATAAAAATGTTTCCCTCTTTATGTGTAAACTTTGCGAAGTGTCGATAAATATGTCCGTTTCACAATTAGAGCTAATGTTTCGTGTCATCTCTTGGTGAATTTGCAATTTTATAGTGCACTTGCATGATGCTGTTGAAGCTTCGTTCTGTGACCAGGAATTTCTTCCAATATTCTTCCAAGTATCTTTTCGGCGATTATTTTGACTTAAAAATGAATTTTATTTTATGCTCCGAAGGAAAACAAGGTATAGCTTGAAATTATCTCATCAAAGTATCTATTTTATTGAATACCATATCGAAAATAGATAATGGGACATCGTTACACAGAAGCCTGACTGATCCATTTCATCGAAATTGATCGTTTGAAATTACATTCTAATACAAAAATTCTGAAATTTCCAGAAGACTCAACCGATTAGTTTATCTTCTAAATGACTCGCGCGTAAAGCAAGCGAAGAAGTTGATCTTTAACGGACATTCTTCTCGTTGAATGTATCCGAGAACACTGAAAGCTAGAAAAATGTAATTACAGAGACGTGTTAAGATCCGGCGATTTATCGAGAAAGAACAGCGACAGACGATATTAATTGGCGTGCAGCACGCGTGACATTGTACCTTTACCCGAGCTTTAGCAATCGTCCAGCGAGAAGTGGGAACCTATCGGAACGAGTTATTCCGGTATAACTTGCCCGCGCACAAAGAACTGCCCTCATTAATATTGTGTATTAAATACAACTCGTTTTCTGCACGACCGATTTAACGATTCCCGCGAAACGATCAGCATGGACCGTGTTTACCAAACGGAGCGGTTTATGCTCGTGGGCCGAGCCACGAGACCGTCTTTTCTCGAATCCACGATCACCGTTGAATTATCGATCTCATTAGCCGCTAATGTTGCTCCCTTTTATCTACTCCTACTATCACTCGTTTTACGGGTTCCTGATTAAAAACTATGGCCGCGTTTCGTTTAGAGTTCGAACGGATTGGTAGAAATGGCAATAACTGGCGAGAATTTCAGTATAACATAAGTAAGCACATACTTGGCCGAGATTTTCGGCGACCGCTTTCTAAATACTGAGCCGACTGACAGCCAATTAAACTTTTGCTTCTTATCTTTCTATATATGTGAATGTTATATGTGTTAATTTAATTTAAAACGGGAGCGAATGCAATCTATATTTTATATTTATGACTATCACTCGCCCTAGGAAATTTTCTTCTAAGGATTTATATCGAGTTTCTATTTACATATGTAAGATAGTAATCTGGGGATAATTCAGGGATCGATTCTGTAGTCTGAAAATCGAGTCTTTATTATGAAGTAAATAATAAAATACAAAAATAAACAACAATTAGTATGCGTCTATAACAATAAATAACAATAATTATCTAAACGGGAAATAACAAATCCTTAGTGCAATGTTTACCTGAAAATCGAGAATCGATTTTCAACGTCCTGAGCTACCGATCTTTCTTCTTCAGTCTTTAAAATCTTAAATAACTATTCTGTAGCCTTGTCTGTCTCTAATGTAACTCTCTGTCCGTCCGTTCGGGAAAAACGTGCTTCTTAAAATGGTCGTCCGTAAAACAAAAGAAGATCGGTCTGCCCGTGAAACACAGCCTGTCGTGCTACCCGTAAAACAAAAAGAATCCCTATCCTACATGAACTCTAGGGAGTTTACATATACATCCACGGAAAACAAATTGAAAATGGCTCGATCATCGGAGTTAATTTGATTCTCGAAAGATTATACATTAATTATGTATTCTGCTAGTAAAATAGAAAAATGTTTAGATCTGATCACTCGTTGATCATTTGATCATCTTCGTGGTCATCGTAAAAATTCTCAGGAAATAGATTGATTCATAAAATTACATAGACTAGAATCGAAAGGCATAATCATAGCGTGCAGGCTCTTAGATGATAACGGAGATATGTAAATTATCTTCTACTAAAGTGTCGGAAGAAGAAAAAATTGCAAGATAGAAGTTTACTTGGAACATTCGAGAGCTAATACAAATCTAATTGAATGTAATGGCGGATTAATCTCAAATTGACCATCGACCATTTCGACGTGCCATTAATCGACTCTCAACAATCACGTCGTAAATTCCTGCGTCGTACGAGGAAGCGGCGATCGGATCGGCGAAGTCGTAGCTGGAATACGGCCAGTCGTAACACGCCGCCACTTTTACCGAGCGTTTCCACGGGATGCGACGCACTGTAAATTCAAGGGACAGACGAGCGTGGAAAATGCGAGCAAAGAGCGGGATTTAACGAGAACGCGGGCTACCATTGAAATTTACGGATGTGAAGTGGACAGACGAGCGCTGAATGAACGAAGAACATACAGAAGTCTGCCAGAACTCCATGGAATGGATCTCGGATGACTCTGTGACCATAAATGTTACACGAGTGTCACTGTTTTATGAGATATGGAACGATTTGTTGGCAAACACATGGCACATTGCGATGAGGTGTCAAGAAAATTCTTTTTATTCTGTTTACTCTTTTTTGTGAACGCTTCGTTTTATTACATTTTTTTAGATGAATTTAAAACAGACGAATTTGGGTCTTGTGTTTGTTAAGACTATACAATTTAATTTACGACGATTTTTTTTTGAAGTCTTGTGTATCCAAACGAGTGATTTATATATTACGGATAAACGTGCTATTTCTCTCTCACATGTCTCCTGTTTATTTATTATTTTACTCGCGGTGGTTGATTGTATATTATATATGAGCATAAAAACTGTATATCAATTTGATTATAAGAATAGATCGTCTGAAATCGGAAATTATGCCGAGGTCAGGGTTCAACCGACAATAAGACGTCAAGTGATAACAGATAGTAACTATTTCGCGATTATTTTAGATTCGGCTGTCATGCAATATTAACCTAAAAATAAAGATTGCCTCACAATCTTCTCACTAGAATTTAAATTCTTCTTACTCTTGTCTTCCTTTTCCTATCATTTCCGCTTATGTTTATAGACATTTGATCTATACTAATATCATGCACAGTCTAATCAGACAAGACATTCTTTCAAACTCAAACTACCCCTAACTCTAGCGTTGATCGAAGAAAACGTTTCAATCAACCCCTTCGACTCTCTTTATCGACCAACCTTATACAATTCGCGGTTCGATGATGAACATGTCCTAATAAAGAACGACGCTTGAAAACGATGAGTACAGCGCGTCGTGGCAACGATCCGGAAATAACCGTGACTGTAAAAGTCAGCCACCGGACGTTAAGCGCATGCAAGAAGAAGAGGAACGTTTAACGGTCGTCGTTGAAAAACCGGGGCAGGTGACTGCCGCATCCATGGACCGGCTCCGTCGTAACAGCGAGGCTTTATGGTTTCACGGTTCGAGCCGCACGACTCGAACTAATCCCGCGAATTAAGGCTCGTTAATAGCCAGCCAGAAATAGCGACCTTTACTTGTGTAAAGTCGCTGGAGAACACCGCGTTTCCGAACGAAACTGCCGCGAAATTGAGCGAAACCAGCGGAGGAAGAACACGCGTCGCGCTCGACGAATCAATTATCATCTCATTTGCCGTGGAACGTGATTCCATGATGGCTCTGATTGGACGGTGGATGACACTCGACGGACGTGCACTTGTCGCGGACGCTTGATTCGTGCCTGTTTTTTGCTTCTTTCGTGTCATGATCTTCGTTGAGAGTGGAATACACGATATGTATGCAGTTGAGAAATTCAGTTTTGAGTGATTCCTGACAACCACGGAGAAAAATTTTCCTGTTTCACGTTATGAGAATTTAACGACGTGTGTTAGGTATGCGTGGAACGATAATCGAGCGGTTTTATGAAAAACAGACTCGTATCACGACAGATTATTAATATTGTGGTGTCAAATGAAAAATGACAATTATGTCACAATAGTATGTACTCGTTTATAGGAAATTAAATTTTGGGAAAAATTATGAGGATATTTTAATAAACGTTTGTCTACGAAAGGATACAACGAAGGAATTCTGTTTCTAATTTCTGTTCCACAAACTTCAAACAAAGTTGCAACTATAAAGTTCAAGGAAAGCTGCCTCCTCTGGAGATCCATTTTCAGAGAAAGTCGTCTGTTCGCGTTATCCAATGTAATCGAGCTTCGAGTAACAGACGGCGTCGAGAAAACAAATGCACGAGACTAAAGCTGTCCGGAA
This sequence comes from Bombus terrestris, assembly GCF_910591885.1. NCBI lineage: Eukaryota > Metazoa > Arthropoda > Insecta > Hymenoptera > Apidae > Bombus > Bombus terrestris. The sequence continues at coordinate 8,024,841 of NC_063278.1, forward strand.
CGACTATTTTTACTTCGTTTCCCTTCGACGAGACCAAGTAATCTCTCGTCGAACCTCGCTCCCCAAAAACGCAAGCAAACATTCCTTTCAAAGGTTTCAGCTCCATCGTCCAATTTTACATGGTATACGGTGGCTGCAAAAGGTATTTCCACATTATTGTATTGATTATAGCATCTACGTGTACTAATTAACTAAATCTGAGAATATTAGATTTCCCCTCATTCAGTAGTATTGTACTTTTTACTACAAAAGTTTGATACTATGGAAATAAAATTTAAAGCTAGGTAGAGAAAAGTTTCATTGGAAAATTTGTAGCCATTATACTTGATTTAGAATATTAGGGAGATTTGAAAGAAATCTTTGTGTGACTTGTGCGATAAATCCATTACACTGAAGCAGGCTGAGAAATAGAGCAAGAAATAATATACGTGTGCAAGAATGAGTGGTTGTAAAGAATCTATGCATGGATTAATTACTGCAAAAATTAATCGACGTCGGAATTGTGAATCAGAAGTCAAGAGTTTGAGGAAGAAAAACTCTCTAAGAAAACCAATTGCATACACGATACTATTACATTGTATTAAGATATATATAATATCACAGTATTATATACATACGTATAATAATAATAATATATAATAAAATATATAAGATTTGTATATATATGTACAAATCTCTTTTCTCTCGTATATATAATATTTTGCCTATATTTCCAAGCAACCTTTACTATCTCTCAATTGAATTTTCCGAAATTGATTTTTCCGCAATTGAACTTTACTCGCCAATTGTCGAATTTTGCAAGTCTTGATCACAGTCATACCAGACGAGAAGGTATGAAGCGCGGAATCGTTTCGTTAGATTCAGCAGAAGTGGGCGGACAGCGGCGTGCTGCTCCTCATTGCACAAGCGAGAGAGTAAATCACGCGATGATCTCATCATGGCATTAAGATATTACGCGAGGGAGGAAGAGAGAAACAGGAAAAAGAGCGATGCATATGGAAGATACAAGAGACGCGATAAACAAGGCAGCCGCGCTACCGTTGCACTGGCAATAAATTCCGTGGGAGTCGAGTTCAGCGACGTTCTTCCGACACGTGACACGTTTAAACGTTCCGTGTCGGGACTACGAGAAACAAGCAACGCCCAAGCAATAGCTCAGGGTTATCGTTTTTCAGTGCAAATCGCCTTGGAAGAGACGCATGCCGCTGGACAAAGCTTAAATCGTCCTTTAAAAGTAACCACCGAGGAGGAGGACTGGTTCTGTTAAGTGATCTGTGTGGTCTCTGTGTTTCTCCCTTTTTATTCCTATTCTTTTCAGATGAGATTTAAACTCGTACAACTGAAGATTTGTTAGGGTATGGGCAACCACGGATTTTTATGCGTTTGCTCGAAATTTAAAAGTGCAAAATTCTATAGACTATACGTAATAAGCAAAATATTCAAAATAGTGCTCTCCTTGCAATATCTAATTGGTTATAATAAATTCCTGCTTAAATTCAATTTTTTTACTTATGCTTATAAAATTATAAATTTCTATACGAATCTTCAGTTTAGATATAAAACAAGGAATCGCAAATGGCTGTATTCGGTTGTTTTTTCATTATCGAGTTTTAATGGGGTGTTGCCGCTATCTGTTAGAAATACTTTGATTTTTAGCTATTTATATTTTTGTAGGGCATTTATTTTTTAATAACGTTGAATGCTTCGCAAAATCTAGTAGAAACTAAAAATGTTAATTTAATTTATTCCAAAGCCTTAGATGTAAAGATGTATGTATGCTACTTGTTCGAGGAAAGAGTATGGAGATAAAAAAGGGTAAAGAATTTGATTATGCAGCGATTTGGAAAGTCTTTTACAGGACCCTCCGTGAATAGGTCGATTCTCTTGCACTTTCGCTTTCGCGGTTTGCTCATAGCAAACAGCCACGTGGGTATAGTCAGAGGCACGGTTCGACTTTTGTACAACTAAAGAGATGCAAATTTAAATGGCTGGTCACTTAAGGCTAGTGAAACTCTAGGACTGTCCCAGTGGGTGCAGTTTGAAATTGTCTTGCGCAGGTTTGCGTTTCATATTACTAGATAATAAACTTCGCAACTTTATAATAATTCGGTTAAGAAATTGCCGTTGAACAACGGTAAAACGTGTGAAATATCTAAAACTACGCTCCGCAGTTTTCCCTTCAACGACTATCGCCTCGCGAAATATACTTAGAGCTGTTCCATTCTTGTCCCATAAATTTGAACACCAATTTTCTTCAGGTTTTTCGCTAAAATTTATTCAGACTTAAAATTCTGTGGCTGTATAAATTTAAGACTACGCAGGTCTTCAAAACGAAATTCTTCTACGATCTTCGAAATGAAATTTCACTTTGTTTCTTATATAGTATCATCAAATAGAATGACGCTTGTTATAGCACATCATTGGATTCACTGTTTAGATAACATATTATTGCTTAATTATCGAAAAGCTCGGTAACTGGAAGAAAGTTTAAAACACGAGATTCTTCAATATTTTTAAATAATTGTACAAATCTAAGATATCACACTTCGCGTTATTCTTTGCGCCAAAGAAATCACTAAAATCAGAAGAGAAAAGATATTTGAAAAATGTTGATGGACAAGGCTGCACGCAAGCTGCATTCGGGAAGTAGAATCTGCCGGCAGTGGACAGACCGATCGTTAATCCGCGAACGGTATTCGAACGCATTCTTTCGCAAAATGCGCTGAGTCTTCGCGGAAGAGACGAGTGTCGCATTATGAGAGCCATTCTGTTGAATCGTTACAGACAAGACAAGCATAAAACGACCTACGCGATGGCAAGGAACCAGGACGACCCTTCAATTTCTTTCCAAACCATTCCAATTGAAATCGATCAAGTTCGTTTCTATCGATTGCTAGTTTTGTTTCAAGAGGAATAAACTTTCTATATACAATCTTGTTCTCGGTGAACAGCAAGGCATATAAATAGGAATACAAATTGCTCGAGTGCACTAAACAAATGTCGCGTAACGCACAGAACAGCGGCGATCCAGTCACGTTGCAGTTACGGTTCGTTTGAAAAGCCTCGAATGACATTTACGCGGTCTACAAGCGTACCGTGACTGAAACGTCAGATCGGACCCAACCCAAACAGATTCAAGGGGCTGGCTTGTTGTAAGATCTTCTTCTCTGCCTCATTTGCAAGAGACAAAATTATTGCCTGAGAAATAGTTTAATGGTCTTTGAACGATGGTTTGTCTAAAGTTAATTGACTAAGTAGAACCAGACTCCGATATACCGTTCAGATATTCTATTTTCTATCCATTTAGAAGAGATACTCTCTATTTAGGGAAGATGTAAGGCTGTTCGTTACGGTCAAGACACAACTCGCGTAACAATTATGGTCCACAAATTCAATTACTAATCTAATTTTAAAAACGAATTAATTATACCATTTCCATTTTACACACGTGTAACTTGCACGTAATGTATAAGACGTACGCAACTGAATGTGTAAATTGCGAAAAATGAAAGTCCTAAATACCAGTAATTTATAATACGAGAAAATCAAAATTCCACATTTCTAAAATACCATTTGTCGTTCTATATCCAGTCATCGCGTATCCTTGTTACGCTGTGTACTCCCCGTATTACACCGACTTAAATCGTCGCTCCGTAAACCAGCTCACCGCCTACAATTAAAGCGGACACAGTTTAACCCAATGAAAATCAGGCGTGTGTTCGCGGAATTCTCATGGAGCGAATACAAGCGGCACGATTTACGCGACGTCGCCTGTAGCAGACGTCATCCTGACCATAGTAGGTGGACGAGGACCTTGGCCTTCGGATCGCGCGCACGAGCACATAAATCAGGCCGGGATCTCGCCATAGCGAGCGTTCCATCGCCGCGACCGACCGCGAGTATTAAATCCACGGTAGCCACGGTGAAGAAATCACCGGCCATTTTCGGACATTGGACACACCGACCGCGCTACCATCTAAGGTATAGTTGGGGCGTCAGCCCGCGAAACGAATGTCATTGCTTCCGAACCTTATCCATCTTCTTCGGCATGGACGTCGCGCCGGTCCTTTCCATCGTTCTTCTCCCTTGCTTCGATCCTTCTTTTTTCGCAACCCCCTTTTTGCTGGACCTTCTTCGCAGCCAAGATACCGCGGCACGTCGCGATCCTCGCGGCGGAAATGGATACACGATTCATTTTTTTAAAACCTCCTTTTGCTCGTTTTGCTTCGTCGAGAACATCGATGTACTTTAGGGGTAATTGTGCCTTTTGGATCCTTAATGGGGAGAAATGATGATTTGTGTGACGCGGCTGTTTTATAACAAGTCTTTGTTACCGAACAGGAACATGATGAACGCCTTACAATGGATAAATCAGAGTATAGCTTCTGCAATGTTTCAAGAGGAATTTTAAGGAGAAATTTACGGAGAATTTCAGACTTACATGTAATTTCTGAATGTTGACCATTACGTTCAAAAACGACGCTTTCTATCGTTTTTATGATAAGTCGATGTAATGGATATTTCCTGGAATGTTTGAAAAAAACTACAGAGGAATCTGGAGAAAGTTCTCAAGTTGAAAAATTTGTGAATATCGGTGCTTAATACCTTGAAGAGCGAAGTTCTATGTTGTTCATATAATGGGCTAAAAAGCTGGATATTTCCTAGAATATATGGCGAGGATTCCAGACTCGAACACTTTGTGGGTTCTTAATGTATACCGTGACGAATATTTTCTGCTGTTGTTAGCGAGAATTCCAGGCTTTAATGGTTTGCGGATCTTTAGTGTATATCGTGGATATTGGTAGGTACTTTCGATACCATTTCTACAAAATGAGCCAGCATTCGTACTTAAGTACAGTTACACGAGCATAAGGCGCAGACGAATAAGCGCAGGTGAGCACAGCGGTGGAATGTATCTTGGTAGGGTGCCGTTCAGGGATGCTTTGAATACGAAACGGTATTAAAGTTGCATACGTAATGCCAGTGAATCATTTGTGGCACGGACTCACGGAATTCTCGCTACGTTGCAACCAACAGCGAATTTCTCTTCGATGATGCCTCGTACTACCGCTGTAGAATCTTCCAGGATAAAATTCCATATTTTTTTAAAGTTTGGTTTCGCTGAAAATAGTCGACAACGACGATTTTCGTCGGGTGTCCATCCCGCGGAATCGTCTCACTCGCGAGTGGCACGCGGTTTTTGCGACTCCATCGAGGAGATGCAGGACACCGCGAACTTCAGCCTAGTTTGGCCATGTCCAGACAGCGACGCGTACAAATTCCTCGTACGTTCTGCTCGTCCTCGTGTAGACGAGAGACGTCCTCTTCTGTTCCAATCGTCTGCTTTTTCTTTGGCGATCATGTCGCGGAAGAAATCTGGTCTTTCTCATATTTTGAATATCTTTGAGTATTTTGCAGTTCGTAAGATGTTTATAGAAATTCATCTTTTTCTTTTTTAATAAACGTAAATAAAAAAAAGAACTCGTACAGAGATTGGTTTAATCTTTTAACCGAGGAAGATAGACGAATTCGAGGCTTGGATCGTCAATTTTTTGGGATATACATAGTTTTCCTATTTTCTTCATTTGGGAAATCCTTGGCAAGAAATGAAACTTGGTATCGCAGAATTTTCAAAGAAAACTTTTGTCAATCCTTCATTTTTTTAATGTATTCCATTTATTTTTTTAATTCCATGAAACTTTTAATTCCATAAATTAAACTAACTTTTAATTCCATGAAATTCCATAGAAAAATTTCTATTTAACTCTACTGTTCTCCTCGGGTCTTTAAAGTTCAAAACACTGTATCTTGTGCAGTCGTATATTTTGCACATATTTTAGCATTGAAATCTTCCATATGCGTATAAAGACCCGCAATCTAGTTACAAGAAACTGGATTAAAGAAAATAAGGAAGAACATATATTCGTGATCTACTTACGGCGTGCGAGAACCAGTTTTCCCTTTTGTAGTCAGTCGCGAAGAAATTAATTGTGCAATGCGAGAACATCGTTAACCCTGAACTCTCGGGTTGCATACGTTTAAGAGGTTCTCTCTACGCGGACAGAATTAATCGAATCATAAACTCGAGGGGAACAACGAAATTAATGTACCTGATTTAAATGAATCCAATGCAACTGTTGCTGGGACAACATCATAAAGTTCAACGATTCAGAGATTCGTATCGCCTTTGCGAGACTCGAGTTTGTCGAAATCGGTGAATCCGTCTGGCTTTCTCTCGTGTTAATCTTCTACATATAATAATTTATTTTATTTCGAAATATGATATAGGTATTGCATTGTTGTCTAACTTTCTATAATTAAAATTTTGTTTGTTTCTAAGAAACAAAATTAAAATTGATTCACCGTGTCTCGAACACTGAGGTGCAACAATTGCGCAGTGGAAAATAAATAAACTAGAATATAGAAAATAATATTTAATATTTAATATAAAATATAAATACGGAAGATAAGATAAGATAAAGTTTGGCAGATAAAATTTTCTTTAAAAATAAACGTACGAAGATATATGAAGAAACATATGAAGATACGTGTGTAAGTTTCCAAAGTATATGTTTCTTCAACAAACATACTTGGGTATACATAATTTTCTAGGAACGAGTATATTACCTCTGACGTGAAAGAATATTGTATAATTTGTCAATTATGGTAAGAATCTAGGTCGGCGTGTAAAACTTGAAACAATTAAGTCACCAAAGATATATCGTAACCAGTAATGGCAACCAAAGCTTCTGAGAAACTAGTTGATAAAAAGAAGATCACCTTCGCGCTTCATACGCCCCATGACATCATTCGTCTATTGTCTTGTTATACCGACGTTCTTTTTGCCTTTAAACTGAAAAAGGGATAATCATACGTACGTTCGATGAACCACCCTGTAGACAGTAGAATATCGCTCATGATCGCCCATCCAATATTTTATTTCCCAAGACGGTCGACCTCGATGAGGTAACTTCGTTGCTAGTTTGTCCCGACCATTGTCTAGGATAATAGGAGACGTGGGCTGGATCGATGAAGGGTGTGATCTGCGTGTGCCAGTTCCATTTTCATTCATCGAGTGTTTATCAGCAACCTTCTTTAAGTCGAAAGGAAATTCGATCGTAATTTCGCTATTTTATCCGCTTACGTAAGCAACACATCAATTCTAAAACAGTCATCGAAGGTTATGGATAAAATTATATCAGATAATTTTCATCTACGTTCATAGGATTATTCGTAATCGCCGGAAATTATTAATGAAATTTCATTTGCTAAATTTCTGATGAGGATATTTGTAAATTTTTGCCTATTTTCGAAATATTCACTGAGAATTATTAATTAAATTATACTTATTAAATTTCTGGCAATGATATCCTCAAATGCTCATCTACACTCAACGGAAGGGTATCATTTTGGAAATATTCATCGAGAATCGTTAACAGAACTATATTTACGAGCTTCTGTTGTAAAAAACAAGTGATGTATCAACGAAATTATTAGGATTACCAGATCTTAGATGCGCGACGCGATGATGACATTGAGCAACGACGCCGCGCCGGTGGTTACGTTCCGGTGCCATTTACGAACCGGCAAATTAAGTTTAGTGCTGCGTGCTGATCGTTACAGCCTTGCGGAATGCTGGACGATATCCGAGACGGCCGACAGCAACGTCAGCAACTGGTCTATTAACTCTTTGCTTAAGAACGAGTAATTGTTCCCCATTTTTTGCCGTTCAAAAGAACGATCCGCGTACGTAGGATGTCGATCGAGCTTCTATTGCTTTCGTTGTTCGTACTTCGTCACGTTTTTCCATGATTCTTCGTTGACCTATGGCATCTCTCGTTAAGCGTATACTTCATGGAACAAGAACATATTACGGATCAATGACAATTAGTTTTCTTCAATATTTGCGAGTTCTCAAAGTGATCGACTAACGACCAATATCTCCGATTATTAGTCTTTTTTGCAATCTTCTATATATGATGTTTCAATATATAATTATAATTACGAAATATAAACGTTTCATGTAGAATTTTTTGATAAAACGTATAGAAAATATGGTATTATCCATACCTTTGCATCCAAAGAAAATTTGGTATTATCTAGAATAGATGTTAAGATAATAAATTTCTTTTTATATATTCTATAAATTTTGCAATTTCTCAGTAGAAACTTTTCTAAACTTTTCTAAATATGGCAAGAAAGTGCGAAGAACGCGGCTTCATCGAAACAACATCGTTATCATTAATATCAGTAGATCTGGCTTATTTGCAGGGGTTCACTTGTTTAATATGTCTGTGGGATACGTTCTTTCAAGCATATGCGACATATATTGATCGTACATATCATTCTATCCTTTGTAATAAAATTAAAACAAATATCCTGCATATGTGCTTTAACAATAGAAAAACACGATTGTATCAAAGATAAGTTAAAGAACGCAGTAGGCGTAAGTTAAGATATCAGCGCAACGAGTCATAGTAAAACTTAATGCAACTTAATCTGTCCAATTAAAATCCACGCGACGCGACGAATTCAGCGCGAACGCGCGCGCTGCGTGTCTGTCAGTTAAGTTCGTAGCCGTTAATCTCAAACCGTATTTGCTACGATCTGCCTACGTGACAGACGTGTAGCACAACTGAGGATTGCGTTTCCTCGCACGTATCGCTCGATGTGTTATTTACGTACCGTTATCAACGTTACAGCCAATCGAATAAAAATAAAAATGATACTTCGTACTGTAAATAATTGCTGTATCGATATATTCTCTTAATTAAGAAGAAGACCAATCGTTTATAACGAGTCACGATCGCGTTCTGCCTTTCAGGTGTCGATGATTAATTACACGTTGCTCTCTGCTAATTTTAGAGCGGAAACGAGACATTCATGAGCGACGGGAACAATGGCACTAGCTGGCAGCGCGTGGTCGGCCAGAATTCTGCTGTGGTGCAGTTACCAAAGAACAGTGAGTGTTTCTCAGAGTTTCTTTTATCCTTTTAATTGCAGAACATCTGCATATGCACTAACGCATTATCATTTGTCTGCTACGAAAAGGTATTTGGGCATATCCTTATTTTCCAATGGTCCTTTCCTTTGTCAGGTTTTATATTTCCTTTCCAAATGAAACAATTCCGTATGATTTTTATAATTAAATAAGAATACTACCAAATGATATGAAATTTAATATAGTTACATGTGATTAATTAGTAGGAAAGCGTTGCAAAATGTTAGAATATAAATTTGTTATGTAAAATGATTGTGCAGGATCCACGAAATTATCGTACTTCACGAACTGGAGCGAATGGAGCGTGTGTGATCGACACTGTACGCAGAATCGTGTTCGAAGGTGTCGCGTGAAGAAAAAATGTAGCACCACAATACTTAGAGTGAGCTTTTAAATTTTATTCTGTATTGTATTTTAAATTATATTCTGTATTGCAATTAGTATTTTTAAGTTGGTCTCAGGCGTACAGTATAATGGAATTCATTGTATTCTGTGTAGGAAGAACGAACCTGTCAGCATAACAGGAAGAGTAGGTGGAGGAGATGTAAGCAACATCAACGACGAGGTCATCGACAGAAGGATAAATTTCATGTTATACAGGTAAAATTTTAACGGTACATTTAATTGAAGAAAATATATCATAGACTCTATAAATTATCTAATTCCATATCGCAGAATTTTGTAGGGAAATTAATTGTAAATATTTGACGTTAGGTGCCTAGAAAGGAAGCAGAACCTAGGCAAGGGAGGCAGAGAGGTAAAGACCAAACTATAGGATATTATGGTAAATGGAGTAGATGGTCGCCCTGTACAAGATTATGTACCACTCAACGTCACAGGTGAGTATAACATCCAACAGTTAAAGAACCGTAAATCTTGTTGAGGTATAAATACCCACATCTTCTATTTTTTCATTTAATGATCAAAAGGTGGTGCAAGAAACCTGGAATTTGCGGTCGCGACGTGATAAGGGAGAGTGCCTACTGTTACGTGGAGGGTAGCTTCTGCCAAAGATGGATTCATCGAAAAATTCGTGGAAGCCAAGAAGAGGATAGCGATGGTGAATATAGCAGCCGAATGTTCTGTTTAATTCTTCCAGGGAATATTCATCGCTTTTCATAATTACAGATATCGTATTAGACGAGTTCGAGTTGAATCCCAACACAGTCGATAGTTTTATTCCTGAAAAGAATTCTCATACTTGGAGATGTGGAGTTCCGAGCACTCAAAAGACATCTCGACTCTCTTATTTTACGAGGATCATCGGTGGCCGCCCATCGACTCCAGGAAGTTGGCCCTGGCAAGTTGCCGTGCTGAACAGATTTCGTGTGAGTTCATCAATTTAAAATTTTAAATTGCCTCTTAATTTTGACTTATAAATGTAAATCTAATTATAAATTGTACCTTAATTGGTTCAATTAATTGCTAAAATAAAATTATTTTACAGGAGGCTTTCTGTGGGGGTACTTTGGTTTCACCAAGATGGGTATTAACAGCTGCACATTGTATCAGGAAACGACTTTATGTTCGCATTGGGGAGCACGATCTGACTGTGAAAGAGGGCACCGAACTGGAATTAAGGGTATTTGGCGCGTATACACATTCGCGTATGTAATTTTTTATATTTTTGTTAATTAAATTTTTTATTCCTATTTTTCAGGTGGATTCGGTCACGATACATCCCGAATACGACGCAGACACAGTGGACAATGACGTCGCTATGCTGCGTCTTCCGGTTACTTTAACAGCATCACCGTCCAGAGGAATCGCTTGTCTCCCAGCGCCTAGCCAGCCTCTACCCGCCAATCAACTGTGCACCATTATTGGCTGGGGAAAATCGCGAGTCACTGATGACTACGGAACCGACGTTCTTCACGAGGCACGGGTACGTTGCATTCAAGTACCATCGAATTTAATAGCGTTCACCCTTCTTGTTTCATAGTTTTTCAATTTAGTAAAACTAAGATAATCACTTTTGGTATTAGAAGTAATAGTTTCGTTTTCCTGACATTCCTTTAAATATATCTTAAAAACAGTCTGACTAAAGAACAATTATTTAAAATGAATAATGTTTCTATAGCTTTGAATAGAAATTTTATTATTTTAGAATTTTCTACTATTATTTCGAACGAAAGTTTTTCCTATGTAAGCCAGGAACTTAAGAATATTTGTACTTATTAGTGAAAATAGTAATTTTTATTGATCCGCTAATGGACAAGTGCTTTAAAAAAATTAATCAAAAATTTATATCATCAAGTTTCTTGCTCATTTTCCATTTCAGATACCCATAGTTTCTTCAGAAGCATGTCGAAATGTCTACGTAGATTACAGAATCACCGATAACATGTTCTGCGCGGGATATCGTCGCGGAAAAATGGATTCATGCGCGGGTGACAGCGGAGGCCCGATTCTGTGTCAGGATCCCAGGAGACCCAATCGACCGTGGACCATTTTTGGTATTACTAGTTTCGGCGAAGGTTGTGGCAAACGTGGAAAGTTCGGAATATACGCCAGACTATCGAACTACGTTCGCTGGATCAGCAAAGTGATGAAAGAAACTGATGATTTTGATTGAAATCTTCATACCTTCACACACCTGTGTGTTTGGCTCTAATTATCGTGCTCAGTGCTATTAACTGTGACCCGTAACAACCTTTGAAATAATATCCAGCGTGCTTTAAACGCAATTAAGTATGAGGACGATCCGAGTAACAGATTAATCATTCTCACCGCCAATGTTCACTCGAAACGAATGCCATTTATTATTAATTTTCTTTCTCTCTCTACTGATACAGCATTACTTTGTATACCGTTAACAACGTCCATTTTATACAGATAGATGACAACAATAAAAAGTAATGTAATGTTGTTGTATAAGTTAGGACAAGTGTAACATTGTAGATAGTTTAAGGGAACAGAGCTATTGGTGACGAGAATCGACAGCCGACAGTTTTCTATTTAGTCTTAAGATCAGCAGGCGATGATGGGCTAGTGGCCACGTGTAGTCCTTGTGAGACACGTAGGCTTAGGTCAAAAAGGATGTGCATGAGCGCGTGCGCGCACGTGTGTGTGTGTGTTTGTAGCGAGTGCCTGCGTGAAGACAAGAGAGTCTTAGCCAGCGAATGTAAGCGAACGGAACAGCGAGTGTGAGCGACCGTCTCTTTTTTCCTAGCAATAAAATAATAGTTCAAGCTCTCGTAGTAGTCATCTATCATCCCTACAGTAATCGTTCGATTTATCATACAAAACAAGGGTGAATCTTCATGGAGAATCGAACACAAAACACAGCCAACGATCTCTTTCTTCCTCACATTCTTTATTCAAATTATACGAAATGTAACGTGAAAAAAATCGTACAATATACATTTGTGCAGACCGATATTGTATTCGTTTTAGAGTACTAATAGAAACCGAACGCTTCGAAGGTAGTCAAAAGAAAAGAAAATGAAATTGTCAAGGGAGCATTATTAAAAATCTAGAAAACTCTTTACCATAACCACGGATCCAGTCTTTGACTGGATCGTGGTGCCATCTCTCGCGCTTGGTAACATGCCAGGGACGCGTGATACGCAAACTAATTAGTGGAGACTATGTCGTGACGATTAACAAAGTATCATAAAGAGTTTCACTGAATTCGCGACGACATATACCGATAATATTTTTCTTTTGTTTTTATGCCATATTTTTCTCTTATCTTCTGTATAATCAGTTTCGTAAAACCTTGAACATTCGGTCATTTACAAATTGGTCGAACCGTTTTAGTTGAATTTGCATTTAGAGAAGTCCATCTCAGGATGCTGTTCCATGAACCTGAAAAACAAAAATTTACGACATTTAGATCTTTAACATTAAGTTGATTTATAGCGAATTTGTGATTGTTATCTCGTACTTTTTGATTACATCCTGCTTCTTCTGTTCGTCGGACGTTGGCAGACCCAGTTCCTTCTGTCTCTGGTCGTACATCATCTTCTCCACCAGACCTCTGGTTTCACCGTCGAGATCGGAGAGTTTACTAGGCTCAGGATTCACTTTCTTCGTGCTGATCTCTGGGTCACAGACCACCACGTGCGCCCACCATTGCATTTTGTTCACCTGCGGAAAGAATAGTTGATTGCTGCTTTCAATTAACTGTTCGTTAAACAGAATCAGTGTTTAAAGAATCTCTGAATGTATTGGATTTATGTATAAAAGTTGAAAGTTAGAATATTTTCGAAGAACAACCATTTTAAGTTAGATCGATAATAAAAAAGTATCGAAACATACCGCGTTATTTACTTAAATTTGTTTTTGATAAAAATTGAAAGTTAACTTGTGCAAACAGAGAAGGCTGAATTTCGAATATAAAACAAACAAACCTCGAAAATAATCCAAAAAGTCCTACCTCACTCTTCATTAACTCGATAAACACAAAATCATCAATGAGATATCTATCGTGATTAACCAATTATCGAAGTACCAACAAACGCCACCGAATCCTGTCAATTAAAGATCAAGCAAACAGTTGCTTGTTAAATGGTCACGATTTAACCTTCGCCAAAATTTTTTATACATTGGCTTGATCATTCAGGGCCACGTCAAGTCAAACGAATTCTTTGCGTATTCGATACCATCGGACAGAATTCCCGCTAGCGCGATAGCATCGTCGAAATCCTCGTTTGGACAAGGTCGCGTGTCCAGGGTACCGAGGAACGAATGAAATTGGCATATTTATTCGCATCACTTACCTTCTCCAGGTTGATCAACAGCAGTTTTCCATCCTCGATCACCCAAGTGGATTCTTCCACTTTGACCTCGTGTGGAAAATCACCGTCGATGATCGGCGGCTGACCCTTGATGCCACAGGTCAGCCGCTTCTTCGTCAACGTCACGGCAACGTCCTTGGGCCTGGCCGAGAAGTTCACTTTCAGAGGTACTTTGATCTGGAATTAGACGATAATAAATGTTATTTCATTCATACGGAATGTGGCGCGAATCGGTCACCATGAGTTGGCAGATTTATTCGAACTAGTTATGATAGTTTCACAAATTAAAAAAAAGAAGAAGAAAAAAAAAGATTTCAAGGAGGCAGATTTTATTGATGTTAAATTACGAATTTATCGGTATAAAAAGATTCTGAAAGTACCTTTCTGCTACAAAGGAAATGAGGTGATCATGCATTTCTTAAGTGGCATTATGTACTTTTCTTTTTATGTTCTTAAATTATCTGGTTCTATGTTTTTGCGTTGGTTTTTCTTACGTCGTTTAAAAAGCGCAAGATGGCTGAGATTTCTTCTCGCCAATGTATAATTTCACGTTATATATAATTATAAACATTATATATAATGAACTTTACTTTGAAATATTATTAACAAATATTTCAAATATAAAAATTTATATATCTACATATGTTAGTCTCATTCATTTGACATTTTCAATTATTCCTTTCATAAATTATACTTTTATTATTTAATTATTATTAAAACGCAATTTATTATCAATGCCCTAAAAACTCTTTCTTTGTTTCTATCTTACAATCTATCACGAGAAAAGTCTATTATAGAGATTAAAATAATAATCAATCTTATTCCTATCAGATGAGGTCTAATTGAGCATGAAAATCTTTAACGACACAGCTCACGTATACCAATACAATCAGTGACTAGCTCTTTCCTTTCCAATCGATAAATCCAATAAAAAAATCGAGGTTCTTCGTTTAACCTCAAAGTAAACGATCTCCTCGACGTGCACAAACGACGTTCATCGAGTCTATCGTAACAATAGCGCGATTCATTTGATCGATGAAGGGATCGATCATGGTTCCGCACGGCTACCCTCTCAGTCCTTCTCGTGACTGCGATTTCATTGCGTATCATCGTGATCCACTTCTCCACCGTGGCCTTGGATTTCGGAAACCCAACGGTGCAGCCTTCGTGACGGACCTTGGGCAATTTAGAATCCAACGAACGAAATATACCGTATAAGGGGAGAAAAGAAGGGAGAAAGATCCCATAGTACGATAATAAAATTTACGCATTTCGCGAATTACTTTTTAATCACGCTTCTTTTTGCCCGACTCGCCATAATATCGATTACGGTGTTTGCGTATAATAATTTACTACATAATAATATGGTGATTTGGCGCATAAACTGTCGACGTTAAAAAGAATTGGGAGTTATCTGAACAAAAAGAGAGAGAAAAAAGAAGACAGTTCTACAATATATTTTAACGTAAAGTTTGTCTTTATGATTTGTTTTATTACCGTGTGCTTCAAACTCGTATCTTTTACCTTTGAACGAAGGTTTACGTATCGGTTTACGTACAGCAAGGAATTGGAATTAATCGGCTGTAATGAAAACGGATTCTTGGTTGATCAGCAGTCTGATTACTTTCATATTGTCTTAAGACCACTTAATAGAGTCGATGGAAAATGGGGTTAGTGGAAGTCGCTCACGAGAAGTATCATTACGAAAGGAAACTGCTATGAATGAAATCTGAATATGAAATCGCACGGCTCGTACTTTTACATCCAGAGTAATGAGTTGAATTAATCCGTCCATAAGGAATGCTTTGCCCCGTTCAAAAACAGACATAAGAAAGGAACATTCTTAAGGATCAAGCCGCCGCATTCGAGCAAGTGTTACATAATAGAACTTCTAACACAAAAGTAAGCTGTAACGAAATAGTAAAAAATAAGATTCCTAAGATTTTCAAGCTATTACACCTTCTTATAAAAATACTAAACTTTCTTCCAAAAGCTTTGCTGCAAAAAGAGAGAGAGGGAGAGAAACAAGTAATGAAACAAGTTTTCCAAGATACAAGTTATCATTTATCTCACAAATATTATACACTAAGACTACTTTGACGATTCAAGTCCCCAATTATAATTCCCATTAACCGTAAAACCTCCAAACTCTAAAAATAAATATCAAGAAATAACACAATGAGCAGCAGTTCATCGGTAAAACTTCATTCCATCGGCATTCCTCCCTATTTAATCATCTCCATAATCACACTCGTGAGAATCTGTTCTCTGGATGCAACGATCCATCGATGTGGGACGTCCTCGGGTGGCCAGCATCAGGAACAATTAAATCCACGAAGTTCCAAAATCCTAGATGATCCATCGTGCGTATCCCGTGTCGCAATTACAAGTATTCGAAAGAAAAAAGAAAATCAAGAGAAAGATCACGAACGACACATGGATTACGCGTCGTGGAATCATCATTATCATCATCGGCGTCATCCTCGCGTTAGACGTGTTCTTGGATTTCCAGCGTGACGACGCCGACGACCGCTGCGACGCTGAGCGTAGCTGAGAGCACCGGTGCGTGGAAACGGATCATGGCTACCGAGTTTGCGCGTTAACAAAGTGGAATATCATTACGATGGAACGACAGAGAGCATAACCGAGAGAAGAGGCTCGTGTCGCCGGAGATTATCCTCGATCTCTCAGCTGGCATTAACCAGACTGTGACACGAAAATTTGGATCGAGGTGGACAGACGAAAGAGAGAAAGAGAGGGGGGGGGGGATTCGTATTTTGCAACTGTTCTTTTCGTCACGATTCGCTCGTCAGCTTTTATGCAGCTGATAAGAGACTTTACATTTTCGGAGGAATATTGGCACGTGTGTACATTTTTTAAATTTGAGGATACTTTCGAAATACGTAAGAACGTCATATGTGTCATAGTGTGTCTATTTAATATATTTTACAGGAATTATGTGTCATGCATGTCATATTTATTATATCTCTCAGGAATTTCAAAACGTATTTCAATGTTACAAAAAAATATACAACTGTGAAAGGTAAAAAATGCCTCGCATGATTAAACTAATTCGCGAAATTTTGCAAATTCAATATTAATAAATATTTTTGGGTAATATTAACAAGTTTGATAATGAAACAAACGACAGTTTAGAAACAATTATCCGATTGTTCTATTTAATGAAAAATTATGAAATCGTAAGAAAGAAGTTGATAATTTCGAACTTTTAACTTGTCAATATACTAATACTATTAATTGGCAAAATATATATGATACATTTGTTTATAAAAAGGCCTTATATTTCTAAGAGCTTCTTACATTGAAAAATGAATCTCGTTTTGTACTCAAACCTTTCTCTAAACTACGATTACAATAATTCATCAGTTACTACACATCATTAGGCGTTCCTAAACAGAATGGTACTCTGATCGGGACTTCAGAACGATTTATAATATTTCTGGTGTTTTTAATCATAGCGTAACGATAAATATTCTTAAATCTTCGAGGAATTTTTATGTTAAAGAACTTTTTCAAAATATAGTTTTTAAACTTGAATCTTGAGAATTACGTAAGAGTGAATTTAGTAGCTTTTTCTGAATTCGCAATTTTTTTAGGAAGTTGATATTATCCTGCATTTAATAACAACCGCAGCCTTATCGCACATGGCAACCGGACGGATTTTACGATTTGGAAGAAAAGACTTGTTGCCATAGAGTAGATGGCTTTATGGAGAAATTAACAAGCGAACGTACAACTTCCTTCCTAAACGTCCACTCACGAAGATAAGATTAAGTTAATCAGTATATTACTCGAAGAAAAGGACCAGAAGGAATGCTACATCCGTTTCTTATAAAGCAGATACGTAAATTGTGGCAAAAATGGAAGCGTTTCAAAAGAAATACGGATTGTGAATTTAAAACTTGTCCTTTAGAAGACTGACGAGTCGAAAGTAAAGCAACCTTGGAAGACTAAGGGATGTACGTGAGCAAATTCACGTCTCACACCTCGTCGATGTAGCTCTAAGTAGCCTCTAAAATTCTATTCCTTCGAAATATATTTATGTCAATAAGTTTACGATCATTCCGTTTTCATAATCTGCCCGTAGACATTCAAGCAACTGTTGCATAAGAAGATACTACATTACATACAATTTAACCAAGTCTTATTTTAAATAATCTAATTAAACAACCATTACACAAGAATTCACCTGAAAAAAGTTCACATTATCATTACTAATCTTTATATCCATTACACAAAATTTATTCATGCCAGGTTAATAATTATGTATCTCTTCTCCATACACAATTTGAAGCAATCATTACACAAGAACGTATCTGAAAAGAGCTCACCTAGACGCTACAAATCTTTAGACCCATCAAGTGATCAACAGAGAGAAACAGCACACGAAAGCGTCAGAAAAACTTAATCAATTCAATTCGCGCTAACTGTAACAACCGCTCAAGAGATTACCGCCTATTTAACCAGATTCCTTATTATAATAACTCTGCTAACGCAACATCCTCTCAGACTCATTAACCCATTCCAATTATCTAGACTCCAGAGTATAATACCGATTTCCTCTCGATGCTATACAGGACGTTCCAGCTAAACAGCTACTCTGTTTATTTGAAATATCTTTGTTGTTAGAAACGACAAATGAAAGTATCGTATACTATTATAAGTGGATGTTTATGCATTTTTGGGAAATTTAAGGATGCAAAATTATATAAAATATCCAAAGCAAATTACTCAATATAATGTTTAATAGACGAAACAAATTTTTGTGTAGATTCTATTTCGCTAGGTATGTTCGTAAGAATATAAAACAGCATAAATATCCATAGTATAATTATAAATATGAAAGACTCAAGGTTGCAAACGCATGTCCTAGTATGGTGGCAATGATTTGCTACGTGCATGGAGCTATAGAGGAAATCTAAAGATCAATTTTGTCATAATAACTGAGAATCACAGTAATGCAGGTCAAGACTGGGAATTCGAATTTAATCACGTATTTGCACTTGCAAAAATAACACGCCTGCTTTCATAATAAGTTCATAATAACTTATATAATCAATTTTTATAATAACAAATGTAGAACGCTGTTTCATGAAAACCATAAATTGAGGTTGATTTATATCACTATAATTGCCAACCCCTTAGCCATGTCGCCTACTTCTTTTCAACTCTACGACGTATATAAGTAACATTTTTATTTCATATTTGAAGCAACGAAGAGATTTCAAGTGGACAAGATTGGTGAGACAGCCTGTATAATCACACTGCTCTCCGCTCATTTAATCGTCTCACACTGCGTCATTAGAGGCATCGTTTCCGTGATTTCCAGTCGTCGTTCGCATCGAAGTCATCTTCACTTTGTATGTACACTTGCGAAATCACCGTCTTCTTCTCCACCTGTGGCCGCGTGTTCGTACCCGTGTACGCACGCGTCATTATGTACGGTTATCGTTTACGATGGAACGTCGCCGACAATTTGCAACCGGGGTGGGAGGAGATCCTGCAATTTTCAATCGACGCTCCCTCGTGCCCATTATCCCCGCCGCTCTTGCGGCACGATCGTTTGTTCTTCGCGTTTTTCTGAACTTGTATCATCCGCGGATACCACCAGGTTGCATGTTACACGGCCACGGGTTTAATATAGAGATTGTTCTGACGTTGCGCAACGCAGATGTCAGTGAACGGTTCAACGGTGTCTCGGAACGTTTAATGGGAGTTCATGGCGAGGGTAATTGAAGCGTTAGGGTATCGGGGAATGCGCGCGATCGGATCAGATAGCTGGCAGTCGAGGGAAAGCACGCTTGATCTGCGATTCGATGTACGTTTTTCTAATGAATCGAGGAAAAATGTCATTTATTCGGCAGGGGAGATTAATTGACGTTGCAAGCATTCCAAGTACCCTTGATTTTAGGTGATTGGGAAAATTTGTTAAACGCTTGATTAGCTGCCAATGTTAGGGAAAAATTGTTCTGAAAACGAACGTTGGAATAATAAATTTGTAACTTGGAATTTGAAAGCTATATTCTTGAATCCTAAAGCTTCAATTCATATCTGTGAATTCTAACATGTAGATTTAATCATTTGAATCAATATTTTTGGATTTGAATGTTTTTAATTTCAATTTGTAAACTTGATGTTTTCGATGCAAATATTTGAAATTTCAGTCTTCCGGTTACTTCTGAATTTAAATATCTGAAATCAAACGTTCGAAATTCGATTCCCGCAATTTCAATTTCTATCTGTTATTCTGACTTTAAATGATCGAACCTATGGAAACAACAAATTAAAATTGAATTGAAATCCGCAAGAGAGATTGCAGCATTGCGGCGTAAAAACTGGATGGAAATAAGCAGCGAAACCCGGACGGATTTAATCTGATTCGTCAATCAGCACGGGAAACGATGTTCACGAGGACGAACGGACGTATCGCTGGAACAATGAATTCCTTCTGTGGCGAAAACAATTAAGGGGCAACGGTGTGTCAGAGTTTGCCGCGGTTCTGTAACGTAGCCTTGAATTTGAAAGAACAAAAGGATGGATTACGCTAACTAAATGACACGATATGAGAACGTTAGGTGGCTGCGCTTTTGTTTCCCTTTGCAAACGATTCACCTACTCTATGATATTAAATTGAAAATACAAATCAGTCGGATCGATTCTCTTTCGAAACTGTCAATTACATTCTACAGATGAGATTTGTACCATATAAAAAAGAAATATTCGATTAAAATTACGATATAGCAGAATCGTATTTATCTGAATGTATCGTCGAACAAACAGCTTCAATAATAATTCACTAATTTTCCCTTTATCTATAATTTTTAATTCATACGTTATAATTCAAATGTCACTTTTAGAAGCTACTTATAATCTGAATGTATTTTTATATTTTTGTAACCGTAGACATATTTCTATCAAATTAATGTAGAAAATAACAGAATGTGTTTTGTTAAAGCCGGACAAAATCGAATCCAGTTCAACATAGAATTGCAAGGGTAATTGAGTACTAATTGAAATTTCGTTCCAATAATGCACTTCTACTGCATATTTCGTTCTCAACTCATTATACAAGGTGTGAATTTACTTTCGAATTCTTGTAAATGACCACCGTGCCAAAAGAATTCCATAGAGGAAAATTAACAGGTATTCGCGTTTCCTTCTTTTGAACGTCGTGAGAGAGAAAGAGTACAATGAAACGTGTTTAACGATACTGCATGCTGCGTGAGTTTCAAGAGGAATTTGTTTCCTGTGTCCATATAGTAATCAGGCTTGCGGTTTTCGCCGTGACAGATCGAACACGCGTTACAACATGTATAAGGTATCCATTGGCGAACATTTCATTGAATAAGCAACTTTCTCTGGTCTGTTGACTGTCTACGCAGATAACTTTACTCCTTGGGCAATACAACGCGCTTTCTACTCGAACAGTTAAATTCCTACAAACATCAATAATCTCTCCTGAACTAATCTCATTACGAAGTTGACTTGCTACAATTTTTATCCTTTGTTTCTATTATTGATATCGAATAACCTAATCATAGTCATTTTTAGCTCCCAGGTTTCAAATAGAAGCGAATTAATTTTTTGTTCACAAACAAAAATTATTTGTCTCTTTATTATACGTTTATCAAAACCGATTTATCCGATAGATGTATAAACCAACCATAAGTGTTTATCCTACAATCAAGCTATTCCACTGATACAAAGTTTAAAATTTTTCGTTCAGAAAAACCTTCCAGGAGAAAATCATTTATCTGGAAATTCTGTTTCATCGGTGACCTTATTTATAACACGTAACTGGCTGACCCATGATGCGTCACATAACTCGTCATCATTACAGGGCCGAAGGCTAGTTTCTCGGAGAGCTTCGTAACTTTAGACAAAGTCACGCAACGGATCAACGAAACTTTCATCGTAGGTTCGTTCAACGGCCCAGTGGATTGAAGGTTGCAGCGCGTGGAACCGATTTATTTGGTGTCTTCGCCAAAATCCTTGGTAATCAAGAATTGACGTTGCTACCCGCTTACGAATTGTTGCTCAATCGAATAGTTTTCTCGTTACTCATTACGCCGAATAACGTGTCAAAAATCACGATCGTCGTGACATAGAACCCTTTACAGATCAAAGATCATATTTTCCTGTCGGTATCTGGCAAATGATCGTCACTCGCCAACGAAACTTGTTCGACGATTTATAATATTTTTCTGTACGAAAAATGGACGTGACTTGTACCATTAATAGTTCATTTGTGATACTTAAATTGATAATTTCATGAAAAGATTTCATATAGATCGAGTCGATAAAGTATATAGATTTGTCTCTAAAATCGTATTTGGCCTAGGCAAAATGAAAGAAAATGTGTAATTTTGTAATTTATGCTTTTTAGAATTGTCATTTGAAATCTCATGAATAATACATTTATAATCCAAGTACTTTATGTAAAATCCAATGTAAAGCCATATAACACTTTTTGGAATGTTTTCTTTCCTTTTGAGTTTAATAACAGGAATTCAATAACAATTCGCCGAGTCACGTACGACTGGAAGTTCCATTCAACGTCAGAAGCTTCTGGTCACTATTTCGAGGAGGTGTTCGACGTTAGACTTGGATCGATTAGGTCGAACCAAGGCTGATGGTGCAGGTTTAATATTCATGCCGCGGGTACACGGTCAATGAGTAGTACTACGTTTAGATACAGCGTTAAAAAGGCATTGACATAGTAACGCGAGCGCCTTAAAGGCTGATACAATTGAACATCAATGATCTAGCGTTCTTATTATATTATGTATACTCGTTTATATTTATAAATTTCCTTTCCAATCACGATCGAATAAACGATTTCTCTCATAGAGAATCGTTTTTGCTGTTTGACGAATGAGGTCGAGACATACTAATAACGTACCTATCTTATTAACATGTATAATATTTGCAAACGATGATGTACTTCAACACGAAACCATAATATTAGTCTTCTAACAGATAGAAACGATTAAACTTAATACTTTACAGTACTCTTTCTTTCTAGGAATCGTTTAAGCATTCGTCACAAGAAACTGTTCGTGTTTAATGATACCACGTATGAATTAAATTAGGCTCATTTATTTATTATAGTCGAGTATGAGTATCATATGAAGTTATACATATAAAGCCTGTATATTAATGTCTTTTAAATCTTATTTTAATTACTCATGTTTAATGATTTTCATAAAAATATGAATTTATATAAAAATCCACACTCTACTGATAATAAATTTACACCGATGCTTTCTAACAGAAAAAAAGTAATTTACGACTAAAGAATGTACCACGTGTCCATTAGACATAAATCTAATTACATTCAATCCAACCGAAAAGAATCGATCCAAGGGTCGACACTGCGTCGAATGCGAAACGAAAGGCATCGGTCAGAAAGTTTCCAATTTTTTCCCAACCTTTTTCACGGCGGCGATTGTTCGTCCGCTCGAGCAACCTTTGATCCGCAAGGACGCGATTTCCTTCCTTTCAACGTCCGATTACTTCACGCGAATAAATCACAATAAATAGCTTGTCGCGGGCGAACAAATCGCGGCCGACGACAAAAACGACCATCCACCGCTTTCGACGTTAATTGGATCATTATACCGATACAAACTACTTACGGCGGTCTTTCGATTGATATCGAACGATCTTTATATATAGACGAGCCTGATTATTAATCCTGACGTACACATGATGCTGATACTTGAAGCTCTTTGTGCTATACGATGTTCGATCATGCGTATAGACGATCGAAGAAAGAGAGTTTCTTTCACGGAAGAAGTCAAAGAGATGAAAAGCAAGAGAGAACAATAAGAGTCGATATTATCTCGGGCGACGATTCTCTTTATCAATAGGATCGTTAGATCCCATTCCATTCAAGGTCAGCAGACTGTTCTCGAACGATGAAGTGCATTTACATTTATCGGGATGATCGTTTCTGCATTCTCACGCTCGATAACGAAATCGCATGGCGCATCGCGCGCACAATGTTGCACTCTACGTGCAACACGCTTTACATTTCGTTGCTCGTGACTCTGGTAGAGTAGTAGTGCTGTATTGTTGTATTTTATGGCGCTACGATCTTCTTGCGGAATAATTTACCAAGTAATGGTAGCGGTGAATTGTAGATCGTAAAGTAAATCGCGTATTTCTCTTCTATGTATTTACGATTTCATGTCGAACAGGATAATTGTAGTGATTTGTAATTTCTAATATTTCTCAGAAATCAAAGATCGTTTGTAGCATTGCATTTAGTTTATTAGCAAAGTTGATGTTGTTATAGGAGATTTATTAGTATTGATATTATTACTTGTGCCTTGTAAAATTTCGTTGATAATATCCCAATATTAAAAATTGTGCAAGAGAACTCCAGAAATTGTAGCACAAGCAAGTTATTATTAGAATCTTGTAATTTCGCGACCGACAACGATATTTCGTGAACGAAACTACTGAATTCAGTGACTCACGAAAAATTTACAAGCCTATCTAGCTTTGTCTGTGTGAAACTTTCGATTTCGTTAATTGTGTCGTAAAAACGAGCGAAATTGGGAGATAAATTGGTCCAGGTGTCAGACCTAGCGAAGATAAATTAAGTATATAGTAAAAATTGAGATAAAGGCAATTTTTCAGTGAAACGTATATGGAAAAAGATCGTAGTACATAAAACTGATTTCTTATTGAAATCACACAAGAGTATAAATTATATAAGATGTCGTTTCGAAGAAATGAGCACCCTAATAAATCTATTCGGCGCATATTTATATATCGATAAGTACTACTAGCTTCCCGATATTCGATATTTCACTATGCCATTAAACTATTACCTAATAACAATTTGTCAAGTCACACCCTTTTGAAACTTTGTTAAATCCACTGACCTCGTATATATCACGAAGAATGACATGAATTTAAAAACCGCGAAACAGAGTCGTACTTATGCGAATATTCATAGCTATTCTCAAAGCTATTTTCTCGCGAAGCTCATGCACGCCAATCATAATTCATCTCACATTTTCAGCGTGATATCATGTAAAGGATCGTTCATAATGGATTGTCGTGTCTCTCAAGAATTCGATACCTGTGTCTCATAAAAGAGCGGCCACTGATTTACAAGCTGACAGCGGAATACTTAATTTCGAGTAGTTAAATTTTTAAGGATGGCCGTCGGAGGTGACGGTGAAAAGATAAAATAACGTTTCGGAGATCGATCGAAGCCTGTTATCTTTCGACCTGTTGTTCAAACACTCGAATTTATGTTCTAAAAAGAAGAAGAAGAAGAAGAAGAAAAAAAAAGAAGGATTCACGTCCAACAATTCATTCAAAATTCATGACACAAATGTCTGCAGGTACCTCGCGTATTATTGGACGTTTATATGGTACTTACGTTCAAATTTCGTTGTAATTATTATTCGCTTAATTGTCGGATCGAATCGAGCAACCGTTTTGTAGGCGATGACATCAGCAGCAACTGCTTTACAAAATCACTGGAACCATAAAACTCGCGGGTTGCAAAAGCGATTGCATATAGCATTCCGGACTCTAATTAAAGAACAAATCGTTAAAACAATGTTGATGTACTTAACAAGAAAACATTTCTAAGACAAAAACTACATACGGTATAATGAATTGGAAATATAGACAACTTTATCTTATCTATAAATGAAAAAACCGTGTTCCAATCTAATCCATTATTATGTATATAATTATTATTATGTTATTATTTATATTATATTATATATTATATTATGTGTTATATTATGTTATATTAATCCATTATTATGTACGTATATAAGTATTATCTACTTATTTACCTACCAATTTGTATTCACGTTTTGTATATATATGTTTTCTAATTCGAATAGCACCAAACAATACATCTATACCAATTAATAGCTTCTAATCTTTGGGCCATTATGAGAAGATATTGTTAACTGGGATTCCTTTTCCCATAAGCAAACAAATTTCTGATTATAAGGCGTCAACACTTTGATCAGCAAGATAATTATAGTCGTAGTTCTTTCGAGCGTTTGTTGGGAAAAGCAACGAAAAATCAATGGCCCCGAGTTAGTCCTTCTTCCAGAACAAAAATACAGGCACAAAGAACTCTGTTGTACAATAATGCGAACACTTGGACAATAAATATTAATTATAGCAATATACTAATATGATAATTGCAAACGCGTTTCTCATGACTTTACAAAATTTCTAATCGTTAATGCTGCTTTATTCGAACGTATCCAAGTTTCTTTCAGCCGTTCGACATCATTTCGACAAAGACGTACGGTCACACAAAGAAGTATAGGTGGCAAGGGCAGGGGAGTAAAAGCGAGTATAAAACGAAGAGGACAGGGAAGATCGATGAGCCTCCGCGGCTCCGCGTTACACAGGTGCACTACGTGCGCAGGTGAACTGTGGTGATTCTACGAAAGCACGTGCACGATACTAAACAGATGAGAGAGGTATATAGAGGGACGAGAAGAGATACGAGGCCCAGATAGAAGTGGCGCGTGCGCCTATGCATCCGGCTTAAGAAAACTTCAGACACGTCGATTCAGTGGGAAAAACGCGAGGTCTTTATGTAACCGGTTCGGACACGTGAAGTTTAAGAAGCTCCCATATCCGAACGATACGAATAAAAGCGTCTAGGGTCTAATGGTGTCAGATGGTGTGTTTCGCCGTTGTGCCCTGAAAAGGCGAGCAACACACGTGTTTCACGCGGGTACGATGACGAGCGTTTTGTAATTTTGTTAATCGTTCGAGCGAGCCATAGCGATTAAGTAATGATGGAAAGCCCGGTTGCAAAGAGCAAGCCGAGCGAGCGCTACGATTTTTGTTAGATGCGCCTCGATAGGCATCTTCTGACTGGAATCGGTGGCCTTCGCGATTCTTCGATAGTTTCGGTGAGTAAGAGAACGCAATTTTGTAAGGTTTCGTGTCCCTTTTTTTCTCTTTTTTCAGTAATTTCACTGGAATTTTGTTTTTTAGGGTTTCGTGTAAGATATTTCTCTTTTCGATTGGGATATTAGCGATTTACCTTGCGGTAGATTATTCTGAAAATCTGAAGTACATAAGTATATCTGAAATTGGGTCAACCTATTTTCTACAGCTATCTAAATGATCTCTTATTTGTACTTATGTTTATCTAGAATTATACATGTATACACTAAAGTGAAGACTTAGGATTTTAGCATTTTCAATCACATAATAATTCATGTTCTAGGTAAGACATTCGGTGGATCATTTGAGCCATTCAAAGGACAAGTTCATTAATTCATAAATGTTAATTACATCTTGCCGAAGGAAACTGTATTTCGGATGTAAATTTACTATTTTTATATTTATCATTTCTATATTTTTAACAAATTTATAAATGCAATAAATCTATTATTTTTTGCCAGGTTTAGTAGTCCTACTGTAAATTTTACCAGAATAGCGTATAATTTCCTACAAATCGAACGATTAACCTTGACAAAGTCAGCCACTTCAGCTTCTGTGCGTGTCCCATTTACTAAATATATACTCTATACTACCATCGAAATACATAAAATTTAATGAAATCCATCCATGATTTCACAACTACCAAACATTTGCCGCAACCAATCAAGCGTGCCTATACTGTTGAATGGGGGTGTAAATAAGAGAGATTAAAACCATCATGTTCTCACCCAAGAAACACTATCACAGAAGAGATAAATACTAAAAGATCGTTGAAAGCACCATTCGAGGATGCCAATCGGCGCGTAAACACGATCGAGAGTGATCAAGCAGTTTTTCACGCGAGATCGTTGGATTTATCGATGATCGGCGAGCGTCGACGAGGACGCGGTTGCAACGTTTGACGTTAATCGATGGAAACTTTATAGCCAGGCGATATATTAGCGGAGAAGGCAGGTGTTGGTGTCGATCGGTCGGCGAAACCGTGTGGTAGCGGTTCGCCGGCAAAAATTCCAGAGGTCCGGGACCGGTTCCTCCCAAAAAATTGGCGCCGAGCGGACCATGTTTCGGGTCAAAGAACGACCTTGCCTCTCCGTGCCCCGTTCGTCGCTCGTGTGTGTTCCCCACGTACTTTTTCGCGTCCTCGTGCCCCACCGCCGTAATACATCGTGGTTTCGCATCGCCACCTCGACGCCAGTGGCGTAATATTACACGATCGTTCGAAATAAAAGGAAGAACAGAAAAAAAGCAACATAGCAGAGAAAACATGAAAACAGAAATAGTTAATCGCTGGAATCCGGTGGCGCTTGGAAGTTTACAGAGTCTCGAATTCCTCCCGATTTTCTGTACGATTGCCCGCAGCATTGTATTTATTATCGCGAAGATCAGAAACAAGCGTAAAATAGCGACTACTGTCTTACAGAAACTGCATATGTTCTTACAAAAAGTATCAATGGTATATGTAATAATGAATGTTTTAATATTGTTGCTTACCGTGTAACTTGCGACGATAGTATTATTTAGAAAGTGATAATTCAATTTTAAATACGAGTACTTAAATTGTCGCGACTTATAACAGCGAATATATTAATAGTGAGTGTGAAATTGGAAATTGGTCAAATATTTCACTAACCAAATGGGTTACTGGGAAATAGCCGTTTGAAATTTGTACAACGTTGCAGCGTGAAGTAGGTTTCTCATAGCGGAGCCTATAGAAGCTTATATAGATTCAGAGAGTCAGCACGAACAATGAACGTGTGCACGGCGTCTGCATCTGTTCGAGAAAGTGCAAGCGTTTTGTAATCCCGCGTAATTTTACGAGGACAGAGGCTCGCGGCTGATGCGATTCGACTTGCTGGCCATCTGTCTACGCGGCGAGATTTTGTTATAGCGAGTGTTTTACGCGGCCCCTTGCGCCATAGTAATACCGTGAAAAATCGTGATATTAAGGTTATTCAGTCCGAGTAATTAATCATATTTTGAACGTACGAATATTGCACTTAAAACGAGACTGATTGCCCAAGAATAGAATAATTAATGTTTTCCCAGGGCGATTATTTAGTACCTTTCGTCGCTACCGATCACCGTTAAACGTAAGACACCGTCAAACAAAACGAACGTTTCGGGTGACAATAAGGAAACTCGATCGCATCGATACACGTGCTCTTTAGTTGCCATTGTGACGAGATACAAACAACCAAAGGAGCTTTTTTTCGTTACCGCGTTACGCCAGTGGCTGATACACTTATTGAGTACGCGATCGGTGGCGTGCAACCGCGCATGCGCATGATCGCCGCAGAGTTGCGCACAAGCGAACGCGCGAACCGCGCACAACAAGGCAATTGCGCAACTCGCCACTCGACGATAGGGGGACAAGGGGGCGAAGAGCGCCGATCGGTGGCGCGGCCGCCAAAAGTGAAATCGAGAGGTGGAACACAGGACGAAACGGAGGGGAATCGCCGGCAGCTGTTAAATGAAAACATAGGATTAAGGGTAAACCGGGAGCTAGAGAGAGGCGAGCCATTATGCATGGTCGAGATAGTGGATATCTTGTCAATTTTGCTCCCTTTCGATGTACTATTGCTCGCCAAATATTTGAACAAGAAGTATTTGAACGCTTATCATAATGAGAGTTTAAGTATACAATGTATGTATTATATAAGACATTTTGAAACTTCATTAGTGCTAGTAATAAATCACGTCTACCGAGATTATATTGGTAGAGTTTAAATCCAATTTGAAAATGTATACAGGAGATACAAACTAAGAAAATGATGAAACAGTAGCTATAAAAAGTATTAACACATTACTGTATTTATTATAGCATTTACATATTAATTAGTTGGATTCAAGTATATTACATTTCGTATCATGTAGTAGCACTTTCATATGGTTACAAAAACTTGATACTATGAAAATCAAATAAATAACCTGATAAGAAGACGTCTCATTGAAAATTAAAGATATGTGCCAATACTTTTTGGAGCCACTGCATATAATGTACTTAACTAGCAGCATATTTGCAGTCTTTATTACAGTCAGATAGTCAGTTGGCCGTTTTCATTTAACCTTCATATTTTTCATGATGCTGTTTTTTTAAATAACAAAGGAGATCTTACTAAGTAATAAAACAGTTAACCATCTGGCGATTCGTTGCGCAACTACGTATGGAGATACTTTGACTATCGAAACAGAAACAACGCGAGCGATTGACATTATCGACGCTTAGAATCGCAGAGAATGGTTCGAGTTGCTAAAGGACCACCCATGCAAGAGGTATACGTATGCAAAAATTACGCTCATGCGGGCACTGCCTAACGATTCGACTGCGATATTTTGCGTAATTTATTTCGCGGTCTCTTGCATTGGAAGAAATCCACTTTTCTCTTATTTACAGTTTTAACTTGTAATTTATACGCGCCTTTTCACCACGTGTACATTTTAGATTATAGCGGATAACAAAGTCTCTGTCATTGTGAATACTTGTACTGATCCTCGTGTATTTCATTTCTCATCGCACACAGTTTTTACGCAATTGTCCTCTTTATTACTTAATAAGTACTGAATTTATAGTTATTTCGTTATTATCTGCAAAACATAGGGCAAACTCGAGTTCCTATAAATATCTGAAGTGTAATCTGTCTTTGAAAATCCACTTCCTGAATTCTATTTCATTTAAATTTTCTTTTTAAATCTGGTTACTATAACTTTCACTCTATATTTGTCTCTACCCATATGATGCGCAATTTTATAAGGATATTTCAAACATGGAAAAGCGATATAAACGTTACTAAAAAAATCTTGCCTCATAGAAGCAAACATATTGCACATTTGACTGTGGCATAAGAAATGCAATTAATTCACACATTAATGCGACCCTAGACTAGCGTTATGGGATCAGAATGTTAGGAAGACATTAATTCGCATTGTTTCCAGGATTTCCATTATGCAAAGCGTCCATCAGTGCAATTTTGTGCGGCATTCCTTGACACGAATGCGCATGGAAACGCACGCGTGCGCGCCGCACAGAGAGCACGATAAATTTTTAGATAGACTTTAATCGCGCCGTTGCGTTGACTGGATACGCGGTGAAATATCGCCGTTACGTGCGACTCGTCGTAATTAAATACATAATAATTCCTTGGACGTTGAGAGGATCGACGATTACCGTGGTTGGTGCGCACGCTGATTCCTCGAGCGTACATAAGCGGAATGCATCGATCGATTCAGAGTGGAGTCTGACTTCGCCTCGACGCGGTGTGTGCACCGTTATGGCAACTACGGCTGTCATTCGTCCGAGTCTCGACCGAATCAAGAATCGCTTTGCGTGGAAACTATTGTTTCCAGTTGAGAAATAGCAAATCTCGTCCAACTTGGTTAGCACAAGTGCCAGCTGCTAGCCCTATGTTTGGTTCTATCGACAATTACTTGTACTTTTTATTTGGTTTGAAGCCTCCAAGATTAATTCAATCTATTAGAATAGGATTACTTTAGTGGACTGTAATTTTCGTCATTATTATAATTGAAGGACTGGAGGGGGAAGACATGTGTCTAGATTTTTAATTCGAAGGAACTGTGGATAAAATTACCATTTAGTACAGAAGTCTGTATACTGTCAAATATTAAAATATTTTTTTATTTATAACCACAAAAACATAGAAATCCTCCGGAAAATTCTTGAGATAAATTATATTCTAATTCTTATACACTTCTCGGAGCAATTGAATTCTATTGAATCAACCGAATAAATAAAAGCGAAGAAACTCAATAGGCTGGATAGATCAACATATTATTTGTACGATGTTAAGATAAAAATTGACTTCAAGGGAATAATTAAAGAAAGGATGTGTAAGCATTAATCAAATCCTTTTGTGCAGTATATATATTCTATTCGTTTTCAAAAAAGGATGTATTTATACCACTTTTGTATTGAGTCCTTCGATACTATTGACCAATTCAATATACAATCTTCGATTGCAACATCCATTGTAACAAAGGTCAAATATCTTCAATAACAATTTCAATTCAATCAATCTCATCTGAGAGACTCATCTGAGCCTGATCTAATGTGTTTTGAAATTATCTCAGCTCGAAATTATCGAAAGAAAATTTAGTTTGCTTAAGGAAAGTATTATTAACGAGCGATGAATCATATATAATAATTACCAAAGGGCAATCATATTTCAATCCATTGCACAACGATCGATACAACGAAACGATTCTCATGTAGCAGCTGCTTAAAAGCAATTTCATGTCTTCTCAAACGTTCTATTCCCCCATAGCCGACCGCGTTATGAGCAGCCGCTTGTCCATCTCGATTGTTGCGCCAGACTCGCGCATCTACTACTTGGGTCCCTGTCATTGACATCGGCAATCATTATCATCATCCTCATTACATTTGCGACGAGTACCACCGATTGATTCCAGTTATTACAAGCATCGATCCACCAACGATGATCCTTCCTTGCGAATGGGGAACCCGCGGCAAACCTGGGTTAATCGACGATAATGTGGCTTTCGATTGGGAAACACAGCTTTGATCCAGGTCAACGACTATCGCGCGCTTTGATCGTGCATGGGGCGATCCTTTATTGAAATCGTTAGGAGGTTTATTAAGTCAACATTTGTTGAAAATGTTAGGTAACTGGTAGAAATCTCTTGGAAATCTACGAATTCCATACATTTCTTTCATAAATGATATTTGCAAAATAAATATTCCCTCTCTTCTGAATAAGTGTTAGGGTAAAATTAATGAAATTTCCTGGAAATAAAAGATCGACATCTTTCTCATGAGAGGTTTAAAGATTTATTAGCGGCAGATAGAGAAATATTTAAAATTGGTATTTGGTTAAAATCAGAGGTACTAAGTATACTGAGATTTTTTAGAGAATCGCGAAGAGTCGGGAATTAGCCAATCGATATTGCGAATCGGTTGAATCGAGATCGTCGATCCGACTCGATGAACGCCTTTCACGCACAGGTTACTCAACCGAAATCGTTACAATTTCTTTATCCATCCGGAAACCGCAACTCCGCGCCGCCTAAGTAATACTCGCCGCCTCTGTTTTCGATGAGTTAAACACCAGTTAAACCTGTTGAAGACTTGCTGTTCGTGATACGGATTGGATTTCTATCTTTGTATAACATTGTATAATATTTTATTCTTCTCAGTTGAATTATTCATTAACTGGTTAACCGAACAAGACGAGTTAACTCATTATTCGTTGTAACATGGTTAAAACGGTTAACAGATAGCATAGTTTAAGGTTAGAAGTAGGAGTTTCGATGTGTTTCTCACTTCCAGGAACAATTCACCTAATTTTGCAATCTATGAATCATAGACACTATCTTTCCACGTGTTGATTCTCCTTTCAATCCAGCTCTCGTTAACCTCCATCGTCGATAAATTCGTAAAAATTCCGCAATATCTTCTAGCTCATTTCCAAGAGGTCTAGGATGCTCAACAATGAACTTTCTAAATTCACACGTCGCTATTATAATCTTAAATACAACTATCTAAAACAATACATCGAAAAATAAGAAGAACGAAGTTGAAAAAATGAGTGGAAAGATGAGAAAGTGGCAGCGATCAAACTTACTCGTGCGTTACACTTGAGCTTCATTTTTTGCACATTCTCATCAAGCTACAGAATAATTATTCATCTATATCGGCGTAATGATTCCTCAGAAATTATGCAGATAAATCAACTGAAATTTGAAATCGAGCAAGTCTGAGCTATCGCCCGCTTGTTGCTACGCGAGAACAATAGCCAACACTCGATCTTGCGATGGTTCAGATTTGCTCTATTCCGGACTTCGATTAATTTTACTCATTTTTAACAGAAATAGTAGAATTCTTAAAGAATTGTTTCATAGATGGATCAATATCCGAAGAAGATGAAGATTAATTGTAACGCGTGGGTAAGTTTGACCTCTGCTACCTCTTCATCTTTGTGCTCAGTCCTTTCAACTTTCCCGTCACATCTCAGGCAAAAATGCCAATTTTTGTTCCTTGACAGATGTTCTTTAATGTCCTGCAAGAATTTTTCGTTTGCAAGAAGGTCGATAAGTGGCCAGCTTTTAACACCCCCCTGTTACTCATATTCAAACGTGCAAATATTAATTTCAAACTTTCTTCGGTCCGCCCACTGTATGTCAAATTTCTCAGTATCATAAAACTTTAGCAAATCGTAAACGGTACAAAGAAACCGAAGAATGACAAAGACTGAGACCGGTGGCTTGGATCACTAACATCCGAGGATCATTAACGTCTCTCTGGAGGATTCGCGAGAGTCTCTCCCCGTGAGGAAAAGTGACGCACTACTCGTGTTCGTGGTCGCAGATCGCTATTGGGAAATCACGCGACTTTGATCCGGCTCCGCTCGTTTTATCGCGTGTTCCCTCCTTCGGTTTGATGCCTAGGCTTCGACGAGGATACGCGCGCGCGTGTGCACAGTGACACTACCGTCGTCGGTGTCAAGGATTCCGAAGGATGAGCCTATACCGAGATTTATTGGGTTATTTGCGTATATGTTACAAGGCTACGAGCACCAAGTGACAACGGTGAATCCTGGACAGCTGATCTTCCGCTGCACGCCACCACCTCCTGCTTTTTGCTTATTCTCATAAAGGCACAATGTGCAGGCAAAACGTCATATTCCTCTTTATTCTGACAAGGAGCGTTTGATGCCATTTGCTTGCAATAGGTTTTCCATGACGTTAACGATTAACGGTTTTGCTCTCTGAAGAAGCTACTAATACGAGTTTCTACAGGTTGTTTATGACGTGACGTTTTATGGATGTGATATTTAAATTTTTTTTAGAAAGTAATAAAATAACGAGGAAGACGGAAGAGAAGCCTACGTTTCATGCGTCTGTGATACCAGGAACCTTTTGCACGAATGATTTATTAGTATGTATTAGTGAAAATTAGAAATTAACAGGCTACAGGTTATTGATTGTAGAAATTTTTCATCCAATTTTAAACCACGATGACTTGTCATTTGTAAAACTTCTAAAATTTCATGCTTTCTTCGTTACCATTATTGTAAGAGGGCAAAGAATAACCAGAAACTCGAACTTTTTACTGTTACTGTAAAAGAGTTGTAATTTGTGAATTTAGAAATTTTATTAATAATATTGCTTTAACTGTGCGCAAGAATCGGGCTTTCAGGAAAATACAGCCGACTTTTGGTGAGCAGGTTTGTTGTTTATCAAAAATATCAGAATTTGACTTTATTTGTATGAATTTCAAATTGAATAAAATACAGGATGCGGTTATGTTACTATAATTGAAAGGATATTAAAGCTCGCTTGAAATTTGCGATTAATTATTTCGTTCACGATAACATTCAATTATAATAACGATAAAGATGTTAAGATTTGCTTAAGGCTCTACAATTAGTCGTTTCGTACACGACAACGTTTAACTGAAATAACAAATAATACGAAAGAAAATGATTCGGCGAATCGATTAATTTGACGTAAACTAATTGTGTTTCGAGAATGCACAGTTGTTTGGTGTTCGTTTGGAGTTAGACGATCATTTCAAGTAAAAGTTACTTAATATCTGTATGCAAAGGGTACGCAGGTGATTAAACTCGGTTAATCGACTGTCCATTAACAGCATCGAACTTCTCCTGGATAAAGGATAGAAGTTTCCATGGTCGTCTACATTAGGCTAATCCGACAACTCTTAAACGCAAGGTGGAAATAAGAAATATGAATAAATTGCCATTTCTGTACTTCTTGTGTAAGCATCGGCGCGCTGATGATTAGATAATTTTTATTACGAAGTATATTATGTTGCAATTATTCTTGTCGCGATTTCTACCGAGGCCGTTTCTTAACATTACATAGTTTTAAACATAGTAATAAAAAAATTATATAAATTAACTCTTACAAGAAAAGATATTCGCGGAGAATATTAAGAAGTGAGAAAAAGAACAAGTTTCATGAACATGTACAGAAGAGTGACGATTAAAGCACTGATTGTTGAGAAAGACAAGTTAATTTGTTACACATTTTGTCAATTTTTTGTACATAATTCCTTATTTAGAAACCTCCTATTACTTTATACGTTGTCCTACTTCTGTTAATAATAAATTACATCACATTTACATATGTAAAGACTAAAATTGACATGAACTAAATTGAAGATCAATTGACTCAAATTGATTCCATGACTATAGAGAAGTTTCTACTTAAAAAGCAACCCAGCAAACGAGTTAAATATAGAACCAAACATTCCATTGAAGAGTCCAGGACTTAATTACAATCACTGGCCATTTTCGTTTTTACGTATCTAAAGCTACATAGAAATCCAAGGATTTCGTATTTCTTTGAAACGACCGCGTTTATCTTTCACCTGTCAACTTCTTAACAATCACGAGTTATCTACGAGCCGCTATGGAATTAAATTTTACAATAATAATCTCGTTTTTCCACGGTATAACGCGTCGACGATGTTGCAAACGTCCGTGTCGAAAGTAGCAATCGAGTGCATGGTCTAATTGCGCGATAATTGCCAGGATAACCTTGTCGTGTCGTGGCGTCCTTCCTATTTCTTCGTTTCACAATCCACTAGGTGGCCACGTACGAATTTCTTCTTCGAAGGGATTCCACCGTTTTGAACACTTCCTTATGGCGTAATGCCAGAAATTCTGGCCATTTTCCTTTCTTCAAGGCGTTCACCATTCCACAGAAACGAAATCATAGACGAAAGAAACTTGGTCGAAGGTGATGACCCCATCACGTCATGATTGACCTTACGAATCGTGATGTTTCGCAAGGTATAACACGAAATTATAAATGGATCAACTTTTGCTCGAGGAGTCAGGCCATGATCAATGCATAATTACCTCGATAAACGAGACAGCGAATTTGCATAATAATCGCACGACTAAAAGGCTCACTGAACTTTCGTTGTACACTCTATCTTTAATTGATCATCGCTCAAGTGATTTTTGACATCCTTTTAGTCGGTTTTCGCAGTATGGACTTCCTATGTGGGTCTAGAGGTTTGATCGACGAGGCTCCAGATATATAAATTTTGCATTCAAAGGATTTTCTGTCGTCCGATTAATTTTTAAGTCGATTCGAAGGTCTGAATTTTGGATGAACACATCCCACTGAACAAATTAAACTAAATACAAAAAAATGTTGAGTTGGTTGTTTAATATTTTTAACAACTGAATACTCGAATGATATTTTGTTATAGTAACACATGCCAAGTTGCATGTAAAGTATGTCAAGAAATTGGAACATCGATATTTCCACTTAAAATTTAAACTCATATCAACATCAACGTTACTCTGTGCTTCGTGTCTTATCATTCGCATAATTCCTACAATTCCTAACTTGTCCCAAATCCCAAAAATTCACGAACTTATCCACAAATTTTCGTGTTCAGTAATTACACCAATGACCCCGGTTTGCCGGCTGACCTTACCGGGAATGCTGTTTTAAATTCCTGCATTTCGCAATTGGCGGATGCTCGTAGCACGTTCCTCGTTCCTGGCCACGTATTAGGCAGAACCAGTCGTTTTTGACGCGCGGAACTCCGTATTTCAACCGCGTAGAAGCGTCTATCCATGATGGACGGAGAAAGAGAAAGAACAAGAGAGTGAAACACTCGTAAACACATAGAGGAAGAAGGATAGAGAGGTTGCTCGGGTCCGGTTGAACGAGACTCGCATACGGAAAACCAATGTCCCAATGTCACAACGATGATACGCTACCGCCCCCGCTCGCCTCCCGGAATAGTTTTTTTATCCGTTGCTTTGGCGGCCGCACGATGACAAGAAAAGGTTATGTAACGCGAGGCCTAAATACCAATCGACGTGTTCTGCCGGATGCACGGAGAGGAGATCTGCATCCAGATTGCAGATTGTCCCCATCGATTGATCGCGAGTGAATCGTTTGGCTGACGTAAGCAAAAGGAACGAGGTGAGACAGTTCGGACATCGGAGGTGTCGATTATCTGTGCGTGGAATTTTTACACGATGAATTAGAATTTGTTTATTCTAATGGTGTCGTGATGAAACTTCTAGTTGGAGAGCAGTGGGTCAAGTGGTAGGGGAGAGATTTTCTGGAAGCGATTAGACGTCATTGTAAATCTGTCCTTTGGATGAGTCTCTGTGTGATGGATTGAATTGATGTGATTTGTCAGTAGAGGCGATAAATATAGGTTTTGTGTTGGGATAAGATTTTTGTGATACAGTTTGTAGTACATACTACATAGTATATTTTTATACGCGTTTTGTTTATATCATATACCGTATAATTGATTATAATTTTCTTAAAGAATCCTTGATTCTTCAGCGCAAAATTGGGCCACAGATTCGCGACGACGAGTGGCGCCAACATTGCAAAACCGGTTAATTTAGAATTGTGTCCAGTGACCCATCGACCGAATGATTGATGTTCTATAAGAGAAACGGAGCCACGATATTCGGTATAACATGCAAACGAGGCTAGTGGAAGCGCCACCGGTCGATACCAGTTCAAATAAATGCAAAAGGCGGTCCATAGACGAAACAGGACATCTACTTGGCTGAGACAAGAATATCACGATAAAGGAAAGGCAGGTTTTAGGACCACTTCCATTTTAGGAGTTTAAATCCATGTCTTATACTTGATTTCAAAATTAGATCCGATCAAAAATTATTTACACCGGATGGATTTTTGATTAAGCGATGGAGAAAACAATCTACTATAAAAAAAAACGGGCATCTATAAGTTAGCAAATTATAATAACTCTCTACTTTAGATGAACAAATCAAGAAAACATTTTCCAAGTTGATTACTACCGAACTATCAAATAACTGACCATCTGTCTAAATTCTACCATTCCGCGCAGTCACGATCTATTAAAATATCTGTCAATACATCCAGCGTACGTTATACAGCGAATCACGTTCATTTAGCCAGTTGAATTTTAGATGAACTGATCTAGAAGAAAAATTCGCACAGTCAATCATTACCCGTTCCACTGCTCCAAACGATTGCAATCTAAACTTTCCTCCATAAAACATCAAGCAACACACCCCTCATAAATCAGCAAATCACACCGTATCAAACCCCGGTACTATTTCTCCGTGCTGTTTCACTTATCTCCCAATTAAAACAGCCTGTGGTACGATCAGTTCCACGCTCATGACCAAAACGTCTTAGAAACCCTTTCGAAAGGCGAGCACAAACACCGTCGATCCACGAGAGATCGTATCGAGAGTCCGATCCATCGAGTCGATCACCGGCGTTCCTATGTCGGAGGGAATAATTTCACGCTGAAAAGGCCCGTTAAAAGGCCGCCACGGGACCGTAATTTCCTGAACCCTGTGTGGAACGCGGCCGATACGCGAAGACCGAATCGAATTCGCGGCTCGTCCCTGAGAATCGTGGAACGAAGCATCGCGAGGCCGTCACTTTATTAAATTACATAGTCTTAAATAACGTAAAATGCCTCTCGCGGGCGATAATTCTCGGTCGAGAGCGGGCAAAGCGCGCGAGCTGGCACCGCTTGACAGGCAGCGCGCAATTGATATTGCGAAATCTTGCGAAATACATCCGCGGGGCTCCACGGGGTGAGAGGGGAGAAGGGATGAGAAGGTGGGGGAGTTTCTTCGTTTCCAGGCGATTTCGTGCGAAACAATTAGCGACGAACGAGAAGAGAGAAAAAGAAACGACACCCTTGGCCCCGCCGTTGATCCCTGTTGATTCTTCTCTCGCGCTGGTTAATCGCACACCGACTTTATGAGATTTCTGGGTGACAGTCGGTTGTTTCGTTCGTGTGGCCCATGGCCAGAGTAACGCACGAACCGTGAGTGTTTTTTGCTACGTGGATGGGACTCGTCGGTGTCAGGATGGTTTCCAGAGTTGTCTGAATGTTGGGAAATTTTACAGATGTTTGGACATGTTAAACGTGGTTGAACGAAGATTGACAGAGTTTGCGGTATACGCATATAATATCATGAACGTTATTTTTAAGATTAGCGGTGATATGGCGAATCATTGTTCTGATCATTCGGCTAGATTTTGAAGAACGTTCATCCAAAGTACTCGTACACTTAGAAAGAAATCCCTTGGTTTCAATTAAGTTTGAAGTTATTAAGTTTTCATTCGTCGTTCGTTTGACTTAGGAAACCGCATTACAATCAAGAAATTTATAGCTTGGGTTAGATTGATTTCGAAAGACATGTGCTGCTAATTGATGAAATCATTCATTGCATATTTGTTTCATTCAACAAATCGCTCTATTGCACTGGAGAATTTCTTTGAATTTTTTCAGCAAATCAATTCAATAATGAAATACATCAAATTACAATCTTCTTTCCAAACAAGTACCTCTTCTAACGAACAGCAGCAAACTTTCGTGCGTATCCTGAAGAATGCAGCGGGTTGCACAAAAGGCGCAATCCGCAGAGGGCGAGCATAAATCTCGCATGTACAAATTAGTATCAATTGCACGGGTAATTACGGGCTGCGAAAACTCAATTACGGTGTCCCGTGTCGATCGAGCCGACCACGTACGACGTGAACTGACGCGCGCCGGCCGTTTCTGGAGCACAAGTCAATCGATAGTTATTGCGCGAGGAAACGTTGGATCCGGAGAGCCTTTTCTTGGTCGGTGAACCGAGAAAACACCGAGGACACCGACTGACCCAAGACCGAGATCGTTTCGATGTCTGTTAAATATTCTATCGAAATGACTTTGCTTGAGATCTGCATGAGTGAGTCTTAGATCGCTCTTAATGTATAACGTGTCATAAAAAGAAGCGTCACTTTTATGTTTTATCGTAACTTTTTTCCGTTTGTATTATGGCAATTTTATGGTAACAATCGTATAATATGAAGCATCTAATTTTATCATGCGAACGTTCGACAATTATGGTAATAAGAGTTTATTATTGAGATCAATCATTCGAATTGTTAAATTCGTACGTCAAAAAATAGGAACATTAATTGGCTCTTTCATTCGTCTGATTTAAACGGCTCTACATTTCTTCCAATTGGGAGAACTTAAAAGGAAAGCTTAAAAACGTGTATGGTATAAACGTGCATAGTCTCAAAATCTTATTTAGGTGCAGAGAAAAATAAGGTCATGTTTCAGTTAGGTTTGTGTAAGGCTTCTAGTACGGTTGAGTTAGGTCTGGGATAGGCTCACGTCATAAATAATC
Organism: Bombus terrestris; assembly: GCF_910591885.1. NCBI lineage: Eukaryota > Metazoa > Arthropoda > Insecta > Hymenoptera > Apidae > Bombus > Bombus terrestris. The sequence continues at coordinate 8,065,733 of NC_063278.1, forward strand.
CGTTTCGAGCGTTTGATTCATCATTAGACATGGTGTACATTGCCGTTTGAACTTTGTCGGCCTCTCACTTGATCGTGATTGATGTTCGTCGAACATAGCACACGAAATGTATCAGCTATTGCTGCTGTAAATTAATAGGTGCTTCTCGTGTTAGTTGAAAAAATATAATACACGGAAAATAGATGTATAGTACAGTATAGTAGGTTATTGTGATATTATATAAATTCATTAATTCGTTTATTTATTGACCAATAAATAAACCTTTCAAATATGTTTGTAAATGAAGCGCGAAATAAATTAGTATCGAGCGAACACCGACTATAAGGAAGCTTTTCCTACAGGTGGTGAAAGTAAATAGATCTCAAAAAGATTATTCACATTAATAATGATAGCTTTTTGCTTTTTATACAAATTGAACTTTTCCCTTGTATCTTGACGCTCCTGAAGTATAACGGAAGGAGAAAAACCTTTTTAAATCCACATACTTGTTATAATCAGAAGATTGAGTCTCAAACGAAATCATGTTTGTATCTCCATAAAAAGCAAAAGCGTGGTACTCGTAAAGAAATCCTGTACTTATAATGGCAATTTCACGGGATAGAAAGCTCGGTGCCCAATCAAGCAGAGCCATAAACATAACCCGAAGGGTTGCGTGCTGTACTCCGTAACAAAAAACAGATGTTCAAGTTGAATCACGTGAAAAAGTAATTGGCAAGAAACCTGCATTTTATGGGGATCGTTATCAAAAGGGTTGTTACGACGTGTTCCGCCTAGAACGTGAAGAAGTAAGCCATTGTCCATGACCCACATTCCGTGGTATAAACTCGAAGGGAATTATCTTTCAGGAAAGTAATTCCTTGTTACCATTCCCGAGAAGAGTAAACAATTATTATAATAATAAGAATTCTTCTCTAATAAACGATGATATTTATCTCTAAATTCTTCTTGAAATTTAAAAAAAAAATTCTCGACTGCTGTAATTTTTCTGTCATCAATAAAATTCCATGGAGAGATAGGATCTCGCTATAAGTGAAACTCATAGACGTCTCATATACAAAATTATGCTTCACACATTCACTGCCATTGATACATATGCATTTGTTGTATTTTAGATTTTATCTGTTTCAATAAAATGAATCAGAAGACTAAGTGAAATAATGAATTTACCAAAATACTATTATTTAAAGTAAAGATATTTCTCTCGAAACGAAATGCAACCCCCATTTTTTCAAATTTGGGTGTATCATACGTCTTTATGATTATAATATTGCATTAATTATCTGGAAAAAATTTGTTTAGAAAAGATCAAAAAATCTAGGCGATATTTTCTTTCATGTTGTTCTGCGAATTACTCAGACTTTTCATATTAGAGATATGATACGCAAGACGTTCGATTTGCATTTCAAATGAAGATTACTCCGATGTCACTCGGACAACAATGTCTTTTGTTCGTTCTCGCGATCCAGCAATCTGGAAACAGAATTCTCTCAGAGCTACGATGCAATAGTTTCAGAAAGGGGAGAAGGTTTATCAGGAGATAATCGAGAATCTTTGCGCTTTCTCAATTAAGTCATAAATCAAGCTGTCAATTCCTTTGACAAACGAAACGCAGGAAACAAAATTAAATTAAACGCGACTCGCGTGCCAAAGATAAAAGGGCAGAGACATCCTCGACTGGTTTAGGCCGACAAAACAATCGTTTTGTTCGACCCTGACCCACATGTTGCTCCGTTGTTTGCCTGTTCTACAGAGCACTAATGCTATCTGATTTGATCGCCAGCGATCTGATCTTCCGGAAGAACCCGCATCGTTGATCTTGTCCTTAATTGATTAATAATAGGCAATATTTGTCTAAATGCTTTTGTGATATCTAACTCGACATTTTATTCAACAGCAAATCCCTTGCTAATCCCACTTTCATCCAAGAATTAGCCTCTTTCTGATATCCTACACTTCGTTCGATTCGTTCCAATTTGAGGTCATAAAACAATCCTATTATACGTGTTCATAAAAATATAGGTATCAGTACATACAAATATGTCATTGGTTACGAAAATATGAAATTACATCCCGAGGCCTTTAAAAACAGCTTATCGAGCATGAACCAATTGAAACGAAATACCAAATGTCGCTCAGACCACAACGAATTAAGCCCGATACTTTCACGATTACCATCGAACCTACAACACCCTTCCTCAATAATCCTTAGATATAGTCACCTAAAGTTTCCAAACAATTTGACAACATCTAGCAATTCACAATATTCACCAACCAGGACAATGGTCGTCCAAAGACCCAGGTATTCGAACTTCACCTCCCACTCCCGTGATCCAAAGAGAGGGGCTGCCAGGCAGGCAACGGCAACGCATCTTCTCTCGAACGGCCGGAATCCATGACCCAGATAGCATCGAGGCGTTTTCTGGTCGGCGAAAACAAGCTGCGTTCACGAGGAAGGATGTTCTCCCCCTGGTGGAAAGCTTCTCCCCGTGTGGCTCCTTATCAGGGCTCGTATATTCCTGTTCTCTTCGTTCTCTCGCTACACAGCTTTCGGATGGTCAAGCACACGCACACACACGCACACACACAGGCTACTGGGACAAGGTTGCCAGGGGTCCATAACTATCGCGCGCTGACACACAAGAATGCGCGCTTCTTACCCACCGGCTTGGATTCACTCGGTCGTCCGTCTCTTCCTCTCTTCTCCTCGTCTGTCTTCGTCTCTGCTGTGGTGCTTGGCGGCTGTTGGGTCCTCACCGAATCCCCTACCAACACTTCTCACTCGAGGGTTCGGCCACGGGTCCCCCGCTCTGGCAAAGGATCGCAGGGGGGCCCAGTTCGGACTCGATCCCCTCTTCGTGACCCCGCTTCACTCCTCTCGTACCCCTCCTGGTCACCATCGGGACGCGCCTCCGTTGGATCGCGACGCCGTTTCGATCTTTGAATACCCCAGCGTCGTCACCGTGATGACCAGTCTTCGAATTACGGGCGAATCCCGCATACGTCTCCCGTGATTAAGCGGCCTGGATCGGGTCAGTCCAGAAGAATCACTCGCGATATAGTATTCTTGTCGGTATAGTTTATTTGGTTTTGGTTTCGAGAGATCGCGACGATACTTGGTTCAATTTCACGTGATTTTTTGAGAAGCAGGCGAATTTTGCGTTTCGAGGGAGAAGAGTGTGAAGCTGTGTAGGTGCGACCCTCCTCCTTTGGCGATCGCTGTCACGCGACTGAGGTCGAGGGTCTTTCGCGAGATACTGTGTGATTCGAGACGTCGTTTACTGGAATTTCAGCCAAATGTCGGTGAGTAATTATCTCTCTTTTTTGGTGGTCTTGTCGTGTGAAGATTTTGATGACTCTTTGGCCCTTTGTAAGAGAAATGGGTCATATCGATGATACAAGAGAATCTTTACCCTTGAATTTTTCTTCCTTACGCAAGAAAGTTTCAAACATTTCATCTAACGAAAGACTGTATCATTACACATTGTAAGAATGTTAAAAATTAGAAGCAATTATAAATAAATCAAACTTGAACATAATTAGCTTGCTTTGACCGCAGAGATGGTAGAATATTTGCATTTAGAGCAGACTATTAGAATTTATAATTAGACGGAACTGGAATTCCAAGAGTTCCTCCAAATTTAACGATTTTATACATACATTGGAAGCATGCAAACGCCGAAGAGAAATAACTTTTCCTTTCGTTGAACATTCACCGACCGATCGAAGCTCGAAACGACGATACAGCTAGGTCAATCACTCGTCGAAGCGATGTAGCGCCTCACGCGTCCGTGACACTTACTTACTCGGAAACAATGCCAGTCACGTAACATCGCCGCGTTGATTGACATTGCCGCTGATTCGTTACGTGGCATCGGTTTTCCTCAGACAAACTGGGTCATTCGAAAAAAAAAGAAAAAAAAAGACAAGAGTCAATAGCTACACCAAAAAAAGAAAAGAGAACCACACGAAACTAAAACACGTCAAGATTAAAGAACCAAGGTAGAAAAAAATGAGTAAATCACGTTCCGGTTTAGAATAGTTAAGTAACCGTGACAACGTAACTCCAATAAGATAACAAGCACGACAAAAAGCAGGGTAAATCGAAAGTGAAATTCCCTCTTATAGAGATCCACGCGCGCAAATTACTCGTCGGTTGCAAAAGCGAACGCGCGTTGACCACTTCTCGCTGGAACGATTGAGTTTAATTAAAAACTTTTTTTACTTTTATTTATAAAGCCGCCTTGACAAATCGTACCTCGCCTATCCACCTTCTAGGAAGAAAACAAAATAACCGATTATAATGACAAAAGAATTGAATTTCAACTAGAGAAGGCTCATAAATTATCAGCGTTGCAAAATAGTCTGAGATCTCAATCGTCGTGAGCAAGAACGTGGAATTTTTTCGTTAATTTCACGAGTCTGCGCGCCGTGGCTCTATGGTTATCCTTGCGAACCGTCGAGCGTGAAAGTCAGACCATTAACGTGCTGTTTCACTAACCGCGCGTCTGACAAGGGGATACAGACGATGCTAGTCATACGAGTTATCAGTAGTCTCTTGTATAAACGTAGGCAGCTGGTGTAACAAGGTTATGGCGATTTCGCGATGCCTGTTGGTTCGATGTCGTTTCGAGCGGATAATCGAAGTGACTATAATGCTAGTAAGGGAAACGTTGCAATCGGGATCGTCATGCTTCGATGCATGGGGCAGCGGAACGAGTCAACAATGGGGCGGCCTGTGGCTACAACAGTTTCGTATTCGAAAGGGTATCGAAGCAGCCGTGGCCACATTTTAAATTTATCTCAAGAATTTTTAAACGAATGTTAGGCACGATACTTCCTCGCGAAGAATTTTGTTCTTCGTTCTTTGATGTTGTTACGATCTTTTGATCATTTGTTAATCGTATTTTTCTATGGTTCATAGATTTTTTAAGCCTAAGAAGGATATGAAGGAATCGTCGTTAATAGTTTGTTAATTATAGAGCTGGATGTTCTTCATATTGTTTATAAAATTTACGACTTTTCATAGATTCCTATGTTTGTGGTGCAATATGCACATTTCATCATTGGTAAAAATTGTCTAACATTTTATTTAGCTAATAAGTCACAATGGAATAATAAAAGTTGCAACAAATGAAAATTTTACCAATTACAGAAATTACGAACGTGTATTCTACGTTCTAATTTTATATGAAAGTTTGCCTGCAAACATTGAAAGTCTTTTTGCTCGTTGAAACGAGAATAAGATTGGAACCTAAATAGCCAAGGACCGTAGCAGACCGAGACCGTTAGCTAAATCTAATAAATGTTCAAGCGGAACAAATTCAAGTAGATAATTCAGCTTTCTTGGCGAATACAAAGGAATATTAATTAAAAAAATGTTTCTACATGCATTTTCCTATGTTTTCCTATTATCATAAAAGGGAAATGTCGTTTAGATTGCGTGGAGCACGAAGAAGTCGAAGGCATTCAGAACCGTTGCGCGTGCGAGACCGATTGTACACGTAAGGCCGCATATTATGCGTAACCTTCTCTCGACTTCGAATAAGTCAATTCACTTTCGGAAGTGGCTTGTATTATGAAAGTGACTGTGGAAAAGTCGCGTGCACGCTTCGTTGACTCTGGTAACAGCCACAGCTTCGTTCTACCATTCCAATTCGCCGCGGGATATCGGTCGTAAAGAATTGCGTCTCGAATTTTTCCAAAACCCTATTATCTCGACTATCTAATTTTCTTGTCAACGCCAACGAAAGACCACAAAGGAGGGAAAACTCGAAATGTAACAATGCAAATATAATTCGCCTCTATGTCTCGGGAGACGCTCTAGAAAATCCCATAGAACATTAATAACGCGCCAGAGCAAAGCAACAAGACGACGTTCTCCCATGTGCATCCTTCGTGGATCACATACGAGTCGTTTGGTTACCTAACGCCGGACAGCCATTAGATACAAATCAAACGTATTAATTCAACAGTGTTCCAACCAGAGAAGCATGCAATGGAAATGGAATTCAGCCTTGGCATCAGCGTGGCACCCTTCCATTTTCAGACCAGTTAAACAACTGTCGCAACGAGCACTCTGTTTCCCGCACCAGCGACGTATATTCTAATCACTTTCCATGAATAGAGAAATAATATCGTGATACCATAACGCAATGGTTCGTTAGCGTGATTTATCACCGTGACGTTGGTTTATCGCTAGGATTGGCCGTCAATGGAAGAGAAAACACTTGCTAAGAGACTTCGATGCTGTCATCGAGCACAATAAGAATGATAATAAATATGGAGAACCACCTGTGATTATTATCATTGGACAGAAAAGGTTTATTCGTAATTATCATTTGCCTAATAGGTTCGAACGATTTCTTTCCGCGAAAGAAAGCCTATTAAGACGTCGTTTTGGGTATAATCATTTTTTTATGGATCGTAACGAATTAACCGATGGGAACTTGATTCTGTCTAATGGACTCGATCGAGATCTGTGCAGGTACGATGCAGGCGAATCATGCGCACGTGATGCAAATAGGTTGCAGCGTTTCAAAGGCGACAACAGGCGCGTACTCTGGCTAAGATTTTTAATCTGCCCCCGTGGCGTGCGTGATCTACATATTCAAATTCCTCCGGCAGCAATGACACGGATTGTGTCACTGGTCGGTGGAACGCGCATTCCTTGGCAAGGTTTTTAGAACCAGCAAGGGATTAATAAGGAAATTATTAGGATTTTTGTCATATCAGATTCAATAAAGAAAAAGAAAATTTGCTTCATTTCTGATAAATGTTAACTTTGATATACCACGTAACTAAAGCATTTTGTGAAACTCTTTTTCTCAAACTTTCTTCCGCGAATCAATGACCATTGTTGCATTTACATATTAAATAATTAGGTTCAATACTAAATTTTGTATCGTTTAGTAGTACATACTCCTCATATGATTAAAAAAATTTGGTATTATAAAAATGAAATGTAGAATCAAATTGAAAAAAAATCGCCTCAGTGGAAAATAAGAGTGCGTATCAATATTTTTTACAGCCACTATGCCTTGGGAAAGAAACTATTTTCAAAATCCCTCACTTAAAGTTGTTCGCCATCTTACAACAAACACCCTCTCAAAGTGTTAATCTCAAAAAGAAAACTTCATCGTTTAAGAGTACGTAATACAAACTGATCGTCGTTTTCCGTTTTAAGGTTGAAGATTATCCGAAACGTGACACCTACGCCAAAATACGTAAACTTTATACTCTCAAAAGATTGTGTCATTATCGTGCAAGGGGATTAAGACAGAACTGGCCCTTAAACTCCTCGATCCATGGCCACTTGACAAATCGCAACAACTGAAAGTTTTCAAGTCGGTGGGTAGAATCGACTTCGGTTATATCGATGTCTCGTTATAAACGTGAGCGTTACGTGTTATCGCATTATGCAACTATAGGATCTGCAAGTAGGCTGACCAGACGAAAAGTCGCTTGAATTGCACGTCGCTTTTGTGGACGCCGGGCCGCGCGTATCGTGGAAACATCGAAGTCACATTAAGACTCCACTTGGAACACGCCATTAAAAAAATCAATTCGACTTCGTTAGCCATGTTCCGTGAAATCTTTGACGCCTACGTTTCAATTTGTCCGCCATTCATGGCTAATTCGTCTCTTCGAGGAGAGATTGCTTTTTTGCGAAAGCCACGGTTAATCCGTGTTGAAATTTGTTTTACAGATTCTATTGATTTTCGTGCACCATGTTGCGCATGATGTAATATTGTATATTGTACTTTCATAGATTATTCATTGATTAAATAATAAACGTATGCGCTTTTGATAGGATTGATATGAAATATTAATTCTAATTCTAATCTGAACAGAAACATCAGGAAGCATGTGCTCCTATCGTTAATCGATAGAAATAAATTTTCACACAGTTGCAAGATGATTCAATTCTAAAAATACTGGAAGATAAATTAAGACATATTATTAATAATTGCGTAAGGTTTGTAATAATGTATTTGACATTTTTGCTGTTTCTCTTCCATAATATACCGCATAAGGAATTAAGATGAAGTTCGCAAAAAGATTGTCCAAATTTCGTAACAATTGATTTTTTTTTTTTTGCGAAACCCCCACTACCTGAGAATTCGCGTGTATCGACCAGAAGAAGCATCGTAAAAACATTCTTTTCTGGGACGTTGACAGGCAAAGCGTGGCGAAGGTATTTTTAGAAGTACGAAGAAGGCGGTGAGAAAAAAAAGAAGAAGAAGAAGAAGGAGAAGAAGAAGGTAGAAGCGCCACTCGCCATTCGCTTTGGAGCTTCTTACGAAAGCCGAACAACAAACGAGGCGATAATTAATCATAAGCGAGCTGGTTCTCTCGGGCGGCCGTATATTTATTTAAAAAAAAAAAGAGAAAAGAAAAACGTTTGTATTTACGCGATTACGGCCAGTCGCGATCATCGTTTTATCACATTCCCGGGTGAACAGTGCTCCAAAGAGTCTCCTCCCGCGAGTCTCTCTGTGCTTATTTCCATCGTTGAGCAATCGTTTTATGCCGTACACCGTATAAATACCTGTGTTACTTCTTAATGAGGCAATAAAGTCACTTAATCATTAGAGGTATCGGTGCGGGCGCATACACCTCGCATTCGAAACGGACGCGATTTATTCGGTTTGGCTGCGCGACTCGTTCAAGATATTTAAAGCGTGCTCGGTTTCGCCGAGTCCATCGAAGAATTTTTCTCTCGTCCACTCATCTCATTTCAGCTTCTCTTTGTCTCTTTCTTCTTTTTTTGTATTTCGGTATACGCTCCGATCAGAAGGCGAGCTTCGTTGCTTCTGTCGTCGCGCTGGCCACGTCTCACGAATCCACGGCATAATAAAAAGTCACGATTCCGCTGGCGTTGTTCGCCCACGGCTCCATGCTTGTTTATTTGGCCAGATGCCATGACCAGATTATCCAGTCGCGTTGCACTTGGCGACTTTTAATGTCGGTCAACTGCGTCTGAACACCGAGCTCCACACGGCTACGATCGATTAGAACCGAACCGAATGAAGCAATCGATCCGCTACCTGTTCTTAACGAGAAACACCTCCAAATGACTCCATTACGCTTTTAAAATGACCGATATCTTTTTCGCTTGTCTGATTGAATTCTGGGTCTTTCGCTTCACAGCGAATATTCTTTGCGTCTAAACTTTGGATCAGAGGAGCGACCAAGTTTCATTGAGATCTCATTCAGGCGATGACACTTTGGTATTTATACTTCTAGTATGTAAATTCGTGTGCATTGCATTAACACGAATATAAATTTGTCCATTGCTATAATATTAAGAAAGATGTAATTTTCCTGAATTGCCGTCATTGAACAGTGCCATCGCTGCCAATTATCGATTAAAGCGAAGTGAAATTGCGAAGATAGGTTCAAGAATAATGAAATTCTTAAAAGTTATCCGCAGTGAGAGAAGAAACCTGAAGAATCCAAAATTTAATCGGTGGAGACGTATCACAGATGGAAATAGATCTCCAAAATCCTTCCCCAAAAATTATGTCAAATGGACAAAACGAACAATAGATTCTTATAGTTAATGTTCTTCTGAGGAAATGAAACCAAGTAAAACACAGGATGTTTCTTATTTGCCGTGAGTTGTTCGCTCTGCAGGGCGGTTTGCGGAAAAAAGCAAAAGGTAGGAAGTTTAGTAATGCGTGGGCATCCGCGTTTCCGGCGCGGAGGCGAACTGGCATTAAGGAGAGCGACAGGTTGCAGTTGTGTCTTAATGAAGTCGACGTAATACAGCCGTGAAACGCGATCGTCGGTACCGATTTCGAGGGCAAACTGCGAAACAACCGCGCGAATCGACAATGGTGAGGCGAGCAGCGCTAAAGTAAATGTTTCCATGAGATTTATCGGACGATTAGTCGAGCGTCACGCCGTAATTGGTCAAAGAAAAAGCAGTCTCGCTGTCTGTGCGGAAAAACTGTGCGACTCGACTCAAATGCACGTGGGTGGTCACGATTGTCGTATATACTTGGACACAGGTGGGTGGTGGGCTCTACGATATGACTATAGTTGGCATCTGTACTTCACTTTTGCTTGATTTTTAGAGTAAGATCAAGTTTCATGGATGCTTCGAAGATGACGATTATTTTATGGACGAATGTCGGAGCATTTATCATGTAGAAATATAATATATAATATAATAATATAATATCATAATGGTCATACGTTAAAGTATTTATCAGGATTTTAGGGGCTATGTTTGAAAATGTTTATAAAGGTCTGGAGAATATTTGGAAAATGTGCAAAGTGTATAAACGTTCAAAAACGAAGAATGAAACTGTAGCGGCACATGAGTCAACGAACATTTTGAATCAGGTTGTGGTTTTGCCTCGGTTTGTCAAGACCGTTAAATTATGTGTTATGTAAAAACAAATACCGCGCAACCGTCGAACAATGGCGAATTCAAATGTTCCGGCTCTCCCCCAACTAGTATAAATACACGGACGCGATCGCGAACGACATTGACGATTATAAGTGATCAAGGCGATTAGTTGCGGATTATCGATATTGACGAGTATCTCAAGGACTTTGTACGAGCGTATTTATTTATTAATTTTAAATATACGTGACGATCGGTTGCAAGCGATATCTACTTCGTTACTATCTAATACTCCACACAACAATTTACATTCAATATTATCTTATGTACTTCAATCTTCTTCAATCTTCCGCAATCATATTCGGAATCATAATCATTAGGAATTATAAGATTCTATTATATTGGAAGCCAGTAAATGAGCGATCCAATGTTCTCGATACAAGTCACAACTACCATCTATTACCAATAGCCTCCCATCAATTATCATAACAACCTAATTTCGAAACCCAATAAACAATCTTACCTATCCTTTTCCAGATTATTCAAAAACTAATTGTGTCCCTCGAGATACCCAACATTGCTACATCAGCCTCTCGTTTGCCCATTTCACCTGTCCAGGGTCCACCGACCGCCTACGCGAAGCGTGTCTGTCGAGCATTCGTGAATCTCCTCGCGATAACGTCGTTTTGTCGCCAGATGCTGCATAAAGATACAACAGGCGGCACGATATCTGTCCTCGCAAGGGAACATTTTTCGTATTTACATCGTTCATTACGTGAATTTGTCATTACTACCGATGTAAAATTCTCAGTCGGATGTGTTAAACGACTTTCATAAAAATCCACGCGATTACGAAATATTTACGAGCCGGTTGTATTAGGTCGCGCGCCAACACGCACAAACAGACGAATGCAAATCAGGAAGATAATAAGAGCATTCCCTCGAAACACTAAGTGTAATGTTCCACCGCTAACGGGCCAATTAATGGCGACTGGTTTAGTCCTCTCCGTCTCTTTCTCTCTCGCTTGAATTGTTGCTCCACGATGGAAACTGGAATTTCGCAAGGCACCCGCCAGAAGAGAGGGAGAAGTGTACGCGCGTCGCCGATCGTATCTTCCACCGGTTTGTCTTCGCCGATTCGATTTCTGGAATAACTCGAATGTCGAGCGGAGCTTCAATGGTTCGGTCGAAGACCAAAGCATACAGAAAACTCTAGTTTCCATTATAGTAGCGACATAATTAATCGTGGTTACAGAATTGCTGCTTACCGTGATTTATGAGTTCGTAATATAACTGATAAATGCAGTAATACTAATGGGTATTAGTTTCACCGTAATTACGAAATCGCTGGTCTAATGTTTCCAAGTGCCATAAATTAGATCGTGACATTTGTATATTTGAATGCTTTAATATCTCAGTTTTTAAATAGTTGCATATTGGATCGGTGATTCGTCGAGCGTCAATAGACGTAAAAGCTTTTTTTCTAGGCCAACGTGAATAATTATATTTATCCATGGTTCTGTCTCGATAAAACATTAATCTTTCCAAAAACACTTGCATATTTCTGCTAACTGAAGAAACCATAATTTTGGTAACCAACTAATTGTTTTAACCAGTTTGATAATTCTAGAATTTAAATTCCTTAAAATTCTTCAAAATTACTTCGAAATAACGCTATTACTTGTTCATTTCAAGAACATTTCAAAATCAACTAAACTTATTTTTCCAAAAAAAATTCTGTTTTCGTCTCGGATTGCCACCGCGTAAGTTATACCACGCGTAAACTAACATCGTAGATCGAAAACATTCCCCCAGAATGTGTGTTCGACGTGCACTCAGCTCTTGGCTCTCGAGAGGCTCGTTGAAAGGTCGCGTCGACGATGTCGTTGATGGTAAAACGCGCCTCTGCTGCCACTTTTACCTTGCTTTTACCTTTCTTCTCGTTTCAAGCCCTCGGGCACCGCGAGTAAACACTTGGCACGCAGTTTCGCGTGCCAACCACAGCGCAGACTTTCCTCGTCGCTTTGTTCTCGTTACGATGTCGTGTAAGACGCATTGTGTCATGCAATCGTAACTAGGAACACAGCAAACCGGGGTCATTATGATCCCACGTCAGTCGTTTGATTAAACTGACGAGTTAAGGAGTCACGTCGCCTCTTTTGAAGTCTTCTATTCCACTGAGGGTATTTATTTAAATTCTCGGCACTTCTGATCGATGTTGCAGGGCGTGTAAAGGGCAGACATGCATTATGTGCTCACCGATGATTATGATAATTTGAATAGTTTGGCATTTTGTACGGGCACGTCATTTTAGCGAGAGACAATTTTGCATATAACTTTAATGGTTGGTAGAAGAAAAGATTCAGGGACTTTGGAGAAAGTTTTCTGATTCTGTGGATATATGTATGTGTTCGTAGAGACTTCTTCTGTTTCTGGTTTGGCATCGACGTTACCATTGACAGATGAATAACTTTCAACTTTCTTTTCGATTATCGTCAGTCACCAAAATATCGCTTATCGAGCAAAGTGAAGATTCAAGACTTTCGAACAGAATTACGATTCTTCAAATAGAGCGAACTAAAGGGATTTCAAAGCCTGTGTATCGTTAACTTTATAGTAGACATCTTTTAATATGCTAAATCATTTATTCAGTGATATATATTATATCTATTCATTGCTTCTGTCGCATATATCTCTTTGTAACATTATTGGGTATTTTCAATTGGTTCCATTAAGAAACAAACAATCCATAAAACTAAATTGTATACATATATCAAAGATTCACTGATTCTCTCCACTGTCTATAATCTCACCATAAGGCAACAAAAGTTTACAAAAGTTTGAACAAGTAGATTCAATCAATAAATCCAAATAATGCCCTATTCCCATGAATAGAGTTCAACTGTACAGTTTTCTAGACCAGTCAGTGATATAAATCTATCCTCGAGCTTCTCAAAGGAATACTTCTAAGCTACTTCCCATTATAAAAAGAAACATAAACTTCGCAAGCTGTAAACACCTATGTATACAATGAAATGCATCGTTTTGTCGGCGGAGCAACGATAATCGCAGGTTGAGCTAGAGGTTGCAGCAGATAACGCGGTGGTTATCCACCGCGATCCCGGTAACCTTTCGCAGTGGTTAAGTGGGATGCTCACGAAGGGAAGCCTCTCGACGCATTATTGTGAATCGTCGCGGCAATGAGCGGCCACCGTAGAGTCTCGGCTGTTATGCAATCAGCCGCGAGCACGAGCTCGCCTCGAGTAAGGTCTACGACCAAGGTACGTAATCCCAGGATGGGCAACAACGAAGCCTTCGACAATATGCCACAGCGTCGTCCCGTCTCTCAGCTCGTCCTTCGTTTGATCCTCTACCCTTTCTCTCTGTTTCATTTGCGGCTCTATCTTACTTCTACCTCGCACTATACCGCGAATTGTCCACAAGATGCGATTTTCCATGCATCGACTATGGAACATGGGACGATAACAGGTGCTAGAATTCACGACAAAGCTTCTACGACAATGCTCTTCCAATCGATGCGGGGAAAATAGCGATAGCTGAAGTCCACTGTGTCGAACCATGCATGTAGCGTGTAATTGTGATATAATGGGATTTAATGAGAGTTAATTGTTGTTGGATCGGATGGATTAAATGGGAACTAGGTGGTTATGCGAGAAGGCTCGTTGATTGGATTTGGAGATGTTTGATGATCGATTGATTCGAACGAAGAGATTAGCTAAAGTGTCCGGTTACAGAGATTTTTAATCTCCAAATTTTCCAAATTTTCTATTTTCCATATTTTCAAGTTTCTTAGTTTCGAATTTACAAGTTCCAAATTTTCCTAGGTTCCCCTAGTTTTCCAATTTTCCCGCCTTAAAATTTTCAAATATCTTAAGCTTCCAATTGTCAAATTCTTCGATTTCTGAACGTCGAATGTTTTAAATGTCCAAAATTAATTTTTGCTCATCGTGCCACTACTCGTAAAAGGCCAGAGCGACTTTCTGAGTAAATTCTCGACGGCGGTCGAAAAATCCGGCGCTTAACTCGATTTGCCAAGAAAGCGAACACGAGACGCTTCTCAAATAACCTTTTCACTCGCAGACGAAGGTAATGTTGCCAGCATTACGCAGTAAGGAATTGGGTTAACGCAGAAGCGATAAGTATGTTTCTTCAGCGTGAAGACGCGCGCCAAGAAGCAATCCTCAATCCATTATCAAAGAACAATATACCATTTCGTTCAATTCTTATCAATTAAACACTTGCATAACGATAATGAAAACGATAAATTAGCGTGATACACAGATTCCTCTTTCTCATAATAATAGATACGTGGAAAACCAGTTGAATTAAAAATCTGCATTTCTCATATTCATTGTCTAACAAATACCAGACGAGGTCGCAATCATAAATGCTGATTACAATGAGGAATCACATATGAAATAAGTATCCAATTCAAGCAAAATCCATTGTGCTGGCTCGATTGCCATTAACGAAGTCCTTCGTATTATTTGTCAATCAACGAAGTAAATGTGTACTTCCTGTTGAAATATTTTTGTAAATAATTCACGAATTGAATTGTTAAGGTATTTTATGGATTGCGGGTAATTGTAGTTGTTTCGGCGAAAATATAAGATAAAACTACAATGGGTGATACCGATGAAGTTTTACGAGAATTTTCTTCTAGCAGCGTAACGGGCCAAGAACGTCGTTGAATACAAATGACACGTAGGAAAAAGCCGTGTCCACGGTCGCTTTTAAAATTATATAAATCGGGCGTTTATTACGTCAGGGATGGAATGCGGCTCTTGGAATAACCAAACAAACATCAAAAGTCAAGATTCTTAGAATTTAAAACTAGCAAAAGCAACGCGAATTTAGCTCGGCTAACTTTTGTGAATATAATTGTCATTCCCAAGAAAGATAATTAAAATTTTATTTTTAAATGTATTCATTTTTAAATCTATTCATATTAATATATGTAAATTATTTTTAACATTTTTTTTAAATTTAATTCAAAATAATCCTTGCTTTAAAACGATCCTCCATTATTATATTAATATTAACATATGTCATCAATTATAAGAAATTAAAAAATTTAGTTTGGAATAACTGAGATAACTCGTGGCTTCAAAACAATCTTCCATTCTTTTCTGACGGCACAGAATTTATGAATGACGTTTAAAATTGGCCAGAAGGCAATAACTACGAATCGATCCGTTCCGTGTTCTCCAAATTGTCCATGTAACAGGACTATAAACCCACAGTTAACGAAAGTCAACTAGGAAGTGGCGGATAAATACGCGGATTAAACGAACATCGATTTTACGGTTTCTCGATCGAGCAAGGTCAGCAGATAATTTGACTTGGAGCCTCTTATATATAATGATGACGCGTCCCTTCCGTTCGCCAAGAAAAAGGCGGGTCATTTTAAACCCGATCCTCCCTCGAATATTAAATGGTCGCAGTAAGAAACTGCGTTTAAGTGGAAACCACGATAAACAAACAACGAGCGTATCATAAAACGACGATTTCCCGGAGCGAATATGATTCCAAGCTGAACACAAGCCTGCCATTAAGCATGTTAATCGAGGCCTCTTATTGCACTCTCCACAGAACATATCACGCTAAAATAACGATTACAGTTTTCGAAAAATAAACCAACTCTGTGTATCACTCTAATTTATCGTTTTCATGACGCTGTTCTCCATTCAATGGCTAAAAAACAACGATCAGACTCTTACATGTTTTCACGATCCTTCAAAACAGTCTTGTTCAAGTAAGAATATTTCGAGAATATATCTAGCTTTAATTTAATTAGAATACACTGCGTACCGTAAGTATTAAACCACACATATGCGTTCAGATGCGTATAATCCGCAGTTAGTGTCTACAGTAAATTCACAGTTTGCACATAAAATCTGAATGTTTTTGAATATTTTATAGCCACACGTGAACTGCGGATTTTCAAGTATTTATAGAAAATTTGAAAGCGCAGCATTGTACAGAGCGCGCGTCACGTGAAAAATTACTTAAGATATGCAAACTATAGTACTTTGTATAATGTTTAGTAAGTGAAACAATTTTCTACCGACGTTCTGCTTTTTAAATGATATTCTCAGAGATACGAATTTGCACGAAAATCCGCAGTCTAGTCATGATGCATAGCGTAGTAATGCAAAATGGGAAAGAATCACGATACGATATTATCGCGGGAGAACAAGAATCACAAGAACGCGGGTAGAATCGTGGGTGAACGGAACATCGCTTCTGCGGGCCACTTTCCTGCGATTAACCTCGTTTCGAGGTGGCGTCCTCGCTCCTGGGGGCAAGTGGCGAACGATTATGGTTGCTGGTCGCGGGCAATAAAGGCAAGTCGCGCGTGTCGTTCGACTCAATTAACAGTCAGAACGATTTCTCGAACGAGCTTTTTCGCTGTTCAAACGCAAAATCCGCCCACGAGAACCGGGCGTACATCGAAAAGGCAATTTTGGCGCGTCGAGTACTACAAAGATGTTGACGATTTGGATTTTAAGGATCGTAAAAACGATAGGATCGCTTTAATCGGAGTACATGAAGCGTATAGTAAAGCAGAATTGCTCTGGTTTTCTGTTTGTCCTGAAGGTTTCCTTTCTGAAGGTCGACATCGTAATAAAAGATGATTCTTGATCTTACTTGGGAAGATCCAGTTCTTTGTCAACCGGAGAGAATTGAATGCTTCTCGATAGTTGTATTACCATATGAGTTTTCGACATTTCTGACGATTTCGTGCAGAACATAGTGATCTTATATATTGTATTTTTTATTTGAAAGTGACAGAGTTTGAAAATATTCGTTTCTTATCAAATATAAGGGACTGTCTTTGAATATAATAATATGGTATATTTGGTTCGTGACATCTATCGGTAAAAGAAATGGTGATCATAAAATAGGATCATGTCTTGTTTCTGCTATTTTTACTTTATTATTCCAAACAAATTTAAAGAACTTCTTCCTAGCGATAACTTGAAGAAACACGTTTGCGTTACTATAAGTCTTTGTCGGAATAGTCTCGCTTTTTACTCGAGGATTGAATTGAAAAGATTGAAACTTCAAGAATAGGACTGCGAATTCATGCGAAATTTAGTTCTTTATAATTCATTGTTAAATTCGAACAATTTTAGCTCTGGCAGCAATAGATTCTCATGGACTCATTTTTGCTCCTATTTCTTGGATAGAAAGCCTTGCAAGTGACCTTTATCAACTAGAAAATTAGACTAAACCTTGAAGACACGACTGAGAATTTCTCTGAAATATAATTCTTTGCATCCTACAATCAAATTTGAATAATTTTGATCCTGGCAGCGATTAGATCCCGAGAAATCAGTTTTTGCCTCCAATCCCATGGAACGGTTTACAGCTAGGAATTCTGCTTACGAAGCGTTTAAGATCAACGTGGCGACTTTAACAGGGACCACAGGATCGTGAATTCTTCACGATCGTCGACTTCTGCGGTGAAGTTTCGAGAATGCGTGGAACGCGAATGATCCAGATTGGGTACCAAGGTCGGCCATTACAGCTCGCCGATCGTTTATTACTTTTCCTGATCTTGTATTTTGAGATTAAGGCCGTGCAATGAATTATGACTGTGTAAGCGGCGCATATAATTGATTTAAGGCAATGCCGGCACTCGTTCGATGCGCGCTTTCCGGCTGAACACGAAGATTGCACAAAGAAAGAGGGAGAGAGAGGACGTATTAAGTGACGAGTCAATTAAATAATGTCCGAAGGCGAGCATACTAAGGACTTCGTATCAATCAGATAATTGAAACGCGGCAGTATAGGTAGACCGCGTACTTAGTCACGCTGGAAGATTTAATTAACCGGAGAAGGACTACAATGAGGCCCGTTCCCCAGGGTTTCAATGTACGGACGTTCCGGCTTTATGCAGATTAACCGGAGATTGAATTAGCCACGGATATGAATTTATCAATTTAATCGCCCATTAATTCTAAGTAATTCCATCTTTTAGTTCACTTATCATGATTCAAGTCAATGACTGCATGTATTTAGTCACTCTTAAATTCTTGTACTTTATATAATTGATAATCATGAGATATCAAACTTTCACTTGATGAAATAAAATATGTTCTTCAACAAGGGGGATATTAATATTGTGCAACGAAATATATTGAACTAATCTATCAACTTTACTTACAAAACTCTACTTTCAAATTAATCACTATTCATACATAGGTTTCATCACGCTCGTACTAAACACCAAGATACTTGAACGTAACTCAAAGTGTAATGTCCAAAATTAACTACCATTCGTAAGTTTCATCTTACTCACGCTAAATCAGGATTCCTCCAAGCATTGTTCCATCTTTACATTAAACGGTCGTCAGGGCCATAGTCATCCACGTTCTATCATCCATCTACCAGTTTCATTAAAGCAGCCACAGATCCATGAATCAAACTAAGCGGTGCTGTCTCAGAATATAATGTATTACTCGAATCGAACACCGTTCAAAACTTTTCATCTCACTCAACTGAACGAACAGGCTCATCAAACCTTTTATCTCAATAAATCAGAATATTTGCAAATACAAAAAATAACATCCCTCTTCGTGTCAAACATTCATCAAGATCGCACTTACATATGCACTCGCGTGTTTCAATATCGATCCATGGGGTCTATCGGATCAACCACAGGGACACCGCACCAGTCACCAGGTCTCTATTTATAAAACGCAATTACAATTTTCCTCCTGCAGAGAGGGAAACCAGCCTTCGTGGCCCGCCTTTGTGTCCGGTCCACCTGTTGCACCAGTGCTGCATCCGTTATCCGTGTTTCGCTGACGTGTCGGAACCTGGAGGTACGTTTACCTTCGTCCTCGACTCGAAGAGGAGGCTCTCTCCCTGGGGCTGTGGTCTCGTCCGGTTCTCCTTTGTTTAGCGCGGTCAGTTCGACGAAACACGCTGGACTTCTCTCGTGCGGCTGTGGCCGCTCTCACGCTGGGGGAATACCAGGCAAAAAAGCCTTGCCCTTGCACGCGTTTGTTACTGCGAAAAATCTACATTCCGGTTGGCTTGGAATTCACCAACGTGCGCACACACGCCTATGTGCCAAGGATCGATGCCAGAAGCTGAATTAATTATCCCAAAGGGGAGACAACGCGAAGAGAACACGCGTTTTCGCGTTTCGCGATCGTGGGCGAGTCTCTTCTTCTTGCTGCTCCTTCCATCTACGGTTTGATGCCTCCTCCATTCAAGGTCGCGGACTGGCTTGATCAGTGAATCGAGTCCTGTGCTTTTTGCTTTTCATGCGTTCTTATGGCGATGCTGAGTTTTCTTGATTTAATGCAATCTTGAAGAGCATAGATAAAGATAATCTTTGGTAAATCGTTGGCTTATCATTGAAACTACCAGCCCGTAACATGAATTTAAATTTGCTATGCACAGCTATCTAAAACCTAAAGCGAATTTAATTTAATCTCGATGAAGATTTGATTCTTTAGAATGATGGAATTAATCAATTTGGTTCCTGCGTGGTTCGATCGTGATTCATCATGATTTTGTTGTAATAAAAGTAAAAGTTAATTTGACAAAAATACCTTCATCTACGTAATGAAATAAAATTGCAGTTTTTTACAGAAAGAAAAGATGTTTGACAATGCTGTTTGATCTTAATAATTCTTTAATTTTATTCATCCTATGAATAACATTATCTTGGAATAATTTTTTGCTCCAAATTATTGGTGAATATTCCAGTGGAAACGTTTCAGTAACACCATGTCACCCACCATGTCACCATCGCGGTGGTCGAAAGTTTTTACTTGACGTTGTAAGTGGATTCTCTTGTTCATGCACAGATATTACAGAATCGGCTTCCTTCGGTTGTAAATCGACAGCGAACGAAGAGTTCCGTGTCGTTCGGCTCGTTCAACAGACGGAACGACACCGTGTTGTAGGCGTATGAAAAATGATCTCGAGGAAGACAACTCGTCTGCTGAATGTACTGATCGATTCTTCGGCTATTTTCTTACGGTCTTACGTCAGGTGCCATTCTAACAATTTTTCTTCAATTTTTTCTTCAACGAACGCTGTCATTTTCTTATTACATTATACCGTCCTCCGTTATGTGTACATTTAACACGCCTAATCATCGTTCATCGAAACCACAGCGGCCTTCGAGTCTGGTGTACTGCACAATCACGATATTTGCGACACCGAAAGGACAATTCGCATCCGTGTTCCATTCCGACTTACGCGACAGTAAAGTGCACTTATTGTTAGTCCCTGACGATGATTGGAGAAGACAATGTAGGAAGTAAGGTACTTTAATATGCGTGTAATTTAAGTTTTCAGAGAAATATTAGCAGAATAATAGAGGATTAGAATTACTCAAAATTCTATAGTGATGTATAGCATTGAGAAAATATTTTCAATTTTTAATTTTAATTGCTTCATATTGTTAGAAATTATATTTTTGTTGATCAGCTCATTATTATTGGAATTGTAAAAAATCTATAAAGGTGTGAAAATAGGCAAAGCTTTCTTCATTTCCGGTCTCAATAGCATCAAAAAATTAATAAGATAAAATTAACTTCTTACGTAAATTACAATTATATTATTGAAATTATGGAAAAATTCCTTGAATTGTATTATGTTCAAGACTCGAATATTTCCTTCAACAACTTTCCCTATTCTAATATAGAAATTATGTCGTATAGGGAAATAGGAAAGAGAGAAAACGCTATTTACCTCGAACACATCAAACACTACCGTTCCATCGGTCAATTAAGCAACTCGTCCACGACAAATCGTTCACACTAGCTCCATACATTTTCGCTAGCACTCGCGTGAATCTTAACGATTTTCCCTGACTACGTGAACGATCTTCAGATACCAGTTTCACTGCCATAATTATAATTCACCGTATCTAATACACCTACACCTGACGAGGCTTCATTAGGAACAGGCAATCGCTCTGAAAACATCGTCGTCCTTCGTTCTAAACAAGGAAGAACTGAAACGTAATTGCGTAGAAGAAACTACATATTTATTGTATCATATTCGACTTTGATCGAAAACATTTTCCTCGTATCTAAATACCCTCGCAAAAAAGATACGTTTGCAAAAAAGTTTAACATCGTTTCTATTTCTGAGTTCTAATTTCAATTTAAATTCTTGAGCTTAAATTCGTAAAGATAGATACAAATTGTACATAATGTTTCGATATTTTGCACCTGACACAACAGGTATTATAAAAGTGAATATCCAAGATTCACTTAGCTAAATAGCTACTTAAAAAGTCGTAAAGCGCAAGAGGATAATTATAGACACAATGATTTCACAGAATGAAATAGCCAGAAACAAATTCTCGGAAAATTTCCGTGAGCAGTTGCAACAGTTGTCCAACGTGTTGTTACTGCTTGTTCGATTGATCGAAGATATGGGACTTGGCAGTGAATCAGGAATCAGGTTGAAACCTTGTCTTCCGTTCCTCATTGAAAATCATCAGCATTCCACGGTTTATTGCGACGGTTGCGCCAGCAGGATTCTTACGCAAATGGCAATGCGAGACGACAAATATCGCTGGCGACGGCGTTACTTCTAACAGCGCATGATGAACAGGAAGACTTTAATGGGCCAGAGGCGCGGCGAAACAACCATTCCGATGCTTTTTCACGTGTTAATCTAGCGTAACGTTTAAATGCGGTTGATTGTACGCGTGTCACGAGGATTCGAAACTGTTTCATTGCTGGAGCACGCACCGAAGTCGATTCATTAAACGTGCTCCTCCACTGTCACGCAAAGGGAAGATTTATTAGCGATTTTTGTTACGACGAAAGATTGGTAAGACTTGTAGAGATGCATTTGAAATGATTGTAAGCTAAGAATCTTATAATGATTATTTCTTTCTTTCTATTATTCTTTGCTTAAGGCATTAATGTATATTTGTTACTTAAATAGTAAATTTTATAATAAATAATAAATTCTCTTTCTAAAAACATTTTATACGGGTAAAATATTTTTCTCAATGAATTTTTTAAAAGATAGAATTTATGTCGTAAAAAGTTTCTATTAATTTAATCCTGAAGAGATTGCAATCATTAAAAACGAATTGTTCAGACTCAAGGTGTATGGATGAAAATTAAAGCTACACAGAAAAATTACAATGTACTTGTTTAAGTATATTAGTAAAAATATTTCGTACGTACATCAACCGTGACCTCTGCAGTGCGAATAATTCACGAAAAGGTATGAAAAAGCAATTATCAATCATCATTAAAAATCAATTTTCTTTGCGATAAAATCGTTGAGATAAAAAGAAATGAAAGCAATCTGAAACTGAAATTGATACAACAATAATATAATAAATCCAAACGTGTTATCATCGAATATTTATTCTGCACCTAACGTGGTATAAAACAACCCACTTGATTATCTCAGTTCCATTAATTTACGATTTACTTGCAATTGCTCGTGAATGACCAAAAAATGAATTAGTGAACCTTGGAGAGTTATACGCTCGTTGCAAGAAATCGAGGAAGGGTCATCATTATTTCCGTGAGGCTTTCTTCCGTTAAAGCGCAACCACGGCCAACGTTTGTACGTCTTGAAATCACGAAACCGGATATAGTTAGAGTGTCAAGACACAGAGTTATAACCATCATTACAAGGAACTTATTGCAATCATTCGGTCATACGTTTATCATACCGCGTTCACACCATTGCGGGTGGAGATTAATCTTGAAAGTGGGAAGTTGGTTTTCCTAAAAGACCGAGATTGATGAGTACCGGTATGCAAATTTCTGCA
Organism: Bombus terrestris; assembly: GCF_910591885.1. Lineage (NCBI taxonomy): Eukaryota > Metazoa > Arthropoda > Insecta > Hymenoptera > Apidae > Bombus > Bombus terrestris. The sequence goes on from NC_063278.1 coordinate 8,088,889, forward strand.
ATGTACATCATTTGTAATTGTGGAAGGATAATAAAATAGAAAAAGGGAGAAAATCAAACCTTATAATAAATAATAGTAGTCATTTTTCCAAGTCAAGTCGCATAAGATCAAAGCCATAAAAGTATATATCTTACAATTCCAAAAAAATGACGAAATAATAGAAGATAAAAATTACGCAAATACAGATATCCTTCTGGATAACAATATTTAGATTTTCAGAATAAATCGAACAAAATCAAGTCTTTAAAAAACCCAACGTATAGGTCGCTCAAAAATAATGAAAAAACAAAGAACAATATTCATTTCTCCGAACCAAATCAAACAAGATGCAAACCACGACCAACGGTCTTGCTCGCTTCCAAAAAACAGTCCCATACGTTCAAACTCAAAAGAAAGTCGTCCCGAAAGTACACTCGGGACGACGAATAATTACGACTGTCAGAAGATGAACAGGGATCGTTCCATCAACCGCTCGACCGGCTCATAGTCGATACTCCAAAGCGTTTTTTCGATCGCGACAAATCGTACGATATAAAGCCGATCGAATTCCATCGTGTTTTACAGAAACCATAGCTTGCCGGTTTCTCGATGGCATGACCAAGGTCATGGTCACGAACACCGACTACCAAAGGGTCTGGAAGATTCATTGGACGAGAATGACGATCTTGGGGAGAACCCACTGCGGGAGCTTCCCAAGTTGGGGGATGGGTTGGTCTTATTGAAAACACGCAACGTGCGTGTATCAAGGTCACGATTAGTTCTTTGTCGCGGAACGATGATGCTCCACGGCGGTCACAGTCATAATTGAAGGCCAGCGTTTGGTCGAAAGCGAACGTTGTGCACTACTGCTGGTAACGAGGCGGCATCTCGTGTTCCAGGATCCGTCTTCTCGTTCCTTCGAAGGTCAACGACGCATCGACCAAGCACCACCTATCGTTCGAGGATTCCTCGAAACGATTCCTTTCTGTCGTCCGGCGTGGCTGGTCGATTTTCACCCGGACTTAAGGGAGACACCGGACTGGTAGCGTCGTAAAACATTTTCAACGGCAGAAACTCGTTCGAACGGACCCCTGGGCCGGGTGTAACACAGGGAATTTCGCGTCTATACGCGTCAAAGAAGCGGTTATGCTAGGTCGGGAAGCTTCCACGGGCGGTACCGCCACATCCCTTCTCTTTCCTCTCTTCGTCGGTTGCTTCGTGCCGTTCCTTTCACTTTTCGTCGTTGTGCTCGTATGCTTTTCGTGGGTCGAGCGGTTCGCCTTCGGCCTCAAACCTGTCCGAACTGGTACCGATCGAGCATGCATCGCTCGTAGCGCGCGCCTTTCGTCCCGCGGTACCGGATTTGCATCCACTAGTTTGTTTGCAATCGATCGGCGAGCCTCCGAAACGATACGTAGCTACGACATGGTAGGGGAACGTGCGTACGATCGACTTGGAACTATGTTTTGAACTTGAGGTAGATCTGGTTGCGTCGAGTGTATTTTAGATGTTCCTCTTTCATATTATTTTGCAATTTAAGGATTTTTCATATTACATTTTGCGTCTTCTTAGTGTGGATATTTAATGGTAGAAATTAGCTTACTTATTAGGTTAGAGATTCTTTAAAGCTATTATTTAAAGAAGGAGTACGATTTACAAAGTTTCACATTTAAACATCTTGAATCTTTCCGCGTATTATACGCATTCTCTTCATGTTTGAATATTAAAATTTTTCATAAATACCCATAAATCATTTGATATAATTAACTTAGCAGCTCGTTCTCGATATGTAGAAACCAGACCAAAAACGACCTACTAATGCGCTACTATTAGACGCTCTATAATTACATCCTTTGCGTCACCGTGCGATCCCCATTGCGTCAGCGATTATTGTGTACTGGTAATTGATATTCTAAGATCCGTTCGTTTAGTTAAGCTTGGGAGACGGTAATTAAGCCAGACTCGCCAGTTCTCTGACGATTAGTTCTTCCTCTGTTGCCTGACTGTTCATTGCTTCGCTCGTCTTTCGCGATCCTCACAAACACTCGTGTATCGTCAAAATTCAAAAACGATGGGAATGTACGAAAAGAAAAAAAGAAAAAAGAAAAGAAGACGAGAAGGAAGAGAAAAACGTATGCGATTGAGGCCAAGTCAAAGAAACGCCTATGAATTCTGCACGCCTTATTTTAACTACTTAGTTATTTATGCCGGTCGTTGGGCAATCTAGAAACTCGGCCTCTGCCCAGTTTTTCGAGAAGCCGCACTTTTTTCCACGGTCGCGTCATGCAGAATCGCGAAACGCCCATGACTTCTTTTTCATTAACCGTATTTCATTAATGTATCGAACGTGATTACCGCGCCGCTCGTTACGACACTTCACGTTACTCTTCGCCAAGTGCAAATAATTTTTTCCACGCATTCGATTTCATTTACAGAGCTTTCTACGAGTTACTGTCATTGTTATTATAAAATTATGATAATCAAACCGTCGGTATTCATGCAATTTCTTAGTCTTGAACACGTAATTAGAGAAATGAAACCTAAATTCAGAATCGTTTTACCCTCTAAATATTCTAACGATTACTTTATTTCATCCTTTCACTCTCTCGTTCTTTCATTCGGATATTTTATATATCTTTGTACATCGTGTATATTTTGTATATTTTTAGACATTTAAATTTAATATAAATACGTAAATATTCATAGTCTATAGAACTGTAATAATTTTTCTATTATTTAAATGAGGTGAATAAGTAGAAAATGATTTGTATATAAGTTTCAGATATCTTTGGACTCCTTCAAATCATGTTTTGACCGTGTTATACTAAAATGGATGGGTATATACATTTAACCGCATTCAACTTACATTCAACTTTTTGCCAGATCGAAATAACAACGTGACAGCCACGATTTTGAGAAACGTTAATTATTGATTGTTTTTACGAAGCGAATGACAAATGTATAGGACTGAGAGATTGAAATTCAGGGAATAAAAAAATTGTTTAGTCTGGAACTGCCTAATTTGCTGAATTATGGTCACCGAGCTTTTGTGCTCGATTCATTCAGAACTAAAGGCGTGAAAATTCTGGATCTCTTCAAAATTAATGGGTCCCATTTTAGCAATGAATCCGACGTTTAAAAATAGTCACTGGAATCACAACGTAAACACATTAACCCTCCGACCTTGTTTTTACCAAAACGTCCATCTTTTTATTAACGCTAATCGATCAATATTTTTATTAAGCATTTCAAGCTGCCAATTTCAATTTCAATAAAAGTCCAGGCATTCTACTTTTTTTTGTAATTAAATCTATCTGCCTAGATCCGCAGATACCAGAAGTCAGTTACGAACGTGCAAAACCAGTTACGTCAGGCTAGACTGCCGAAAGGAATGTTAAAACACGATAATGAATATCACGCGGAAACAAGGACTGTTTACTCATGATGTCTTCATGCGTTTTTAAATATTCCAACGATATCCAAACTACGTCTCAGAGGAAACGCTCTGTAATTTCGATCATGAGTTACGTTTCATAGGATCCATCTATTTTTGAAATTCAACCGTGAGACTAATGAATGGTTTTCGTGTGAAAGTGGAACAGCATGAATATTTGCAAACACGTATCGCAATTTCAAGGCAGCAACGCGAAACTGAAACGATCTTGGAACGAAAATTAGACGCTGTTGTGTTAATACTGTCAATTTTCCCATTACAGACAGCGGATGTTTATGCAAATTTATATTTTTGTGAAATACAATCGCGATAGAAATCTGTTTTAGCTACTAAATAGTATAATTAATGGTTCACTCTGTATAATCTACATATTTTTTTATATTACATACATTGTATGCATTTTTCAGTTCTTTGACACCTATAGTTCACCAATTGACAATAACATTTTGAAGGAAAGAATTCTAACTGTGAAAGTTAAAGAGATGGTAATTCTTACGTGATGACAACGACTGAAAACGACATCTTATACCAGATTATCTTCCACAGATTAATCATCTGAAATTAAATGCATACGCTACATGTTCATACGGCAGCGTTAAACTTGAACTCGGCGAAACACTCGCAGTTTGCTGATTGATAATAAAATTCGATAAAAAACGAATGTTAACTGTGAAAGTTAAAGACATGGTAATTCTTGCGTGTCGATAATGATTGAAACTGACAAACTATACAAAACAGGATTATTCTTTTTCCCAGTTTAATCCTGTGAAATTAAATACACAGGTGATGTTAATCCGGCGTGCAGAATGTTAAACTTGAACTCGGTGAACCCACTTTTAAACCATTCAAGGCGAATTCTTGCATACGTCAATACCATTATTTGTCTGAGACCATTTTCGCCACGCGATAAATCACGATTTTATCACCAAATATTAATACACCGATCGCGCAAGTAGCCATAGCCCAAACGTTCGCATCGCATGCGACCGTCAAAGGGAGACAAGAAAAAATCACAGTAGTACAACATTTTCCAATTTATGTGCGGGCACAATGAGCCAATGATTACTGATCGAAAAGAGCAGAAAACACGTTTGGCCGCAGGCAAATACAAAGAGGTGATCTGGGATCTCCGGTTGCAATTAAGTATCGATTAAAGGCTTCAAATTGTAATGGTTCTCAGTCACGCGCGGGACGTGTTCGCCAAACCAAACAAAGAAGATATACGATGTTCGGAATGGAACACCTTTTAACGTATCCTGTAGTCGCGGAAATTCGTTTTATTCTCTTTAGAGGGTGCATGAGTCAGATAGTGCAACGACCGCCACTTTTTAAATGGTCACCGTGCAGCCCTGTGTCCTTCGAGATCCTTCTTCGACGTAGGCTAAGGCGGATCCATTGAAGAAGAAACGATCTTAAAATCTCAGAATCTATGGTACAGAATATATTTAGTGGTACAGAAAACTTAAATCTCTGAGAATTGAAGATTCAATCTTAAAAACTGAACTTTTGGAACTGATGCTGTACGAAGGCTAAGCTTCGAAACTTCGAGAGTCACAGTTTGAAACACTTAAGGTACAAGTTGAGAAACTGACAATAATTTCGCGATATATATTGTTTATATTCTATAAAAAGTAATTATATACTTGAGTATATGAGAGGCTGAATCGTTAATTGGCTTAGTCTGTTCCTTCCTTTTGGCAATTTAATGACCACTTTTGAAAATGACTGATCATTTCGAGCATTTACACGCAATGTATTCACGTGTAGTTGATCTTGTACATATTTCTTTAATGAGTAATATCGAACATAAAAATAGCGTTTCAATTTTCATGTCAAGTGCATTCCCCGAATTACCTCTCATTCGTAACTAACGTGCATACATTTAGATACTAATTCAGATGTTTTAAGCTTTCAAGTATAAATGATCAAGCATTAAACAAAAGCGATAAAGTTCTATAATTTATGATTTGAATTACAGCTCGAGTTTCTGAAAAATCAAACTCGAGGCTTATTTTAACAACGTTACTTATTCGTTCGATTTCGACTCAGAATTCCGCTCGAAGCTCGGTAATCGCGAGTGTTCGCGAAAAACACGCGATTTTCACGAGGTTTCGCGTAGGAACGTTAACCGTTATTAATGTCTTGGCAAACAGAGATCACTCGTGTAGGAATCTGAGATTAGCTTCGTGGCTTTCACTGCGACTTAGTCATGGTTTCTCATAGGAGTATTACTAGTAGTAGCACATAACGAGTTAATAAGCCCTTCCTTACGTAATCGAATTCTTATCGATTCCTCCTCCTTCGATTTTAAATGCTTAAACGCTACAAACACGTTACACGAACCGTAATTTCATAGTGAATGAAATGGAGCACCCAGTCGCTCGAGTCTCCGAGGACATCGTCGAACGATCCTTTTTTCAACTTTTTTTTCTGTAAGTTACGAACGACTGTTTCTTGTCGTGCTTATATACGAAAGTATTCGCAGTTCCTATCGAAAATGTCATCGATCCACAATGTGGTTTAATACGAAGCATATTTAAAGCGGATAAATGAATCAGTGGATTGGATGGACGGAAAGAGAGAGCAGAACCTAATTGGAGACACAAGTCTTGATTGCAACTGGTTTTTCGCGAGGATCGGCGCGAAAGCCGGAATGCAGGGACAGATATGATAACATTGAATGACACGTATTGCACCTGTTCATATGATTACATATTCACTTGCTTTTCGTGTCGCGGATGTGTGCAATACACAGGCGATAGTTTCTCTCACGGCCACGAAATGCGAAAAGAAGGTCGTCCCGATCTTAGGACGTCGGATGACTGTTCTCAGTTCGTGTGATGATTTTGGTAGATTATTAGGGAAAGAGGAATAAGAAAGTTATATTCTGACGTTAATTTTTATTAAGAAAAAAATGTTATGTTCCGATATTAATTTCTACGAACAAGAACTGTTGTACTGTAACATTAATTTTTATGGACAAAAAATGTTACATTTCGATGGTAATTTCTATGAATTCTCTTCTTCTACAGCCTAACTCTGTTTACTTGAATTCTAATGGATGGAAATTGTACTTAATAGCCGATTAATTAAACTTCTTCTAGTTGAACTCATTGTAAATTATGTGAACGTGAGTTCTTATGTGAACGAAAAATAAAAGACTCCGATGAAAATTCATGAGCTTCTATTACATGAATTCCAATTATATAAACTTTTTGTCCACTGACAAGTTCATATAAATGGAGTTCTGCCGTATCCTAATATGCTGAATTTATATATGTATGTTTCTAATTCTATACGTTTCAAAATATCCTGTTGGCAGATAATAAAACAAATATTAATTGACAAAATGATATACGTGAATATTAGATTTTCTAGTTATTCGTAAAAAGAAAATTATAATATTCCCGTTAGTTAGGTGATATATTACGCTTAACCGAGATAATCGAGGGCAATCGACACATTAAGCGGTATCGATGAAACCGATCGTTCGACATTATAAAACAAATTAACCTTTCTCCGTGCCGCTATTCCTCACTGGCGAATAATAAATATTCCTAGGCGAGGCATGCGGCGTTACAGTTATCTAACAACATCTCTTCGCAACCTTGCCTCATTACTTACACTTCCTAGTCCGGGTGGTGAGTAAATCTCCGGATTCCAAAGGATTTCACTTGCAATAACGTCGAAATGCCGCTATAACCCACGTTTCCGTCAAACGCTTCCCTAATGTCGATTTGCGTAAGTTTGAGATTATACAAATCGTTTGCATAACCAGGATAGAAATAAGACGTCTTCTACAAATTTTGTTCCTGAATAAAAACCCGAATTGCACCTGCGAATTGATTTTGCGCAATCGACTCCAAGAAAGTTATAGCTAACCTTTCTAACAATGTTTACGCAAATTCATATTTTTGTGAATATCTAATACATATATGTATAGTATATGCATAATATATAGCTAGAAGTGAAGCTAGAAGTGAGAAGCTAAAGATAGAGGCTTTTTTCTTTTACTAAACATTATAACGAGCATTGTGTATACTTTGAATATTTTACGCTTTAGTGTATTCGTATTTCAACGAATTGAAAATGATCGAGAAAATGCAATGGGATCAAATTTCCTATAAATGGAAGAGCGATTTGTATTGACTTTAATCTGTCAAATTTTATGACGAGTCTTTCGCGAATGTACACTACGGCGTTAATATTATACACGGGTCGTGAACGTAGTTCTTAAGTAGCTCGTTTCGAGTCAGAAAGTACACTGATTGACATAATATCTTCGTACGGATAATGGAGTACGACGTGAGGAGAATCTCATTTAAGCGCTTCACGTAGTCTGTTTCTGATCTATCTTTCGGTTAACCGTTTACTCAATTTACTCGGTTCACGTTAATTTCTCAGATCATGAAAATTACTTAAATTACTCGAATTAATTTATTCTCGAATGAAGAAACAAACAAATTCTCCAAGAAACGAGTAATTACTATTATACGTACAAGTTCTATGCTACGTGAACCACGTTTTTATAAGAAATAAATCTTCACATATTTGAACAGTATTACCTTGTCTATGCAAAATATAACAGATAAATATCGTAATGTTTCTAAAAGAAAAAAAAAAAAAATGAGGATTGTGTTAGATTTACGTATCACATCGTATGCCGGAAATTATGGCGTCTTGATGGTATAGCAGATTCTTTTAAAATGGTTCTTTTCCTCTAAGTCTGAGGAAAACATATTTATGCACAGGATTAAAACAGTTTTATAGGTGATCATGTAATCGTCTGATTCAGATATGCTCGTAAAAAACTGACTACGTGATTAAATCAATACTAATGGCTAGTACAGATCGATCTATTCTACTTCAGTTTCAAGCGCAGTTCACTTCTACTCGGTGTTCATAATAATCTACATTCAATAAATATCTTGCAACTACATATATACATTTTGAAATTTGTTTCAAAATTTACCAATATAATTATGATAATCGGCTTCCATTACAACTAATAAAATTCATAAATGCATCGCATAACGCACATAATAAATTCATAAAATATGTCTACAGTGCTTGTTTGAATGCTTCCATGAGCACATAAGTACATAAACGAAAGATTACAGCAACCAGTAGTCGCTGTACCAGACTGTTCCTCGTCTACCGTCTTTGATTCCACGCCTGGGTCTGTCCTCACGCTACGATAAACGTGATTTGTGCGCGGGAGAGGATTCTCGTCGACCTCCTTATCTTTGTCGACGATAAGCGGAACAAACGACAAGACATGTTCCTCGTGCCTTCGTAGATAATACCATAACGCATATAATTATAACGTGGAGTTCCGGGTCGCGGCGGTGAGTAACCAGTACTTCTGTATCTGGCGAGATAATAAATCGGCGTGAAGGAGCGTGCGTGCACCAGGACGTTGGTACTGCATCGCGCAGCCGGTGGCTATCGTCTCGTGCAGCGTGACGCATCGCGGAATAAATGAAAACGTAATTCGTCGACGAGGAATGAAAAAAACGACCAGAGGTGAGCGATTAACTCGAGCCAACAAACCAACCAGGGTACACAAGAAAAAACGCGATTCCATCTCACGTTGCTCGTCCTTTTTTGTCGCCCTTTTATTGAACGCGATATTTCAAATGCTCGATGTTCGCGCGATCGTCTTAAGTAATCGGACATAATACATCAGATTGCAGAGCTGCAGAAAAGAGAACGGCTGGAGATCGAATTCTCCAAGCCGCAACGTCGTGGTTTATTATGCGGATGCACTGGCCTTGCCATTTTTCAGAATCCATTTTTACGCCGCGTTAATGGGTTTCGGCTATTGCGGATGTTAATTGAGCTGTCGTCATTGTTACGACAGGGGGATTTTTCAAGAGATCGTTTGCGTAGATAATCTTATTTGTGTTACGCGATAATCCGACGGTTATAATAACATGATTTTTCTTTCTTAATTTATCGTGATTCTTTGACAAATTAGGCAGCGGATCCTGAGGGAAAACTGTCCAATTTTTAAAAAACTACGTGTCTATATGTTATTTCGTTTTAATTACTGACGAGTACACGAACCCTCCTGGAACAAGTTGTTCGAATTACTTATGAGTCATAACTATCATAATTTTTATGCTTGTACTATACGTGTGGTAGCGTATTGTTGTTGGGTTTCAGGGGTCATTATATTTTATTTTGCTCTTGTTATCTAGAATTTCTTTTCAGGATGCTTCAACTTCAAGATATTGCTGTTTATTGTCAATTTCATTGCGTTCAGTACAAAAGCATATCGTATAAAACTTCACAATATAATCGAAGTATAATTGAATACAACCTCCCATAAGACTATAAAAGCTAATTCTACGAGGCGTCCAAAAAGCGATTGATATTACTTCAAATATGTATTTTTTGTATTAGCAACACTGATTGTTCCTGAAACACCCAAGTACTTCCTCCCATCTCTTAAGTTAAAATTCAATCAACACCTTGTACTCCATAAAACATTTTGCACACAAAAAAAAGAACCACTCAAAAAAGAACACTGGTGGCAATTGTGTCGCCTAATTAAAAATTAATTGTAGCACAATAATTCAGCTTGCCAACCCGGGGCGACTGTACGTAACCTTGCGAATTGAATATCCGGTCGGATGCAGGAGTCGTTCGCGGAAGGGTGAGTGGATGGCGAAAAAGGAGAAGAAAGACACGAGCTGAACGGAAAGGAACGAGGAGAAAAAAAGGAGGAAAACCACACACAACGTTTGCGTGGCTTATCGTTCCCCTGGACAGGTTTGCTCGTATGTCTGTATATAAACGTGGCGCGCATATAAATTTGTTGTACCTATCTCCGTTTCCTTCTATGCGAATCAAGGGAACCAAAGTTTCATTTGGAAGACAGAGAAAACGCGAACTCACGGTGGACGTAGATACGGTCACAAACACCAGCGTTGCAATTAGATATTTTTCTCGTATCCAGACGATGGTAGTCGCTCGCCAGGGGAAGTCAAAGCAAAACACAAAGGAGAGAAACACTCGAGAAGCTGCAGCTCCGGGATACGCGTCCTCTTGGAGGGGGATTCAGGGTTACAGGTGAAACGAGCAGGATAGCCGCGCAGCCTGACCTTGTCAATGGACTGCAGAAATTGCTTTAAAGCGAAAAGAAATTCGAGATTGCCCCGGGTTAGATAATGGTCGTTCTTCGTCGTATCGCGAATGCAGCGGTGTAATGACGTAGTAGAAGGACCTCCAACGTTCTGGAGAGCGGTCGGTTATCTTAATTGCTTGTAGGAAGGATGCAGCTGATTGCTTGTGACACTGGGTGGGAATTCCAGTCAGAATCGTTTTAATTTAATTAATTGGGCTGCTGACAGGTTTTCGGATATTTCTTTGTGGTCGTCCTTCTGCTGGTAGAGATAATTTCTATTAAATATACAGTTGGAAGCAATGATACTTCGAAGGTATAAAGTGTTGTTTGCGTTAACTATATATTTTTTGATAGATATGGTAGAACTTCAGTTATTGAGAGGGAAGTTTAGTTGATAATTAATTAATCTTTACGTTGTTGAACACGTACGTCGTCTTCATAACAGATAGATAGATTTATAAATACTATAACGATACATGGATAGTTATTTATAGTCTTCATATGTGCATCTAACATATTAATTAACAGATAAATAATTACAAACAAAAAATTAAAATTATCAAAAATTCCTTAAATACCTTAAATCTTCCAACACACCGTTACTTTTATCGACATCCAAATTCCTGTTTACTGACTCGATCGATCTGAACAGGGACTCTTATTGTATAAAGAAAAAATCACGAGTATTTACAATTAATGAATGAGCAGTGAATTCCGGTAGGAGTAAAACGACTCCAACAGAAACATAATAATACAAATTACTTGTCCCTTAATAAGACCACATAAGTGGATTCCTTCCATACACGACAGAATATTTCATTTGAAAAGTTAATTGGTCTCAGTTAGTTTCATTCGATTGCCTTAAATGAAAACTATTACCACTAAAGAAAATTAAACGTTCAATTTATACAAGACCCCGGAATTCTTAAGCCGGTCGAGTAGTCGAGGAATGAAGCCATTTCAGCAGCCACCAATTATCTCCGGTAGCAAATTTACGAAGGGCCGTGCTCCGCTCGCGAGGCACTTCTTCTCTTGACGATACACGCCATAAGGAAAGCAACGCGACGACGTTTATCACCAGCCTTGGCAGGCTCGAGGCATTTTACCGATCCCATAAAACCAGCCTTAATAAAAGTGCTCACGTGTACACAACTGGGATTAGCCTGTCGGTAAAGGTGCGTAAAGCCTCTCGAATGGGAATTAAACACGCGCAAACTGAATTGTCCTCATTCCGGAAATCGAACAAATCTTGACCACCGTACATATATATATGTGTGTATGTGTGTGTGTGTGTGGGAAGGGATATTGTCGTGCGTGACAGGATTACCTGTGTCGCCAGAACGGCGTTGATGCGTATCTCTGGAAGGCGGCTGGGATGAAAGGGTAAAAGAGCATTCGTTTTGGAACTGACAAGGCCGTGAATTTCGCGGTTTCCGCCATGAACGCGAAGGTCGCCGCGGAATCGTTTGAACACGATCGTCTGAGAGGAAACGCCGGCCTCGTTTAGAACGCCACCAGATAAAAGAAGTCTCGTGAGCGGAGTTCCAGATTTTCTCACACAGTTCTGCCGGAACTGACCGCACCTTACGTGTCGAAATGAATTATTTGTTGCACTGTTAGAGTGTCGGGAGATATGACGGCCAAAAGTGTTAGGAATCCAATGATGCGAACCGCTTTTTATACAGTGAATTAAGAACTATATTGCTTGACTGAATTATTTCATCTTCATTGATCACTCATTCTGCATGTACATATTAGTCTCTTATTAATCATGTCGCGTATGCATCTTTTTATAGATACTTCAAAAATGATTGAGTCTTTTTCTGACAATGAGCCTGTAAATTACTTTTTATCCTCTTTGTAAATCATTAATAACTTTTACAAGCTTACATATTAACAGCTTGCTAATGATGTCGCGCCTGTATTTTTTAATATAGAAATTCATTGATGAATTTTTTCGTGTCTACATTAATAACCTACTAATGATGTGTTTTCATGTATCTTTTGTGTATAATGAGCAGTGTTATTAAGAAATATTAATTCATCAACAGAGAGGATATCTTACATCGTAGAATACAAATGATTCTAAAATGAAAACGTTATACAATAGAAACTATATGAACGTTGCTCATACTATGTTACTAAAAAGTCATCAAGACTATCTACAATAATTAATTCGATCTGTATCTCTCTTCCCATCTATTTAAGCTACAAAAATATTTCACTAACTGTCACCAGTCGGGATCTTATTTGACAACTTATTAAGAGATATATGTATTGTATATTTCTATAAAATCCCAAGTATATTTCTGAATCATTAAGTTAAGATAACATACAAATACCAAACATATTTGTTTATTTTGCATACTTCATCGAATTCCACGAATTGATAGGGTCAGTAACAGTCCATTAATGTAACGCCATTACATATATATTGTAAAATCTACATTCACTTTAAAATTTAATAAGACAAAAGAATCAGTCTGATACCTCGAACCAAACCGAAACCAACGACTTCCACTGTGTAACCACACCTCAGTCAAAAACCAACAACGCGTATCATAAAACCAGCCTGATACCAAAGTACACGCTTAACAGAGCGAAAAAACGATGTTGCCAGTGACAAGGGGAACAGATCAGAAAAGAGTAGAAACGCTTCTAGGCGCCGTCTAAAACGTTCTTTCAGTTTACCACGTTGAATAGCAGGTTCTCGTGAAGTACAAGCCACGTTTTCGACGAATTATACGACCAGAGAATGATAAATAAGGATCCGCGGGTGGATTTGCGACACGACGACTGCCACCACCAGGGTCAAAGAACTCGCGAGTGAATCTTGAAAAAGAGCCGGCTCCCTTTCAAGAGCAGTTCGTTTAGCGTTCAGGCCAACGCACCGACGACGCTTGTTTCGGTTCTACTTGCTGCTTTTCTTTTTCTCGGCACTGAAACCCGTCATAGGAATTTTTGCATCGCGATACGCGGGTTGAACAGAGTCGTTGATGTCTTATGTCGGAATTGAAAAGGTTGAAGCAGGTTCGTTGACCTGTTGCGAAGATCTGAATAATGCAACCATACGAATTGAATGACGAGGCTCGAATGTCTTTAAAGTACCGTACGTTGATCTTGTTAAGTGTTTGTTGTAACTGTAGGCTTTTGCTTTTTTTCTCTATTATAATGTCATGAAAATTAGCATAGCGATATTATAAGCAGGCTGCAGATGATTATGTAAATTCGTATTTATCGAAGGGATTCCTTGCTTAAGGATATTTATATTTTCACTAACACGACGGTACAATTGTTCGCTATACAATTATGGAATATAAATGACACAAACAGTGTATGAACCGCTGTATCCAAAGAAAATATACATTCTGCGCACGTTTGCATGATAAATTTCACGTAAATGCGACAGACGTTCTCATACCACTCGCAAAAAAAAATTCACACTTATATTATTTCACCATAGAATATCAAACTTTGTGAATAATTACTCTATCGAACAGTAAATGTTCCTTCTGTCTGATTTCGTCATGAGAACGTAGACTTATATTTAAGAATTACTGAATCCTTTTCTGAGAAATCGACAATAGGAATTGAAATGAAGATACTCTAGCACGAAACAAACATGATCGCGCGTTCCAGAAGTTCGAAGCATACGTGCTACAATCGAACAACAATAGCAGCAGCATTTGGATGTCACGAGCAGTGCCTTGTTATGTTGGCGATGGGACGTGTGTGGAATTTGTAGAACAACATCGGCCCTGTTACATTATGTCTTCCTTTCTCTCTCTCAATCTTTGACAGACGATGAAAAGAGAATCGCAATCGGCACGATTCTTCTCTCGCGAGGATTAGTTGCTTCATTTCAATGAATGGTTCGATTGCATTCCTCTGTTTCCAAAGGAAGATGAATTTCCTTTGGCGAGGTAGCTGGGTCGGTATTATGGGTGCCTATTGTGAAACTTGTATAATATTACGTCTCAAGTTGTTGCTTCTAGAACTATCGGTCCAATAGTTCGATTGTACCTTGGCGTCTTATACAAGAGTCACAATATGAATGTTGTAATGAAAATGAATGTAATTCTCTTCTAACAAAAATTAACCTCGATTCTGTCTTTATTTTAACATCTGAAAAAATGTCATCTTCATATTTAATGCTACTTTCACAACAATAAAATAAGTAGTAACCAATAAAAACATTCTATAGTCCAATTTTTTTTAGCGATATCTCGATATTAATTTTACTTTCCTTATATTTAAACTTTACTTTCAAATGACAGTAAAAATTCTACATTCCAATTTTTCTAACAATAAAACAAGAACTAAACGGATCTGGAAAATACCGTCCTACCAACACCTTCACCATATCTACGGTTGATTAAAAATAAAAGCAACTGACTCTTGAGCAACTAAACGCTTAATATTGCGTAACTGTCTTACTTTCAGCTATAGCCTATCCAAATTACATTGCAAAGCTCTGAATCGCAACCTCGAAATCAATCAAGATCTCACGTGCAATTAATCCAGCGCTATCAACCTACCACCAATCTACTAACCAACCTAGCGCACGATATAAAACGCACACAGGCACACACGTACACGTCTATCGAAACAACCGAATCATCAAAGAAAGGGGCAGTTGCAAAACCTCGCGTATGATCCTCTAATTAGAGATCCCAGCGCAATCGATCGCTGTTCGCTAGACCGCTGACCGCGTTATGCCACCGTGACTGGCAATTTATTTTCAACCGCGTCGTTTCTCCTTTTTTAATTTGGTTCGTTAAGAAGCCGCGTTTGCACCGCCGCAAAGGGAAGCTTCGCCGTGGTGTACGTACATGGTGCATCGACGTTTCGTCCCACGTACGTGCAGCCACGCACTTTAGAGTGTCATGAGGGATGACTCACGTGAGAAGGCGCGTTTTTATCGCGCGACACGCGCACAAACCGATGAGACACCGTCCCGCGGCGTCACGGTGATCGATGGTTGGAGGACGCCTGATTTTTGCGCTCCTGCCGACCCTCGATTATTCAATGGCTGGAATTCCGCTCGCGGACTCCGGTTTATTAATATCGATGAAGATCTCGACCAACGGCGAACATCGTTCTTACCATTTTAATACTTCTTACTCGCGTAACACGAGTGAGTCCTTGCTTTCGTGAATTATTAGGTTGCTCGGAAAGTTCACATAACTGTCAACGTATTCCGTTATGTATATAGCAAGATCAATAGGCGATTATTCATGATAAACTTCTGGTAAAATGCTTGCTTAATTAAATCTCTGTTCGGTTAAATAACAAGATCGAATCGGAAGAAGTACTGCTGATCTTAGTTGGATATTACGTGCTATAATTAAGGAGAGAAATTTCAGATCGATTAAAAGGATGTCTTTGAATGAATCGATGTTAGGTTAATTAATGAAAATCAGGTAATCAAACCTGAATTATAATTGGAATGTTTAATTCCACCCACATGTAACGTCGTCGTATTATCAGCAACACAAATTTCTTCATAATAAGAAATTTTAATACTTTAGATATGCACAGAAAGTAATATGTGGTTCATAAAATTTTTCCTAAAATTAAAAGCAACAAATTTTTTATAGAAACAACTTTTCATAAAATTCACTTATTGATAGTGTTGATCACTTTGAACATAGAATTTCATCCCATGCCGTTTTAGCTATTACGTTCAATTATTGTCACTGCTATTATCCTTTCCAAGTCGCACGTGATATCACTCATTCTGTCAATCAAGTATTATGAAACACACAAGGATACGTTAGCTTAAAATATATCGACAATCGTGATAATTACTTTATCCCAATAAAAGATTGCGTGCGAAATGTCCGTGCGAATCGCGCATCCCGACTTCCCGCGATCCCTGAACGCGGAAGAAAAACGATACTTCAACAATTTCACGCTGGAACATCATGTAATCATACGGTGCAACGACACCGGTAGAAGTAGGTATAATAAGCTTCCGTCAGGATCAATGAGCGCCCTGACGAAGCGTATTCCGACGACTCACACGCATACTTTCCTCCAGCTTATACAGGGTAGTTCGTAACTGATAGTATAATTTGATACGGGGCGATTTAACAAGAAAAAATGAGGCGAAAATATAGAATAAAATTTTTCCATACGGCGCTTCGAACAAAAGCAAATAATCGATAGGAGTTAAACTACATGTAAAAATAAACAAACAATGATCACAAGATGCCTTGTTTTTGAGAAAAATAAGAAAATTTATCATGCATTATGTATATATCTAGAGTATTATCAGACTAGTTCTTAGCCAAACATGTTTAAACATTGTTTGCTTGAAAATGAGGTCTTACATGGAAAAATGTTACTTTATTTTTTTTACTTATTTTCACATGTATAATAACCTCCTACTGATCGTTTACTCAGACCTAACCGGTAGCCAAGTTTAACTGTACTTGATAAATTTCCAAACTCGATTTTCTCAGAAACGACGCGTCATACGAAAAGATGTTATTCCATATTTTCGACTTATTTTCTCACGTAGAATCATCCTGTACCCAACTGTATCACCAATTACGGACCAACCTGTATATAACCATCGTAAAGTAACAGGTGATCTGTTCCTTTTTCAATGTGAAGCTCGTAAAATATCCGATCTCTATATTTTTGCATATGAGACGCCATAGTTTGCATAATTCGCGAAGACGACCGGTGCGTTTAGAATCGGCGCCAGGAAAAAAACAACATTCCTGCCCGGTTATGTCAGACATCGAACCGGAAAGAAATGCAAACGTTAAAGTAACGTTGTTTCATTCGGGTAACATGGTCCTATTATAGCTGCTCAGGATGAGATTCGTGGTAACGGTATACAGTGTCGAAAATTTCGTACCAGGAACTGGATAGATTGATCTCGACAGATTCCGTTTATCTTCAGATATGTTTCGTCATAATGACCGTTCACTTAAAAATAACGCGATTCCCTTTGAAAGTCAAGTGTACCCGCTGACACGAGTGGTTTGAATGAACTCGTTGAGTGTTTAACCTGTAACGGATCGGTTCTTAAGGAACTTGAGAACAGTTAGGTATGACAATACCTAATTCTTATGTTCTTTGTTTTATCTATAAGAACATAAATTAAATTCATTTGATTTCATTTGATTAATTTGATAGAAATTTATGTTTTACATACTCCCAGCGATTGCGACTGTTCTTTAGCAAGATATAACAATAATCATTAAAGAATGTATTAATATTAATTTATAAGTTCTTCTCTTTTTACATGTCGCGTCATTATTGTTAAATCTACTCAGTACCCATTTGAAGATTAAATTTCTACAAATCCGAACGATTAGTCATTTTACAGCGCGCTGAACCGAATTATCTAAAAATCTCGAATGAAAGAACTTAGATCTCATATATCACAGATCGTTGAACTGATCCTAAAAATCATTATAAATAACAGTCATTATAGTAAACCAGTGAAACAACTGACAAATCCCTTTTCTTCGTACGCTTTTTTGTCTAAACAAGGAATTAATTGAAACGCAGAAAAACCTTCTTCAATCTAATCTCTGTTCTCCATCTCTAAAGATATAACCAATCAGAAGAAATTAAACTTACAACTAATCGCTATACTCGAAAACCAAAATCCTTTTCCATTATTGAGTAACGCATAGACAACAACTTCCTGGTTCCATATTCGGCTTCGTGATCTCGATCAAGGTACGAGACCACAATCTGTTCATTTTTTCTTCCGATCATATAACATCTCAAGGTCCAGCCAATTATACGAATCATTGGCTCGTCATTGCCAAATCCGGCTACGAATGATCCATTTCCCCGTGAAATATAGCGTACCAATCTACAGAGTTAAAATACTAGATTCTTATGTACCTGTAAAAGCTTACCAATTCTTCATCGAATTAACGTTTTCCCAGACAATCTCGGAGACATACACTACGAGTACTTAGAATATTTAACAAACATTTAATTTCCATATCTCTGATTACGTGAAAGTATAAAAGTGAATAAACATCAGTTCTATTATTTTCATCGATATCATCTAATTGTATATAACTAACTTAGATAAGATCAGCGACTAAAATTAAATAAAAGAGTTTCATTCGAGATATATTTTATACACCTGCAACAATTTGGCAGCGTTCCAATACTTGTGAACGATAACGTACATGCATAGGCATATTATACACGATCACGATCGTTTATCATTTCCAATCAGGGAAGGAATTCACGTGTGAAGAACTGAAAATAGGAAGCGTGCACATCATCGTATCGAGTAACGAGTAACGATCAGATCTCACGAATCGATCCGATGGTATACCATCGACGCTTCCCAAGATGAAACACTAAATCGCTCATGGGTTTGGAGAACAGAGAAGATCGTTACTCACGGATCGGTATGGCAGAACGTAATTATAATTTGCTACTGAAGGTCGGCTATGAGTTACAACCAATGTGGGATCGTAATTTATACGGCAGCGCTGGTGAAATTACGATACACGGTGAATATGGGTCGTAACACGGGCGTTGCTTCGTCCAGCATCGTCGGCTCTATACACGACTGTAATTATTATGCCAGGTTTGCACGGATTTGCCTGTCCGTAATTGACCGGTCGCCCGTGAAATCGATACCTGCGAGGGTTACGCGAGGATTGAACAGGGGAAGGGAGGAGATGAGGTAGCGTTGACAATGAATATGGATTTATAAAGACCTCGTCGACGTTCGATGTAAAAGACGCGCGTTGTAATCGATGAATTTATTTGGTACACGCCCACCTGACATCCTGTGTTCTCGAATAAGCCTCGACGGCTAATGAAATTGGTTTCCGTGTATTAATAATTTCTTTTCTTTCTTTATTCTTCAGCTTTTTTATAATGTGCTTGGGATTACACACAGCGGGCCCGTTTTAAGCCGTAAAACAATTTTCTTTGTTTGCACTGCGGCCTGAAACGTGACGCATCGACGAGCTTCGTTTACCTTTCTTTCACTTCTGCTTAACTCTTTAAGGACCAAACTGTGAAATAACACGGTTGCACAATAGCGAATTTAAAAATTTCAAAACTTCCAGCTTAGGAATACGGAAATCTGAAAGCATCGTGACATGAAAACTTGGAACGTTGCAAACCTATAAATTTGGCAGTATCGAACATCCAAACTCGAAAACTTGAAAATAAAATATGTGTCAACGCATCGTTGGTCCTTGATGAGTTAACACTTGCATGCAATTTACAGATGACAAACAGGAGGTGCGAAGTTCAGAAATTCCATTAACTCGTGAACAAAGTACGATTTCAGAGTCACGTACGAATTAGTCACTCTCATTGGAGCAAAAGTGTGAGCAGATTACGAGAAGTAGCATGTTACATGGTAAATGCAAAACATCCGCGCTAGTGATGGCGCAACAGTGAAAGCTGAATCGGAACAATGGAGAAAAGTAGCAATCTCGTACGCAAACCGACTCACTTTTCCTATGAACATGGAGGACTAGTGTCGTATCTATTGAACCACGAGTCTAGCCAAGATCTAACTGATAAGACGTAACAATGTTACCTACTTATGTGTAACCAGTTGTATAATCCATGTTACAATGATTACGCATGGGTGTACTTTTTCGCGAGACACGCGTAATCCGGCTTTCAGTCGGATTTACATACACTATCATATATAGCTCAATTAATATATTAATATATTCTGATAGAGAGAAATGAGCGGTTTATATCAATTAAATTAATCTTAATCGAGATGCTTAGCGTCGTATTGAGAGTTTTAAGAAAGATATACAGACCAAAACTTCATTTATATTATGATCAAATATATCTTGATAAATTATGTTCTTATTAATTCTCTTAATTATTTTCTTTCTGTAATTTTGTCATTCAAATAATAGAAATTCACATTCAGGTACCTGAATCGAACTCACAATCTACTTAATCAAGCAATAATTAAAATTTCGTTTCAAAAGACTATCATACTATTCTGTCTACTAATATGCAGCTTCCAACAAATTCTCTACACGTTCCTACGTTCCACAACCGATAGATCGAACACGCTTCAACAGATAGATCCTTATTCTGTACCCGAATACGTTTCATACTCCAGTTCTCACCGTCCTCTCGTTGCCATCGAATATTCTCAGCTCATACCAGTTCAGTTCCTATCTCGATCACTTTCTCGGTCAATAGGACATCGATGCAACGATCGATATCGAAGGAGTAACGAAGATAATCGAAGCTACCTGAGTCAACGAGAGGACGATTGTGTAA
Organism: Bombus terrestris; assembly: GCF_910591885.1. Taxonomy (NCBI): domain Eukaryota; kingdom Metazoa; phylum Arthropoda; class Insecta; order Hymenoptera; family Apidae; genus Bombus; species Bombus terrestris. The sequence continues at coordinate 8,109,720 of NC_063278.1, forward strand.
GTGGTTTCCACAAAACACGTGAAAAGTTAGCGACGTCGTTAACTCACGTGTACACAGGCGTTACGAAGGCGGGTCTCTCCTTCCGATGGTCACTTTCTTTTCGCCTTGCCTAAGATTACGGATCGTCCACGTGTTTCCTGACACGTCGAAGATGCTCCGCTTGCATAACACAATCATTCGTGGAGTGAAGAACATATATACTTTGCTTCGCGATGTTGATCAAAAAGAATGTACTGCATACGGAAATATTTCTCTACGTCAGGTGATGTAATTTGAATCGTATTCATTTTAGGAAAATCCAGAAGGAAACTGACATATCTTAACGACAGTTAAATTGCAACGTAATTTGCCTTTATCACGAATAATTGCCTTTTCCAGCAATTCCGGCTCTAGATCCGCAGAAATTATATAATGTTAACGGTAAATTATCAGAGCATTCAAATTCCTAATTTGAAATTTTTCACAGAAATTTTGTAGGAATTTCTAAGGTTTTTAATATGAAAGTATTTCTTGATTTGCGATATGTCAAAAATTAACAAAATTATCAATTCATAATTTCTTTAAAAAATTGTATGGACTTAATTCGACATAAGCATAATCAGCAGTCTCAATGAATATTTTAGTCGTTGGTAAACCTAATCTTAAGGAAAGAGGACGTAAAGTGTTTTCTCCGTCCCTGGCCTTAGGTCCGACACTCGACTAGCAATGTCCGTTATGTAATTCCTCGTGTAAGATCGGTTTAGTATCGATCGAAGAAACAGCTGGACTACACGGCACGTTTTACAAAACGTGACTATATTTAACGTGTTATGAAACTGCAACGACTAACGGCGGACGATTATTATCGGTTCGAGTTTGATTGTATCAGGAATTAAATGATGCTGGTATAAAAACAAACACGGAATAAATCTCGTGAAACTTGCCTATAATCGGAGAAAATTATCCGCGGGAATTTAAGACGTGACGCGAGAGAAAAAATAAACTCAGACGTAAAGAGTCTTTTTAAAGACACGTTATTTAATTTTAAATCCACGTGGAACGCGTTATAACGTTCCAATAATCAGAATCAATTGAATGCATAATTTCTCAGCAAATTCCCGCAAAATTATTCTCCGTGGTATTTTCCACTGCACATGACCATCCATCCGTGTTTGCAAATTGTTTCACGCGGACCCGCGCGTGTCTTTTCTGCTTAAACTCGTGAGCTTGAGACGGAAGAATCTCTCGCACATCGATTAAAGAAAAAAATGAGAAACAAGATTGATGCGCAATGACTCACAAAGGTATTTTTATAGTTATCATAGACAAGCTTTTATGGATGTATTATGTGTGTTATACAAGGATTTTTGAAACTTTCGAATCACGTGATATGGAAATATTCATTGACTTTATATTTGTTGATTAATTACATTATCAATTCCACGTGTTCGAACTAAACGTTTTAAAGTGATTGTGCATTGCGAAAACTAACGGCAAAATTGTAGAAACACTACTGCTATAAAAATGTTTTATGGATATATGTTATTTTGAAGGATCATTAAGGTGATAATCGTATCCTCTTACAATGCCAATGAAATTCAAAAATATTTTCTATAACGTACATAATATATCCATAAAAATTTGCTGTGGTAACTGTTCAAATACTTTCATCGTTCACTGTACATACATATTTGATTAATGGGCCAAATGAGATAGCCGACTCGAACAACGAGAAAATTACACACCATCGATAACGGGAGCGATAAAAAGCGTGGGTCGTGCGAAAACACGATCGCTGCTTTATGATCGAACGGCAATTTGATTATCTGGCAGTGTCGATCGCGTGATCGCGCCCGAGGGTGACGTGCCCTGTGTAAAGTGACCGTTTAACGACAATGCACGCTATCAAGGCGAACGATAACTATCGACCGCTCACACTTTGCCACGAATTTGTAAATGAAATCAGCGTGAAGTACTTTCATCCTACAGCACGCTCTCTAGCTCGCCGTGAATTGATCAGCGTACTTCTAATTAATTAAACAATTTAGAATGCTCCAACGTATACTAACTCGTGAAAGTATTCGAACACTTAGATATGTCCATACCTTTTATGAATGTATTATCCGTTGCACATTCGCATTTTAGAATTTATTAGCATCATAATGAGATGCAACCAACGATTGTAATTTTTATACATTTTCAGACTGGTTATAAATTTTGCTAATATAACCATGCCAATCGTGTTTCATATTTTTAAAAAATTGTAAATGGAACTGGATCTGAATGCATTTGAATAAAGCAGAAAAATTTACGTCACGAACTTACTGAGTGATTTAATATTTACAATCGTTTAAAATTTGTAATCCTCTTATAGAATATTTATATGCACACTTTTTATTAATTTACATGATAATGGGGATTGAAATCATTTTATACGAGAATTTATTCGAATCTAAGCGATTCGGTTCAACGAACGAAGAACTTCAAGAATAAATTCTTGACGATAAATGGTATGTAAAATATGTGGAATAGTTCACGGGCACGGATATAGTGTGTTCTGGATTGAACAGATAAACAGAATCGGCACTAGTGTAATAACGTAGTGCACGAGAGGCAGGCGATCGTGTCCGGGTTCGTAGACAAAGTCCGTTTCTCTCACACATTCACGAATCTCTATACTAACCTCTATCTATACTAACCTCTATCCGAGGGCTTCCACGTCCGCCTACAGGGTGACTTGGCTATTATTAGAATCTGAAGTATCTTTGAACTATCTTTAGAAAAGAGTATAATTAATCTTGTATCTCATAAAATCCTGCCAGAAATGCCATAAATTATATAACTTTTATGAATCTCAAGATCATGAACAGCATAAAAAAGATGGTATTAATCTTCTCAACTGTGCTATCTTGTTACCAAAGATAAAAAAACTTTATAAGTTATTGGATTGAATTGAAAAAAGAATAATGGAGACATGCTAATCGCAAACGATGTTGACGTGTATTAAGTTAGACAGCACAAAGGCGTTCAACAGAACTAGGCACGTGGATTAAGCCTCATTCAGATTAGTCGAGTTGCTTGAAATCAAATTTGCGTTCGAATAAGTGAAGTTGCTCGAATCAAGTTTCAATTGAACTGACTTCGTATTTAAAATGGCAACAAAACAGTTGGAGTTTATTGGGATATCAATTATAATATTTGAGGAAAAACACAAACTTTTATCAGTTCGTTTGTAATTAACATTATTGAACGAAACGTATTTCAAGTTTCAAGCAACGGCTACAAATAATGAAATTCTATTAAAAACATGAAAAAGATGCTTAATACTGCAAGTCGCATTAGTGATTTCAAGTTACTTGAAGCAAGCAAGTAGAATACTAAGAGCGAACGGTGAAACTAGAAAGGATATTTCAGGCGAAGTTGTAGCGTCTCATTCTACTTACTCTAGTTATTTACAATTAGAAGTTATCTCTTCGTCATTTCTCTAGATTTTATACTGTTAGAAAAGTAAATTAAAGTAAATCAGTTCTTTTATAAATTTAAAGAAAAACGATCGTACACTACAATTTTAAACTTTATTTATTCCAAAGTTAAGAATAAAAAACTATTGAATCAGATTTTTCCCAATCAATTGAAGTTAATAATTGGTGCAAGGGCTATCGAAAACTGAACAACAGGTACATACTGCTCAAGAAACTCCAAGTAGAATGTGAAACGAGTTCCAAGTTAAACTTTACGTAACATGACTAATCTGAATGAAGCTTCAAACTTCAAATCGTAACCAAGAGAGTTACAGGTGTCCGTTGACGTGGCTCCTACGTAATGCTTGCCTCCGGTAGAGGCACGATTGCTCTTGTTCGACAATCTGAATATTCGTCTATATCCAGAGGCATGCGGATATCCGTGTCGTGAACAACCGTTTCGATCGCGCGGTTGCCCTCGATACCCTGAGCGAGTTACCATGCCTTCCCGGACCAGTTTCGTTCTCCTCAGAGCCTATCGACTTCCTTCTCGTTCGCATGCCTGTCCACAGGAATATCGATCGGCGCACAGCGTCGAAATATCATTGAAGTTTCACACCTTGCACCGACCCACCCAGTTTCGTTTCGACACATCGGTTGTCTTCGAATGACGATAGGGAAAGTTCGCCATATAATGGCTTTATCGTTGCGAGAATGCTCAAACAGCGTTCCCCTGACATGTATAGCACGCGTCACGGTGTTGCGTCTTGTTCGAAGCAATCTAGAGAGGAATATCTTATCGATAATTTTTCAGAATGGGTTAAGGCGATCGTAAAATTTCCACAGGTATAAAACTCGACGGAGAAATGAGTTCGATGTGTAAAAGCGATATAAAATGTTTGTAGCTCTTATTTGGATTTGTTTTCCAACTACGTGTCCTTTATACGTGTACCAATTTTGCCCAATTTCAAGATTTATATGCAAATAAACAGAGATTGAAAGATCGATATGGAATGTTGATTCCTTTTCGATTTACGGAGTTTTTTCTTTTTTATTAATCGTTGCTACATTGAAAAATTCCAGAGAGTGTCGAGGGATTGGTCGGTTTTACGGAAATCCCCATTGAACGAATGACGATCCTCGGTCGCTGCTTATAGTCTAGGAAGAGGAATATTTACGGCTCGATAGCGAGCCATCGAAACAAACGGGGAAAATTTGCATGCGATGACCAATAAACTAATGCTAGTACCGCGTATAGCTCGTCTTCGCAGATGCTGGACAGTACAGAATGCTGTCGTTGAACAGCGTGGAAAATATTCCGAGGACACTGCCGCTAATGCACGTTAAACATACTGCTATTGTAACTAATGTTCATTCAACGAATACTTAAAGCATTCCTTAACTCTGTATAATTAGAATTTTCATTTATAGTAACACTTTTATCATCCAAATTATTTCACAGATATTTAGATAGTTATTTCTCTGTGATTCATCTATCTATAATATGACAAATAACATTTTGACATTTAGAAACAAGCAAAGTTTTTTTACCAATGGAGTAACAGGAATAAGTCTATAAATTTATGATTAGCTTCTGATGACAGTAGTAACATTCTACTTCATAATCCTAAGTATGTAATCACACGACTACCGTAGAAACGAGAAGATTAATTGAAACGAGAAAAAAGATCGTCCAATTGTGGCGTAACACAAAACTCAGAGCGAGAACTAAAATAAATATATACTTCCTCAATCACACGGTACTGCGGAAGGATAACAAATGCTTAATAAATCGCCAACATATTTCTACTCTTCGAGATAATTCTGCTAAAAGTTAATTAACAGAACATCTCACTCCTCTGATACTTCCATTTCACGACAAATCAAGTTTTTACTCAATCAACTTGTTTATAACGGATTTTATGAATAACGGTAATCCGAAGGTTCTTCTAAGACCTTCGGTCACTCTATTGCCGCAAGAATCACGACCACATTCTCCGCGATCCCTTCGAGCGTCAGATCTGGCAAAAAGTGCCTAATCTATTTCCTGAATCGTATCCGTGTAAATCGATTAGGGGCTACCATCTAGAGATCGTGTTTATTTTATTTGTTAAAACTATGTTTTGGATCGTAACAATATACACCGGGAAATAACGTCGCAGATGTCGATGTCTGTGTAAGGCTATAAAATGTATACGATCAATTTCTAAAATGAACCGCCTGGTAAAATATATAGAGAGACAAAAATAACGATAGTCGAACAGAGATGGGAAATGCCTAGCGCAAAAAGGCAACATGGAGAGGAAGATCAGAGGCAGCCAATCCCTTTTGGCCTTGCTCGCGATCGGAAATGATTGATATACACGAGCCTGGCGGACGTTCGAATTCCTTACGCGCACGCTTCGAAACGTGGATCAGGAAGCTGTCGAAAGCTTGGCCTTGCTTTGCCAAAAGAAGACGAATAGAACGGCCGACAAAATTGCGAGCAGGTAGAAAGAACAGACTACAAGAGGGAAGGCGAATTAGCTTCCGACACGTTCGACAACGCACCGTCACCCTTGGACGCTTTATCCAGTGCCTGTTCACCCGCGGTAACAACGGAAACGGTCGGTTTGCATGCGATCAATATCGTTTCTGAGTCATCGATGACTCGTTTCGGCTTGGCTCGGTGCATTTGGAAGGGGTTTTTAACACACCGTGTGCCGGACCTGCATTTCACTTTCCCCCTTCGTTTATTAGCGTTTAAAATAGCAGTGGATTGTTTGGAAAGAACGTTGTGGAATTTTCGGAAAATTAAAAAATACTATGCTTTGATATTTTGCTGTTTTTAGATAGCTCTTGTTAACTGTGTTTCTAAATAACTTTATCGATAATGAATTGTTTAACGAGGTTTTTATATAGTTTGTAAAGATCAGAATAAATGAAAGTGTGACATAATTGAAAGAAGAATCCTCTGTGAATCACTGAGAAATTGAGAGTCCTCGAAGAATTAGCGAGGATTTTGAGAAGATCCAAAGTTCATTGTCTGTTTTAATTTATATTTCTTGAAAAAACCTGTGTCGCAACTGAACGTTCCCATAGAAAGATTCTTAAGTGAACTTGTTGAATAGAATTAATAGAAATCCTAAAATTATTTTACATTGTGGAAAGAAAAACATTCTGAATATGTCTGTTATATAACCACCAAATCAACTTAAAGCATGTTACCGATGAAAATTACAATATAAGTTTGCCAGGATATCAAGTGGCAGCGAATGTATTAAGGAATCATTTTTCGAAACTTGAGAAGGGATTTTACTTATTTTATTTTAGTTCTCTTTCAAATATTAATTGAAGTATGGTATTAAATGTCTTAAAATTGATAGCTTTTGACACCGAGTCGGTCATTAATTCTTGTAAAAAAAAAAAAAAAAAACATCACCCTGCCCACTAGAGCAACAGCAAATATATGCTTAATGATAGTCTCGGTACACGATAAATTAATAAAAGTATCATGATAATTATACAATGAAAGGTGATTGATTTAGAGACAATGGGTCAAATCGACGATTACACGTATCTTTAATAAAGATCGTACATAGTCTAGACGTAGTCTGCGCGATAACAGGATCTTCAGGCGCGATGATTAATCATAAATTACGAAACGCGACTAATAACTTTAATTACCTTCGGCATGCTCGCATTCAGCCGCGACTGTTGACAAGCAGGAATTACACCTCGGTTGCCACAATATGGATTTACGAGAAACGCTGAAACGAAGAAAGGAGGAGAAGAATCGGTGGGAATCGAGCACGATCGACCATTCAACGAGATACTGTTACTTTTACAACGAATTTTCTGCAACAACACGCGAATTCCATTTTCCATGAAATATTTATCAGAGAAGAATCACACACGCAGGAAGAAAACTTGGCAAAAAGAACTTCTCTTTCCTGACATGCACAAGCATATGTATACCTATATATAGTCAGAGCTCTGCACTTGCACACGCGATTGGAACAAAGCGACAAGAGTTTCCACAATTTCTCCGAGCGGACAAAGCGCGGAAAAGGATCGAATTATGTCCGTCAAGGAGGATCAAGCAACACCTTTTGCCGTTGTACGATTAAGTAACGACTCGTTTACCGATTAACCAATTATCTTTGCGCCCGCGATTCGCGGGCGTACATGCAGCCTTGCGATTACTCAATAATATGTACCTCGCCTCGTCGACGCCTTTCTCTTTATTATGAAAAATCCGCGCACAATTCGCCAGGTCTGGCATGCTCTTGCGTCGCGGATGGAAGGTCAGAGGCGAGTTGGAGCCAGAAATCGATGCAACGAGATGGAAGGCACGCGCCACGATTCGCTTCAAAGTAAAATTTTGCAAATGAGACGCGTCCGTGATCGCTTTAAGATCGCTCGTGTCGTTTCAGCCACGTAACACGTTCTCGCCTTGGAAAAACCGGAGGCTGAATAGGTTGTTCGTCTCTTTGACGATCAGACGCGATCGTTTCGTTAGATCACGACCTCGTTAGATCGTAAAGTGCTGAAAAGGAAGCAACCAGGACGGAAGCAACCAAAGTCCTTGCCAGAAATAGAGCGAGCCGAGCTCCTGTCTGGCTCCTGAGCGGAATATTTAATCGCAAGCAGGCCCGAACAGCGATCTAATTCCCGCGCCACGGTTAACACGCACGGTGTCCTCGCTCGCAGAAAACGCGTGACTCAAGCCTCCGATTCTCGCGAGACGATACGTCGAAACGTTTCCGAGAAACTATTAAACCGATTCGAGGATCTGCAAGAATCGAACTGTAGTCAAAGATGAACGTAATCACGAAATATGACCATCACGTTACTCAAGGCCACGTGAAACTAGTCGAAGTCGATAAACATTACGCAAACGATATTTCCTCGTGATACAACCACGCGATTACGTTCTCCTTCCGTTCGTTCAATTTTTGGCAGTCACGATGACGAAGTGTTTCGGATAGACGGTTTTTCATGTTGCGAATCGTTCGATGATTTTTCTGACAGGTGCATCTGGCGATGGATTATCCAACCATCTCCGGCATTCCAGCACGATGATTCGAGTTTCCAAGAAGAGAGTCGGATGAAACGTTTCGACGACATGGTCGTCGTATTAAAACGTAAATCCAGGACCCTGTGCAACGAGCCGCGACACGCGATCACCTAAGAAGCTTCTTCTTCGTCTTGTGACCCGGATTCGAAGTCGTGATTGCCTGTTCTAATGGGACGTTATCGTGATACGTTTGCCTGCCGAGATTACCTGCCTGGGAATCTGCCTCCCACGCGAACACCGTATACCTGTATCGGCGATTATGAAACGAGGATTATGCACATGATCGCCGACAATAAATGCGCTCTCTAATTTTCGCAAACATGGATAAATAGGGCGCGTTTCAATCTAATTAAGATTCTCTAGGGTTCTTCGAGAAAAATTGCCGCGGCAATCCTTTGTAGAAGAGTCGATATAGATCTGGGGTAGTTGATATTGAGCTTAATAAATGGTTCTGCTTATTTTTTGAATTATAACGTTAGCGTGAATAAGGAGGGAGTTGTTGGATTTATGATCTTGTAAGCGGTAATATTTTTCGAATTTTTCTATACAGGAATTTATGAGCTTATGGCTGGTAATAATTTCCGAATTTTTCTATAGTGATATAGTGGCGCATAATACCTATAAAAGCACCTGCGTCGTTTAAACTGCACCTGTTGAAAGTACAACTTAGTTTCAAGACAAACTTGAAGGCACAGATTCGACTTATTAATGTATCGTGGGGTTGTAAAAAATAAACAAAAATTCTGTTCAATAATATTCACAAACTATTCAATAATTAATGTATAAGAAAAGCAGAATTTCTCATCAGTATTTAACATTATTAATAAATAGATAAATAAATAAATATATATATGCATATATATATTAAAATAACAATGTGAGAAAATATTGCAAAAAAGTTTCCTGTATTAACATTTTACGGAAGCAACTCATCTGGTATCGTGCATATCGTGTTTCAAGTCTCCCGCGGTTAGGGGTAAACAAGAAAAGTGCACGATTCTCCAAGAAGCCTGACGCGTCTGACCGCCACCCTTCGGTTCGTTCATCAATAAAACATCCGCGAACAAGATTAAAAGGACAGAGAAGGAACGAGACTCTCCTACCGTCGTACCTACGCATACCTGCACGAAAACGTGGAACAGGTTTGCGAGCAGGAGGATCCGCTCCACGATGTCATTCCGATGCCCACGTAAAACCCACCAGATTAGTATCGTCAACTTCGTCAGAATCCAATGGCTAACAGATATACATAGAAAAATCAGGGGGAACAGTCAAATCAAAATTCAAGATAATACAACAGGATAAAGTGAAAAAACATCGAAAAACAACGCGTATTGAATTTTACCAGACGCAGAAAGCGTATCTTGACGGTTCTTATCTGCCAAGAATCGTCTGTAAAGACCACCTTCTCCATAGAGACGACCAGTGGAAAATAATTCAGCGGTGCTCGTACGGAACAAGTCATTTAAATAAAACGAACGTGATAAAACAGAAAATACGAGCCGATACTACGTTCGTTTCCTTAACTCGGTAACACCAAACGAGGCAACGAGACTGAGAAAAATTACCGAGATAAGCCACGAATTCTTTCTTCGATACGCTTTTATCCTGAGAAACGCACAGGACTAATCCGTGGGACTGGATAGGGCGGACGAAGCAGAATTCTTGGCTGGTCCCTTATTCCTGGCTTCGTCCTTGCGCCTAGACTTGCCACCTCCGTGTGTCTACGTGTCTCTGTGTATTCCTGGTAAAGGCGTACACACACGCACAGTCCAGGGAGGAAGAGAAAAAAAGATCGATCCTCTCGGCCGTGGTGTGCCGCGGAGAGCTGGCCGCGTGCAGGATCGACGTGCCGTGAACGCGCTCGCTCGTCTCTCCAGGGTGGGAGATACGAAGGTATAAAACCGATCTGGCCGACTGCTGGCAGCCAGTCCAAAGGCCAGATGTGGCGGCGGCTCTAGTCGCACGCGTGCGAGAGAGACGATAACGACACGGCGTGCGGTACTCCCGCGACATAGCGAAACGCTTGGAAAACACATACCGGGAATCACGTTCGACCCGTGAAGATCCTTCATGGTTCACCACGGCGATCACCCAGCCTTTCGTCTGTGAATTCGTGCGCACAACTCGATTCAGCCTCTGAGAGAGGAGCAGCCGAGAGAAAAGGGAAGAAAAGAGAAGTAGCTAACGTCCTGAAGGGAGAGAGACGAGAGGAGAAACAAAAGTTCGTCCTGCTCTCGGATTCCAAAAAGGGAGAGAGAAAGGACAACGAACTCCGCGCTCGACGGAGTACGTCGAGAGGACTCGGCTCCCTGGGACTTGGCCAGGCTGGTCCTCGGGGATTGGTCGTTCAGCCACGAAGCACAGCGTTGAGGGGGAGAATTCTTTTTTCGAGGGTGATCGCGGTTTCTTGTGGAATATACGTGCAGCGAGGGACATCACCAGCCGTTCACGGGAGTGGTGGTAACCGGAGAGTGCGGCTCCTAGGTGCGGATTTTTCTTTGAGACCTAGGAGATCGACCTTCGAAATCCTTAAAGAGAGTGTATAGGGTATATAGGAGTGATTTCGAACGAAAAAAAGAGACGCAGAAAAGAAAGGCACCCTGGAACATGTCTGGAATCCAAATTAACGTGGAAGAGGCCTCCAACGACGGACACGAGGATCCTGTTCCTGATGTAAGTCCATCATGAATTACATGTTAGAGAATATACATGGTCGAGACGTTTCTTCCAGCTAATGGTGTTTTAGAAGACAAATGATAGTTCGCAGCTGTATCACGGAACTCTAGTAGTCCTTCTCTGTAACTATCTCTGCTTTCTCTATTCGTCGTCCCTTCCGCAATTCAGAAATCTCAATTCCTCTCTGTGGCCCGACGAGATTTAATCACAATTACCGAACAATTCCTATCAAACTTTCACGATGTAAATACAAAACACGTCCTGAAGTTCCATTGGCGGGAAACAGGCGATAGAGAAAGAAATAGAAGACCATCCAGTGGATGGACAAGTTAGTTTTCTGGTCCAAGAGAAATACGAGAAGCTACAAGACGAGCAGAGCAAGTTAAATCAGATAAATTCATCGGGAATCATAAATCTCTCGATCTTTGGTTTCTAGTGATTAGCAGCTTTGGGCTGGTTACATAAAGCAGGTGTAAATTTTGAGGAAGTCCGCGAAAAAAATTTCACAACGTTATCTAACAGGAACTAAATTCCCCGGATTTAATGCATCGGCGATAATTAACAACACTATGTTTCTCTTTATCTATTCTATTCTCTTTGCCTATCCTGTTAATGAGAAACAGTTAATAATGTAAAAAGTTCAACGGACGATTATCGAACGAACGACATATAAAATGACACTGGTAAACAGGTAAACTGTTCTGATTAATCGAGGTATCTTGGTAAAAGGCGTCGAACAGTTTAGGTTCACGGGCAACGTGCGTGCGTATGTACACGCCGCGTAACACCGTTCACCGCGAATACTTAATAAGCCTGACACCCATCCCGGTACGGGTTTATATAACGCAAAACCGAGTACACCGCGACAACGTCGACGCACTAGATGTTAGTTGGGAAACGAAGGACAATATCGTTCCCAGATATTCGTAGAAAATAACGCGCACGAAAGCCACGCCGCGATTACCACGGCGACGAATCGCGAACAAATTGCAGTACACGCGTATTGTGCAATAAAACCTGCCTGCTGCGACGCGTCGCTCGTGAGAAATTCGTTTGCAACTTTCCACGAAAAATCGAACATCGAGAACGCGTATTCCGATTAAGGTTCAACCCGTCCACTTATTATTTGTTTTGTAGCTACACTTTCTTGAAGCAGTGTGACTACTGCGAAAAACAACGAGATACTTTACATTCCGATACATTACATACAAAAGTCTTAGGACAAATATTATTGGACTGGAGACTTTCATGAATTTATTAGGAAATTCAATGTGGAAAAATAAAGCGTTCGTTACAGTATTCAGAGGAAAAATCAAATGTATTTTGATGTATGCATAAAAATTGGAATTTGTATAAATATTCACTATCTCGTTGTAACGTTTCTTTCGAAATTGGAAAAATGGAAATACGATTTAACTTGGATATTGTACGAATAAGGTGCTAGAATATTAAAAATTTAAAAAGATGTGTATGTAACTTAAAATTCATGATTACAACAGATACTAAACTTCAATCTCAGGAATTGAAATAAAATTTAAAATTAAAATAAAGGTCCTCGAATATGATCCTAAGTGAGTAGATCATAGTTTGCCATATGACTCGATATTAAAAGTGATTGTTAGTCGCCTAAATGAGAAAACTAGCAACTAGCAATTGTCAGTGGAATCGAAATTCAACGAATTGAACTTTCATGCCGGCAGCAGTGACTTAACTTTAAAAACGATCTACGTTTGGTTGGTTATTATATTAAAAGGAAAAGAAACGAATAGAACTGACATACAGTAGAACGTGTAGGCGTTACGCGATAGAAGTAGTGCTACACGGCTCGCGTTGAAAAACGATTTCCATAATTCCGTAGCTCCAGGTTGATTCTCGAGAAGCCGGTAACCAAGCCACCTGTAGGCCGTTTCTCACATTCGCGTTTCATAATTCCTTCACCGTCCTAACGTTTACGAGCATGGACCGCGATTGCTTCTCGAGGCGTAAGAATCCTAGCTGGAATTCCAAGTTTATTACACGAACTACGATAAATCTAAGATTTACTACTGTGAATTAAACTGACAAACCTATATAAGATTCTATGCTAAGTGTAAATTACATGTTAGGCATCGTCAAAGATTTAATTCTAATTTATTACGGAGATTTATATGTTTTAAATAAAACAACTTGAAGAATAAAGAAGGATTTTCATTCTTTGCTACCGTTCAGAATAGAATTTCATTTGTCTAATAGATTATATAATAGGAATTCATTAATTCTATTCACTATCCGTGATCTTCCATTCTTATAAAATAGAAGTTCAAGTTCAGCCAAGTAGACGAGAATTCATTTAATCAGACACTGATTCAACCTTCGTCCCAATAAATGAAGTTCGAATAAAAAAAAACTCCAATGTATAATATATAAGACAAAGGAACGAAGCATTACAAACAGCCTATCCCACAATAATCAAGTTATTAATCTCAAGATTAAGTACAAAACAACTTTCTCAATTAGCAGGTTAAATATTGACCAGCTGAATACTTATTGGCAAGCAGAATCTTTTGCAATACATCCTTGTGTAACATTACCGATTATCTAGAACTTTGATCGGTCTTATCGATATACATCAATATATATAGTTAATGTATGCACATTAATTCAGAAATATTAGGAAGAAACTTAATCATAGGAGGAAGTTACCCTGATTTATGTACCGCGTTCACCTTGTACGGATTCGACGGTGAAACTCAAACAAAAAGCGGTTTGCGAAAGGTTAAAAACAAAGTAACCGTTTTGGGAAACGCTGCGTTTAAATCAACGAGATATAATTGATCGTCCGCTCGAGATCTGCCGTTAGAATGGATTTCATGAATGCATCGTAACGCAGATTGCAAGTCGAAGAAGCAAGATACGATCCGTGTCGATTCAGCCTTCGTTATCGATCATTTACATAACATCGCGATATCTCTCGGAACTGTGGCCGCGATCTTTAGCGTGAACCTACAATTTAGAACGTACGCGTTTATTTCATCATTGCACCGTGCGCGTACACCAGAACTTCAGAGTTGCAACTCGATTCGACTCGGGCAAAATACCGCGTGTTCCACTCGCGTGATCAGTCATGCACGACGATTAAAAACGGAAAGCTGGTGAACGAAATTAGTCATTTGAGAAAACTTCGTAAAGGTCGGCAATGTGTCAAATACCTTTTAGAAACATTTCCGCAATGTTAATCCGAAATTCTGCATTCACGACCGGTTGGAAATATGAATAAAACGAAAATTGATATTTTCAATTGAAGATCTGAATGTAACAAAATTACGTATTTAAATGTGTGAATATTACAAAACTGAGAATCAAAACATACGTTAGAAATCTATTAACCTTCGAATAGAGGCAACTTCGTTCAGCAAATCCTGTTAACACCAATAACCTTCGCATGTTAAATATGGTATTAAAATAATGGTCGAGACGTTTCCACGGCGTCGAATTTTTAATCAGGATTGCCCTTTATCGTCCATGCGCGATTAATCGTTTTCGCATTTGTCAATCGAGAAGAGCTAGTGTCGTCAACAGTGGACAGCTTGGTACAGCAGTGGAACGGTTGAGTATCTGTGTCCCTGGAAGATTAGAGTACTAACCAATCGGTATGTGAAAACAATTCTCAGTCGTTGACCTTAGGAGGAACTTACGCTGGTACGGAATCGAGGATTTCATTTTCTATCTTGATATTTGGATGGCTCGTTTATTCGCTCACCAAACATCAACTAACGACACCATTGTTTATTAACGCATTAGATAAAATTAGAAGATATCCAAAACCATTAAACGGAGTAGCCACGAATCTTCGTTGGATTTGTTAAGTCAAGGTTTGATACAAGGTCATCGATCAACCGGGGGGAAAAGCTGGAGTGTTTTCGTCTAAGGTCGAAGCAGAGAAATCGATTTTGCAATATGAAGTGCTTTCTCTTGTTGCATGCAAATGTCGCCTCGGGGAAGGAATTCACGAGATCGCGACATTGATTCGTGCAACACTCACGGGTGCTTTATTGTGACAGCGAGTTACTTTGAGAACAAGATCGTCAATAAAAACAGGTGTTTTTCTCATTAATTATTAAATAAAAGAATGCATGACAGCTTTACAGAATGTCAAATACAGGTTTAAATTATGTTGACGAACAATGAAAGCATCAAGTATATTTTTGTATAAATAAGAGATCAAATTTGATTTGCGATCTCCATCTATAATCCGAAACTAATTATTGAATAACGATAACAGCGACAATGGCATAATTATATAATTCGTCTTGTGCTGCTTCATTAAGGAAGCATATTTCATTAGATTGCATGATAGAAGCGACGCGTGTCGAACTTTCATTCTCTGTTTCAAGGCGACACGACGTGACAGTTTTCTAACGGGTCCTGCTGTTTCCAATTTACCAAGACACCTATCTGCTTGCTTAAATTTACAGGACCGTATATGCAAAAGGCTTACATCATCTACGACAGTAATTTTGCAATACTAATTGATCATATTTTTAGGAAATATTAATCATTATGTAAGAACAATATCTCCTAAATGATATCATGTTTGTAACTTCCCAAAACGACTTAAGATGAGCCATGAGAAATAAAGAATACGAAATAGATATATTTGACAATTATTAATACTTCTATAACAAATAT
This sequence comes from Bombus terrestris, assembly GCF_910591885.1. NCBI lineage: Eukaryota > Metazoa > Arthropoda > Insecta > Hymenoptera > Apidae > Bombus > Bombus terrestris. The sequence continues at coordinate 8,125,566 of NC_063278.1, forward strand.
CAATCATCGATAATTCCTGAATTCAATATTTAACAAACAATAAATTTAAGATTCAAGATCTTCAGATCCATTCGTAAAAACAAAACATTTCAATTTCGTATATGATCTTAGTATTTGCCCAGTACTGCACATTAACCTAACATACACGACACCATTTATAGACCACTATAATCTTACTTTCAAAGAATGATCATTATACAAGAGCCGTAAGAACCAGTATTGCCATATTTTCACATACGTCACTCGCGTCCAAGCAATGATCACTCCGTCTCTGATCATGACACGCCGCTTCTACTTCAACGGTCACCGCCGCGACGTGTATTAGACGCGTGGATTCTCGAGACCGAAGAAAGCAAGAAGAAACAGACTCGAATAAGGAATATATATTTATAGGAGGGATAAGGTAGGCAAACGTCGTTTGCAAGTATTAGGTCTCACGACACGCGTTTGTCTCGATGTCACAATTTCGGAACGTACTCTTTATTTATGTTGTAAATGCAAATGGGCCAGAATCGATCGTTTCCAAATGACCTAGAGAAGGTTTAGAATCGACCAGCAACAAGTTCCTCCAGATTCGGCGAAGCGTGCTCGTGACATTTCGCGACGATGACGAAGGACGTGGCGGCGCCGAGCATCATCATCGGCCATAGCTATTATCACGGAGTAAACGTACTCAGGATCGAGGCAGATCACGAGAAACGGCTGGGAGACGCGTAAATAATCTGCAAACAGAATTGCCTCGCCGTTATGAAATCAATGGATTCTCGACTGGTTTATTTATAGCCTCGCGCGTCGCGTTGATTTATGAATTTATACACAAGCTTTTTCTTTCAGGTAGAAAAGAATTTCAGAGAGTTGGATCGGACCAGGGTGTTCGATTGGTTTGCGACTCGGTTTGAGGTCAACGCCGCGGGCAGTGCTCGCGATAAATGAACGAGATCGATGATAAAGCATCATGAAGTTATCGATCGCGATAGCGATGAAACTCGCTTCGATCGATAATATTCCTTTGCGCAGAGAAGTAGAAAGCTGTCGAAAGTTTGGAATTAAAAACGCACGAGCAGGATTTCGTGTATAGTTTGTTGCTGGATAAACGAAATGGAAAGTTCCGATGTTCCGAAAGTTACGATGTGTTTGTTGTTTAGAAATATCTTATTTCTTTTGAGAAACCGACGATGATGAGAGATCGAGCGTTTAATTCGTGATTAAATATTTCATTCACGAAGCAGGAAGATTGAAAAATTGGAGTGAAGAAGATAACAACGATTGTTACACTCGCTGACTCTCCCATTATATGAGACAGATTACGTGGACAGTACTCGAGCAAAGGATAATGAAGACAAACGACTGGCGAATTCTGCTAAAGAAAAACAAGGAAAGAGTAGCCAAGCGTGCAAATTACTCGGACTAATTAAATTTGCGCGCGTACACCCAGTGACATAACGTTGACGCATCGCGACGAAGACAAACGGTGCCATGGTTCACCTGGAGAGCTTGGATTTAATTATACGCCAACGATGAAACAGAGGTTAAGTGTTCCATTCACTCACCAGCAAATCGACGAATCAACTAAAATCTGAGAATTTTTCAAGCTAAATGGATAGTCAGCCATTCTTCAACGAAGAAAGTTTGATAATTACAGTAAATTATACTGTAATTATATGGATCCCTAATAGTTTCTTAAATTGATTACTGTTCCGAACATATTCATCTTTAATCATATATATTCAAACACCAAAATATTCGAAGATAATAAATACAAAAATCATAAGACAAAGGTACTCGTAGGATAATTAAGAACCACTTAAAGCGTTTGCTGGAAACCTTGACCAACAATCGACGAACAATAGAACCTCATTTATTGGAACGACATTTTATTTCGTGTCTGATTGAATAAACTGCAGATTGAATCTATACACAGCGAAGAAAGCTTAGATCGTAAACGACACTAAAAGACGTCATAATTTTACAATACAGAATTATAATTAACGAGAGCAATGGATATATGAATCATATTTACGACATAGTAAAAACTATCTAATACAAAGATTACTAGTATTCGAGTACATAAGTATCACTTCGAAACTTCCATTCTTCTCTTGTTATATCTGAATTCTTCTTAACCAAACGCCAAATCACAGGAAGATCATATAAATTTCAATTACATACAGTGGCTACAAAGTAGTTAGACATTTACATTTACAGATATAGAAAATTCTTGTAGTTATATTGAATGTGTTATATAAAATATTTTGAAATTTCATTAGCATTATAACGAGATACGACTGCCATGATTGGTGAAATTTTCAACAACTTCGAAACTATTTTATAGAAGTCTTCTGGAAACATATGTATATTCTGTAAAAAATTAGTATATACAGCGTAAACAGTCATTTAATGTATTTATTTACTTCGATATAAACATGATAGCTCAGTATCGTAACGGTGCTAATGAAATTTCTAAATGTGCTTCGTATAACATAATGCATATATCCATAAAAAAAAAA